>NC_057358.1:72010552-72632552 GCF_016509475.1 Prionailurus bengalensis | reverse complement strand
CAAATCTCAGCCGCCTTCAGTACAGTGAACTCGTAGTGATCCTTCAAGATACAGTAAAATGTTTCCTCAGATGAGTCTTTCCTGCCTCACCTCATTGACTGAGCAGATTCCTGTCTTTTTTGTTCTTGCACCACCTTCTGTGCGACTATACTTTTTTCACGTATCACACACCATCATGCCACAACTTGACCACAACACAGTCACTGAAAGTCTAACAGACTGATCAGGAGAGCTAGTATTTATTGAATGCTTACCATGTGTGTTGTGGATCACACTTTGCGTTCTTTAAATAGCCCTATGAAGTAGTTACAACAATTATTGCTTATGTCACACACAAAACACTGAGTCTTAGAGAGGTCAAGCAACTTGACCATGGCCACACTGACAAGTTTGAAATTCAAGATTCAAATCTTGGTCCGCTTGATTTCAAAGACTATGCTAAAATTAGCTTTTTAATTAAAAAACCTTTTGACCAATTAATTTTGTTTCCTTTTCAATACCTTTATTTGAAAAGGTATTAAAAATACTGAAGGAATCAAAATAGTGTCCCTAAATCCAGCAACAATTTTCATTTTTTAAAACTAAAGTTTGGGGCCTATTCATAATATCTTCCCTCTTCTTCCATTTATACCTTCCTGCAACAATGTCTGGATTTTCATCCTTAATAAGATTCTATAAACATAGTAACTTAGATAACCCTACTTCATTGATAAGTGTGCATTTAAGCCTTATCAACATAATAGGGAGTACCACAAATCAACATAATTTTGAAGTCTATACAAATATGGACAAATATGAAACACTAAAATTTCATTTTATAAAGTGAAACCAACTTCTAAATGAAATAGTAAAATGCTGCTCTTGAGACAAATATTAAAATTTCTGTGGCTTGTCTGTGCTGTTGTTCAAAACTTAAGAATTTACGAGATGAAGCTGGCACTCTAGACTGGCCTTGCCCAATAGAACTTTCTGGGGTGATAAAGATGTCCTATAAGTCAACATTGGCCAGCGTGGTAGCCACAGGCCATAGGTGGCTATTGACCACTTGACATTTGGCTGGTACCACTAAGGAACTGGTTTTTATTTCAGTCAATGTAAATTCAAATGACTCCACATGGCTTATAGGTACCATAATTGGTAGTACAGCTCAAGAACACCAAGCAACTCTAGATAACTTAGGTGAATACTACCAATGCTGAGAAAGTTATGAGAGGTTTTTGTTTTTAATTTTTTAAATGTTTATTTTATTTTGAGAGAGAGAGCATGCATGTGTGAGAGCAGGGGAGGGGCAGAGAGAGCCGGGGACAGAAGATCCGGAGCAGGTTCCATGTTGACAGCAGAGAGCCCAGTGTGGGCTCCAACCCATGAACCATGAAATCATGACCTGAGCTGAAGTAGGATGCTTAACTGACTGAGCCGCCCAGGTGTCCCTATGAGAGGTTTTTTTATTCTCTTATTTTACCTGTAAGAGGAATCACGACCCCAAATTCATATTTTGTGGAATGTAAGATACCACCAATTTCAAGTTGCATTATTTTATGTACTAGTAAGAAAAAAATGCTGTCAGTTATAATTGTAAGTCACCATTGATTGTTGGACACATTCTATTTCAGAGATTTTAAAATGGAGGAAATTATAGAATCAATGAAAAATATTAACTTAGGTATTTTGGTATTTTTTGGAAATTTCCTGGATGATTTCAAAATGTCACTTTTTTTTTCCTATTAACCTCTAGTATGATTTAGGTCACTATTCTAGAGAGTTAATGTTGCAGGAATTTTTACCTCAATACCCAGGGTTTGTTCTCACCACTTCAAAGAATGAAGAGGTGGACACAAAATGAGCAGCAGGCAAAAGTTTATTAGAGTATAAGGTCAGAAAGTAAAAATAGTAGGAAAGCTCTCTTTACAGAGAAGGGACATTCGAAAGTGAGTGCCTTCGGACTGTAGGGAAGGGTCCTTGTTTTATAAGGTTCTGGTCAGCAACCCCTTCTGTTCCCCCTCTTTCCTTCTCAGGTCCTATCCTTACTGGCTGGATGACTCTAGGTGCTGGGTTGTCCATTCCTAATTGGCTGGACTCCATTGTGTGAGGAGTCAGACTGGTCATACTGTCCCCCTTATAAGTTTTATGGTTTACTTTTTTTAGTTAGGTATTTTGATTGTCAAATTACTGAGGGGAACCTGAGGGGGAGTAGGTGGGGTCTATCACATTCTTAAGAGGGACCTTCACTGGGTGTTGTATGGAAACCAATATGACAATATATTTAAAAAAAAAAAAGAGGGACCTTACACCCGAGGGGGTTTGCTGTGGTCAGAGGTTCCCAGCATTGTTCCAATATACGTGTTTTTCCCCACCCAGGGACCTCAGGTCCTAATCTTTCCCTCTCTACCTATTGAATCCTATCTTTTCCTATCATATTAAGACTGAGCAGTATCATTTCCAGTTTAACTTAATTTTTAAAAATGTTTCTTTAATGTTTATTTTTGAGAGAGAGCGTGAGTGGGGGAGCAGCAGAGAGAGAGGGAGACACAGAATCTGAAGCAGGCTCCAGGCTCCAAGCTGTCAGCACACAGCCCGACATGGGTCTCAAACTTACAGACTGTGATATCATGACCTGAGCGGAAGTCAGACGCTTAACTGACTGAGCCACCCAGGCGCCCCTAACTTAATTTTTAAGGTCAAATATCTGGCTGTACGAATTAAAATGACAACCAAAAGTATTAACAGGTTGTTTCTAAAATGATCAGGAAATGACACATGTATATTAATATGATGGGCGGGGCTTGGTGTGTTGGCACCTATTATTTTTTCATTTATTTCTCCCCAAAGCTGTTCTGTTTACTTTTGCTGTTCCTTTTGTTCAGACCATCTCACTCCTTGTCTAAGTGCTGGAGTGTGTGGTTGGTTAATATAGAATGCAGGTAGCTCAAAACGAAGTGATTATGTATTCTTTTCCTTGTGACATGGTGGTATCTATCATTCATTATCATTACAGTTTTCTAAGGCTTCCTCTTTTCACTCAAGGCAGTTCCAGTGGAATTCTTATATTTGTCTAACCTTCTTCTCTGACTGTTAGTATGGTCCTCTGTGCTTCCACCTTCAGTTGTTGAGACCTCTTAAAAACCCAGGCATAAATCTGGCTTCTGTAACTGGAACCATCTCCAGCTTTGAAGTGATTTAAACCCAAATGGCATGTCTTTTAATATTTAGAGCATTAAGTCCTAATCCATCCTCTTTAATGCTTTCACTGTATTTCTTAAGATGCAAAGAAAAGGCCCCATCCCTTCCCCAGCTGCAACAAATTAATAAGTAATTTCAATCAAATAAAATCATTTTGGTCCTGAAATCCACTCCACATTCTCCAGTGCCTTGGATTTTAATACAATTGTTAAAATGTGTGTGAGGTTAAAAAAAATCAAGAGTTTTTGAAATCAAGATGAACCATGACATATTTCGGTGGCATTTTTAAACTCCTGGTCAACAAAACGATTCTTTCATCTAATAAAACAGTAAGTTTTAAAGCAACATGATCTTGGAGAAAGAGTACTTAAATCTAAGAATAGGGTGCATTGATAGAAAGGTGCCACCGATTGGGCAAAATTAGAAACACTCTGAATATGAGTCATAGCGCTTTTAAAAACCTAATTTGAAGAAGGGAAACAAGGCAAAACAAAACAACAGTGAGAGCTTGGAATCCTTTATTCTATAGGCAAAGAGCCAGTGTTCAACCACTCCTGCAGAAGGAGTGGGTGAGATGGAAACAAAGCCAAGTCTGTAATACCTCTCCATACTCACACCCACATTTATTTATAAAAAAAAAAAAAAAAAAAAAGTTAAGTGCTGTTAATAGTATCAGTTGTCATCATTACCCTGCACCTGACTAGCAGTCTTGAAATCCTCAGTGGTGCTGGTTCCTGTAAACGATGTTAGCGATCCGCAGGCAGCCTATTTTACTCCCTTAGAGAGCGAGTGGATACCTGGCATATGCTAAGTAACCCCCTGTTTTATTCCATAATTAACAGAACCACAGTAAATATCATTTCTGAGTACTTCAGGAAGAGAGACAATTTTGAGGCAATTTCCCCCCTCTGTACCTTACGGTTTTCTTTCAGGAAAGCAGTGTGGCATTCTATCTTGCCTTTTCTTTCTAACGTCGTAAGTGCTAATTACACCCCTTGGGTACACCTTGGCTGCCGTGTTAAACACATCTAGAGTTGTTTTCTTATTACCATGAAAAAAAAATTTGACATGAAAGACTACCTGTGGAGGCTCTGAGGGACATCAGAATAAACCTCCATAATTTACAGGCTAAGCAATTCAAGGATGCTGAAAGATGAGGTTGTGCTGAGAAAGAGGTACAGTAAAGTCCCTATTGTGTGAGTTTGTTTAAATGAGGAGATGAAATCAATATGATGTAAAGAAAAGTGCCCCTGGAAGTGTGTGTGTGTGTGTGTGTGTGTGTGTAGGGAAGGTGGGGCCCATGCTTTCCTAATCCACACTTCTTCAGCTCATTTAACGCTTAATGTATATTCCACTGTGTTATTACTTCTGAAGTGGGTTAGATTTTCAGTGCACACACTCAGGTGTATAGAAATAAGCTGTTCATTGTTGTTCTAGAACCCAACTAAAGTTTAATCTCAAAAACTGAGTGGCCTTTCGGTGTTGCTGTGGTGGCCCCCGAGGGTTACTTCATGTCAACACTGTCAGCCATCCCCTCGGGCACCCAGGCTGACAGACTTGTTCCCATGGAGCCTTGTAGTGGGTCCAAGCAGGTCACAGCTGCAGCTCCCCGGGCCCAGCTCCCCAGGCCATGTGTGCACTGGTCTGGAGCACCTGAGGAACATTCTTGACTGCTCTTAGCCACCTGTGCAGACCTTCCTTCTGCTGCCCTATCAGGCTGGCATAAGGAAATTCTGGGCTCCACCTGGGAAAGGGGTGCATGGAATCTCAGAGCCTATCGGCCTGGTGTCCTTCCCATGTGCCTCAGTACCCCCACCCCCAATACCTGGGCTCAGGCAAGTCGCAGAAGGTGGAACGTGGCTGGACCCAAGGTTCAGGACCTCTCAGGAATAGAGCTGTTGGACTTCCCTACAGGCCCCCTTTCTGTTGGTGCTTCCCAATCCCACCTTACCCCTTAGATCATTATGCATTCTCCAAAGTCCTTTGTCTTATGCCCTGAGTTTACTCAGGGCTGAGGTTTATATAATTCAAAAAACAAAGCATCTGAAACCCAAAGGCTTGGGGTTTAGCTGAATCTTCTCATCTCTGAGGAAATAAATGCTGCTCACCAAATGTGAGAAAAACAGCAAGGGGTACCAGGAAATGAAATGGGCTGGGAATAGGAGGAACCACAGTAAAAATCCTGAAACATGGTCCCATGATATTTTCTTTAAAAAATCATATCCTTTTTCTCTATACAGGGTAGAATTCACTGAAGGAAAAACCAGCATGCTATTGCCCTGACACATGTTTATTTCCGGGAGAGGAAATGCTCTCTTTGGGTTAGTAGTTCTGGGCAGGCTAACCTGCTTGCCTCTCTGCTCACAAACAGTAACTTCCCTTTTCTCAGAACACAATCACCAACCCCTTTGTTCAAATCTCTGCACGCATCGCATTCTCCATGGACTCTTTCTGGACTAAATTCACCTGGTTTCCCAAACATCCTGGGAAGCCCTGTCTCCCTTGAACCACTTGCCCTCCCCTCCTGGGAACAAGTTTAATGGTGTGTGTCCCTTTGTACCCATGTGAGGAACAGTTGCTCTTTGGGGAATAGGCTAATAACAGTGACAAGTGCATTATACCTTACAATGTATAGGCTCTTGTGCCTGGACAATGCTATCATAGGATAGTGGCCCCAAGAAGTTAAATACGATGCAGTCGGGGCTTTGAGGGGTGAACTGGGTCCTCGTACTCAAGCACTCAGGCCTTCTAACATATGATCCTGTGATTTCCCTCCAACTTCACCTTCTATCAATCAAGGCTGATATTAACTTATTTTTTTTATTAATTTTTTAATGTTCGTTTTTGGTGTGTGTGAGAGAGAGAGAGAGAGAGAGAGCATGAGCAGGGGAGGGGCAGAGAGAAAGGGAGACACAGAATCTGCAGCAGGCTCCAGGTTCTGAGCTGTCAGCACAGGGCCCAATGTGGGGCTCAAACCCACAAACCGTGAGATAATGACCGGAGCTGAAGTCAGATGCTTAACTGACTGAGCCACCCAGGCACCCCCCTCAAGGCTGATATGAACTTATATACGGTCATTCATTCATTCAACAAACATCTACTGAATGTTTTGTGTTGGGCTCGTATGAAGCATGGGGTAATAAATGGTGATCAAAATAGTTCCAGACTTAGCCTTCCACTTTGCCCATGGAGCTTATGGTCAGAAAGGAAAAAAGACATTTAAAAAAATAATCACATATACATATATTTAAAAATGTATACAGGCCTAGAAGAAAAATCGTAGCTCTGGGAACATATATAGCAAGTGGGTCTGATCTAGTTGGGGGTGGAGTGCATGGTGGGAACACAACATTGTGGGAATGCTGGGGAGAGGGTGGGAAAGATTTCCTGAGGAAGTGGTGTTTGCAATCAGCAGGCATTAGCTAAGTGGAAAGGGGACAGGATTAAGACTTCAGCATTTAAAAAGACCCCAAGGCAGGAGTGAACCTGTCTTTGAAGGATGTGAGTGGGGCAGACAGGACAAAAGAGGTTGGTCTGTGGTTACGCAGGAGAGGAAGGTGGCTCAGAGCCCAGCAGGCTGTGGGGACTCTGCATGATAGACTTGAATTTTATTCTGAGTGCCATGAGAAGTCAATGAAGAGGTTTTAAAGGGGGGGGGGGGGGGGTGGCTTTATTTATTTATTTTTGATATTTTGTTTTTGAAAGAGAGAGCACATGCACAAACAGGGGAGAGGAAGAGAGAGGATCTGAAGTGGGCTCTGGGAACCAGCAGCAGAGAGACCGATGTGGGACTCAAGCTCACCAACCATGAGATCATGACCTGAACCGAAGTCAGACACTTGACTGAGCTCTCCAGCTGCCCCGATTCTGTTAGTGTTTTAGAAAGACCTCTGGGTGCTGTGTAGAGACCGGGCTGAGCAGGGGCAGTGGTAGATGTGAGTGGTCATTCAGGAGGCCATGGCAGGAATCCAGGTGTGCTTGGATTCAAAAAGTAAAAAAAAATTTTGGAAGCTGCAAAGAGCTACTTTTATCATTGTGTGTGTATTTATCTGTCAAGGTCCTGGGTAGGAAAGAGACCACACAATAAAATGGAGTATTCTGGACAGTGTCTAACAAAGGAACTACTTCCAAAGGTGCTTCAGGGACTAGGGAAACAAAGGGGGTACAGTACCTGAAGTGCTGTTTCCACCACTGGGGCTGAATGGGGCACCTTGTGGAAACAGTCACTGCAACTCAGAGACGCCGCTGGACAGGAGAGTGGGCTTCAGTGGAGGGATATGGCCAACTCACATGACCAGCAGGGAGGGGTAAGAGGAATAAATACCCCAACCTGTCTGCCCTCCAGCATCTGGCGGTGCACTCCATTGGCGGACCCAACCAGTGGCAGGGGCCAGAGGGGACTGTGGATACCACCCAGGCAGAGCAGGCTCCTAGGGGCATGGAGCCAGGTAGAGAGTGGATCTCAGGGGCACACAAGTTGTGCAACACCACGTGGATTACGCATGTTTCCTCTCACCTCACACTCCATTCCTTGTTACCACCAATGAATGATAAATCCTTTGTAGATGGAGATGGTTTCCTTAACACATTACTACATCTGCTGGAATGTGATAGTGCTTACCATTTGTAACAGTAGGTGTTTCCTTTGACTTTTTTCCTTTGCAAGTATATTAATATTTGGCTTAATAAAATCTTGTGATAATATCTTTTTCATAAAAACCTCTGAACCACTGGTAGGGGTATAAAGAAGTCCCCCTGGGTTGGGAACTCATTTCCTTCATTTCTTAGATTTCTACTGGAGACTCTTTCACTAGAGCAACTCCCCGGGACTCTTGATCATCTCTCCTTGTGTAGAACGGGTGAACGACCCGATTGTTGGACAACAACCTTAGGTCTGTAGTTCCGGAGTAGATAGAACATCTATTAAAAGGCTGTGAGCATCACAGATTTGGTTTCTTCCTCCTGTTTGCTCTGGAGCAGTGCAGGGCTGCAGAACTGCATAAGTACATCTGCCTTTACTCCCAAATCGTCCCTCAGGCTTGAGTCCCAACTGGGACAAAGAGCTTAAGTGAGCCTATTTGATTACACACCTCAGTCGTGTCCTCTGATACAGTCCTACTGGTAGTAAAGCTTACATTTCAATCTTGACTGATTCCTGAGTCTATCTTCTAAATTGGTTCCAAACCCGAGTTTGGGAAAGGAAGATTGTATTTATTGGATCCTCTAAAACCTCAGTGCTTGGCAATACTTGCCAGGAAGAGAAAACAGCCCTGGAACAGATCCAGATTTTTTGCAGATAACAAGGAGAGAACCCTGGCCTCTCTGAGACTTCAGGCACTTAGAGGCTGGAGGCATTACGAGGAGACAGGTAATGTCTGGGTTGTCAAATGTCTGCCCCTATAGTTTGGAAAAGTGTTAGGATCTTGGGCATATGAGTCAGATTAGTGTTTGAGTTTTGGCTCTGATATGTTCTAGCTATAGGTCTTTTGCAAATTATTTAAGCTCTTTGGGACCTTAATTATATCACTTGTAAAATGGAAATAATGTTAGCTCTTAACTTTTGCTCTTAATTTTTATTATTGTCACAATTTAAGTAATTTTTATAAGACAGTCAAAAGCATTCTTTAAAAAGACCAAGAGGGCCCAAGAGTTTTCTCTCACTCTGCCTAAAGTGGAAGGCAAGAGAAAGTACTCTGCCACAGGGAAAGAATGTTCTGGAATACATTCCTAAGACTTCTAGTACTTTCACCTCTGGTAATGAGATCTCTGACCACAAGGTCAAATAGTTGAAATATATCTCCTTTGTTAATAGAAGAGTTACTGAAGTTAATAGAGTCTCTGTTGTGCTATTCAATTTTTGTTATGTTATGCAGATAATAGCTTCTATGGTTTCCACATGTATGTGTCTCAAATGGAACTTTGAACAGATTTTTCAAAATGTTTATTTATTTTTGAGAGAGAGAGCGAGAGAGAAAGCGAGCATGAGAGGAGGAGGAGCAGAGAGAGAGAGGGAGACAGAGGATCTAGACAGCAGATCTCTACACTGTCAATACGGAGCCCAATGTCGGGCTGGCACTCACAAACTGTGAGATCATGACCCCAGCCGATGCCCAAAGCTTAACTAACTGGCTGAGCCACCCAGGCGCCCCTGAACAGATCTTTTAAACACTTCCTAATTTAGCTACGCTCTCAGTTACGTGTCTTGGTGTGTCTAGATCTGTGCCCATATCTGAATAACTGGGACTTGACTATACTGTAGGGTTTGATCTACATCTTTGGGAACCTAACCTTTCTGTAAAGTTTTACTTTACAAAAGTTCCTTTTACTAACCTTTGGTAGGAAGCTACTACCTTCTTTGTGAAATAATTAGAAAGTAGCTCTCAAGAACCAAAAGGAAGAAAGAGAGGGCAAAATCAGTTAGTTGTTTTATCAATTATAAGCAAGATTTCTTCTATTCAATAGACAATTGATTGTAATTTATAATCTATATGCTGATGGAGAAAAGGTCAGTGGACTTGTTTTTTACATTTTTAAAATTTGAGTATAGTTGACACACAGTGTTACTTACGTTAGCTTCGGGTGTACAACATAGTGATTCGATAACTCTCTACAGTATGACGTACTCCCCACAAGTGCAGCTATCTTCTATCACCATACAATATTATTGTATTCCCATTGACTATATTCTTCCCCACCCCCAGGTTTATTGAAAGATAACTGACATATAACACTGTGTCATTTTGGGGTGTACTGCTGTGTTGATTTGATACACTTAGTTATTGAAAAATGATTACCACTATAACATTAGCTAATACCTCCATCATGTTACATGATTGCCATTTCTTTTTTGTGGTGGGAATGTTTAAGATCTATTCTCATAGAAACTTTCAAGTATATAATACAGTATTATTAACTAAAATCACCATGTTGTATGCTATCTCCAGAATTTATTCATCTTACAGATGGAAGGTTGTATCCTTTGACCAACACCTTCCCATTTGCCCCACCCCCCTAGCCCCTGGAAACTTCTATTCCAGTCTTTTTCTATAAATTTGGGGTGGTTTTTTTTTATTCCATATGTAAATGGTATCATATAGTATTTGTCTTTCTCTGATTTATTTTATTTAGCGAGTTTTGCAGATCAGTTCTCTCCATGTTGTCATAAATGGAGGGATTTCCTTCTTTCTCATGGCTGAATAATATTCCATTTTATATATGCAGCATATATTTTTTATTTGTCACTTTAAAAATTATGCATTGTTGAATGTTTAAGTGGTTTTCGTAACTTAGCTAGTGTGAATAATGCTGCAATGAATATGGGGTGCAGACATCTCTTCAAGATCCTAATTTCCTTTAGATATACATACACCTAGAAGTAGAATTGCTGGTTTGTATGGTAGTTCTATTTTTCATTTTTTGGAAGAGCTTCCATACCATTTTCCATAGTGACTACACAAATTTACATTCCCACCCAGAGTGCACAAGGGTTCCCTTTCTCTCCACATTCTTTTTTTTAACTAACTAATTTTCTCAAAATTTACATCCAAGTTAGTTAGCATGTAGTGCCATAATGATTTCCGGAGTAGAATCCAGTGATTCATCCCCTATATATAACACCCAGTGCTCATCCCAACAAGTGTCCTCCCTAATGCCTCATTGCCCATTTAGCCCATCCGCCTACCCAACATCCTACCAGCAGCCCTCAGTTTGTTCTCCGTATTTAAGAGTCTCTTATGGTTTGTCTCCCTCTCTGTTTTGATCTTATTTTTGTTTCCCTTCCCTTATGTTCATCTGTTTTGTTTCTTAAATTCATCATATGAGTGAAATCATATGATAATTGCCTTTTCTTACTGACTTATTTTGCTTAGCATAATACATTCTAGTTCCACCCACCTTGTTGCAATTGGCAAGATTTCATTCTTTTTGATTGCCAAGTAATACTCCATTGTATATATACATACCACATCTTCTTTATCCATTCATCAGTCGATGGACATTTGGGCTCTTTCCATACTTTGGCTATTGTTGATAACGCTGCCATAAACATGGGGGTGCATGTGCCCCTTTGAAACAACACACCTGTTTCCCTTGGATAAATAACTAGTAGTAAAATTGCTGGGTTGTAGGGTAGTTCTATTTTTAATTTTTTGAGGAACCTCCATACTGTTTTCCATACTGCACGAATTTGCATTCTCACCAGCAGTACAAAAGAGATCCTCTTTCTCCTCATCCTCACCAACATCTGTTGTTGCCTGAGTTGTTAATGTTAGCCATTCTTACAAGTGTGAGGTGGTATCTCATTGTGGTTTTGGTTTGTATTTCCCTCACGATGAGTGATGTTGAACATTTTGTCATGTGTCCATTAGCCATCTGGATGTCTTCCTTGGAAAAATGTCTATTCATGTCTTTTGCCCATTTCTTCACTGGATTATTTGTTTTTTGGGTGTTGAGTTTGATAAGTTCTTTATAGATTTTGGATACTAACCCTTTATCTGATATGTCATTTGTAAAAATCTTCCCCCATTCCGTCAGTTGCCTTTTAGTTTTGCTGATTTTTGCCTTCACTGTGCAGAAGCGTTTTATCTTCATGAGGTCCCAGTATTTCATTTTTGCTTTTGTTTCCCTTGCTTCCAAAGACATGTCAAGTAAGAAATTGCTGCGGGCGAGGTCAGAAAGGTTATTGCCTGTTTTTTCCTCTAGGATTTTGATGGCTTCCTGTCTTACATTTAGGTCTTTCATCCATTTTGAGTTTATTATCATGTATGGGGTAAGAAAGTGGTCCAGGTTCTTTTTTATGCATGTTGCTTTCCAGTTTTCCCAACACCATTTGCTGAAGGGACTGTCTTTTTTCATTGGATACTCTTTCCTGCTTTGTCAAAGATTAGTTGGCTGCACGTTTGTAAGTCCATTTCTGGGTTCTCTATTCTCTTCCATTGATCTGAGTGTCTGTTTTTGGCCAGTACCATACTGTCTTGGTAATTACAGCTTGACGTCCGGGATTGTGATGCCTTCAGTTTTGGTTTTGTTTTTCAGGATTGCTGTGGCTATTTGGGATCTTTTCGATTTCCACATAAATTTTAGGATTGTTTGTTCTAGCCCTGTGAAGAATGCTGGTATTATTTTTATAGGGATTATATTGAATATGTAGATTGTTTTGGGTAGCATTGACATTTTAGCAATATTTGTTCTTCCAATCCATGAGCATGGAATGTTTTTCTATTTTTTTGTGTGTCTTCTTCAATTTCTGTCATAAGCTTTCTATAGTTTTCAGTGTATAAATTTTCACCTCTTTAGTTAGGTTTATTCCTAGGTATTTTATGGCTTTTGGTGCAATTGTAAATGGGATCAATTCCTTGATTTCTATTTCTGCTGCTTCATTATTGGTGTATAAGAATGCAACAGACTTCTGTGCATTGATTTTATATCCTGTGACTTTGCTGAATTCATGGATCAGTTCTAGCAGTTTTTTGGTGGAATCTTTTGGGTTTTCCACATAGAATATCACATTGTCTCCAAAGAGTGAAAGTTTGACTTCCTCCTTGCTGATTTGGATGCCTTTTATTTCTTTGTGTTGTCTGATTGCAGAGGCCAGGACTACCACTGACTATATTCCTATGCTGATCCTTTTATCCCTATGACTTATTCCATAACTGGAAGCCTATATTTCCCTCTCCCCTTCAGCCATTTTCCCCATCCTCCCATGTCCTACCCTCTTGCAACCACCAGTTCTCTGTATTTATAGGTCTCATTCTGCTTTTTTGTTTATGTGGGGTTTTTTTTTTGATTCCGCATGAGTGAAATCATATGGTATTTGTCTTTATGTGTCTGACTTATTTCACTTAGCATTATACCCTACCCTGTAGGTCCATCCATGTTGTTGTGAGTGGCAAGATCTCATCCTTTTTTATGGCTAATATTCCATTGTATACATATACCACATCTTCTTTATTCATTCATCAGTTGATGGACACTTGGGCTATTTCCATAATTTGGCTATTGTAAATAATGCTGCAAAAACCTACGACTGCATGTATGTTTTCAAATTAGTACTTTCATTTTCTTTGGGTAAAAACCTAGAGGTGGAATCATTAGTTGTATGGTATTTCTATTTTTAATTTTTTGATGAACCTCCGTACTGTTTTCCATAGTGGCTGCACAAATTTACATTCCCACCAGCAGTGTACAAGGATTCTGTTTTCTCTACATCCTCACCAATACTTGTTTGTTCTTGTCTTTTTGATTCTAGCCATTCTGACAGGTATAAGGTGATCTCACATTGTAGTTTCAATTTGCAGTTCTATGATGCTTACTGTTGTCAAGCAACTTTTCATGTGTCTGTTGGCCATCTATGTGTCTTCTTTGGAAAATGTCTATTCAAGTCCTCTGCCCATTTTTAATAGGATCATTTGTACCTTTTTGATGTTGAGTTGTATAAGTTCTTTATACATTTTGGATATTAAAGGTTAATAGAAATTTTAATGAAAACAAAATGGCAAGAAACAGTAATGGGTGCCTGAGGAACTAATGCTCCCTGGATTGTACTTACTGAGCTTCTGGAATTTTAAAAGTAGAGGTTAGAAAAGAATTATAAAATATAATTATGTCACATGAAGGCTATTCATTATTTGACTCAAGCCCAGTGGATTTTTCTTAATAAGAAAGCCTTATAGAGCACAAAGTCAAGAAAAAGAGATGTAGGAGAATAAATGAATGCATTGTGTTAGTTGGGAAACTTAATTGTGAACCGAATAAACCATCCTTTTTATTGGTCCTATAAATTTTCTTTCTTTTATGAAGCTCCACGCTTATCAAGGCTAGCAGTATGATTTGTGTAGAGTAGCCATCACATAAATATTTGTTGAGTTGATGGGTCCAAAGCACATTCTTGGGGATGCTGAGCTTTCACGACCAGTGAAATAGAAGTGGTGTTTTAAGGTAGGTCAGACTTGACATGCTTTTGTGCTCTTAGCTGTAGTTTCCCTTTTAAATATTTAGTTAGTGAACCTAGTGATTCAGTATATGAATTTGAATGTCTTACTTGTGCCCAAATCTTTTGGAGCCGTGCAACCTTCCAAAGAAGCCTCAAAGCAATGCTCAGTAATTTGCTTTAATGGCTACTTTTAGGGTCAGTTGGTACCTAAAGAAGATGATCAGGGAGTCACTAAAAGTGTGGCCTACAATATGCTCCGTTGAAATCTGTTGTTTGTGGAAGCCTTTGCTTTTATGTATCTGGTGGACTCCTAGTCAGTCTTCAAGATTCAGTGAAAATATCTCCTTTCTGAAAGTCTCCCAAACTCCCCTCCAGCAAAATTAAGGATTCTTCCATGTCCCAACAACACTCTGCTGCTCCTGATGTATATGGTGCTATAATTTTCTGCTTAGATATCATCATACTGTTTTGAAGTTATTTACCATCTGACTCAAGCTCCTTAACATTCACCTTGATATTAGCAATTACTGGCCCTTGGTTTGTGCCTGGTAGCCAATCAAGAATCAATCAGGCCCTCACAGGTACTCTGTAAGGATTAGGCAAATAAAACAATATAGACTTGACTTCAATAATTCTTAAAGATGCAGGGTACTTGTAAAATACTGTGTGTATCTGAGAAATATTTTACTGGAGTAAATGGATGCCTTCTGAGTTCTGTTTGGAAAACCATACCTAAGTGACTTTTCTGGTTTGACAGGCTCAGGTATGTTAATAAGCAATGATTTTCTTAAGCTGTGGGCGGACCTGGACTGCAAGGGAGGTGGACTATAAGTGGACTGGAGCCTAGTAAACTTCCCATCCACCCTTCCCCACTCCTCAGAATAGGCATTTGAATTTAGGTAGCCAAAGATTGGAACCATACCACTTAGGCATGTCTCAGACTTAGAACTCCAGCCGTCTCTTTTGGTAGTTTAGGATTCTAATTAGAGAATGTATTTGCTCACTTCTTGCTCTGTATATGTATCTCTATACAAGCACTTGTGCCATAGTAGTAAGTTATTTGCCTCTATGTCTTGAGGCCAGACAAGACTGTGAAATAACCTAGGGTGAGGCCCCTGTCTTTATGTTTCCGTTGTCTGATACAGTGCTTGATATATAGCATATAAGCAGTGAGCAGTTTTTGATGGAAATAAATAAGAGCAAATAGACGGAGAATAACTCTCTTTCTCTGTCCACTAACCTGATTTGTATTTTCTGTACTCACCCAGTCTTTGCAGTTCTGGACCTGAGTCTCTCCTCCAAAGTCACACTTTTAAAGCCAAACATTTCAAGTCACACAAAAATCCATCCTGCGAGTTGATAAATATTTATTGAGTGCTTAGTACCTGCCAGGTGCTTTGGATACAAATAAGAATGAGACATGGCCCTTGACCTCAATGAGCTCACCATATCATTAAATAGCATGTAACAGTAGTTATTAGTTAATGGTCATTCAAGCTAATGGTTTTACTCAAACTTCAGCTATCACTAAGCTCTTGGGCCCTCTGAGAAATTACTAGGATGGAACATATATTTGTGTAAATCATGACTGAAAGAGAATAAAGTGCCATAACCTTTTCCCGTAATGGAATTGTTTTCCAGAAAAAGTGTCAAGTCTCAGAGTTATGAATATTGAAAATTTTACCAGTGCGAATACTTTAGTAAACAGGGGGGGAAAAAAAGGAAATGTATAGTTTTAGAGTTTTAGTGCTGCCCAGGCTTAAAAAGAAATTTTGGGGGGCAAGGGATGGAGATCAAATGTCAAGTTAGCAGGTCAGTGGTAACAAATATTGGCTTTTCAAGGATTTTTTAAAAATAACAACACATATGGGGAAGAGTTTGTACTTAATAATAATTTTGTCAAACAAGGAGATGTTGTGGATTAGGGCTGGCCACCAGGGAAGTGTGTGCCTGATTTGGAAGGCAGAAGGGAAGCGGTAGCCATGTGCTTGTAAGGGTGACCTAAGGACCTGGTTGCTGCGGCAGCTTGTCGGTGTTGCCACTTACCCACTGCCTCTGTTGGCTGTGGAGCTGCAGCTGGCCCTGTGGCTTCTTCAGCTTCTGCACATCTCCTCTAGCTTCTTCTCATCCTGGACCAAGGGCATGTGTAGCCCCTCTACAGGCCACTAGCCTCATCAAGTCTGGAGGCAGTAAAAGGCAGGTGTGGGTTCTATTTTATTCCTTGGGTTCCAGCTTGCCCTTGTGGGTTCCAATTTGTCCTTACCCTTCCCCACTTCACATCCAGTTTTCCTTCTCCATACTGGTCTTGCCGATCCACCCACAGCAACTTCGGGCCTGCTACCAGATGCCAAGGCAACAGCCTTCCATAAATTTTTTTAACAATGTCCATACTTGTATAAGGTCTAATCCTTATATTCCTTAATCCATGTCACTCATAGTGGTTCTACTTATCGGCCTGAGCCCTAGCCAATGCAGAGGCTAACATACATCTTTTAATGAATCCACTGACAGGATTTCCCTGCTTCCTGTCATCCCAGCTCTGACCCCCATCCCATTGGGCACCTGATGAAATACTTAGCTTGGGTTTAAGAACCGTGTGGTTCAAAAAATCCCCTATCTTTAAACCCTAGATTCATATTCAGTGCAGTAAGATGCACATGCAGTGAAAGACACTTAAAAGCTAAAGGAAAAACAGATTCACATTGTCCCTCTCGATCTTACTACAGAGCACGGTTCGTTGAGTGGGAACAGCGTGCAAAATCAGCCATACTGTTTAAATTATGGCTTCTCTTTCTTTTCCTTTATCTGTGTGGTTTCCTTGATCACATGTGGTTGACCTTTGGTAAGTTAAATGCATATGTAATGCAACTCCACTGTGAGAACCCTGGCTTCTTTATCAGGCATTTTTCTTATTTCTTTACTAGTTTTAGTATCGATGACCCTTTGCCCTTAGTTATTTCACCCCTGGGCACACTTGGTCTGCAGAAACCCTCTCCTTCCCCTCAGCTTCCTCAGCCTCCCTTCAGCTTTAATCTTCCTTCCCAAACATCTACAGTTTGAGAATTGAATGATTGCTACTTCAAAGTTGTAAACTGAGCAAATTATAGCTGTGGATTTTGTTACTGGAGTGAAATGAGCATTGCCTAGGTCATTTGAAAACGTCATGGGAAACACTCCCAATCCTAAAAGGATTATAGGGGGATCATGATTTATCCTATTGTTCAGTAAGAAGAGCAGTTTCTTGGTAAGCAGATGCTTGGAAGCAGATGCTATTTTGGTATTGTCACTTCAGAATTGTGTAAATCTTATACTTGGCTGTGAGTTTTAATTAATGAACTGCTTACATTAAGGTTGGATTTCTTGATTTATTGAGATTTTGTTTCACCTACATTCTACTTAACTAAATCCACAAGCTTCAAGGTTGATTTACATGGTCTCATTTCAGCTGAAAACACATTTTCTTTACAATATTTATAATTTTCTTAATAGGATAGTTATTGAAAAATCTTTGCCCACTGTAATGATATTAGAATATTGTAAAAATTCAAAATCTTATTTTCATTTCCTTATGTCCCTATCTGAAAACCACAGAGGCTTCTCTTTGCCTAGAAGAGAACATCTCAATATTTTTTAACCCAACACATGTCCCAATGATTTCTACATCACAGACAAACTCCCACGAGCATCATAGTCCCAAGGAAGCATACACCCTGGATTATGTTTGTAACCCATGTTCCCCAGGCCTCACCAGTGTTATTGAGGTCACAGTTTAACCTAGTGTCTCCTGATTGATGGTCTCCACCTGCATGAGAGCAGGATGTCCTTCTCAGGTTCCTTCTAATTTCTTTCAGGGAGTCTCCAGGGTGTTCCACATGGGCTCGAAGCTCTCTGTATGTGCTTGGGTGTTCATTGGTTTCAGCCCGTTGACCCTGTTCTGGCCAAGGATTGATGCTGCCCCTGACATGCTGACTTCAAGGTAAGTTACTCTTTTATTACTGGACTAAGCACAGACACTTCCCCTTCCCTAATTCTTCCCAGTTCTACCGAGACCAGGTTTTGATGTTAACCAAAACTACTGAAAGTTCAGGAAAATAGAGGAAATTACAGCAAAGAAACTGACAACTGCTTATTAAATATGGAGGCTCTGGAAGTTGTGCATTGTAGTCCACCACCATCTTGAGCTATCTTACTGATTCCCTGGCTAGAGGGTTTCCTCTCCAACTAGCTACCAATCTACTCTCCTGAGAGGATACCAGCTACCATTGCTGCCACCCAAGCAGGTTGGATATTTTGGGTTCTAAGCCTAAAAGAGTAAAGAGAGTGAAGCCTAAGAGAGTAAAGTCCAAAGAAGGAATTCCATCTTCATCTCCAGTTTAATGTCTGCCTTCCTGATTGTCACTCTCAGTTCTCTGGATCTGCCTCTTCCCAGGGTGACTGTGAATGGGAAAGTCCTCTGTCAGTAGGAGACATTTAATTTCCTACCCACAGCTGAGACCTTTCCTTCAAAGAAACCATAGTAGAACCCACCTGTCCAGCTTCGTATAGTGGATAAACAAATAAGGAGTGTCACTTCCTTATATTTTTTTCTCCCAAATTACAAAAGAAAAGACAGCCCCCTTCTTTCTAATTTTTCAAAGTTTGGGTTGAGCAGTTTTAAATAACATCAAGTGAGTTGAATTTGGCCAGTTCAGTTTCTCTTTACGCTTTTTCCAATATGAAGTAAAAACTGTGCCTGTGTGTTCTTCTTGTGGTCTCAGTTTCTAATGTCCAACTACTCAATCTGGAGTTCACATTTCTCTATAAGACAAGCAGTTACTGCTTTAGAGTAAAAGGTACAGTCTAGACCCATATTTAAAAGGCAACCCATTTCCAAAGGAAATAATTTATAAAATGCAAGCCTGCTTAAACATATACAATCTTTTACCTTAAGACCCACAGCTTCTCAAACTTCCCATGTCATTTGCATAATTAAATGGTTCACTGATATTTCAGTCAGTACAGACTAGGTTATGCTGCAGTAACAAACAGTCCTCAAATTTTAAAATAACAATAACAAAGATTTATTTCTCACTTACACTATATTTCTACCTAAGGTTGTCATGAAGGCTCTGCTCGTTGTAATTATTCAGGGACTTAGGATGTGATAGTTTTCTTCTCAAACATTACTAACCTCTATGCCCCAGGGCTAGAGAGCTCCAAAGAGAGCCCTCACACTGCTCACTAAGTGCTTCCAACTCGGTGGCATATGTCTCTCACTCAAACATAGGAGTGGGAAGTTCAATCCTATAATGACCCTATCCTTTTGTTGAGATTTTGAGATATATAAAGGAATATATATCCACTATCTTCCTTTATTCTTTTTTTAGCTGTATACTGAATATCTTGCAGTCACATGATAATAGTTCAAATCTACTGATGCTCACTAAGCCCAGATATTGTCCTAAGATACAGCTTTATGTGCATAACTAATTTAAGTTTTAATAATAATCTTATGAGAGAGATATTATTATCATCTCCATTTTAGAGATGCAGAAACTGCAATACAGGGAGAGGATAAGTAACTTTTTGTGGTCATATGCAGTTACGTGGTAGGGCTGGGATTTGGATGTTGGCAGTCTGTCTTCATAGGCCATGCTCTTGGCCACTGCACTGGACACCTCCTATTCAAGTTTCCAAAGCTGACTTTGTCATCTCCCTTCCCCCCTCCCCAATGCTACTCCTGCTCTTTCTGCCTTTTCCTCAGCTGAGTAGATGGTACACCACCAGCTACCTGGTTACAAATATAAGTCATCTGGAACTTGTCCTTGGTTTCTCTCTCTCTCAGCTCCTACATTCAATCCAAGCCAGCTCTCAAGGCTGACCGTTGTCACCCTTTCTCTCTGCTTGGTACTACAGTCCCCTCTTCAGTGACCTCTGGAATTAGGCACCAGTGTAATTCATTTTCCACAGTGTAATCAGAATTAACTAGATATATATATCTATTCTCAGATTACATGATTGTCTACATAGGAGATCACATAGAATCTACCAAAAAACTGCTAAATTTCATAAATAAGTTCAGCTAAGTTTCAGGACACAAGAGCAATACACATAAAAAATCAATTGTATGTCTGTATGCTAGAAAGGGACAATTAGAAACAAATTTGTTTAAGTCCCATTTTTTTTTAATTTATTTAAATTTTTTAACAAAGTGTTTATTTTTTTGAAAGAGAGAGACACACACACAGTGAGAGTTGGGGGGGGGGGGCAGAGAGGGAGGAGAGAGAGAATCATGGTGGGCTCCACACTGTCAGCACAGAGCCCGATGTGGGGCTTGAAATCACAAAACCATGAGATCATGACCTGAGCTGAGATTAAGAATTGGATCCTTAACCAACTGAGCCACGCAGGCACCCCTAAAGTACCATTTAAAATAGCACCCAAGGCATGGAATTCTTAGAGATAAACCTAATGAAGTATGTGTAAAATCTGTATGCTAAAAGTTAAAAAGCATTGATAACAGAAATAATAGAAGACCTAAATAAATGGAGTGCATAGTGTCTTCATGGATCACAAGGCTCAATATTGTCAAGACATCAATTTCCCTCAAATTCCTACATAAATTAAGTGTAATTCCAACCAAATCCCAAGAGGCTTTTTATAGAAATTGACAAGCTGATTCTAAAAATTATATGGAAAAGCAAAGGCCAAATAATTCTGAAAAAGAACAAAGTTGGAAGACTAACCTCACCTGGTTTTAAGACTTACTATGAAGTTACAGTAATCAAGATAGCACGGTATTGGCAAAGAGATAGACATATGGATCGATTGAACAGAGTGGAGAACACAAAAATAGGCCACGCAAATATTAACAGTTTTTCAGCAAAAGTGTGAAGCCAATACAATACAGAGCAGATAGCTCTTCAATGAATGGTGCTAGAGTATTTGGACATCCACTTATAAAAAGTGGTATCCAGGGGCGCCTGGGTGGCTCAGTGGGTTGAGCGTCTGACTTCACTCAGGTCAGGATCTCACAGTTTGTGTGTTCCAGCCCCGCGTCGGGCTCTGTGCTGACAGCTCAGAGCCTGGAGCCTGCTTCGGATTCTGTGTCTCCCTCTCTCTGCCCCTCCCCTGCTTGTGCTCTGTCTCTCTCTGTCTCTCAAAAATAAATAAACATTAAAAAAAATTTAAAAAAGTGATATCCATATGGACCGTGCCTCACACTGTATTCAAAAGTTATCTAGAAATGGATCAAAGACCTAAATTTAAATATAAAACCCTAAAATCTCTAGCATAAAACACACGCAAAGAATCTTTGTGACATTGGGTTAGGCAAAGACTTCTTAGGAAGGGCATAAAAAGTATAATCCAGGGGCGCCTGGGTGGCTCAGTCAGTTAGGCATCCGGCTTCGGCTCAGGTCATGATCTTGGGGTCCGTGAGTTCAAGCCCCACGTCGGGCTCTGTGCTGACGGCTCAGAGCCTGGAGCCTGTTTCGGATTCTGTGTCTCCCTCTCTCTCTGACCCTCCCCTGTTCATGCTCTGCCTCTCTCTGTCTCAAAAATAAATAAACGTTAAAAAAAAAGTATAATCCATAAAAAAACAAGTTGATAAATTAGATTTCATCAAAACTTCTCTTTTTTAAAAAAAAATTATGTTTATTTATTTATTTTGAGAGAGATAGATTGAGAACACAAGTTGGGGAGAGGCAGAGAGGAGAGACAGAATCCTAAGCAGGCTCCGTGCTGCCAGCGCAGAGCCTGACGCGGGGCTTGAACCCATGAATGTAGGCTCACGACCTGACCTGAGATCAAGAGTCAGCCACTTAACCAACTAAGCCACCCAGGCACCCCAAAACTTCTCTTTAGATGACGTGAAGAGAACAAAAGGACAGTCACAGACAGGGATTAAATACTCGCAAAACACCTATCTGATAAAGGACTGGTTAACTAGAATATACAGAATTCTCAATATTCAGTATAAGAAAACCAGCAAACCATCAAAGTGAGCAAAAGATTTCAATGGACACTCCATCAAAGAAGACATATTTGTGGCCAATAAGCACATGAAAAGATGCCCAGTATCATTAGTCTGTAGAGAAATGTAAATTAAAAGCACAATATGATACCACTAAACATCAGTTATAATGGCCCAAATAACAACACACTGACAATACAAAATGCAGGGGGAGGCCATTGAGTAACGGGACTTCTCAGACATTTACTGGTAGGAATAGAAAGTGGTACAGCCACTGAGGGAGAGTTTGACAGTTTCTTATGAGTCCACCCAAAAACCTATGTATGACTGTTTATAGCACCTTTATTCATAATTATCCAAAACTAGAAACAACCAACCAAATACTGAATGGATAAATAAATTATGGGATATCCATATAATCATAATAGAACACTATTCAGCAATGAAAAGGAATGAACTAATATACAACATTGCTGAATTTAAAGGCATTTTGCAAAGTAAAAGAAGTCAGATTCAAAAGGCTACACACTGTATGATTTCTTTTTTATTCTTTTTTGAGAGAGACAGAGGGTGCAAGTGAGTGAGGGGCAGAGAGAGAGAGGGAGGGAGAGAGGGAGAGAGAGAGACAGAGAGAGAGAGAGAGAAGCGTGGCTCATTCGAAGCGGGACTCGTGTTCACTCTAAGCGGGGCTCAAGCTCACCTGATGTGGGACTCGAACTCACGAACTGTGAGATTATGACCTGAGCTGAAGTCAGATGCTTAATGACTGAGCCACCCAGGCACCCTGTATGATTCCTTTTAATATAGCATTCTTGGAAAAACAGAAATAGAAATCAGATCTGTGGTTGCCAGGTGCTCTGGGCTGGGGTTGGGGTAGGGGATTGACTACAAAAGGACACAAGAATATTTTTACGATAATGAAAATACTCTCCAACTCGACTGTGGGTATGGTTACATGACTGTAGAAACTTCTCCAAGTATGTAGAATTGTACCTTTTCTTTTACTAGAACTGTACATTTTAAAAGATGAATTTTACTGTTTGTCAATGATAGTTCAATTAAAAAAGAACATTTTACAGGCTTCCTAAAGAAGTGAACATGAATGAAATTATGAGAGAATGGAAACCAGCTCAGTGTTGCTTTCCAATGTCTCTTCTGCTCCAGCTGTTGCTCCAAAGGCTACCCCACCTGCAGCTGGGCTTATGGTCATGAGCAGGTGGGTTCAGGAGGGAAGGAGGAAAATCCACTTTCTGAGCACCAGCTCAATACTCTTTGGCTGGGAATACCTTGTTTCATCCAGGGAAGACAGCACCAAAACACAAACAAAAAAAGCCCTCCTCTGCTTGAAAAAAGTAATTAAAAAAAATCATCTATCAGATTTATAGGGACCTGTCTGACCTTATACTTTTTAATTAACCTAGTCTGCTAAGGAGTTAATGCCATATTCAGAGGGGATGTTTGTCTTTTCCAATTTTCACATTTCATTAAACCCATAAATTCTACATTCTCTGTCTCAGATATTTTCTTTCCCACATCTCAACGTATGCATTTCAGAAGAAATCATCTTATCCTTAAGGTACGAGGCATATTTCCAGCATCTTTTGCCAACAAAACAAAACCAAACTCAAAAAAAACCAAAAAACCAAAAACAAAAAAACACATTTATTTTCATAGGGAGCGATTGCACAACAATGAAAGATTGTGAAGTAGCATGCAAGAGATTCCTGCAGCCATCCAAACTAGCGGAACAGCTGTGAAGGGCTCTAAGGAGAAGAGTGCAGGTCAAATACTATCCTCAATGTGACATTTGGGAAGACTTGCTTCTTTCCCTCTAATGGTCTCAATAGGAGGTCTCATCAAACATGTTGCATATCCATATTGCCGAACACTTTTACAAATTCAAAGAACAGCACCAAGGTGTTTGATTTCAAATGTTGGGCCATGCCATTTTCCATGACAGTTGATTATTTTCCCTTCTGTGCTTGGGGCTTGACCTTTTACAAAGGAATGACTGGAGATTTGGGTGAGTTTCCCATGCCTGAGGATCTGGCAGAGAGATACATAATAGCCATATTTCTAATCTTTTCTTGGACTTCTACAATTGAAAACTTTTTTATGAGTTGTCAAGGCTTGTGTCCCAGATTTTGATAAAGTTTGGAAAGGAACAGCAGAGGGACTTACAGATCTAACTCAAAAGATCTGTATCAGTTCCCAACAAATTGTACCTTACCCACAACAGGTTCATTATTTTGTTATTTTTGTGAAATCAATATGATAGTATTAATGGCATGAAATTGCTGGGGAGAATGTGGTTGCATGAAAAAGAAGTCTTAAAAATGTATAAATAATAATTATAACTAGACACCCTTAACTGCTCAACTGAAGGAGGGGATGTCTTTTCTCAAACTGTCAGAAAACCTTTATTTATCTTCTGTTTGCCTCTATTTCTTTTAAATTTTGCTTAACTTTTTATTTTTATTTATTTTTAATTTTTTTTAATGTTTATTTTTGAGACAGAGAGAGACAGAGCAAGAATGGGGGAGGGGTAGAGAGAGAGGGAGACACAGAATCTGAAACAGGCTCCAGGCTCTGAGCAGTCAGCACAGAGCCCGACGCGGGGCTCGAACTCACATACCGCAAGATCGTGACCTGAGCCGAAGTCGGATGCTTAACCGACTGAGCCACCCAGGCGCCCCGCTTAACTTTTTATTAAAGTGGACTCAATTGAATTATATTTGGGAGAACTTTCTGTAAGAACCAATACGCCAAAATATGAAGATTCTTAGCGAGCAGAACTGATCGCAACATGGAACACAAGGAAAGCCCCATATGGTAGGATTTCCATATTCTAACAAGAGAACAATTGATAACCTCTGTCTCTAAAATATAGTCAAGATGGCCTCGACAGAACACTTGAACTTTACTCTCTAACACTAACCTTTCCATCTTCTTAGGTGCTTATATTTAAAAGTCATTGTTCATCTGTCTCTCCTTCTCCCAAATTTAACCCATCAGCAAATCTCAAAAATGTCTTAAATCACCCACTTTTCTACATCCCTAGGGAACTAGTCTAAGCCATCATCTTTGCTCAGGGACAGCAGAGGTTGGCAAACTTGTTTTGTAAAGGGTCAAATTGTAAATATGTTTGCTTCTGTGGGCCGTGTAGTGTCTATGGCAACAGCTCAACCCTGCCATTGTAGCATAAAAGCAGCTGTAGACAGTACTTAAACAAATGGGTGTAGCTCATTTCCATTATAATTTCATTTATGAAAGCAGACACTTGGAAGCAGTTTGCTGACTCCTGAATTCAACTACTTCAATAAGCTTCTTACCCCCTGCATCTAGTTTTGCTTCCATTCCTTCATACTGTGACCAGAATTCTTCCTTTACAACGGAAATCTGACCACTTCACATCTACCAATGACTTTCTATTGCTCTAGGGTCTAAATTTCTTATCATGGCCAAAAGGTCCTGCAATTTCTGATCTGCCTATGGCCCTGGCCTCATGAGGTATTATTATTTCCCTCAGTCTCCATATTTCACTCATAGGGACCATTCTTCCTCCTGGAATGCTCTCTCCAACTGTTGCTGCCCAGTTAATTCTTACATATTCAAGTCCCAGTTTATGTCATTTACTTTAAAAAGTCTTTTCTGACCACCACCTTCACCTAGACTAGCGTAGATGCCTCAGTACTTACCCTTCATAGCAGTTGTAATTAGTTAATTTTGTAATTATTTGTTGAATGTTTCTCTCATTAAATAGTAAGTTCCCTGAGGCTAAGGTCTACATCTTGCTTACTGCTCTACCTCCAAAGTCTAACACAGTGTCAGATACATAGCACATAGGTCATTAATGCATCAGTCCGCAGATAATAGAACCTGACTGCAATAGCTGAACCAAACACAGGTGTTTTTATTTTATAGTGAAAAGGCTGAAGATGGCCAGTTCAGGACTGGTACAGTATCTCCATGCTATCATCAAACTCTGTGATCTGTCTCTTTTTCTGCTTTATATCTTCATGATTGCAAAATGGCTGCCATGGCTTCAGGAACTGCATCTGCATTTCAGACAGAAAAGTCAAAAATACTACCAAAGGAGTTTCTCTGCTTAAAAGAACCCCCACAACTCTTTCCTATACATCTTTTTGTCTAGACCCGGTCACATGGCAACCCCTAGCTGCATGTGTATCTGAGAAGTTACACAGTGATATCTTGAAAAAGATGGGATTATGTTAGGAGTAAAAGGAACATGACTATTGAATAGACAAGTACTGGTGTCTATCCTACTAGGCAGGTTCAATAAATATTTTTTGAATAACCAAATGAAACTCTCAAAAGTGATTTGAAGTTGAAATAATTCAACTGCATAAAAAGAATGTGAATAACAATGGCACCTGGATCTATATTAATTTTCTTGTTACATTTTTAAGAGAGTGAGAGTGAGCACAGGAGGGGCGGAGGGAGAGGGAGAATCTGAAGCAGGCTCTGAGTAGAGCATGGAGCCTGATGAGGGCCTTGGTTTCACGACCGTGAAATCATGACCTGAGCCAAAATCAAGAGTCCATGGCTTCACCAACTGAGCCACCCAGGCACCTAATTTTCTTTTAATTTTTTAATGTTTATTTATTTTTGAGAGAGAGGGAGAGAGAGGGAGAGGGAGGGAGGGAGGGAGAGAATGAGCAGGGGAGGGGCAGAGAGAGAGGGAGACACAGAATCTGAAGCAGGCTCCAGGCTCTGAGCTGTCAGCACAGAGTCCAGTGTGGGGCTCGAACTCGTAAACTGTGAGATCACGATCTGAGCTGAAGTTGGAAGCTCACCCAGGTGCCCCTCTTGTTATTTTTAACAAGGTTCGTGCTTGTGCGTAATTTATTTGGTCTTCGTTTGCTGTATCTGTTTTGAAGGGTCAGGAAAATGGTATTTAGAGAGGTGCAAATCCAAACTTAAAATAAATTGTTTGGTGTTTTTGGCTTTTGCTTCTGCAGAGATTTTTCAAACAATGCTATGCTGGAATGACTTTAATAACATGAGCATTTTAAGCCAACATTGTTTTCTTTGGAAATACCTTATTACAAAATTATAATATATAAATATTTTAGCAGTAATAATATGGGTAATAGTTCTTAATGGCCTGATCTGCCTATGGGCTTTGAATTCAGTATATGGTATTTTTTTTTCAGACAGCACTGTAAAAATCTGATTTTATGTTGCCCTGCTGTGAACATCTTCAAGTCAAATAGCAGAAGCAATGCTTTTCTCTTATTTAATTTTTTAATAGCTCCCTAACCTGCATTCAGAAAAATCTATATATAAAATGTAACCAGAAGACAGTCTTAGTAGCAAAACCATCGAATCTTCTGCTGTCTGGTTTTTTTTAGTGTAAACTTTTTTTTTTTTTTTTTGCAGTTCTGATTCAGTCTAGAAAAGTGAAAATTGGATTTTTCTGAAGCATTAAAAAATTGGAGCAAAGATGTGTTTTTAAGATCAAGATACAATATGAAGAATTTTATAGTGCTTAATAGCACTTAAGAACTTGTCAACTGGAAAACTTAAATCTTTTCACAAAAAGCAGCCCCTTGGCCAGTGCCTGAACCTGTTGCCGCTCAGCACGCTGGCCTGTCTGCTTGGTAATCACTCCCTTACTTCCTTTTGGGGAGTCACTTTTCGCATTGTGAGCAGGCTTGGTAGGATCGCTAGGGCCCAAGTCAGCACTTGGACTCTTCTCCTAAGTCTTCGTACCACTTCTTCTGTGTTGGGGTTCCCTTGTCAGAACACTGCTGCCCAACGAGACCACTCAGAGGCCACCCTGGTTCTCATCCTTCTATAACCTGACCCTCCGACTTCCCTTTGATTCCATGATCTGGTTTGTATCCTTCCAACAAATTCCTGTTCTCCTGGCTCCAGCTGCTGCCATGACAGAGCCCTAGTGATATAATCTACTAGACAAGAATATGAGCTCCATGATGCAGGGGCTACAGCAGAGACTGCTAGAAAACCACAGTGACCTTTCTTCCTTACAGATTCCAGGTTTTATTTGGGGTGGAAATATGTCCAGCTAAAAGTGCTTACCCTCACATTCTGATTTGCAGCGAGGGGTAGCCGGGTACCATGGCTCTGGTCTGTAACATGTGAGCAGAAGTCTGTTGGGGACTTCTGGGAAGTCCTTACTTTCCTAACATAGGCATCGCTTCTTCCTTCTTCCCTCTTTCTCCTTATGCACGTTTGGAATGCAGGGATGATTCCTGGCAGTGGAATAGGTGTCTTGCGGTCATGAAATGACATGTATGAGTATAAAAACTAGCCCTTTAAGGAGGCTGAGAGGAAAAGCAGACAGAAACTGGGTCCCTGATTGCATGACAGCACATTCTACCAGCCCTGGTTGTCACCTTCATGATTTCTTGTTAAGTGGAAATCGTGAAACCCTCTTCAGTAAAGCCACTGGAGTGGGATTTTCCTTTACTTCGAGCTGTGTTGGTTTCTAACTGATGTGGGTGCTTGGTCTATTTTATTACTTTAACCCCTACCCCTAAAATAATGTCTGTCATGTAGTAGACATTAAATATATTTGTTGAGTGAGTGAGTAATAATCGCTAACAAGAGTTTCTTCATTTCTGCGTATAATTCTTTAATCTTGCCATCTCACAGATGAGGAAAATGATACATATATTTAACGTGCTTGTGGCTAATAGCTATCTCACTTGGCTTATCCGTTCTGATGTATGGACTTTATCTAGGTAAGTTGTGGAAGAGAAAATGAATCTCTGAAGAGAAAAAACATAAGTTATTATTGTAATAAATCATAAATTCTGACCTAAGAAATATGGCAAAACGAGGCTTCGGACGTGAGAATCTGCTTTGTTTCCTTATCGCATTGCCCTGGTCTTTTCCTGACAGTAAATTGTACAGACTAACTTGTGGTTTGTCCTCAATTTACCATACCATCACCTTGTCCTTCAAAGATAGAGAATGATCTGCTACCTGGAAGATATGAACTCTCAGCTATTTTCCCCCAAATCATGAAAATTCAGAGCAGAGCCACCCTTATTCTCTAACGTGCTCCTTCTTGTGGTCTGAGGCACCATATTGGCTATGAAGTCATTGTTTCTCAGCTTTGCATTTGACAATCTACTCTGTGGTGCTGGGGTTGGGACTCCGCACAGCCCTTTTCTCCTCTGCCAGCCTGCTGCTGTTGAGTCCCACTGACAGGAGACACTAGCAGGAGGCTGGAAGTCAGGAGCAGGGAAGGGGGACTTGGTCCTTTCTGTTTATTTGTTGGTACCATCAACGTCACCCCAGCGGCAGCCCTTCATTTCTCAGGGGCAGTTTATCCCAGTTCCTAGCTTTTCTGTCATCTTGCCCAGAATGTGTCTTCTCATTTGCCATCAGAGGCACTAATACCAACTAGGCAGTCTCCCCTGGCCCGAGGTCTGAGAACTAGCTCAGTACGGCACCTGCAACTTCATTGGCTTTAAAAACTTCAACCTCTTCACCTTTGTTTTGCCAGCTCTGAGGGGCAAAGCTGCCTTCTCTTTGCAATCTATTGGTGTGCTCCCTTTTTGCCTTTTAGTCCCCCAGAGCTGTTCGACCAGTTCCACACATCTTCTTTTTTTCTGTTAAAATAACTGAGATGGTTTCTGTTTTCCTGGCTGGACCTTGAGCGATACATGTACCACATCTCACGTCGCAGATGACGACTGATACGGAATTGTCTTGTGTGAACAACCTCCTTTTCATCAGTGTCTAATCGTTGCTTCACCAAAACTGCTCCTTTTTTTTAATCTATTTGGATTATGTGTAAGATTCTGGATCCACAGGCACAAAACGTTGGAAAACCACAGAACAAACTAATTGCTTCTTAACACTGAGAGGTGACTTAAGTACAGAACTGAAGAAAATTTTGGTCCATAAAAACTTTGAGGAATTTAAAGAATGTAAATAATAAGTCACCAAGACCTATGAGATTTCGAAATCTAAAGCTGTCACCTCAGTATCCTCCTAGCTGGTGGCAAGGCTTTCAATTTCTCCTTTTGCCCCATGAAAATCCTGACCATCCCTCAGAGCCCAGCTCCAGTCCCATTCCCCTTTAGAGAGCCTTCCCTGACCACACCAGCTAGGTCTCATCTCTCTTACAAATTCATACGTTGCAGGGTCAGTTCACGTTATCCAATACAACACTGTGCTCAATCCTCAAAGGTAAGAGTCCTTAAGATAGAGAGCAAGGACTAATCATTTGCATTTCCTGTTAGAAGTGGTACTTAGTACTGTCCAAGTAGGGCAAAGAGCAAAGAAGGGGGAATTAGAAGATCTGGATCATGTTTGAGGTCTAACCTCGGGTAGGTCATTCAGCTCACCAGCATTCGTGGAGCACCCTCCTGCTGTGATCACTTCCAAGGGTCTCAGTTGCATGATGTGTGAAGTGGAACGAGTAAATAATACCCATCTTACAGGTTATGCTGGGCTCAAATGAGATAATAGATGTGAAACTTTTCTATAACTGTTAATTGGTGTGTCATAGTAAGTGCTCTAAATGTACCTGTTGAATTTAATTTTATATGGTCAATACTCTTAAGGCAATTACATGAAAAGACTTGAGTGTTTTTTTCTTGGTCGCTTGATCTCTTTAGGGTTTTATGACATTCTAACCTGGTTGTGTCACTCACAACAATCGTTAAGGGCCTTAAATATCCAACAAATGCTGGCTATTACCCCCACATTGTTGGACATGCAGCCAAATGCCCACGATATGGTCGCTACAAATTATCCATTAGCCTCTGGAACTTTGCCAGGACCTCATTCAGCCAAAGAGCTCAGGGTTGAATTAATCAGACATCCAAGTAGTTACACAGTAAATGTTCTTGAGGTCTTGCATTAGAAAGAACTTAACAAGGGCCAATGATCACCTGGCTCATCCATGCAGCGCATGGGAATATTGATCAAAGTTACTGAAAACATTGGTTTTTTTCTTCTTTTTGTCTCCTCTAATTCTTTGAAAAATTATTTTTCCACAACTTTTTAATGGTTTCACACAATAAAACATTATGAACTTTATTTTACAAAAGGTCCTGTCTAATAAGGTTCTATCTTCCATTTGTTTTTCTCTGAAACAAATAATCTGATGTTGCCTTGTGTGGAGGAGCACCCATGTAAAAAGTATTTTTAGTTTATATTTCTGGAAATCACCCAGACTTAGGAAATGAAATGCTTTAATTTTGGTTCTCTTAAAAGCAGAGCCCGAGAAGGGCGCCTGGGTGGCTCAGTCGGTTGGGTGTCCAACTTCGGCTCAGGTCATGATCTCATGGTCCGTGAGTTCGAGCCCCGCGTTGGGCTCTGTGCGGACAGCTCAGAGCCTGGAGCCCGTTTAGGATTCTGTGTCTCCCTCTCTCTCTCTGACCCTCCCCCGTTCATCCTCTCTCTCTCTCTGTCTCAAAAGTAAATAAACGTTAAAAAAAAATTAAAAAAAAAAAGCAGAGCCCAAGATAAGGATTTGGGTGCAGGTGATTAATTTGGGAGGTGGTTCCAGGAAGAAAGAAGTAGTGAGAAAGTTAGGGGAGTAGGGCAGGGAGGGAGTAATCTGCTGGGAGCACTATCAGGAGGGCACTTCTGTTGAGATCACCTGAGTGGCTCGTGGAATGCCTCCAGGAGTCGTCCCAAAAGACAGTGGCTCCTGCTCCCCACAAAATGAGGGTTTCTTCGTAAGCTCTTCTTCTCCTGTACGTCTGGGCTTGCTCCACAGGTCCGAGTGAGTGAACTCCAAGGTGTGGTGCAGAATACTGAAGGCAATATCCCATCTGGGTTGAGATCCTGGTAGTGTAAGGTGGGAGAGCTTGCATTTAACTGTTCATTGCAGCTATAGCTGACATTAGAGATGAGCAGAGAGCATGTGATAAAGATACTAGAGGCACCTGCTACATGAGGCGCTGCTTTTGCAGGTAGAGATTATCCTGATTTTGAAATATTTACATGTAATTGGTAGTTAATAGTCGTCTTCAACAATACCAACCACCATGACATCATCTAAACTTTATCGAGTGTTCTTTATGCCAGGCTCTGTTGTAAGCATTTGAAAAAAGATTTCCTCCAGGTGACTACCATCGTTATGGTTATTATTATTAAAATAACTACAGTTGCATGCAGCTAATTCCCAATTAGAATAATTTTGGCACGTTTATCCTTATTATCATTATTAGGAACAATAAATGCATATTATGTACAGAGTCAAAACAGTTTCAGCTTCTGAATTAAAGAGGACCCAGACTCCTAGGTCAGGTTTTATACTAAAATATCCAAATTTAATCCCAATTATCGTGTTTTACCAGTAGTAGTAAGGAAGACGGGTGAAGTATATCCAGCAAGCCATATTCTGTGCAGAAACTCATAGCCTGTTGTGACTGTTACAGATGGACCATGTGTTTTGTTGGGGAAACGTCAAGAATTTTTGCTCTAGGCTAAACCTACTTTCCTCTTTTCTAACTTTTTTTGAACCTTAAAGCCAAAAAATGTCCTTTTTAATGTCATGTATTTTTAATTTGCTAGTAGGAAGTGTGTTAGATCTGATTGTGTTGAACATTTTCCACTTCACTGTTAACTATAAAATGCCCTCAGAAGAATAGCGTTGAAGGGTCTTCTACCCTGGGGACCATGCACTGATGAAAGATCAATCATGGCCAATGGGATCAGGCCACTCCTGTTCAGTGTTGGCACCAGGGAAATGGCAGGCTGTAGTGCTCTCCCAGGAAACCTGCCCTGTGGGATGGGCTCCTCTCCTGACTTCACCTGTTACCTCCTTTTCAGAGAGCTTCCCATGTGGACAGCGATGGCACAGGACAGCTAGAGGACTGGTAGCTGTTTGACTAGTACTCAAATGATTGTGGTTACACATCTCTATGTATATTTCATCTTGCTGCCTCCCTAACTTGATGTGTAACTCATGATCACAAGGCACATGAACAAGTATGACTGTGCTCTTGATTTGTGATGTTTGTAGTGGTCACTCTGTGCTAAGAGGCAGGAGATCTGTGTTTCCCAGCTCAGCTGGTCACTGACTGTCTGATCTTGAGCAAGTTACTTCTCTTTTCCTGGCCTCAGCTTCCCCAGTAGTACATATTGGAGTCAGACTAACTTAGTTGTGAACTCTCTTCTAACTTCACGTTCTGTGGCTTACTGGGTACAGTTCCATAATATATTTCTTTACATTTTCTTGAATTAATTATGGAAGACAGCAATGGCAGAGAAATCACCAAATTATAATGAATTCAAAGCCAAATAGAAATATGTTTGATAGCAGAAAATGTATATACTTGCCTACCATTTAGATTATTTTTTCAAATATTCAGATTTAAAAATTATATTTTAATTAAAATATGTTCTGTGCTTTGGGAAAAAAAGCAGGGGTGGGGGATGCCTGGGTTGCTCAGTGGGTTAAGCATCCAACTCTTTGGCTGACTTTGGCTTAGGTCATGATCTCGTGATCATAAGATCGAGCCCTGTGTCAGTCTCTGTGCAGACAACTAGGAGCCTGCCTGGCATTCTCTCTCTCCCTCCCGCTCTCCCTCCCTCCCTCCTTCCCTCTCTCTCAGAATAAATAAATAAAATTTTGAAAAAAAATTTTCCGTGCTCATGGGGGTTTGTGTGTGTGTGTGTGTGTGTGTGTGTGTGTGTGTGTATGTGTGTTTCTACTCCTCCTTAGACTTTCTACTACTCATTTCTTAGTCTTGAGATTCTAGTAAAATCCTGACATGGAATGATTATTGATTTATGTTGGTCTCTTTCCGAAAGAGCTTGAAGGCAAGGCTTGTTGGTGTGTAGGTGGTGTTGGTATTAATAGAACTGGCATTGTTACCCTATTGATCCTTCACCCGGCTTCTGGTGATTTAGGATTTTCTGATCATTCCATCCTTCCACCTGGTGGTTTTCCCCATGCTCTCTTTACTGTTTATTTTTTAACCTCTGAACTCATCAATTCTGAACTCTTTCTAGTTGATGCTCTTTAGAAATATAATTTCTAAACCCATTAACTGCAGTACTTTTTAAAAAGGTAGCTTTAAGTCCTCTATTCAGTTCAGGTGTATCTCAACACAGCAACCCAGGAAAAACAAATGGATCTTCTTTTCCTCTCCTTTATCTGATTATTAAGCAGGTAATTTTAGATGCTATTAAAGTTGAACAAACATATTTGAAAATGAGTGAGCTCTTCGACAGAGTACAAGATGTAATCTAACAAATGAGAGGCAGCATCATGGCATGTTGTCTTCACAGCAAAAAACTGAGAACAATATAAATGTCCAAAAACAGGGATTTGATTAAACGAAAGATGGTACATTTATGCATTGAATTATTCCTGTGCTATTAAAAATATGTTGTAGAAAATTATTTGAAAAGTTGCTCCAATTGTATTGTTAAATAACTAAAGCAAGTTAAATAACAGAGTTTACCATATAATCTTTAAAATGTAATTTTTAGAGCATGTACGATGCATAGAAAAAAAGGCTGAAAGGATCTAGACACATTTACAGGGCTGTGCATTGGCAGGTGGGGATAAAGAGTAATTTAGAATTTTTTCTTATTTATTATCTGAAGTTTCCTAAAATGGTCTACAAGGAACGTGTATTATTTCCTGATAAGAAAAGAAACAATAATACAAAAATAAATTTCAGATAGGTAAAATGGTAAAGTTAAAATAAAATAGTAAAACTCTTAGAAAAAATTTTAGGAGACTCTATTTTAAATATGGGAACAGGGAGATCAAACAAACAAAGAGAAGTGACCCAGAAACTATAAAAGAAAAGTATATTTGACTTTATAAAGCCTAAAATACTTCCTCTGATAAAAGATACCATAAAAATAGGCCCAAATCACTTTGTAATGCATATGAATGTTGAATAACTATGGTGTATACCTGAAACTAATATAATATTGCATGTAAGCTACATTTAAGCAAATAGGCCCAAAAAAATCTATAGGCTGAAAAATATTTGTAAAGCGTACAGCAGATAAGGGGTTAATAGATATACCACACACACAACCTCTACAAACACATTAACAAAAGAAACACAAACAGCCCAATAGTAAAATGGACAAAGCACAACCATAAGGCAAACGACATATAAAAAGATGTCCCATCTTCCTAGTAGTCAGGCAAATGCAAATGTAATAAAAATGAAATATCTGACATCCATCAGAATGGCAGAAATTGAAGACAGTGATAATACCCAGTGCTGTATTGAAGTAGGAAAAGACGATCTTCTCACCATTGCTGGTGGATGTGTAAATGGTTTTAACTTTATTTGAAAGCAATCTGCTAATAAAATTGAAAGTCATTTGTTCCAGCAATCTAACAGGAGGGCACACAATTTCCCTTTTCTAACATTTTTTCCATGTGGAAAGAGTTCTACTGGGAAGCAGTCCTGGCTTCTCTCCCTCCTCCAAACTCTCTTCAACAGTGGAGGAGCAAGGAGTCATCTGATAGGGAAATCTGAGGATCTAGCACTCAGGCATCTGTAGCTCAGCCCCCACTCCTTCTGGCTTTTGGATCTGCCCACTGCAGAGAACATGTGCTCTGAAATTCTCTTGGCCATATGGGAAGCCCAGTGGGAAAGGTTCTGCCCCAGTAGGGGACCCCTGGTTAATGAGCATTGCCTGGACTGGTTGGTGGTAGAGGAGTGTGGTGTCTATGGAGAGGAGCTCTTTAGATATCCCTTTGAGATAACTTGCTGTGAGAAGGTTACATCAGCTGCTGCACCTTCAAATCTACCGCAGCACTCGTGCCAAGGCCACACTGTCCCTGGGTTGGACAGCCTTTATTGTGGGGGCCCTCCAGTGATCTGGATGAGACTTCTCTGAGCTACAGTGCAGCTTGAGCCTTTTTCTGTCCAATCCTTCCTTCCCTCTTTCCTTGCACAGGTGCCAGACCTGCATTATAATCTATAACCTGCATCACAGTCATGAGCATTTCCTCCGATAAATTACTTGCAAGTCTAATTCTGACTTGGTAGCTGCTTCTCAGAGGACCTAAACACAGAGTTGGTACTAGGAGTGGACTGAGAAAGCAGTAAGATGTGGTTGGGCTGGATCACTTGGTGCTGACAAGGAAGACCTTACCCTATGTGTATCTGTTTTCTATTGCTGCTGTAAAAGAAATTACCGCAAGCTTTGTTGCTTAAAACAACACAGATTTATTATCTCGAAGTTTTAGAAGCTAGAGATCCAAAATGGGTTTCAGTGGGTTGAAATCAAAGTTCATCAGGGCTCTGTTCCTTCTGAAGGCTCTAGGGGAGAGTCTGTTTCCTGGTCTTTGCCATCCTTAGGGGCTGCCAGTATTCCCTGGTTTTAGTCCCTTCCCCTGTCTTCAAAGCTGGTAGCATAATACCCTCCAGTCTCTCTGACACTTCTGGCTCCGTCTTTCATTTATGGACTCTTGCGATTACACTGGACCCATCAATATGCAATAGTCTCACCATCCCAAGATCCTTAATTTAACCACATCTGCAAAGACCCTTTTTATCACGCAAGAGAACATATTTGCAGGTTCTGATGATTAGGATGCAGACTTTTTTTTTTTTTTTTTGATCAGGGTGGGGAGCATATTCTTTTCTGCTTAATATCATGTGGTATGCAGGGCACAGACAGTCTCTGGCATAAGGTGGCAGCCCGATGGCTAAACATTTCACTCTTGGTGACCTGGGTAGATCAGAATACCCTTGATGATTCAGATATTTGAAATGCAGTGGGGGGAGGGGGCAGAGAGGAACAAATGCATATAAGGGCAGTGGTGCTGGTTGGTGTTTAGAGGTTGTATTCATGCCCTGCAGAGAGATAATGAGAAGCTGAGAGCTGTTAATACACCACTAAAGGCTAAATGTGAGAGCTGGCAGGACTCTCTGTGGGAGTTTACAAGAGGCCCTATCTCCTTAGTGGAAGCTTAGATGTAGCTAAGGAGCAAGTGTGGGACTGAGTTTAAAGAATTTAAACTCTTTAAACCAGGTCTGTAGTGCTAAGATTAGGGTCCCAGTTGAGAAAGCTTGGGACCTGGGTATTTGAGATGTGGGCATCTAGGTGGATGCCCACAAGGATGATGGCTCTGTCAACTTCTCTGAACCCACAGACTTTCAGCCCACCCCTCTGTATGAAGCAAACACTTCCTTCATGTGGGAAGACATGGCAGAGACTCCCCTCCACAAGGCAACAGGTACTCCTCTAAGGAGTTGCCCCTGCTCCCTGTCTTGAATGCCAGTACCAGAACTAGGGTTAACTCCCGGAAGAATCCAGCAGGGTGTGTGTGAGGCTTGATAAGAGAGGAAAGACATTCCACCTCAAAGGGACTGCAAAGACTGACCAGCGCATACTGGCAAGAGCAAGGGCAGTATGCCTGGACTTAACCAAGGAGGGAGAACATAACACTGGGTAAGAATTCACAGACTTCAGGGAACTTTCTCAGGACATGGGATTTAACACTGAGTAATACCCCAGGGGATGGAGTGAGCTTACTGCTTAGGGAGGCTCTTAAAAACCTGGGCTATGACCAACCCAGCTGGCTGGTCAGGGGCCTGGAAGGAAAAAGGTGGGCACTCTTCCCCAAGGAAGCCACCAGTGCCTTTGTGGCAAGCCAACCACATTGGGTCCCTCCCATCCTGGACGGGCCAGTATTTTGTCCTCACAAGGATAGATACCTATTTTTCTGTGTGGGTTTGCCTTTCCATCTGCAAAGCTGCAGCAAAAACTCATTCAGGAGTTTACGGAATGCCTAATCCACAGGTGTGGAAACCTGTACGGACAGCATAGCACCTGACCCCATTTCACAGGAGGCAAGTCCAAACAGTTGACTTGAACATATTTCTGCAATGTATTGTTAAGTGCAAAAAGAATATACATAGTGTGATCCCAGTTTTGAAAAACAGACAATAACAACCCGACCTTATGTATCTATTTATGTTTGTTTATGATTCTAGCAGCATGGAAATGTTATGAAATGATACATACCAGGTCATTAATCCTGGTTACCTAGGAGTTGGGATGGAGCAGAGAGATATTTGGTAGAGAGCGGGAGGGCAGAGAAAGGAGGAGGGTTTTTTTTTTTTTTTTAGAAAAAAAGAAAAAAGGCTGTATTTTTAGAAACAATTCATGATGAAAAAGAATATTGTGATCTTATCCTTTTTGTACAAGTTTCATGAAAGATAGCCACTAAAACATGAAGAGTAGTTATCTTAAAGTGAGGGAATTCCAGAATATACCAGCTTCTATCATCATCTGTTGCTTTTTGGCAATCACTCAGTCTTATATATGGAAACCTCTGTCCCTTAACCACTCTGGTTTTCAGTGTTTTCATCTGTGAAATAAGAGAACTAAGCCAAGGCTTCTGTGATGCGCAAAGGCAGTAATAATAGCATTTCAATATTTCAGTTTAATTTGAACAGTTTAATTCAGTACAGAAAAAAAAAGTACTGAATGTGTACTGTATGCCAGGTAAGTTGCCGAGTGCTAGAGTATGGAGATGAGTAAGACACCGTTTTATAGCATAGAAGGTATTCTTAGTCCACTCATGCTGTTATAACAAAAATACCATAAGTGAGGTAGCTTATCAACAGCATACCTTTATTTTTTACAGTTATGGAGGCTGTGAGGTCTGAGATCGTGGCAGATTCAGTGTCAAGTGCAGACCCACTTCCTGTTCATAGACAGCTGTCTTTTCTTTAACTTCACATAGTGAAAATGGCAAGGTATCTCTCTGGGGTCTGTATCATAAAGGCACTAACCCTATTTATGAGGGCTCCAACCTCATGACCTAATGGCCTCCCAAAGGCCCCACCTCCAAATATCACCACATTCGGGATTAGATTTCAACATAAGAATTTTGGGTAGATGCAAACATTCAGTCCCCAGCAGAGAATCACATGTAAAATCAGATTAACTTAGTACCATGTGGGAAGTGCTATGGTATCAAGTGGTAAAGGGGCAGAGATTGGGAAGGATAAATGATACTCAACAGCTCTCTACCCCCACCTAAAGAAATGTCCATTTTCTTTACCTTAGTGATATGCAATATGATCTCAACTGTCTTAAGAAAAACAGTGCCTAAAATAAAGATCTAAGAGAAATATATCAAAATCTTGGCAGTTATTCCACTCATGTACTCTTTTCTGTTTTTTCCTAATTTTTTTTCAATGAGTGTTTAATAGGAAATTTTCATCATGATTTGGTTGAATTATATCAGGTCAGGATGGTAATATTCCTATCTTACATGTATGAAATGCTCTCTAATGATTCCAAATGAAGAATTTATCAATTTTTACTTATATGGTCAACATGGTAACTCAAATATTTAAAAGCATGGTGTCCGTGATAGACAACTAGTGAGAGGTATCCTTAGTAGCAAAAAGTTTGGAAACCACCACACAAGAACTCATGTTCTGGCTCTGGGATGCCATGGAGAAAGCCCCTGGTGTTGTTCTATGTCCACCCCTTTGTCATGATCTCTTCTAAGAAAAGGTATGTGGTTGACCTTACCCATTGATCTCACTGCCAGCTTTTCATGCCCTCATAGATTCTTCACAAATCATGGAAGCCCACACAGTAATTTTAATTCCTTCCCCAGAGCAACTGTAAGAGATTGACCTTCAATGTGTATACAAATGGAAGCCCAGCAGTCAAATGATTTGTCCAGAAAATTTCAGAATTAGGACTAGATATGAAAATTCTTAGTCTTTTAATCCATAAACCGTGCAAATAGCTTTAGAGCTATTGATGAGAATCCCTCTTTGTTGCTGCTAATGTTTCAGTGCAGCTGGTGTCCAGTTCATGCTCTGGCACTACCCATCACTTACCTGGCTTTAAGTGCTGCCTGACACCTGCTTCCTCTGCCGTAGGACTCACCATGTACTCACGAGAATCACATAATATCTATCTTTCCCAGTAAACTATAAGATCTTTTTTCATTGATTTCCCCTAATGCCTAAGACAGTACCTGACACAATGGCAATTAAGGAATGTATAAATTAATAAATAAATACGTGGGGTGCCTGGGTGGCTCAGTCGGTTGAGCGTCCGACTTTGGCTCAGGTCATGATCTCATGGATTGTGTGTTTGAGCCCCGTGTCGGGCTCTGGGCTGTCAGCTTAGAGCCTGGAGCCTGCTTCGGATTCTGTGTCTCCCGCTCTCTCTGCCCCTTCCCCCCTCATGCTCTGTCTCTCTCTCTGTCAAAAATAAATAAACATTAAAAAAATTTTTTTAAAATAAAAAAAAAATAAATACATGACTTTAGGTCACATAATGGCCAACACATATTAAGTGCTTACAATGCGCCAAGCACTATTCTAAGTGTTTTACATGTACTGACTCATTTAATTCTCCAAATGAACCACATAGGTAGGTGCTTCTGTTACCCTTATTAGGACAATAAAGAAAGTGAAGTTGATTAGCTTGCCAGGTCACACAGCCGGTGAGTAGTAAAGTTGAGACTTGAACCCTGTCAGTCTGATTCTGCAGTCTGTGCTCTTAACCACTGTTCCATGTTGCTTTTTAAGTCATTTAACTTCTCTATATCTCAAATTTTTCTAACAGAAAAGTAGATTGAAGTATCTACTCACTGGACTGTTGGAAGAATTAACATAACAAAAGTACACATGAAGCTATGTACACATTAGCATTAATTTTTATTGTTATCATTAATGTCGTTAATATGTAATCACTAATCTTGTTCACCATTAAGTATCACTTTTATGTCAAGGGAAAGAAAATATTACAGTTACAAGAACATATTGCTGGGTATGTGCCAATATTAGAGGTTTAAAAGCTGTGGTTTCTTACTCTTAACATTTCCTTTAGACTTTCTGAATGACTTTAGGAAAATAATTTCTTGTGATCTTGTTGGGTTTCATTTCCCCATACCATAAGTGGTATTTGCTGCTTGCCCAAATCTACTCATCAATTACTGAACTTGATACTAATTATGAAACGTTCATGGAGTATTAGGATGGGCACTGAGCAAGGGGATTTACAAATCTTTCTCAGGTGAGAAGGGAGAGAGTCTCCCCCTAGTGTTAGTCTTTGTGCAGAAGGATTTGAACCTTGCTTTAGGCTTTTTCTGAGGGCTTTTGGTTTATTCTAATTCTCATGATCGGAGAATGATTTTTGAAACTAGAAGTTCAGAGTTCCAATTCTACAGCAGCAGAAATGGGGACTTATCTAGCATATTAAGTGTTTTATATGAAGTATGGGTGAATGTAGCCACTCAGGGTCAAATCCTATATATTCATAAATGGGCCGCCCAATTTTCTTTTAATCATTTTGTTTTAAGATGCTTGACCCCTTATTAGTTCAAGATTAATAATAATTACTCCAGGATCCAGTACAGGGTTGATGAGCCACTTGGGAGTGAGTAAAGAAACCAGTTTTCATTGGGTACCTACTAAGTGACAAGTTCCTTAACAACCTCCATCTTTTCAATTTACACAGTAACTTTTAAGGCAGCTGTTAGTCTACCCATAGATACGAGGACTGAGGCTCAGAGAGCTTTAGGAGCTTGTTCAATATTTACACCTTGAATACGTGATACATGTGGTCTTCAAACCTATGGGAGCTCATGGGGGTGTTTCAACAGTTCCAGTTCCCACTGAATAGAGGCTGACACTTCCTGTTTCTCTGAATTCTTTCCTTGGTGGATACCAGTGCTAGTATCCATAGCTTTTGGGGGCTCTGTACTCAATTGTCAATTTGGGGGCTCTGATAAATTGTCAGTGTTACTATTCATGGATAATATTTTGGTTCATGGATAATAATCTTAAAGAGTATCTTGACCCAAGAGGGTGGTACCATAAGTAGAGTTGTAGGAAATTAGAGCTGGGCATGGCATTATTGAAAAACGTCTTTGTTCTAAATAAGCTTACTGTTTGGAGATCAAATCTTTCAAAACCTGGGTTTGTGGTGGCAAAAGAATAAAAGTGACGTTTCCTGGTGAAAAAGAAGGGCTCTCGCTATGTCTTAAATCCTGGCTTCTTCATTCTACATGTGGGGCCTGCCAGGCCAGTAATTTCTAATGGCCCTATGTATTATCTTATACTCTCCTCACAATTTCGTACTTAACTGGAAGTAGGGGAGTGAGGGGAAGGGGGAGAGGGGAAATGCTGTTTGGCAATTGGCCAGTTCTGTGAGCAAGTTTTGGTTTTTGTGGTTCTGTAGTTATTTCAGTGAATAAAGCGTCCCATTCATATAGCCCAGACTGGTTATAAGCTGGTATTGAGTGATGGCCAATTACAAGTTATTCACATTTGGATCGATATCCCAGACATGAGCTCATTAACCCCAAATCCTATTATCTCACACATGTGAAACAGATTGTTTTTAATGTGATGACATTTTCACTGTCTACAAACCTGAGTTCTGATGTAGTAAAAAAGCCTCTGCAGCTATAAGCAGAAATAAGCAGCTGCGTTGATATCCACACAACCAGTGGAATGGCATGTGCAAATTAATAAATGTCTGCCCGTGCTACTTAGGGGTTCAGTCTCAGAGTCGATGACCTTGGTGAATTTCCTATAGTTTTTCATCTTATTCCCCATCTCCTTGGGATTCCAGCTCTTTCTGTTATCTAGAAACGTCTCCTCTTTTAATGTCTGCAGATTCCGAGTCCCTGTCTTCAGGCAGTTTCTTTATTTTCCAAGACATTGGTTTTTAGGCCTGTTGTTGCCGTGACTTTTATATATTTTAATTCTCTTTGAGCCTCTCCATAACAATTTTAATTAATGGGCAGACTTTCCTGATAGATGGAATGCTCATACCTCTTAAAGATATATCATTGCAGCAATTAGAATCATTTATTCACATGCTATCCCATTTTCCATCTTTGCGAGAACAGGCAAATTTTTCTTCAAACCATTATCTCTACAGCTAATTGAATTGAACCCAAAATTAACTCTGAATTACATGGTTGCATCTTACACTTGTCTTTTGTTTAGGGGTCCTCTTTGAGCCTAGCTGCCTGAACATCCCTTCTGTGTTCTTCAAGTATGGGAGTAAAGCTTTGGCTTTTTACTAAAATACACTAAAACAAGATGCAAAAAAGCCACAGACTATTTTCTTCTGGTCTGACTCATGATGCCATCGCTGTGGTTTTAAAATCTGATGTTACAACATTTGGTCTTATAAGATCATATTTGTCCCATCTATAAAGTGGAGACTATCTTCCCAGTATACTCATATAGCTATTGTAAATATCCAATGCATTTGGAAAGTGTAACATGCTATACAAAAAATATGTACATATACATTTATCACTGGTTCTCTTTTGCTCCCCCAGGGGATATTAGCAATGTCTGGAGATAGTTTGGGTGTCAAAACTTGGTGGGGGAAGATGCTACTGGCATCAAGGGTGTAGAGGCCAGACATGCTGCTAAACATAATACACAGAACAGCCCCCACAACCAAGAATGATCTGACCTTAAATGTCAATAATGCCAAGGTTGAGAAACCCTGAATAAAAAGACTGTGATATAAAAAGCAGAACTCGGGGCGCCTGGGTGGCGCAGTTGGTTAAGCATCCGACTTCAGCCAGGTCACGATCTCGCGGTCTGTGAGTTCAAGCCCCGCGTCAGGTTCTGGGCTGATGGCTCAGAGCCTGGAGCCTGTTTCCGATTCTGTGTCTCCCTCTCTCTCTGCCCCTCCCCCGTTCATGCTCTGTCTCTCTCTGTCCCAAAAATAAATAAACGTTGAAAAAAAAAAATTTAAAAAGCAGAACTTGAGGGGCGCCTGGGTGGCTCAGTGGGTTAAGCGGCTGACTTCGGCTCAGGTCATGATCTCGCGGTCCGTGAGTTTGAGCCCCGCGTCAGGCTCTGTGCTGACAGCTCAGAGCCTGGAGCCTGTTTCGGATTCTGTGTCTCCCTCTCTCTGACCCTCCCCCATTCATGCTCTGTCTCTCTCTGTCTCAAAAATAAATAAACATTAAAAAAAAATAAAAAAAAAAAGCAGAACTTGAACCTCATTCAATAATCATCCTCTCTCCTGCTCCTCTCCCACGTCTATTTTCCTAACTAGTCTTTCTCTATTGTGGGCAAGTGGAATGAGGTAATGAAATGCTAATTGAAAGTGCCATTCCTTCTACAGGTCATTAGACAGGGGAAGAAAATTTGATAGACACTATTTTTAACCTTTCTTATTAGTTGACAAACATCACGTGAGATAATTTTTAGTTGCTGGAAGGATCAGGATGAGTAGTTCTTCTGTTTTTATGTCCATGCTCTAGTTTATCTTTAGTAGTACAATACCTAGTCATTAAGGAATAGAATTCTAGAACCTAAGGTGGTTATTGGAGACGTGACTTAGGTCAGTGACTAAGTCATCCAAGACAGATGGTGTCTCGATTCTTTCCCTGTTAATTGCCATCCTAATAACCATGATAGGCAGCAACTCTTGAGCATTTATATGGATTCAGGCCCTTTATATGTATTACCTTATTCTGTTTTCACAACAATCCTGAAAAATAGTTCTGTCGTGCTAGTCAAGATTGTTTTTAGAACTTTAAAAAAAAGTTTAGAAGTAAGCTTTCTGGGGAGCCTGGGTGGCTTAGTCGGTTAAAAGTCGGACTTCGGGGGCGCCTGGGTGGCGCAGTCAGTTAAGCGTCCGACTTCAGCCAGGTCACGATCTCGGGGTCCGTGAGTTCAAGCCCCGCGTCAGGCTCTGGGCTGATGGCTCAGAGCCTGGAGCCTGTTTCCGATTCTGTGTCTCCCTCCCTCTCTGCCCCTCCCCCGTTCATGCTCTGTCTCTCTCTGTCCCCCCAAAAATAAATAAACGTTGAAAAAAGAATTAAAAAAATAAAGTCGGACTTCGGCTTAGGTCATGATCTCAGGGTCGGTGAGTTCGAACCCCATGTCAGGCTCTGTGCTGATAGCTCAGAGCCTGGAGCCTGCTTCAGATTCTGTGTCTCCCTCTCTTTCTGCGTCTCCCCCGCTGGAGCTCTGTCTCTCTCTCTCAAAAATAAATAAACATCAAAAAAAAAAAAAGAAATAGAACTTTCTGCTGTTAAAGGTTGCTTCTTGTTCAGTTCTCCTAAAATAATCAATCAATCAATCAATATACATACTCAGAAGTTCCTATATGCAGAACTCTTTGGGAATTCAATGACATTTCCTTCAAGAAACATGAGCTTTAACTTAAACCGTACAGCCCAAATCTTTGTGAACACTATATAACCAGTAAATGGTCTAAATGTCTGCCAATACAATAATAGCTATATAAATCTTGGCATAGATCTTAATGTATTTACACAGATTATCTCAATACGTTGAGTTTAACAAGTAGGCTCTCTGTGGAACAGCATATATATTATAATGAAGTTATGTTGCAAATATATCTACCCATTCTTAAATACACAAATTGTTATATGGAAGGAGTTTTGCCAAATTGTGAATTACGGTTATCTTTGGGGGTAAGATTACAGAGAAACATTTTCTTTCTCTACATAATGTAAATCTTTTATAATGATCATGTATCATTCTAAAAAGTGATAAAAATATTTCTATTTAAAAGATATAATAATAAAAACTTATAGCTCAAGATAGCCATACAAAACATAATTTATCACAAAGTGGCAATAATGAACCAAATAATAGCTAATATTAACTGAATGCTTACTCTGTATCTGGTATGGTTATAAGCATTTTATATACATGCACTCATTTAATCATCACAACACTTCCTTGAGATTAATCCAGTTTTATTCCTGTTTTACAAATGAGGAAACAGAGGTGTAGAAAAGGTACATAAGTTGCCAAAAGTCACAGAGCTATTACTTGGTTGAGTCAGGACCTGAACTCAGGCAATCTAGCTTTAGAGCCCGTAAGTTGACTCTTTACCTGGAACTGCCAGGTGAATGGCACCAGTAAGGATTCTAGAAAACTTTGGAGGGAAAAGGACTTGAGGTCACTCTGGGTTCTCTCTATAGGTCATCACCAGCTTCCCACCACACTATAAGCCCCTACAGGGCAGACAAAGTATCTAGGATACCTTTATTTTGTCCTTAGTACCCAGAATAGGGTCTTCCCTTTATAGACAGCAGGTATTTGACACATGCTTGTTGCATTTAAAGTTTTTAGTTATCCTAAGATTAGTCCTTTTTCTGAGTGTGATTAGAACCCATTTCCATGCTGTTTCATAGACAAACTCTTCATGTGGAAAAAGGATTTGATTGTTTTGTGCCTGGTCAGAGGTGCAAGGGTATGAGGTTTGAGAAGGTATGCATTTTGTTCATCATTCACCATGCATTCTTGAGCACCTGCCACATGCAGGCAATGTTCCAGGGACACAAGACACACATGGCTTTCCTAGTGTTTACATCTCAGTGGTGAAAGTTGTCAGAAACAAATTGGGAAGACACCAGGAACATAGATACAACCCAACCCTTAGGGATATCACAACCCCAGGGGTTTTGAAAGTTATATGAAATGTACATTTTGTAATAAATTAAAGTGTTACTTTAATAGATAACTGGAAGAGAAAAGTTCTTATATCAGACAAGTCACTGGTGCTGTATTATTAAAACAAGGAAATTAAACTTAATGGCACCAGAGGGAAAATGATAAAAATGATTTTCTGGTCACGTGTTATTAACCATAATAAAATAAATAGAGGAACGGTAAGTGGGGAAAGGGCTGGGTTGTTCATCCCCTCAAGGAAAGACACAGGGAAGAAAGCTGCTGCTTCTTTCCAGCTTAACTCTTTCCTGGACTTTCTGTAACACCCAAAAATGTGTTTGTGGCTTTGTATTCCTCGGGGCATAGAGTCCACCTTAAATGATTCTCATACAAGCTTCAGAGTTACTTTATGTTGTCCTTGGAGATAGAAAATAAGCTTTTACCTCTCGTCTGGATTCATTTTCAAAAATGATTCTTGGAAATGAGTTTTCCTTAGACACATTTATATATAATGACAGGCTAATATCTTACACACCATTACTGTATGTAATAACAGTGTGACAAAACTGACAAGAACTAGACTATAGATGTAAGGCAATTAGCTGTGGAGGGAGAGTTATCCAGCAGAAAGGATGAGCATCATCATACTGTGTGGTGACTTAATGGTTACTAAGTGATAAATGTGGACATCTCCTGAGGCAAAACTTCAAATAAATGAAATTTGTCCTTATGGCCCCACTTTTCTTCTTTGGCATATGCTTTCCTGCTGCCAAGTCCTTCCTACCATGGAGAAAAGTCCTGGCCCAGATCCCAGCACCTAGTAGGTGATCAATAACTCCAATTGAATGGATGGATGGACTCATTCACTGAGAGGCATAAGGAACTTTTCACATCACTCATTTAAGTTTCTGAGAGTGCTTATGACAGGAACGCAGTGTTAATGATGGGGTTTTAGGGATTAGTGAGGAGATGGCTTTAGACAGAAAAGGCTTCTTTCGGGTACTCTTCAGCTTTTTGTGCAGCCCAGGGTGTGGAGAGGAGTGATGGAGCGAGCAGACTCTGGAGCTGGTCGGTCTCAGATTGAATCCCAGTCTGTCACTTTCTAGCTGTGTCATCTTGAGCATCTTCCTCACCTGTGAAATGAGGCTAGCCATCCTATTTACCTTGCAGGGTTGTTTAGAGGGTCATATGAGATAATTCATATAGCTAGAGCACAACAAACACTAGCTCCTCTGAGGTGACATTGTGTGTCGAGAGGAGTGATGGATGACTAAGGTTCCAAAGAGAATGGGCAGCTAGGTGTGGATGGAGCATCTTCCATCCTTCCAGTGTAAGGCACAGGGCTTATACTGCTCCATCTTTCCCACTCACTCTCTCCTCTCCTTCTTGTGAGAACCCAGTTTATCCCTGTTGGATAGGAGAAGAATCGTCACCTCTTGTCCTGTTGCCCGCTCTACTTGGGTCATGCTGCCTCCTTGATAATCCTCAAGTAAACCAGCGTGCTCCCATGGTCGGGCCTCTGTATTTGCTGTTTCCTCTGCCAGGAATGCATGTCCCCAGGTGTCTCCAGGGATGATTCCTCTACCTCCTTCAGGTTTTTGCACAAATGTCACCTTTTTTGTTTTTATTGAGAGAGAGACAGCATACAAACTGGGGAGGAGGGGGACGGAGAGAGAGAGAGAGAGAGAGAGAGAGAGAGAGCGAGAATGAGAATCCTAAGCAGACCCAAACAAAGGGCTCAATTCCATGACCCTGGATTCATGAGTCCAAATCAAGCTGAAATCAAGAGTCAGATGCTTAACCGACTGAGCCACCCAGGTGCCCCACAAATGTCACCTTCTAACTGAGATTCACTATGACCATCCTGTAAGAGTTGCACCCCACCTTCCTACCCTCAGTATTCCTGATACCACTTACCCTGCTTTTTTCCTTTTTCCAATAGCTCTCACCACCTTTTAACGTACTCTGTATTTATTATTTATGATTATCATCTATGTATTTGTCCCTTAACTGGGAAATAAGCCCCTAGAGGGCAAGGATTTTTGTATTTGGGGGTCATTGATATGACTCACATGGTACAACAATAGTCGGACATATAATAGGCACTGAGCAAATGTTTGGTGAATAAATGAATGGTTACAACAAATGAATGTATTGCAAAGCAATTGGAAGTAGAAATGTCAAGAAAAATCACAATCCTTGCAATCGCCTAAGCTAGAAAATCTAGGATTTACCTTTGGATCCTTCTCTCCTTCCCTCTCAATATCCAACTGGTCATGGCTCTGAGTATTCTGCCTCTGAAATATCCTTCAATCTATTCCATTTTCTCCATTTCTATAACTGTCATATCATTAATTCTTACTGAATTCTCTAATGCCAATATTTTTTCTTCTCCAGTTCCTCACTGCATTCTGAGTCAAGATTTTTTTTTTTTAATCTAAAATACAGATCTATTTAGGTCACTTCAGTATTGAAAAACCTTTAATGTATCCTTATCAATTCAGTATGAGATCCAAATTGGCCCTAATCTAATAGCTCTGCCACTAACAAACCCTGTGAGATAAACAGAATAATTACCCCCTACCACCCCTTCCCACAAAAGATCTCCTTATCATCATCCCAAGGACCTGTAAATATTCCAGTTTACATTGCAAAGGGGGATAGGGTTACAGATGGAATTAAGGTTGATAATTGACCTTAAAATAAGGAGATAATCCTGGGTTATCTGGGTGTGCCTAATATAATCACAAGGCTCTTAAAAAGTGAAGCAGAGAGTTAGAGTCAGAGGGAAACATGATTACAGAAGGAGGTCAGAGTGGTGACATGTGAGAAGGACTTGACCAGCTGGCTTTGAAGATAGAGGAAGGAGGCTGCAGGCCAGTGGTACAGGTGGCTTCTAGAAGCTGAAAGTCAAGGAAATGGATTTGCCTCTAGAAGGGAACATTGCCCTACTGACACTTTGATTTTAGCTGGGGAAGATCTGTATCAGATTTCTGACCTCTAGAACTGTAAGATAATTTGTATTGTTTTAAGATAATTTGGGGCAGTTTGTTATAGCAGCAACAGAAAACTAATACACTATAATTTTTTTTGCCTCCTTGGACTTAGCTCTTTGAGTCTGTGCTGTAAAATGGGGATAAGTGATACTAACCTTCTAAGGCTACTGGGAGGATTAAAAATAATATTTGCATAATTCCCGGCCATACTTCACACATAGTAGGTGCTGAATAAATTATAGTTCCTTAGCCCTTGTCACCATTTCCTTCTGAGCCATAGGTTATTTCCAAGGACAACCCATCATACACTATTTGATATTCCTTCAGGGAAGAACCCACCTGCCTAGATTTCTTTTTATCCTTTAAGGTCTGGTCTGTAGCTCCTCCTTGGACAAGCTGTCTCAAATCCTATTCTCATGCAAGACAAATGTAATTACCATCTGCCTGCTTCCTCACCTCCATGATCCATGCAATAACTGTGTGAAGTAGGTATGATTATTCCCAGAGCCAGGGATAGGGATGAAGCAAGCAAGAGACATAGGGTACAAAAACATTTTTTAGCCTTTTTAAAGTTTATTTTTATTTATTTTGAGAGAAAGATAGAGAATGAGTAGGGGAAGAGCAGAGAGAGAGGGAAACAGAGAATCCCAAGCAGGTTTCATGCTGTCAGCACAGAGCCTAATGTGGGGCTTGAACTCACACACTGTGAGATCATGACCTGAGCTAAAATCAACGGTAGGACGCTTAACCAACTGAGCCACCCAGGTGCCCCCTTAGGGTACAGAATTTAAGGAGGCACTCACTCTCAAGTCTATGCAAGTACCTTAATGTACCTTATCCTCATTCTAGGATTTGTACCATTTTATTGAAGAGGAACCCAGACCGAGGGAGGAAAAGTGTCTTGCTGGTAAAAAACAGAGGGAATAAAGCCCGTATTCTTACTTTACTATCCACAAGCTATTAGAGTAAAGCCAGGTACACAGAGAGTATTTAAGACTTTGTCAAATGAAGGAACTGAGTTGGTAGGATGGGTAGCAAGTTGGCCTGATACTTGATGTAGTAGATGTGATGAGGACGACAATGATGATGATGACGATGGTGGTGCTGGTGGTAAATATCCAGCCTTTGCCATATGTATACTGTGGGCTAAACACTGTGTTAAGTGCTTTGCATATAGTCCTCCTCACAACAACTCTATGAGTTAGGCACTATTATTATCATTTTCATTCTAAACTTGTTTTTTTTTAACATTTATTTATTTTTGAGAGGCAGAAAGAGACAGAGCATGAGTGGGCAAGGGGCAGAGAGCGAGGGAGACACAGAATCCAAAGCAGGCTCCAGGCTCCGAGCTGTCAGCACAGAGCCCAATGTGGGGCTTGAAGTCACAGACTGTGAGATCATGACCTGAGCTGAAGTTGGACACTTAACCGACTGAGCCACCCAGGCACCCCATTATCATTTTCATTCTAATATGAAGCAGTTGAAACTCAGAGAAATTACCCACCTTGCCTGAGGTCACACAGCTAGTAAGTTTTCATTAAACCCAGTGTGTGAACCTGAGCAGCCTGGCTCAGGAGCCCTTAAACTTGATTTTGGCACTTCCATTTCAAAGTACTGATTGAATATTTTGTCTTCCTCAGAATAATCAAAGGCTGGTTACCTGTCTAAGGGTTAGCTCTGAAGTTTCAAGGGTCTCAAGGTATTTCAAAACCTTTCTAAGGAAGACAGGCCTGTCCTATGTCAGCAGGGCTGATGTAGGAATGAGATATTTAAGGAGGCATTGAAGCTGAAGGAGACAAACTCAGGATAGCAGACATGCCAACCCCATTCTTGTGAAGTGTGTTTACTCATCTGTTATGAGCTCACTCTAATGCAACTTTACTTTTGGTGTAATAAATTGTATTAACTTTATGCTTGAGTGAGTTATCTCTCAAAATAGAAAAATGTGTATTTCCAGGAGTCGTCTTTCATTTACACATGGAAGTCTATGGGAGTTTAAAAAATGGATTTTAAGAGCCTCCGTGATGGCTAAGAAATTGCTATTTCAGTCTTGAAAATTGCCTTTTCTACCAGAAACACTGAGAAAGGAAATCAGGCCATCTGATCTTGCTGGATTGGAAAAAATTACTCAGGTGCTAAGATGGCCTCTAAAATTCAATCCCTTCCCCCCCCCCCCCAACAATATGATAAAAATTAAACCTCAGTTTTCCCCTCAGAATATCTAATGAAAAGGGTAGCACAGAAAGCCAAATTATATCATTTCTTTATTATTATTATTTTTTTAATGTTTATTTATTTTTGAGAGAAAGAGAGAGAACACAAGCAGAGCAGGGGCAGAGAGATCCAAAGCAGGCTCTGTGCTTACATGGGCAAACTCAATGTGGGGCTCAAACTCACAAACTGTGAGATCATGACCTAAGCTGAAGTCAGATGCTCAACTGATTGAGCTACCCAGGTGCCCCTATATCATTTCTTTTAGTGAAAGTTGTCACCCAAATGTTCTGAGCATTTTTTTTTTCTGTTGTGGTGAGATTCAGATAACTCTATTGAGGAGTCTGTTAAAAATTTGGAGCCCAAACAAACTGATGAGTTTAGTGTTAACTTTCTCTATCCCATTTTTATCCCAAATTTTAGAATTTCTAGTTTCCAAATAGGATGGAAAAAGTTGGGAAGAGTGTTTCTCTCACCCTACCAACTAGACAAAGTCATACATTTTCTTTATTAGAATATTGAGTTCACAGAGCAAACAACTAGTCTGAAGTCTAAGTAAAGAAGAGGATCTCCAAGGAAGGGCATCAGATAAGAAGAGTTTAGTTAAATATTTTAATAAATTGCTAAAGGCTAGGTGTGGGCTATGTGAGAATATAGAACACCTGGATGACACCCAAGCAAGGAAAATCCATATGTACTTCTAGGCCTTTTACCAATGTACAAAGAGAGATTAGGGGCAGGGTGGGAGCCTATGGGAAAGCCTACATCAGTGAGGTAGGATTAGAGAAGGGAAGCAGCTACTTCTGTGGAAAAGCCCTGAAGCTTTGCCTGGATCCTTTCTCTTTGAAGAATAAAGGCCTTAAGACACTGGGGAGTGGGGGGAGAAGGAGCAGCAAACCCTGAAACCCCTATAGCATTGTGAGGGCCCATGTAGCTGAGGGGTGGGTAAAAGGGGGAAAAGCCTTCCATTTGAAGAGAAGGGTCAAGAAACCATCTGGCACCCAGGACATTAAAGTCATTTATACTACTTATACCTGGTGAGAGGAATGATCATTAAGAAAGTTTTACCTCAGAATTAAGATGACAGAGCAGCATAAAAATGCTGAGTTTGTCTTGTCCCTGCAATGCAGCTAGATCAGCACCAAACCATTTTGAACACCTAGGAAATTGATCTGAGGATTAGCACAACAATATGCATAACTTGAGACACAGAACTTGTCAGGAATTCACCCCAAAAGAAAAAACAGGAAGAAATGACAGCCGTGGACTTAATCAACACAGATGTAAGTAAGCAAGATGTCTGAACTAAAATTTAGCCCCATGATAATAAGAATACTAGCTGGGGTTGAAAAAAACATAGAAGTCACCAGAGAATCCCTTTCTACAGAGATAAAAGAAGCAAAACCTAGTTAGTGTTGTAGAATATGGTTCTGGAGTTCTCTCTTGTCCAGCAAGAAAGTGGGATGCAGGATGAAAAATGTGAGAGAGGCTAATGTCTGGGAGGAGGCAAGAGCCCCAAGTAAGGTTCTTGCTCCATTTTTATTTGGATCAGAAGGCTTACAAACGTGGCGATGGGTGTGCATAAAGAGACAATGAAATCGTGAACGTTCACTCATGGATGTGAGGGTGAGGGAGTTTTGAGGATATGCAGTGTTAGGGGTTTGGGGCAATACAAAACAAAATCCTGGCACCGGGGTGGAAGGTTATTTACAGCAGATGTGAGGCCTCACCTCTGTTTACCTAAACTGGTCTAGGGGATAAGAAAGACAGTGCATGCTACCTCAGGGTCAGCAAGACACCTTTCTTTTGCTAATTAGCCCCACTCTGGGAAACTTCCCCCTGCAGCAGTCTATCACCCTATTTACCTGTTTACCTAATTTGGTCCTTCCTTCCTGTGAAAGCAGCTCTCTGCTATTGTACTAATTTGGGGGACGATTCCACCCTGAATACCTAATCTTGTTTACCTTATCTTGGATGTTTTCATCCTGAAATTCCCTATTCCTATACCTTTGTCTTATACTGGGACCTTTGCCCTGCTTTACCTATACTGGGGGCTTTTGCCCCATTTACCTAATATTATTTACCTAATCCTGTTTACCCAAACTTGGGTGTGTATATCCTATGGCTTTCTAATTCTTCATGCCTTGTTAATCCATCAATGCAAGCTCAGGGACTTCCTAAACTTATTCCCCAAAAGTCAAGGTAAAATAAAAATGCTATAACCGAGATGTAATCTCAAATGGATGCCACAATGTCAAGGGTGGACAAAGCTGAGCAGCGACTCAGCTTGTGATATAGAAAATAAAATTATGGAGAATAATGAAGCAGAAAAAAAGAGGGAAACAAAGGCAAAAAATCACTATACAAGACTTAGGGAATTCAGTGACTTATTAAAAAAGAGTAACATCCAAATCATAGGAGTCTCAGAAGATGAAGAGAGAGAAAAAGGGGCAGAAGGTTTATGTGAACAAATTATAGTGAAAAACTTTACAAATCTAGGGAAGGGCACAGATATCAAAATCCAAGAATCACAGAGAATTCCTGTTAGATTCAACAAAAACTGACCATCACCAAGGCATATCATAGTCAATTTCACAAAATACACAGACAAGGAAAGAATAATGAAAGCAGCAAAGTAAAAAAAAAAAATCCTTAACCTATAAGGGAAGACAGATCAGGTTCACAGCAGACCTATCAACAGAAACTTGGCAGGCCAGAAAGGAGTGTCAGAACATATTCAATGTACTGAATTGGAAAAAATATGCAGCCAAGAATTCTTTATCCAGTGAGACTGTCATTCAAAATAGGAGAAATAGAGAGTTTCTCAGATAAACAAAAAGTAAAGGAGTGTGACCACTAAACCAGTCCTGAAAGAAACTTGAAGGAGGACTCTCTGAGGGGAGAAAAGACAAAACAAAAAAGACCAAAAGCAACAAAGACTAGAAAGGACCAGAGACCATCACCAGAAACACCAATTCTATAGGCAACACAAAGACACAAAGTTCATATCTTTCAGTACTCAGTCTAAATGTCAATGGACTTAATGCTTCATTCAAAAGACTTATGGTATCAGATAAAAAAATAAGATCCATCTGTTGTTTACATGAGACTCATTTTAGACCTAAAGACCTGCAATTCAAAGGGATGGAGAGCCATCTATCATGCTAATGTTCATCAAAAGAAAGCTGAAGTAGCCATATTTATATTAGACAAAATAGGTTTTAAAATAAAAACTGTAACAAGAGATGAAGAAGGGTATTATATTGTAATTAAGGGGTCTATCCAAAGGAAGATCTAACAGTTTGAATATTTATGCTCCCAACGTGGATTCACCCAAATATATAAATCAATTAATCAAAAACATAAAGAAACACATTGATGATAATACCATAATAGTGTAGGGGTGTTCAACACACCACTTACAACAATGGACAGATCATCTAAGCAGAAAATCAACAAAGAAACAATGGCTTTGAATGACACACTGGACTAGATGAATTTAACAGTTATATTCAGAACATTTCATCCTAACGCAGCAAAATACACATTCTTATTGAGCACACATGGAACATTCTCCAGAAAAGATCACATATTGGGTCACAAATCAGTCCTCAACAAGTACAAAAAAGATCAAGATTATACCTTGCATATTTTCAGAACACAATGCTATGAAACTTGAAAGCAACTACAAGAAAAAATTTGGAGGTTAAAGAACATCCTACTAAAGAATGAATGGGTTAACCGAGAAATTAAAGAAGAAATTAAAAATACATCAAAGCCAATGAAAATGAAAATACGGCAGCCCAAAACCTCTGGGATGCAGCAAAGGTGGTAATTAGAGGGAAGTATATAGCAATCCAGGCCTTCCCAAACATGGAAGAGAGGTCTTAAATACACAACCTAACCTTAAACCTAAAAGAGCTGAAAAAAAAACAAATAAAGCCCAAAACCAGCAGAAGAAGGAAATTAATTAAGATTAGAGCAGAAATCAATGATAGTGAAATACAAAAAAACAAAAACAAAAACTGGTAGAACTGATTAATGAAACCAGGAGGTGGTTCTTTGAAAGAATTAACAAAATTGATAAACCCCTAGCCAGAAAGAAAAAAGAAAGGGCCCAAATAAGTAAAATCACAAATGAAAGAGGAGAGATCACAACCAACACTGCAGAAATACAAACAATAGTAGGAGACTATTATATGCCAACAAATTGGGCAATCTGGGAGAAATGGACAAATTCCTAGAAACATATAAACTACCAAAACTGAAACAGGAAGAAACAAAATTTGAACAGACCCATAACCAGTAAAGAAATCGAATCAGTAACAAAAAATCTCCGAACAAACAAGAGTCCAGGGCCAGATGGCTTTCCAGGGGAATTCTACCAAGCATTTAAAGAGAGTTAACACCTATTCTATTGAAGCTGTTGTGAAAAATAGAAATGGAAGGAAAACTTCCAAACTCATTCTAGGAGGCCAGCATTACCTTGATCCCAAAACCAGGCAAAGACCCCACTAAAAATGAGAAGTATAGAACATGGGTGCAAATGGTCTCAACAAGATACTACCAGACCAGATCCAACAATACATTAAAAGAATTATTCACCATGATCAAGTGGGATTTATTTCTGGGATGCAGAGTTGGTTCATTATCCACAAATCAATCAATTAATCACATTAATAAAAGAAAGGTTAAGAACAACACGATCCTTTCAATAGATGCAGAAAAAGCATTTGACAAAATACAGCATCTTTTTTGATAAAAACCCTCAAGAAAGTAGGTATAGACGGATCATACCTCAAGATCCTAAAGGCCATATATGAAAAACTCACCACTAACATCATATCCTCAATGGAGAAAAACTGAGAGCTTTCCCCCTAAAGTCAGGAACACAACAAGGATGTCCATTCTCACGTCTGTTATTCAACATAGGGTTGGAAGTCCTAGCCTCGGCAATCAGACAACACAAAGAAATAAAAGGCATCCAAATCAACAAGGAGGAAGTCGAACTTTCACTGTTTGCAGACAACATGATATTCTATGTGGAAAACTCAAATAACTCTATCAAAAAACTGCTAGAATTGATCCATGAATTCAGCAAAGTCTCTGGATATAAAATCAATGCACAGAAGTCGGTTGCATTCCTGTACACCAATAATGAAGCAGCAGAAAGAGAAATCAAGGAATTGATCCCATTTACAATTGCACCAAAAACCATAAAATACCTAGGAATAAACGTAACCAAAGAGGTGAAAAATCTATATGCTGAAAACTATAGAAAGCTTATGAAAGAAATTGAAGAAGATACAAAAAAATGGAAAAACATTCCATGCTCAGAGATTGGAAGAACAAATATTGTTAAAATGTCAATGCTACCCAAAACAATTTACATATTCAATACAATTCTTATCAAAATAACACCAGCATTCTTCACAGAGCTAGAACAAACAATCCTAAAGAACAAAAAATCCTAAAAATCTTTTTCTGGTTGCATAGAACCAGAAAAGACCCCGAATAGCCAAAGCAATCCTGAAAAACAAAACCAAAGCTGGAAGCATCACATTCCCGGATGTCAAGATATATTACAAAGCTGTAATCATCAAGACAGTATGGTACTGACACAAAAACAGACACTCAGATCAATGGAACAGAACAGAGAACCCAGAAAAGGACCCACTAGTGTATGGCCAACTAATCTTTGACAAAGTAGGAAAGAATATCCCAAGGAAAAAAGTCTCTTCAGCAAATGTGTTGGGAAAACTGGAAAATGACATGCATAAAAATGAACTGGGCCACTTTCTTACCCCATACATGAAAATAAACTCAAAATGGATGAAAGACCTAAATGTAAGGTAGGAAGCCATCAAAATCCTAGAGGAGAAAACAGGCAACAACCTCTTTGACCTCAGCTGCAGCAACTTCTTGATATGTCTCTTGAGGCAAGGGAAACAAAAGCAAAAATGAACTACCGGGACCTCATCAAGATAAAAAGCTTCTGCACAGCAAAGGCAACAATTGGCAAAACTAAAAGGCAACTGACAGAATGAAGATATTTGCAAATGACATATCAGATAAGAGTTAGTATCCAAAATCTGTAAAGAACTCATCAAACTCAACATCCCCAAAACAAATAATCTGGTGAAGAAATGGGCAAAAGACATAAACAGACATTTTTCCAAGAAAGACATCCAGATGGCTAACAGACACGTGACAAAATACTCAACATCACTCATCATGAGGGAATACAAATCAAAACCACAATGAGATATGACCTCACACCTGCCAGAATGGCAAAAATTAACAACTCAGAATGGCTACAAAAAACAATAGATGTTGGTGAAAATGTAGAGAAAGAGGAACCCTTGTGCACGGCTGGTGGGAATGCAAACTGGTGCAGCCACTCTGGAAAACAGCATGGAGGTTCCTCAAAAAATTAAAAATAGAACTACCCTATGACCCAGCAATTGCAGCACTACTAGGTATTTATCCAAAGGATACAGGTGTGCTGTTTTGAAAGGGCACATGCACCCCAATGTTTATAAGAGCACTATTAATAATAGCCAAAGTATGGAAAGAGCCCAAATGTCCATCGGTGGATGAATTGGATAAAGAAGATGTGGTATATATACACAATGGAATATTACTCAGTGATCAAAAAGAATGAAATCTTGCCAATTGCAACAACATGGATGGAACTAGAGTGTATTATGCTAAGCAAAATAAGTCAGAGAAAGACAAATATATGATTACACTAATATGTGGAATTTAATAAACAAAACAGATGAACATAAGGGAAGGGAAGCAAAAATCAGATAACAGAGAGGGAGACAAACTATAAGAGATTTTCAAATACAGAGAACAAACTGAGGGCTGCTAGTAGGGTGTTGGGTAGGGGGGATGGGCTAAATGGGCAAGGGATATTAAGGAGGGCACTTGCTGGGATGAGCACTGGGTGGTGTATGTAAGTGATGAATCACTAAATTCTATTCCTGAAATTGTTATTATACTATATGTTAACTAACTTGGATTGAAAGAAAGAAAGAAAGAAAGAAAGAAAGAAAGAAAGAAAGAAAGAAAGAAAAGAAAGAAAAGAAAATAAAAGAAAGAAAAGAAAATAAAGGAAAAGAAAGAAGAGAAAAGAAAAGAAAGAAGAGAGAAAAGAAAAGAAAGTCTTACCTCTGGGGGCACCTGGGTGGCTTGGTCAGTTAAGTGTCTGACTTCAGCTCAGGTCATGATCTCACAGTTTCTGGCTCTTTAGGCTCTCTTTAGGCTCTCTACTGTCAGTGCAGAGCCTGTGTCCAAACCTCTGGCTCTTTCTTTCTGCCCCTCCCCTGCTCAAATGCATATTCTTTCTCTCTCAAAAATAAACATTTAAAAAAAAAGAAAAAGAAAGTCTTACCTCTGAGTTCCTAAGACTGGGGCTGGACTAAAACAATAAATAATCCCTCTCCCCCTAACCCCACCCTAACCACAGACTGGAAAGCACTAACAAGCAGCAATAGTCTTTGGGGGAGAAGGCAAGTCCTTTCAGAGTTGCACACAAGATGGAGAAGGAATATTGAGAAAATTCTCCTGGCAAGCCACCCTCCACATAAGGTTCTCTTGGAAAAATGTGTAATATGCACCATCAGAAGGTGGATATCATGGACATGGAAATCATAAGAGATAGTTGAATGAAAATACTAGGGGGAAAAACATGGTTCTAGAGATAAAGAATGCCTTTGACAGGCTCATCAGTAGACTTAACACATTTGAAGAAAGGAGTGGTGACCTTGAAGACAGGTCAATAGAAATTACCTAAACTGAAATACAAAGTAAAAGGAGGTGAGGGAGAAACAACAAGAACTGAGCATCTAAGAACTGTAGGACAATATCAACCTAACATATGTGATTTTTGGAGTCTCAGAAGAAGAAAAGAGTGAGGATGAGACAGAAGAGATATTTAAAGAGATAATGGTTGAGACTTAAAAAAATCATAATGAAAGACATCACACCAAGAGGCTCAAAAGATACCAAGAAGGATGAAACCACATCTAGACAATAATATTCAAACTACTAAAAATCAACGATGAAGAGAAAAACCTCAAAGGTACCCAGATAAATAAAACACACCTACATACACAAGATTAAAAGTAAGAATTCATAGGTGTTTTAGTTTGGTAGAGCTGCCATATCAAAATGCCACAAACTGGGTGGCTCAAAAAACAGAAATTTATTTTCTCACAGTTTTAGAGACTAGAAGTCCAAGATCAAGGTGCTGGCAGAGTTTGTTTCCTCTGCAATCTATCTTCTTGGCTTGCAGTGGTTGCTTTCTTGCTTTCCCCTCACATGGTCTTTCCTCTGTATGTGTGCATCCCTGGTGTTTCTCTTTGTGTCCACTTTTCCTATTCTTAAAAGAACACCAGTCAGACGGAATTAGGGCCTACCCCAATGGCCTTATTTTAACTTCATCATCTTTTTAAGGGCTCTGTCTCCAAATACAATCACATTCTGAGGTACTAGGGGTTATGGCTTCAATATATGAATTTTTGGAGCAATGCAATTTAGTCCTTAACGGTAGATTTCTCATCAGAAAGTATGTAATCCAGAAGACAATGTGGTCTTTAAAGTGCCAAAAGACAAAAATGTCAACCCAAAATTCAGTGAAAATAGCTACCAAAAATGAAAACAAACAAACAAAAACAAGTAATGAGATAATTAATTACCAGCAAACCTACATTACAAGAAATGTTAAAAGAAGTTCTTCAAGTTGAAGGAGCATGTAGAAGCCCAAATTTGCACAGAGAAATGAAGATCTCTGGAAATGGTTAAAATAAAAGTAAATAAGAAAGACTTTTTTTTTCTTTTTTAATTGACTATAAACAGGTAGCAATGTATTTTGGCTTAAAAAGCATGTGTAAAAGTAAGATATATGAAAATAGTGGCACAAAAGATGAGAGGAAGAAATTTTGAGTATACTATTATAAGGTTAGGTTCTTATACTGAACTTGTAGCATGTCATTTGAGGTTGTGTATTATAAACCCTAAGGTAAGCACTAGCATTATTTAAAAAGAGATTTAAAGGGGCGCCTGGGTGGCGCAGTCGGTTAAGCGTCCGACTTCAACCAGGTCACGATCTCGCAGTCCGTGAGTTCGAGCCCCGCGTCAGGCTCTGGGCTGATGGCTCAGAGCCTGGAGCCTGTTTCCGATTCTGTGTCTCCCTCTCTCTCTGCCCCTCCCCTGTTCATGCTCTGTCTCTCTCTGTCCCAAAAAAATAAATAAACGTTGAAAAAAAATATTTAAAAAGAGATTTAAAAAACCAATTGTGGAGTTACAAAGCAAAAATAAATCAGGCAAAAAAAGGAACAAAGAACAGATGGAACAAATAGCAAACAGTAGCAAGATTGCTGACTGTTGCCCAATCATATAATTAATTACATTAAATGTAAATGGTTTGAGTATACCAATTAAAAAAGAGAGATTGGAGAATTATTTTATTTATTTCTTTAAATTATTTATTTAAAAATATTTACTTTGGAGTGTAATTAACATAGTATTAGTTTCAGATGTATAATATAATTCAACAATTCTATACATTACTCAGTGCTCAACACCATAGTACACTCTTAATCCCCTTTATCTGTTTCACTCAACCCCAAACCCGATTTCCCTCTGGCAACCACCAGTTCTTTCTCTGTATTTTAGAGTCTGTTTTTTTGTTTTGTTTTGGTATCTTTTTTTTCTTTGTTGATTTGTTTTGTTTCTTATATTCCACATGTGAGTGAAATCATATAGCATTTGTCTTTCTCTGATATGTTTCATTTAGTATTATATCCTCTGGGTCCATCCATATTGTTGCAAATGGCAAGAACTCATCCTTTTTTATGGCTGAGTAATATTCCATTGTATATATATATATATATATATATATATGTATATATATATATAATATGTATATATATATATATACCACCTCTTTTTTATTCATTCATCTGTTGATGGACACTTGTACTGCTTCCAGATCTTGGCTATAGCAAATAATGCTGCAGTAAACATAGGAGTGCATATATCTTTTTAATTATTCTTTTAATTTTCTTTGGGTAAATACCCTTATTGGATCATATGGTAATTCTATTTTTAATATTTTGAAAAGCATCCATGTTTTCAATGACTGCACCAATTTGCATTCCCACCAACAGTAAATGAGTGTTCCTTTTTCTCCACATACTCACCAACACTTGTTATATATTTTTTGTAGCCATTCTGACAAGTGTAAGGTGACATATCATTGTGGTTTCAATTTATATCTCCCTGATGATTAGTGTTGTTAAACATCTTTACATGTGTCTCTTGGCCATTTGTATGTCTTTGGAAAAGTGTCTATTCAAGTCCTCTACCCATTTTTAATAGGACCTTTTTTTGTATTGAGTTGTAGAAGTTCTTTTTATATTTTGGATATTAATCCCTTATTGGATATATCATTTGCAAATATCTTCTCCCATTAAGTAGTTTGCCTTGTTGATAGATTCCTTTGCTGCACAAAAGCTTTTGAGTTTGGTGTAGTCCCAATAGTTTATTCTTGCTTTTATTTTTGTTGCTTGAGGAGACATGTCTAGAAAGATGTTTCTATGGCTGATGTCAAATTAACTACTGCCATGTGTTTTCTTTTAGGAATTTTATGGACTCAGGTCTCACATTTAGATCTTTAATCCATTTTGAGCTTATTATTGTGTATGGTATAAGAAAGCGGTCCCATTTTATTCTTTTGCATGTAGCTGTCGAGTTTGCCCAACACCATTTGTTGAAGAGACTGTTTTTCTCCATGTATATTTCTGCATCCTTTGTCATAGATTAATTGACCATATGAATATGGGTTTATTTCTGAGATCTCTTAGCTTCTATTTCATTTATTTCTGCTCCAATCTGTATTATTTACTTTCTTCTGCTGGCTTTGGGCTTTGTTTCTTCTTTTTATAGCTCTTTTAAGTGTAAGGTTAATTTGTATATTTGAGATTTCTCTTGTTTCGTGAGTTAGGCCTTATTGCTATAAATTTCCCTCTTAAAATAGATTTGCTTCATCCCAAAGATTTTGATTGTTGTGTTTTCATTTTAATTTTTCTGCATGTATTTTTTCATTTTCTCTTTGATTTATTCATTGGTCCATTGATTAATTAGTAGCGTGTTATTTAACCTCCATATAATTTTGATCTTTCCAGATTTTTGTGTGATTGATTTGTAGTTCCACACTGCTGTGATCAGAAAAGATGCATGATATGATTTCAATTTTTTTTTAATTCATTGAGAATTATTTTGTGGCCTCATATGTGATCTATTCTGAATAATGTTCCATGTGCACTTGAAAAAGTGTATTCTGTTTTGTTATGGAATGTTCTGTATATATCTGTTAGGTCTATCTGGTCTAATTTGTCATTTAAAGCTACTATTCCTTTGTTGATTTTTTTGTCTGGATGATCTATCCATTGATGTAAGTGGGGTGTTAAAATCTTCTATTATTATATTACTGTCAATTTCTTCCTTTATGTCTGTTAATAGTTGCTTTATGTATTTAGGTGCTTCCACATTTGGTGCATGGATATTTAAATTGTTATAATCTCTTGTTGGATTACTCCCTTTAAGATTATGTGATGTCCTTCATTGTCTCTTATTAAATGTCTTTTTTTTAAGTCTATTTTGGCCAGTATAAGTGTTGCTACCCTGGTTTTCTATTCACTTTCATTTGCATGGTAAATGTTTCCTATTTCTTCACTTTCAGTCTCCATGTGTCTTTAGGTCTGAAATGAGTCTCTTGTAGGCAGCAGATAGATTGGTCTTGTTGTTGTTGTTGTTGTTGTTGTTGTTTTTAATCTACTCTGTCTCCCTATGTCTTTTGATTGGAGCATTTAGTCCATTTAGATTTAAAGAAATTATTGATAGTTATGTACTTATTGCCATTTTGTTAATTGTTTAATGGTTGTTTTTGTATGCTGTTTTCTCTCTGCTCTTTCTTTTTCTCTTGCTCTCTTCCCTGTGGTTTGATGGCTGTTTTTAGGGCTATGGGTGGATCTCTTTCTCTTTATGTTTTTGGTATCTTTTTAAAAAATGTTTATTTATTTTTTTTGAGAGAGAGAGAGAAAGAGAGCATGAGCAGGGGAGGAGCAGAGAGAGAGAAGAGAGAATTCCAAGCACGCTTCATGCTGTAAGTGCACAGCCCAATGCAGGGCTTGATCTCATGAACTGTGAGATCATGACCTGAGCCAAAATCAAGAGTCGGACACTTAACTGACTGAACCACCCAGGTACCCCTGTGTATGTGTTTTTCATTTTGGTTACCGTTAGGCTCATATATAACATCTTATACATATAGCAGTCTGTATTAAGTTGATGATCACTTAAGTTTGAACCCGTTCTAAAAACACTAAATCTTTAGGCCCACCCCTCTTTTTCTGTATATGATGTCATACTTGGCTGGTTTAATTGATTTTACTGCTTTTGTGCTTCAGCCTCTATACTAGTTTTATTAGTGATTGATTAATCTACTACTTTTAATATATGTTTGCATTTACCTATGTAATTTTTTTCTTTTCATAATTTTCTTGCTCCATATAATGGCTTTTTTTTTCCACAAAAAGAATTCTTTTAACATTTCTTTTTTTTTTTATTTAAAAAAAATTTTTTTTCCAACGTTTATTTATTTTTTTGGGACAGAGAGAGACAGAGCATGAACGGGGGAGGGGCAGAGAGAGAGGGAGACACAGGATCGGAAACAGGCTCCAGGCTCCGAGCCATCAGCCCAGAGCCCGACACGGGTCTCGAACTCCCGGACCGCGAGATCGTGACCTGGCTGAAGTCGGCCGCTTAACCGACTGCGCCACCCAGGCGCCCCTTTTAAAAAATTTTTTTTTTCAACGTTTATTTATTTTTGGCCCTGGGCACTTTTCAAACTGCTGCGTATATATGCTGTGTCTTGGCTGGTTTATTTGTTATGCTGGCTCTTTAAGGGCAGGGATTCAGTTTCCTGTTTCTCCTCCTGCTGATTGTAAAGTAACCAGAGTTAAGCCCCGCTGATTGTAAAAATTCATGAAGTTAAGCCCCACTGGTTTTCAAAGCCAAATTTATGGGGACTCATCTCTCCAGTAGGGGTCCCTCGTGCATGGGGTGCTTGATGTGGGGTCTGATCCTCTTACTATCTGTGGTATCCCTTCCATTTGTTCATAGTTTCACTAGAGGTTTGGTTTCAACCATGTCTCTCCCACTCCTGCCCTTTTCAATGTGTCCTCCATTCTGTTAACCGTGGAAAGTCTGTTCTGCTGGAGTTACTTGCACAGATGTTGCTGTTACCGGGGTGTGTCTATGGGACAAGGTGAGCTCAGGACTTTCCTGCTCTGCTCTTTTCCTAGAAGTCTTGGACAGAATGAATTTTTAAAATGACCCAACTGTCTACAAGAAATTCATTTCAATAATAATGATAGATAGTTTGAAAGCAAAGGAATGGAAAAAGATTTATCATGAAAACACTAATCAAAAGAAAACTAGAAGAGTAATATTAATATCAGATTCAATAAAATTCAGAGCAAGGATTATTATAAACAATAAAGAAGGATATTACATAATGATAAGGGGTTAGTTCACAAAGAAGATACAACAATCCTAAATATGGATGCACCTCACAACTGAGCTTCGAAAACTGATAGAAATGGAAGGAGAATTAGAGAAACCCACAATTATGCTTGGAGGTTTTGGCACTTCTCTTTTAATAATTAATAGAACAAGTTGGCAGAAAAATCAATAAGGATATAGAAGAACTGAAGAACTCTATCAACTAACTTGACCTAATTGATATCTATAGTACACTAAACTCAACAATAGCAGAATACACATTCTTTTCAATCTCATATGGAATGTTCACCAAGATAGACCATATTCTGGGCCATAAAACAAACCTCAGCAATTTTAAAATAATTAAAATCATACAAAGTAAGTTCTCTAATCACAATAGAATTAAATGAGAAATCAACAATAAAAGATATCTGGAAAATCCCCCAAATATTTGAAAGTGAACAAACATACCTCTAAAGAATGCATGCCTGGGTCAAAGAGGAAGTCATGAGGAAAATTAGAAAATGTTGCTAATTCAATGAAAATGAAAATGAAAATGAAGTGTATAAAAATCTGTGGGTTGCAACTAAAGCAGTATGAAAAGGGAAATATCATGTAATAATCAGCAAACATATTTTCCTTATTTTTCTTTCATTATCATATTGTTCATGACCTGTAATACTGTATTCAACAGTATAAGTAATAGTGATATCTTTATGTTGTTCCCAATTCTAAAAGGTATGCATCTAAGTTTCTTCATTAAGTATAGTATTAGGGGTTTTGTTATATAAATTTTACCAAGAATATTCTTTATTGTTTCTAGTTTTTTCCCATTTTTAAAAATCTTTTTTTTTTAATTTTTTTTAACGTTTATTTATTTTTGAGACAGAGAGAGACAGAGCATGAATGGGGAAGGGTCAGAGAGAGAGAGGGAGACACAGAATCTGAAACAGGCTCCAGGCTCTGAGCTGTCAGCACAGAGCCCGATGTGGGGCTTGAACTCACGAACTGCGAGATCATGACCTGAGCCGAAGTCGAAGCCTAACCGACTGAGCCACCTAGGTGCCCCCCCATTTTTAAAAATCTTAATAGACTAACCCTCATCAGATGCTTTTCTGTGTCAATTCAGATAATTACATGATTTTTCTCCTTTAGTCTATTAATGTCACAAATTACAATGATATATAGTTTTAGAAATGCTTTTTTATTGAGATATAATTGATGTATAACACTATATTAGTTTCAGGTGTACAACATAAGGATTTGATATTTGTATAGGTTACAAAATGGCCATCCCAGTAAGTCTATTTGACATCCATCACTACCCATAGTTACCAATGTTTTTTCCTGGGGAGGACTTTTAAGATCTACTCTCTTAAAAACATTCAAATATACAGTACAGTATTGTTAACTATATTACCATGCTGTACATTATATCCTCAATAATTTTCTGATATTGACTTTCTGATGATGTTACCTGCATTAATGATTATGACATATTATTTTAAATTTATTTTATTTAATATGCTTAACCAATTAAATAATTCATTTCATGTATTAAATATATTTAACATTATAGAATTGGTTTACTAGTATTTTACTTAGGATTTTTGAATCTAAACGCATAGGTAAAGTGGGACTATCATTTCCTTTTTGTATTCTCACTGTCTCACTCTTTGGCTGTCACCATTTTTTTGTGTGTGTGAGGTACTTCCCCATCTTCTTTCTCTTAACAGAGGTACTTCCCCATCTTCCTTCTTCCTCAAGTGTAGAAGTCTTCCTTTTTGAAATTTTGGTGCCAACAGAAAGTTTTTGTTAGTTTTTATGCTGAGCAGTTTAGTTTCCTTAGCCTCAACAGTCTCCTTCCAGGATAAACTCATTGTGTTGTCATTCATAGTCAAAATCCCATTAATGTGTTTCCCTGGGTTTCTTTTTTAAGCTCTACAAAGAACCAACAGAAGCTTTGAAATGACAGCTTTTCTTTAATACTTCAGAATTCAAGATTACATTTTAGAAAGGGCTCAGGTCAGAGAAACTTTGCTTCTCAACCCAGCCTATGGTTTCTGTAAATGGAAAGGGGCATCAGACTTTTTGTCCATTTCCAGGGCAAATCCTTGGAGGTATGCCTCCACCATTATATCACAAACTAGTTAATCATTCAAGTGGAAAGGGGATATAGACGAAAGCACTCAAACGACTGAGTCTAAGATTTCATGTTTCCATTTCTTTAGAAGAAAAAAAGAAAATACGAATTTTTCTATTCCATGAAACTGGGAGCACATTAATTCATTCTTCCATTCAGCAAATATTTTATGGCCTACTATGTGTCATGCACTTTTCTAAGGGCTGAGGTATAAGCCAGAAAACAACAAACAAAATGATTAAAAAAAAAAAAAAAAGCTGGCCTCATGGAGCATATAATGAAAGAAACAGACCCAAACACATAAATATATAATTTAATATCAGTAGTGATAAGTGCTTGGATGGAATATAATTCAGTTAAAGAAACAAACAAAAGAATGGCATGGGATGCTATGATGAATTTTGGTTTAGAAAGGACTCTGAAATTTCTTTTTCTGTCCTTATTCTACATCTTTCCTTCATCTCTAAGGGGTTTGACATTTGAGCTGAGACCTAAATGAAGTGACATACTCAAGCCATGAAGACGTCTGATTGAAGAGTCTTCCAGGCAGAAGGAAGGACAAATACCCTGGTAGAAGGGTATGCTTGGCTTGTGTAAGGAACAATGTGACAATGTCGCTGGAACAGTGTGAGAGTGGAGAGAATGCAGACTAACTGGGTCTGAAACAGAGGCTGGGGCCAGGTGGTGTAAGACCTTGTAGGCTGTGTTAAGAAGTTTCTAGAATGCCTATCTTCCCTGAAACGCCATAAAGGAATTATTTTTGGGCGGACACACACACACATACATACACTCAAATGTAGCTTCCAGTAGAATCTTTGGGTGGACATTGTTTTGTGGTGTGTTTTATAATTGTTAAAAGGACTCCTTTGCGCTGGTACAGGGGAAATTACATGAGCTGGATGGATGCAGGAATCCATTGCTGGCCCTGCAGATACCATAGGGAGGCTCTGATGAAATTTGGGTCAATGTAAGGGCTGCTTCCGGGGGATTTAGATAATATCATATGCCTTAGTTCTGGGTGCATTGGCAATAATAGGGTCACTCTAACTTAAAAAAAAAACCGACTTTTTTCTGTTCAGATTACTACTGGCTTCCCTCTTCTAGCAAAAGAGACATCTGCTTCTATGTATAGAATAGGCTTCAGGCCCTGAATTGTAGTGTGGTAATTCATGCTTAACTGTTTGAATGGCTGCATAGCCCTGAGCCCTGCATCTCCTAATGCACAAGATACTAATTATTAGACTATAATTCACACTGTGTGAGTTCTTATTGCTTATCTTTCTTGTAGGATACAGATAGCTATGAACATATAGTGCCTATGAATGACCAGTATGCTCACTCAAATAACATTAGGCAAGCAATTCCACATAACACTGAAGAAGGTAAGAGTGTAAAGAGAAATAACAAAAAGGCCTTTGAGACGTAGGGATTGTTCTTCACAAAGTGCATTAACTAATTGACAGTGGTAGCAATGGCACACAGCCTGCTCGTATGAAAACTTTCTCTCAACCCTTTAGTCCCTCTTGTAAGACAAAGGTCCTATAAACTAAACACGCAGACTTTAAAAGAGATTATAGAAAACACTGACATTTGCCTGTGAATTCACCTATAGATCTAATGAAACTTTTGTGATGGATTTGGGAAACCTATTATTTTGTCATAGCTTAAGGGAAAAGCCGGGGTGTCTTTTGATGGTTCAAGAACTAGAACTTGTGAAACCATGGGAAAAATATAAATTGGTAGAAAACAATAACATTCTCACAGCTGGACCATCTGGTGGGTTATTCAGACATAACCGTGTATATCACTGAATGGCTGCCATAAAACACCAGATGAAGATAAGAACTGGCATCTACTTCTAATTTTCTAAGGCTGAAATTGCCTTTAGTTCCTTAAGTTCTGGAAATGAGGACCTCATTTGCAATGGTCTCAGCATCTTCCAGAATGTGAGCGTTTTAAACAAATTATGATGCTACTAGATTTTAGGACAAGAGTTTTCTATTGTTATTGTCAGTTCTGGGCTAGCACAGTGTGTCCTTCAAATAATTGTCATGTGCTCCTCTATACCATGTCTGGTATAAAGAACGCCTTCTGCTTTTATTTAACGTATTTTTAAAAGCTCTCCTTGCTTTAGTGTAGCATAGTGGGTACAAGAACACTTTTGCTACCACATTGCCAGTATGGGAATCTGGTTCCACTTACTGGCTATGTGGCATGTTAGGCTTTTTTGGCCTCAGCTGCCCAATCTTAGAATTGGGACAATAATAGCACTTAACCCATCTGGTTGTTGAGAGGAATAAATGAGTTTAGAGCTTAGAACAATGTCTGTCACATAGTAAGCACTCTACAAATGTTAGTCATCATTGTAACAATACTAAAAATCGTTAGTATTAGTAGTTTTCATTGCTAAGTTGAACTGGATATAGTTTTACCCTCTAGTTGTTTCTTAACGGCCTGTACAGTGGTTTACACATATAGAGATCTCAATAATAATTAATAAATCCATATCCTAGCATATAAATATGAACAACAACAATAATACTAAACAAATCAACTCATTTATTGTGCTACTATTAGGTAGCAGGCACTGTTCTAGATCCTTAACACAGTCAACAGGTGTTTAAGTATCTCCTGAATGACTAAGATAGTGGGGATGCAGCAGTGAACTAAACAGATGTGGTTCCTGTCCTATTTGGTAGGTATTATTCGAATTATTTTGTAGGTGAAGAAATGGACGCTCTGTGGATTTAAACAACTTGCTTATTGCTACACTGTTAGTGGCAACTTCCTGAAGAGATGGTTAACTTGAAAGCCTGTGTTCTGCTCACTATATTTTGCTTTTTCCCTTGTTGTAACACCTAGAGTCTTTGAGATTCAGTAATAAAAGCCAAATTTGGGACATTATGAGTACCATCAAGCGTAATATTTGTAATGGGTTGCAACACATTGAATTAAAAAAAAAATCCATGAGTCATAAAGGGGGGGGTGGTATAGAAGAAAAAGAAAGGTTTTTTTTTTAAAAGAAGAATGCCAACTACTACGTAGATGGAATTAGAAAAAATCTCCATTTTGCAGCTCCTAATTTAATAATTAATTAAAGCAAGATCCTATAGTTAAATAGATTCTAATATATCCTAAAACCACTGGGTAAAACCTTATTGGGGATCTGGTTATTCACACTGTTTCAAAGTATCACCCCACATATTACTTTCTAGTTATAAAAGGAAAAGATACCTTTACTATTGGTCAAATTTAGATTCCCCAGTAATAAGATAAGGTCACCTTATGCAATGCTATAACGAATATAGAACATTAAAAAAAAAAAAAAGAATATAGAGCATTGTTGGTAATACTCTTACAATATTCTGACTCTACTCATGAGCAAACAACCAGAGAAACTGAGAATATAGAATAGATATCCTGTAAGAGAGTTGACCTGGGCTCTGAAAAAAATAATGTCATGAAAAACAAAAATTAAAAGGCAGGCTATTCCGTGTTTAAACAAACTAAAGAAACGTAACAGCCAAATACAATGCTAAAGCTTTGATTGGATTCTGGATCAGAAATTTAAAAAACAGTATTAAAAGACATTTTCACATCAAATCGTAAAATCAGAATATGGATTGTATATTAGACGATAATGAGTTAAATTTCTTGGTTTTGATAATTTTTACCATGAGGTTATGAAGGAGAATATTCTTAAGATAAACATGCTGAAGTATTTAGGGATAATGATTCATGGGTTGTGATATCTGCAATTTAATTTCAAATGTTTCAGCTCAAAATGTGTGTGTACATATACATATGTATATATGTATATATATAATATACATATACACATATATTTATGTATGTATGGAGAGAGAGAAAGGAGGAGGATTAAGCAAACAAATGTGGTAAAACATTACTAATCTAGGGGAAGGGTATGTAGGTGTTTAGTGTATTCTTTTTTCAACTTTTTGTGTGTTTAAAATTTTCCACATTTAAAAGTTGAGAAAAAAAATACAAACACTGAAGTTCTTTACAGTCTAAATAAAGATTGGGGTGCCTGTGTGGCTCAGTCAGTTAAGCCTCCAACTCTCGGTTTCATCTCGGGTCACGATATCACAATTTCTGGGTTCGAGCCCCAAATTGGGCTCCGCACTACCAGTGAAGAGATTCTATCTCCGTCTCTCTCTGCCCTTTCCTGCTTGCTCTCTCTCTCAAAAATAAATAAATAAACAAATAAGCAAACATTAAGAAAAGAAACCTTTAAAATCTCTCTCTCTCTCTCTCTCTCTCTCTCTCTCTCTCTCTTCATATAATGCCTCCAGTAGCAAAGCTAAGCAAAGCTAAGCTGCCTATCCCATAGATCCCAAGTTTGCTTCTTTGTTTCTATTGATAAAGAGAATTTCATTAGTGTCTCTTAATTCAAATTTCAGAGAGACAGAATCTAGTCTAACTTTGGTTCCAGTTCAGTCTAGTTCTGGATTAATCATAGGTAACCAAGGTGTCTGGAACTTTTAAGTTAGCACAGATGTGTTGTGGGGCCGGTTCCTGTAAATGGAGGGGAGATTGAAGGTACTTGCTGGCCAGAGTCCTTAGAAGGGACCCTCTGTGACAGAGGGGGGCTCTGGACATAAAGAATGAATAGGAGTTTGCCGGGAAAAGAAAGTGTGATGAGCAGCACACTCAGGTAGGAATAGACTCTGCATAGGCGTTATTCTCCAAGGTGGTAGTAGTCTGCATTAAAAAAACAAAAACTTCCATCCAAATGTATACCTATTTTTTATGAATAAATTTCACCTTTATTCTGTTTTACTAATATTTTACATTATACAGCCACATCCACAAAGATAGTGATTAACATGTATGAGATAAAATTAAATATAAATAAAAGCTCTCTCTTACGTTTTCTTCTCTCCAGTGTTTTACACACTCCATATTTGCAACCACTTCAGTTGTTGCCATCTAACATTAGGACTCATTTATGGGCATCCATGCATATATTCATTTATCAACACTTCAGGTTGCTTTTATTGAAATCTTAAATTCATATACTTTAGAAAAAGTTGTATATGTTTATATTTTTATATAAATTATGATGTTTACAATCACTATAAAAATGTTTATCTTCCTCTATCAATATCTTGAACTTATCAGTGTCTCTGGTTTTTCTCAAAATAAAATAAGCACCTTAGTTTGCATTCCTTCCTGTTGGGCTCTACTTCTCCCTCCCACCTCCCCTACATTTTGGCGTACTCTCTAGTTTCCATTACGCACTTTTATGGAAATGTTACTTAGTCATTGTTTAGACTAGCGATCTACAAACTTTTTTGATCATGTGCCTGTATTAGTAAGAAACAAAAACAAAAACAAAACTGAAGCATGCACACATACATATACTTGATTTTAAATTATATAACGTATACTATATTAATAGGCTGTGCACATTATAAAAGTTTCACTATAAGAGATTATTTTTTTTTTAGAAACGAGCTTTAAAATAAATATAAGTAAGCGTTTTCCTATTTTCCTATAGCCCATCACCTACGTTACTCAAGGTTTTCCAGAAAAACAGACCGAGAGAGAGAGAGAGAGAGAGAGAGAGAGAGAGAGAGAGAGATTTTTAAGGAATTGGTTTACACAATTGTGGAGGCTGACAAGTCCAAAATCTGCAGGGAGCCTGGTAGGCTGGAGACTCAGGGAAGAGTTGATGTCGAAGTTCCAGTCCAAAGGCAGCCTTCGGGCACAATTTCTTCTTCCTTGGAGGAAGTCAATCTTTTTCTTAAGGCCTTCAACTGATTGGATGAAGTCCACCCACATTATGGAAGATGATCCACTTTACTCAACGATCTCCTCATTTAAGTGTTAAGATCACCTAGAAAAATACCTTCACAGCAACGTCCAGACACAGTTGACTAAATATCTGAGTACTGTGGCCTAGCCAAGTTGACATATAACCATCAAACACCACCACATCTTATGTTGGCCTAGCTTTCACTTGTCCCGCTTTGGAGTCCCCTGGTTTAACAAACAATAATGTTTACTTGCCCTCTCTTGATGCTTGAATTTGTTTCTCATTGGATCATTTCTCCTGAGGGTGCTCTCAAAGAGGGTCTTCCTGTGGTAAGCTTCTTGATTATACTTGAGAGTATCTTTACTGTGCTCTCACATTCAAACAAAATTTAGCTAGATATGAAATCCTAGCTTCAATAAATGTTTTCCAGCATTACTCCCTTGTCTTCTTATGTTGTGTTGTTTTTGAGAAGTCTGATTATCAGTCTGGTTCTGTCTGTTTGCAAGTGATTTGCTCCTCTCACTGGGAGGCCTTTCAAATGTTCTCTTTGTCTTTGATGTCCTCAAATTTCACCATAATGAATTTAATTGTAGGTTTTTTCTTCTGTTTTTCTGTGAGTCCTATTCTCTGTGAGTCCTTTATATTTGGGGTCTTACATCTTTCTTTCATTCTTGGTCAGTATTTCTTCCAGTATTTCCTGCCCTGCCCTCCTATCCCCAATCACTTTTATCTCTTTCTAGAGCTTCTATTATATAGAACTTGACATTTAAACTACTTTCCTCCATATCTTTTAAATTCTTTTTTTATTCTTTCTCTCTTTAGGCCTTTCTGATATTTTTCAACCTGGTTTTTCCACTCATCAATTTGTTCTTTGGATCTATTTATTCTGCCATTCAGTTAATTAACTGAATTGTTTATTTTAACAATGTTTTTTATATCCAGTGTCTCTGATTGGTTTTCATTCCAATTGCTTTTCCTGTTTCGTGTTTTCTAACGTTCTTCTTTATATCTCTAAGGATTTTTATTCTGTATATTTTAAATTCTTGTTCAATCTTGTTCAATATTAATTCTCCTTTCTCTTATATAGGTTCTTTAATTTGTTGTTTTTCTTTTTTTTTTTTTTTTAATTTTTTTTTCAACTTTTTAAATTTATTTTTGGGACAGAGAGAGACAGAGCATGAACGGGGGAGGGGCAGAGGGAGAGGGAGACACAGAATCGGAAACAGGCTCCAGGCTCCGAGCCATCAGCCCAGAGTCTGATGCGGAGCTCGAACTCACGGACCGCGATATCGTGACCTGGGTGAAGTCGGACGCTTAACCGACTGGGCCACCCAGGCGCCCCTGTTTTTCTTTTACAGTAGTTGTGCTCCTCAGGTGTCTTATTTTATCCTCTGGGAGTTCATGTTCACTGTGGTCTAGCAGATGGCTCTCCTGGTACTGTGTACATGAGGGGATGGATCTACAGGAAGTACAGGCCTTAGCTGGTGTCCACCTCAATGAATGAGGCAAGGGTATAAAGTCCCTTGTATCTTTACACACACACACACACACACACACACACACACACACACACACACACACCTGGCACCTTGCCCCTCAGGCAACCTCCCAGTAAAGTCCTGTCTGTGCTCCCTCAAGGCTACCTCCCTATGTTGTAATTGTCTGGCCCATAGCGGAGTGGGGAGAGAAGCAGCCCAGGGGCCAGCTAGCCTAACTGCACCAGTAAACATCTACCCCTCATTCCAACCAAGGATCTGCGACTGTCCTGACCTTACTCCATCCTCAGGCTAGGTGTTGCTATTTGTTTCTCCCACAGTGGCCATAGGACAGGCCTAGGAAAATGTTGGCCATACAGAAAAAGCAAATAAAAAATGCTACTTCTAAACTCTTTCTATCCCTGATACCTGGCTCTCCTTTGTGCTAGGCTATCATTTCCTCACCAAACTGGGACTCCAGTATGTGTGCCTCCCTAAATACTCCTCACTATCCGGAGACTCATTAGCCAGTCTCTTGCTTTTGTGGCATATTCAGAGTTGGGGGTCAGAGAGGGAATCACTGCTTTTTTTGCCATCTTGCTTCACTGGCAGCCAATCATAAACAGTCTACATTTATAAGCATGGTGTAGGCCAGAAATACTGTGGGTGTGTCAATATTGACGCCACCCACGTTCTCCTCCTCCTACTTTGTACTGGTTCTGCCTCATTTTCTTCCCCCAGTGTTGTGCCAGCTGTTTGGCATCCCATGCTAGTCTACACGAAGCTGATCACTTACTTTCATAGTGAGCACTATTAATCTCTGTAGCCACTGTTGCTCAAAATCTAGTCCTTAATTTAAGGGAGCATTCATCAATTGTATTCACATTGGCCTGGTTCAAGGGTTTTGTCCTGCTGTCTGGATAGGCTGTGAATCTCCTAAAGTTGTAGGTAAAATTTGTGACTATGTTAAGAGGATTTGTAGCTTTCATCAGATATTGAAAGGAATTTGTATTTTGTGAAAAGATAAGAGTTAATACTCTAATTATTTCCACCCCTATTTTCTAATTCACAAATGTATTAGCTAAAGCTCCTGGAGGCATGTCTCTTCTATATAAAATGTGGGGACAGATTAGCTCTGGGGGTAGAGAGAGGAGAGGAAAGCAATAAACAGAGGCAGCTAGCCTAGTGATGAAGAGCATGAACTTGGGTACTAGCTTCCCTGGATTTTGAACACTGACTTGGCCATTTACTAACCATATAATCTTTGACAAGTTACTTCACTTGAGATTTTGTAAAATTGGAATTATAATAGTAATCATTTATATACCATAGGGTTCTTTTAAACATTAAGGAAAATTTTAAGATAAAAAACACATAGAATGGTAGCTGGTGTCAATTATATAGTTGCAGTTATTTTTATTATTATTAAACCTCCAAGGTTCTTAACATGGAAGGTTGAGTAATAATAACAATGCCATGAATGTTCATCTTTGAATTCTATTTAGGCCTACCCCAGTGCCTTGCCTATCAGAGAAATTGAGTGTGATACAACTGAATCTCTGCTGAAGTTCTGAAAATTTATTCCTGTCCTCTGATTCAACTTTCCTGAATAGCTCACACTCTTTAGGGAACTTCATTGCATCTGGAAGAAACCAGAAAGTTTGGGAACCAAACTGGTGCATTCTAGGAGAGGAGGAGAAAAACTAGGGAAGTCCATGTCTATGCATTAGCAAAGCTGTTTGTTTTTTAAACACCCATGAAGTGGGAGGGGAATAAAAGTATTTATTAGCAACAGTTGCATCATGAAAGTCTTAAGTAGTCTAAAAGAAAATGTATTTGTAATATTTACTAAATATAAGTCTACAAACAAGCATTGTGAATACTTGTGTCAAAAATTGCTATGGAAATAAAGGATTAAAGCAGAGAATCTCAAAGTAATTCAGAACATGGTTTCTATCTGTATGAGTCAGGAATTTCTAGAGAAACAGAACCAATAGGATCTGTTTATAATAGGACAAATATAGAGAGTCTTATTTTAAGGAATCCATTCTTGTGATTATGGAGCCTGGCAAATCCAAAATTTGCAGGGCAGAAAAGGGCCAGCATTATGGCTTAAGTCCAAAGGCCATCAGGCTGAAGACCCAGGAAGGAGTCAGTGTTATAGTTCAAGTTCAATACTCTTTTACTCAGGGGAATCAATCTTTTATTCTATTCAGGCCTTCAACGGATTGGATGAGGCCCAATTATGTAGGACAATTGGCTTTACTCAGAGTTCATGGATTTAAATGTTACTCTCATCCAAAAACACACTTATAGAAGCATCCAGAATGATATTTGAGTGCTATCTGGGCACTATGGTCCAGCCAAGTTACACATAAAATTAACCATCACACTATTTTTAAAAATATGAAGAAAAATCTAAGGGTCATACACAACCCAATAAAGAAGAATGAATAAGGGCAGGTTTTAGATTCAGAAGACTTGAGTTCAAATTCTGCCTCTACCCCTTCATAACTGGGTGGGGACCTTTGGGAAAATACCACAGATGCTCAAATTAAACAAGCCTGGAAATAAGGTGAAGTTTTAGCTTTACAGTGAAAGGACGTTAAAAATATGTTTTTGGTCAACTTAAATATATAAACCTAAGAAAAAAAGATTCAATTGTAAGACATAATTTGCAATATTTGCACATTTAGTTATATGCACATATTTAAAATTCTATAATATATGAAATAACTTATTTGTTTAGAAGTTTTGCTTTTTTCAGTCTCATACTTCATGAAATACTTAGATTTCAAACTCTTCCCAAGCCCTTTGACATCAGTCTCTGTGTTGCTTTTCACCTGCTTTCTGAGTGGCTGCCCACAATTTTTGTGGTTTTACCTTCACATCCATCCAAATTACACAAGAATCCAAAAGTTTTGAATTGGTTTCATAATGTCACTAGAAATTTTATCCCACTCTGTAAGTATATATATTTGCCTAACATTAGGAAAGTGGATTTTTAAATTCTTTGGGTGAACAATCATGCTTACAACACATTCATGGAGTGATTTAAAAGGACTTGAATCATGAGCTTTATTAGTTGTCCCCTGGAAGTAACTACTTCAACAAGACTACCTTCATGAGCATTCAAAACTAGCACAATTGTGATCAGGTAAATATGTCTTCACATTAATATGTTTTTCTCATACTATTCTGATGTTCAAAATTTGGTAACTAAAACAATGCCTTTTAATATGAGAGAACTTTCTTTAGAATTGAACAGGAAGCAACTTTTTTTTCTGATGGATAATTTTGGGAAAAAATATACATAAACATATATTGCCTTTATTTTTCTGTAATGAAGATAATGGCAGTAATTGCCTCATTGGATTGTAAAGAAGACTAATGGGATAACTTAAGGAAATCCATTTGGTACAGTGCCAGTACACTGTAAGGTCTCTAAAAGGTTAATAGTAATTATATAATTATTATTGTTTTGTTGTTGTTTTTATTATTATTGTTACCATTATTATTAAGCCACGTGACAGTATGTTGTAGATGTCCCCTTCTTGCTCCATAGTAAGTTAGAAACAAGAGAAAATGGGTTTGGAATTCTTTTCTCCTTTCTCCAGTTGTGGACTAGGTGCCTGGCTTGTTTTGACTATGTGACCTTCCTCCAAGCTGTCAGATTTCCCTGGGGTCAATAAGGCCTCATGGATGTGACCACCAGTTGCATCCTTCGGCTTATATCCCATTAAGACAGTATAAAAACTGGTTAGGTCCTTCGTTATCTTGCCATACTCAGGCAGCTATAGTTCCCAAGTAACAGCTGCTGCTTGCAGGCAATTTAGTCTTCTCACATAATCCAAGATCAGGATCCTATGACTATGATTAGTTACCTTGAAATAGTTTTGCTTCCTTCTGAAAGGGTGTAAACTTCTTTCTTTCATTCAGTTTAGCCCCTTATGCAAAATTGAACTAGATAACAACCTCAGAAGTCACTTTTGTTAAAACTTCTCAAAACACAGATAAAGAGAGAAAACAATCTTCAAACCTCCTTGGTAATAACAAGTAACAGAGTCCTTATTTTAGCACCTCTGCAGTTTGCATTTCAAGGGAGGGGGAAATATTTGTGTCACCCTGTTGGTCTCCCTATTTTTATCCTGAGACTAGGAAAAGACTAGCCAATGATAAGAATAACAGAGCAAACTTGGAATGTCCCCCATAACTGTTATCTTCTTCATCCCATAAATTTAAAGATCAGTCTGCGAACAACTCGTGTTGCCGTGTGAATCAAGTAACTGCAATTAATAGGGTGAATCAGGAGAACCTGATGGTGTGATTTCTTGTCACATTAGAGGTACTATCCTTATGGCTCATAGAATGAAGAGTACTTTAAAGCAATTTGGCTGAAGTTCAGAAAATATTTCACTATGAGTATGGATTTTAGTTTGACATGGACAGCAGGCAGACAGATGTGTATCAAATAGCATTTGCAGCATATGAAAATTAATTTTTCACGACGAGAAAGATATAAATATAGTAATGTTTCTCATTTTAAAGTGTCATTTACATCAACCAGAAATGTGATATATTAGGGAAAAAATTCAGTCTATAAACAGCACTGCCTTGGAGTCTTCATCTGTGGGTAGAAGGACAAGGGTGGTAGGAATTCCTTTCCTTGAGTGTGAGCTTAAATCCAACTGTCCATGCAACATTTATAGTTGGTTGTCTTGAAGGCTCATTTTACTCATCATTCTTCCTCTCAAACCTGGTCCACTTCCTGGATTTCCTCCCTTTGGACATGACGCCATCATCCATTTAATTCAAAAAAGCATAAACCCAGAAATCATCCTAGATACCTCCTTCTTCCTCACCCCCTTATTCAATCCATTTTACTTCTCTAACTATTTTTCCTTCTCTCCACTGAGACCATCCTAGTCCAAACTACCATCAGAAGTCACATGTCACCACCATGGCCTTGCATTTTAAAATATACCTAGGATTTGTTTTAATCAGGTATGGTAAGACCTGCAGACACAGAAATGACTGTCATGTACGAAGAAGTTTATAGTCAGAGAACTCTAGAAATTGGAGGTCTGGCATGCCACTCAAAAGGCCCACATGGGGAAACCTTAGGATTGATCAGGAGAGAGAGGGAGCAAGAATACAATGGAGGCAGGAGACTTTATTGTGGTTTTTGTGGGACGTAATGGGTGAAGCAGTGTAAGGAGATTTAGGATTGGCTAGTCTGAATAATTTCTGTGGGCTCCAGGGCAAGGAGCTGTCTTTATTGTCTGGTACCTGGTTGTGAGGTGATTAGGCCAGATGGATAGTGGCCTGGAGTATAGGAGATCAATAAAGGAAGTGGTTAGGGTCTTGGCCTTTGGATTGGTGGTTTGTATATGAGAAGAGCATTTACAAGTGATCCCTATACATCTCTAAACATTGGTTACTTCTGGGAGGGGTAGTCTCTCCAGAGTCAGCCAGGATCCAAATGTCAAAATATCAGAACACATGGTTAATACACTTGTAACCAGTCTCTTTGTATCCACTTTACCCATCACCAAAGTGAAAGAACCTTTAAAAAGACAAACATGAGAATTTCTCAGTCCAAATCTGTCACTAGCTCCCCCTTGCTCTTCCTAGAAGGCCCTGAGTGATCTGGTCCTTACCTACCCGTTGAGCCTACCTCATTTTGCACCCTCTTCCCTTTATGAACCTCAGCTACGTTAGCTTGCTTTCAGCTTTTTAAATTGTCATGTTCCCTCCCTGGACCTTTACTTGTATGGTTCTCTCTGAGTGGAATATTCTTCCCCATTACTTCTTCCCTGTGTTGGTACCTAACTGCTCTGGAGCTGTCAGTGTAAGCATCACTTCCTCAGAGAAGCTTTCCCCCCTTTCCCCAGACCAGGTCATGGGAAAGACTCATTTTAACTCATTTTAACATTTCATGATTTTCTAGTATACTTATTTATCAGAATTTATGATTATGTTTGTTTGTGTGATTAGTTTCTGCTGCCTGTGGTCCATAAAGGCAGGACTGTATCCTTTGGACTTACATTACATTTTTAATTCCTAGAAGAGTGCCTCAATAAATATGGAAGCCTTTAATAACTATGTGTTGAATAAGTAAATAAATGCCAGTCTCAGTTTAGGATATAGAATATTTTCAACTTACAGACTGAGTTGGAAAAACAGAAATGGTTTTCCTGAGACAGCCTTTGGAAAAAAACCACTTGGAGCTGATGCGTAATTACTCTGAGTGATGTGTTATCAGAAGTGATGGGAGCCATACCGAACTGTCTCTACTGGGCATTGTGTGTCATGGCAATAAGACATCTGACATGATTTGAAACATGAAGAAAATAGATTGTGAAAAGTCATAAATATACGGAAGTTTTTTCCCTTCTCATGAGGATCATCTGAAAATTGCTCTTGGTGGCCAATGGCAGTTTTATGACTGTCTTTTCAGAGAAGATAAAAAAGGTGGTCTTTAGGAAAATCTTTTTAGATTGTATCCAAAAAGGGAAACTGGCTTGCTTTCCTCTTAAACACTCTTTAAAAAAATTAATTGTGAAAACATGACACGATATTAAACATTCCCCAGATGTTTGATATGAGAAAATAATCCTAAAAAAGCAAGCATCTATTTGTTAAAATTAGGCCTAAGCTCTGGGTGCTCAGGAAAGAGTGATCAGACTTCAAATTTTTAAAAAGGTAGGGGATGTCAAATGAGTAACCTAATATAACAAAAGTGCCCCAGAACACAGCAGACAATTCCTGTCAAGAAGGCTCTCCCAACAGGAGATGTCAAAGCTCTTTTCTTTATATAATTTCTGAAGGTATAGTGGATTTTTAAAATCATTTTTATAGTACAACTCTCTACTTCCCCACTTCTCCACTTCTTCCTCTGAGGGCTTACCTTCTCTTTGCACAGAGGAAGCAATACAAAAATTTGATCAGTTGATGTAGAGAATTGATGCAATAAACTAGATCAGATGTTGCAACCGGATGGTCATGGTGGCTATGGTACATATTCGATCAGCAGAATACTTTTGTTTGTCTTGCACACAGTTTAAAGCTTTATGAGTAGTTTGTAACACTTAAAATTAAAAGACTGTACATTAATATCCTTACCTTTAATTGAAAAATGGGACACCCACACCCTCGGAGTCCTGTGCCTACGTACCTCCATGGCCCTATTGCTCTTGCTGAGCCTTAGAGCCCTTAAACAGGGCACATGCTCTCCAATGTACCAGCATCCCTATATGGCCCTAGTCACATTTTTATATTATTTGCTTGGCCCCGGCAGACATTTGACTTATATTCTTAAAATATAAGATGCAAGCAATTATATTGATTCTCCATTTTCTCCAACTATAAAGAGGGTCTTTTTACAGTCCAGTCTACATAAAGAACTCCTTTTGGAAATCCAGAAGTCTAGCACAATTTACAGTGAGGAGACTGTGACAACATATCTTGTGGATTACCTCTCTTTGAAGCTTTAAATACATAATTCCCTTAAAACTTATTTTCTCAGAGATTTAAAATACTTACTTCCTACAAGATTATCAGGTGTTTCTCTTCATTTTTGTGCCACAAGAAAAAAGGTTACTGGGCTGTTTGATTCCTAAGACCCAAAAGATGATATACAATGGTATTTATAAATGTCAATGGGCCATTACCTTTCTTTTGAGTACCCTAAGTCCCTTAGCTTGTGAATACCCTTAGATTATTATGGGAAAAATCACAAATGGTCATGATGCTTACTTAGAAGGTGGTTTGTGACTATTTGCCTTTCCTTTCACTCAAGATACATGCTCAAATAGCTGGTATAAAATTAGAATAATTAGGCAACCTAGAACAACAAGGAAGTGGGACCAAAACATGAATTAGGAAAAAAATGTATAAATAAATCAAGAAACACACAATATCTACAGCAGGGGTTCTATGGTATAAAACCTTTCTAGTGTTATTGTGTTCTGAATGTTCTTACTTATTTACATGGTGATGAAAAGTTGAATTCACAAAATTGGAAATAATTTTTCATTGTATCTTTAGCACAGTAAATAGAAGCTAGTACATAATAGGTGTTCAATAGAGTAGAAATAAAAATTAAAAGTGACTTTTTAGACACAAAGACACATATAAGTGAATTATAGTCATTTTTTTGTGAAGGACAGATCAAAGTTATACATATTTCAACACTGAGCTAACTCAGAATACTTAAAAATGAAAATCAGAAAACCTCTGAATTTAATGATAGTGTAAATTGGCTTGGTTTGTGCCCCCAAAGCTCTTAGGCTCCCAAAATGTGCATTTCTCTGCCTTCATCCATGGACCCAGGATTCTATGGAAAACCATAGCATATTTACTTTCTATCTTAAAGCACTGCTTCACATTCAGTAGTGTATTTTATCTCAGTACTTATTGACTGGCAAGCCACTCCAAGACTATTCCTATAGTACTGTCACCAAGAAACCACTTATGTTGGCAGGGCTGCTGATTTGGTTGGGTTCTGCACAATGCTGCGTGGCCCAGAGCATTTGAAATCTAGTATCTCGGTGGTTGCAGAAAGCTTCACCATCCAATCCATCCTAATTGGCTAAATTTCTCTATTCCTATTGTTATTTTCCTTGCACATTGACTAGCCTGACTGCCCCAGTCTGCCTCAGTCTATTTCTATAACTTATTTGCTCAAGTATCTACAACAGACTTGAACTTTCTTCTGTGTTTCTTTGTTCAAGAACAGAAAAAAGACTTCTGTTTTCTGGTTCCCACATATAAGGAGCTTGGAAGTCACCACACCTTTCTAATAACCAGCACAAGACTTAGCAGGTTGAAAAATCAACAATTCTTCTAGAATCTGTAAAAAGAGAGGACACAGAAAAACTGCCGCCTCCAAGTATGGACAGACAATATAAGTGAATATAGGATGAATATAGGGTGGCATGGCTTTCTGGAGTAGAGACTCACAAGTAGAAACTGCCAGAAGAACCAGTGTTGGGGTAGGAAAACCTGAACTGTAATTGATAGATATTAACCCAACTATATCAGTAATCACTTTGAACATCAGTGGCCTCAATGCCTCAGTTAAAAGATAGTGATTGTCAGAGTGCATCAAAGCTCATACAAGAAGAAATAGACAATTTGAAAAGGCCTATGTCTATTAAAGAAATTGAATCAATAATTCATAACCTTACAAAAAAGAAAGCACCAGGCCTAGAAGGGTTCAGTAGTGAGTTCTACCAAACATGTAAAGAAGACGTTATTCTAGTTCTCTACAATCTCTTTCAGAGGCTAGAAGCAAAGGGATATTTTCTGACTCATTCTATGGGGTGAGCATTACCCCAATAATAAAAGCAAAGATGTCATAAGAAAAAAACCTACAGACCAATATCTCTCATGAATATAGATGCCAAAAAATCTTCAACAAAATATTAGCAAATTGAATCCAATGATGTATAAAAAGAATTATACATAATGACCAAGTGGGATTTGTCCCAGATATGCAAGGCTGATTCAGCATTTGAAAATAAATAAATATAAGCCATTACATTAACAGATTATAAAAGAAAAAGCACATGATCATATCAACAGACACAGAAAGAGCATTTGACAAAATCCAATACCCATTCATGCCATTCATGATAAAAACTCTCTCTAAAGTAGGAGTAGAGGGGAACTTCCTCAGTGTGATAAAAAAAAACAAACAAACCTTACATCACATAATATAAAGGGAGAAGCTTGAAACTCTATCACTAAGATCAGGTAGAAGGCAAGGATGTTCTTTCTCACTACACCTTTTCAATGTCATACTAGAAGTCCTCACTAATTCAATGACAAGAAAAGGAAATAAAAGTGATACTTATTGGGTAAGAGGAAGTAAAACTGTCTTTGTTTGCAGATGAGATGGTCATCTATCTATAAAATCTGAAAGAATCAACATAAAAACTCTTGGAACTAGTAAGTGAGTAACACAAACCTCAAGAGACAAGATTACTATACAAAAGTTAATGTCTTTCCTACATGCCAGCAATGAGCATGTGTAATTTGAAATTAAAAACACAGCACAATTTACATGGGCACCAATAAAATAAAATAAAACACTTAGTTATAAATCTAAGAAAATATGAACAAAATCTATGTAAGGAAGAATATAAAATTCTGATAAATGAAATTACAGAACTAAATAAATGGAGAGATATTCCATGTTCTTGGATAGGAAGACTCAATATTGTCAGCATATCAGTTCTTCCCAACGTGATCTATAGAATGAATGTAATCATAATCAAAATACCAGAAAGTTATTTTGTGGATATCAGCAAACACATTCTACAGTTCATATAGAGAGAAAAAAACCCAGAATAGTGAACATAATTTTTAAGGAGAAAAATGAAGTGGAGGATTGACATCACCCAATTTCAAGAATTACTATAAAGCTACAGTCATCAAGACAATGTGGTATTATTGGCACAAGAATAGATAAACAGATCAATGGAACATAATAGGGATCCCAGAATTAGACCTACATATATGTAGTCAACTGATCTTTAACAAAGGAACAAGGCAATACAATGCGGAAAGATAGTCTTTACAACAAATGGTGGTGGAAAAACTGGACACTCACATGCTAAAAATAAACGGACAGAAGCCCAGAGTTCCAGGGAAGATGGCAAAGTAGGAGGATCCCAGGAATACCTCGTCCCGTGGATATACCTAGATAGCACCCACATCAATGTAAGTAACCCAGAAAATGACCCAAAGACTGGCAAAACAGATTCTCTACCACTAAATGTGGAGAAGAGGCTATATCAAAGAGTATAAAAAGGATAGAGATGCTGTCAGGAGGCACACTGACCTATGGGACCATCTGTAGGAGGGAGGGGGACACCATGGGCATGGAGAAGAAAGAGGAGACCCCACATGAGGGACCCCAACCATGGGAGACCTGCACAGAGAAGATGAATCTCTATAATATTTGGCTTTGAAAACCAGAGGGGCTTAACACCTGGAACTTTAAAAATCAGTGGGCTCAGCTCTAGGAGAGACTGAGGGCAATAGGAAACTGAGTCCCTAACTTAAAGAGACAGTGTAGCAAATAGCCATGCTGAGATACAGCATAGAAGCAACAGTTTGAAAAATGCCTGGGTTATATAGGAGGGAGATTTGTTTACTAATCTCAGAGTGTGTGTTGTAGAGGTAGGGTCTTTGGGAGAATTCTCCAAGAAAAAATAGCTGGCAGGAGCCATTTCTCTTTCCTGCTCCCACGCCTAAATACACAGACAACTTCAGGAACCATCACAGTAGGAACACTCTCCACCTAGCTTGGTAACAGCATACTCTGCTCCCACACTCTTCTGTGGACCTGTCTCCACCAACCTCAACTCACAATTTTCCAAAGTGGTTCCAGGTCCCCTCCCACAGCAGACAATGCAAACCTTGCTAACACCATGCAATCTGCCCCCGAATTCTCCTACAGATCTACCCCCTCCAACCCAGCATCAACAGGAGTCCACCCAAAGCAATGTCATAATGTGGCAGTGTGCTAGCAACTCTGACAGGGATGAGCACCAACCCAAAAGTGAGTCCTGCTCTTGGACAAGAGAAGAAAACCACACACACCAGTTTAACTGTGGCTCCAGCAGTGGGCTAGCGGCAGATATCTCGTCTGACTTCAAGCTCTGCCACCTATGAAATCTTCTCAGAGGACAAAACAAGGAGACTTCCTTGCAGTTCATTGTTGCTGCAGCTCTGAAAATGCCTGGTCTGTCCCAACTCAAGCCTAAAGTGGCTCCAGGCTGGCCCTCTAACAGCAAAAGAACCAAATCCAGTTCATGATAGACAAACAGAACCATTGCAGATGATCAGACTGAAGGCAAATGAGGCTCAGCCACAATAGTAGGGCACATACAAAACAGATAGGAGACATTCCTGAAGCACCAGGTTCTGGTGAACAGGGACATGCACTACAGGGCATTATAGGACCCCTTTATTATAAGGCCACTACTTTAAAGAGCAGGAGATGTAGCTGACTATCCTAACACATAGAAACAGACACAGAGAGTTAGACAAAATTAGAAGACAGAGGAAAATGTCCCAAATAGAAAACCAGAACAAAATCACAGCAAGAAAGTGAAACAAAATGGAGATAAGTAATACGCCTGCAGTGGTCATAAAGATGCTTACTGGACTTGAGAAAAGAGTGAAGGACTTTAGTGAGATCCTCAACAAACATGGAAAACATAAAAAAGAACTGATCAGAGATGAAGAATTCAGTAACTGAAATTAAAAATACACTAGAGGGAATAAATAGAAGACTAGAAGATGCAGAAGAATGGATTAGTGACCTCAAGGAGAGTAAAGGAAAGACATCAATCTGAACAAGAGAGAGAGAGAAAAAAAGGTAATAAATGAAATAGATTAAGGAAACTTAGCAACAGCATCAAGTGTAATAGCATTCACATTATAGAGATCAAGAAGAAGAGAGAAAAGAGGGAAGGAGTTTTATATGAAGAAATTAGCTAAAAACTTCCTGAATTTAGGGAAGGAAACAGAAAACCAGATCCAGGAGGTACAAAGAGTTCCCAACAAAATCAACCCAAGGAGGTCCATACCAAGATACATAATAATTAAAGTAGCAAAAAGTAGTAATAAACAGAGAATTTTTAAAGCAGCAAGAGAAAACAATTACATACAAGGGAAATCTCATAAGGCTGTAAGTGGATTTTTCAGTAGAAACTTTGCGTGCCAGAAGGCAATAGCATAATATATTCAAAGTGCTAAAAGAAAAAAACCTGCAGCCAAGAATGCTCTATCCAGCAAGGCTATCATTTAGAATAGAGGAGAGATAATGATTTTCCCAGCCAAACAAAAGTTAAAGAATTTCATCACCACTAAACTTATAAGAACTGTGAAAGGGGACTCTTTGTGTGGAAGGGAAAGACCATAAATAGAAGAAAAGTAGGAAGCACAAAAGCAGTAAAATTAAGTATATGTATAAAAATCAGACAAGGATTTACAAAATAAAAGGAGGTAAAGTAACGGGCACCTGGTTGGCTCATCAGCTAAGTGATTTTGGCTCAGGTCATGATCTCACGATTCATGAGTTTGAACCCCGCATTGGGCTCTGTGCTGACAGTGTGGAACCTGCTAGGGAGTCTCTCTCTCTCCCTCTCTCTGCCACTGCTTCACTTATGCTCTCTCTCTCTCTCTTAAAATCGATAAATTAAAAACAAGCAAAAAGAAAGGATGTAAAATTTAGTGCTTTTAGAATAGGTTCAAACTTAAGCAACCATCAATATACACTGTTATATGCGTAAGATGTTATATATAACCTAATGGTAACCAAATAAAAAAGGGTAATAGATATGCAAAAATAAAGAGAAAGGAATCCAAGTACATTACTAAAGAAAGCTAGCAGACCAAGAGAGAAGAGAGCAAGAGGAGAAAAGGAATAGAGAAGAATTATAAACATAACCATAAAAGATATAAAAAGGGGTGCCTGGATGGCTCAGTTGGTTGAGCATCCGACTTCGGCTCAGGTCATGATCTCACAGTTTGGTTGGTGAGCTCGAGCCCCATGTCAGGCTCTCTGCTGTCAGTGCAGAGCCTGCTTCAGATCCTCTGTCTCCCTTTCTCTCTGCCCCTTCCCTGCTCGCATGCACACACAACCTATCAAACACACACACACACACACACACACACACACACACACACACGAACACACACAACATTAAAAGAAGTAACAAAATAGCAATAAGTGCATACTTATCAATAATTACTTTGAATGTAAATGGACTAAATGCTCCAATCTAAAGACATGGGGTGATGGAATGGATACAAAATCAATCTATATACATATACATACACATCTATATGCTGCCTACAAGAGACTCATTTCAGACCCAAAGACACATGCTGATTGAAATTAAAGGGATGGAAAAGAATTTATCAAGCAAATGGAAGTGTAAATAAAGAAAGCTGAGGTAATAATACTTATATCGGACAAAATAGACTTTAGGAGCACCTGAGCGGCTCAGTCAGTTAAGCGTCCAACTTTGGCTCAGTTCATGGTCTCCCAGTTTGTGAGTTCAAACCCCACATCAGGCTCTGTCCTGACAGCTTAGAGATTAGAGCCTGCTTTGTATTCTGTGTCTCCCCATCTCTCTGCTCCTTGCCCGCTCACACTCTGTCTTCCTTTCTTTCAAAAATAAAAGATACAACAGTTGTAAATATTTATGTGCCCAACATGGGAGACCCAAACACAAAAAGCAGCTAAAACATAAAGGAAGTAATCAATAATATACAATACCAGTAGGGGACTTTAATACTCCACTTACATCAGTGGATAGTTCATCCAAACAGAAAATCAAGAAGGAAATGATGGTTTTGAATGACACATTGGACCAGATTGATCTAACATATATTCAGAACATTCCATCCTAAAACAGTAGAATACACATTCTTTTCAAGTGCACACGGAACTTTCTCCAGAATAGATTACATGTCAGGCCACAAAACCAGTCTCAACAAATTAAAAACATCAAAGTCATACCATGCATCTTTTCCAACCACAACACCCTGAAACTAGAAATCAAGCACAAGAAAAAATCTGGGAAGAACACAATACATGGAGGTTATAAAACTAAACAGTGAATGGGTCAAAGAGGAAATAAAAAAATACTTGGAGACAAATGAAAATGATAACAGTCCAAAATCTTTAGGATGAAGAAAAGCTATTCTAAAGAGAAATTTATAGCAATACAGGCCTACCTCAACAAAGAAGAAAAGTCTCAAATAAACAACTTAAACTTATATCTAAAGGAGCTAGAAAAGGAAGAACAAACAAAATCCAAAACCAGAAGAAGAAAGGAAATAAGTATTAGAGCAGAAATAAATGAAATAGAAACTAAGAACAGAATAGAACAGATTAGAGAACCAAGAGCTGTTTTTTTTTTCAAAAAAGATCAACAAAATTGAACATCTTTAGCCAGACTCATCAAAAAAAGGAGAGAGAGCTCAAATAAACAATTCAGAAATTAAAGGGAAGAAATAACAACCAACACCACAGAAATACAAAGCATTATAAGAAAATATTATAAGAAAATTTATATGCCAAAAATTTGAGCTACCCAGAAGAAATGGATAAATTCCTAGAAACATATAACCTTCCAAAATTGAATCAGAAAGAAATAAGAAATGTTAACAGACCAATTACCAGCAATGAAATAGAAGCAGTTATAAAAAAAAAACAAAAACTCCCCAAAACAAAAGTCCAGGACCAGAGGGCTTCACAAGTGAATACTACCAAATATTTAAAGAAGAATTAATATCTATTCTTCTCAAACTGTTCCAAAAATTTAAGAGGAGGGAAAACTTCCAATTTCATTATATGAAGCCAGCATTACTTTCATACCAAAACCAATTATAGACACTACAAAAAAAATTATTGGCCAATATCTCTGATGAACATAGATGCAAAAATCCCCAATGAAGTCTTAGCAATCTAATAGACTGACATAGCAACTTCTTACTAGATATTTCTTCTCAGGCAAGGGAAACAAAATAAAATAAACTACTGGGACTTCATCAAAATAAAAAGCTCCTGCACAATGAAGGAAACAATCAACAAAGCTAAAAGGCAACTGATGGAATAAGAGGAGATATTTGCAAATGACACATCTGATAAAGGGTCAAAATATATAATAATATATAATATATATTATATGTATATAATATATATCCAAAATATATAAAGACCATATAAAACCAAATGCCCAGAAAACAAATAATCCAGTTAAAAAATGGGCAGAAGCCAGGAATAAACATTTTTCTAAAGAAGACAAAGCCGGCCAACAGACACATGAAAAGATGCTCAATATCACTCATCATCAGAGATATGCAAATCAAAACTACAATGAGATATCACCTCACGCCAGTCAAAATGGCTAAAATTAACAACACAGGAAATAACTGGTGTTGGTGAGGATGTGGAGAAAGGGGAATCCTCTTACACTGTTGGTGGGAATGCAAACTGGTGGAGCCACTCTGGAAAACAGTATGGAGGTTCCTCAAAAAATTAAAAATAGGGGCACCATTATTTGCAGCATTATTTGTGGGAGACAAATTGTGGAATCAACCCAAGTGTTCATCGATAGATGAATGGATAAATAAGAGGTGTTATATATACAATGGAATATCAGCCATCAGGATAAAATCCTGCCATTTACAACAATGTGGATGGATCTACAGGGTATAATGCTGAGTGAAATAAATCAGAGAAAGACGAATACCATATTATTTCACTCACATGTGGAATTTAAGAAACAGAAAAGGGGAAAAAGACCAAAAAACAGATTCTTAAATATAGAGAACAAACTGATGGCTACCAGAGGGGAGGTAAGTGGGGTAATGAGTGAATTAGATGAAGGGAATTAAGAGTACACTTATCATGATGAGCACTGAGTAATGTAGCAACTTGTTGAATCAATAATTTGTACACCTGAAAGTAATATACCGCTGTATATTAATTATAATGGAATTAAAATTAAAAAAAGAAATGTCTAGTCAACAGAAAAAAGAAAATCTAGACACAGACCTTACACCCTTCATAAAATGTAACTGCAAATGGATCGTAAAAGATAATACAGGAAGAAACCTAATGACCTTGAATATAGCCCTGACTTGTAAAATATAACACCAAAGGTATAATCTATGAAAGAAATAATTGATAAACTCAGTTCCTTAAAAATGTAAAACTGCTTTGTGAAAGACCATATCAAGAGAATGAAAGAGAAGAGATGGTCTGGTAGAAAATATTTGCAAAAGGCACATCTTATATAGGACTATTATTTGAAAAATATAACGCACTCTTAAAACTCAACTATAAGAGATAAACAACCTAAGAAAAAAAATGGACCAAAGACCTTAACAGACACCTCACCAAAGAAGATACACAGATGGCAAATAAACATATGAAAATATCCTCTACACTAGGGGAATCCAAATTAAAACAATAAGATACCACTAATCACCTATTAGAATGACTAAAATTGGAACACTTGACAACACCAAATGCTGGTGAGGATATGGAGTAACAAGAACTCTCATTCACTGCTGGTGGGAATGCAAAATCACACAGCCATTTTGGAAGTCATTTTGGCAGTTTCTTACAAAGCTAAACATGCTCTTAGCATATGATCCATCAATCAAGTTCCTTGCCATTTGCCCAAAGTATTTGAAAAGTTTTGTCTACACAAAACCTTGTAGATGGATGTTTATAGCATCTTTATTCATTACTGCCAAAACTTGGAAGCAACCAAGATGTCCTTCATTAGGTGAATGGATAAACTGTGGTACATCCAGACAATGGGATATTACTCAATGCTAAAAAGGAATGATCAATTAAGCTGTGAAAAGACATGGAGGAGCCTTAAAAGCATATTACTAAGTGAAATAAAGCAATATGAAAGCGCTGTATGATTCCAGCTGTAAGACATCCTGGAAAATGCAAATTTATGAAGATGTTAAAAGAACAGTGGTTGTCAGGGTCAAAGTAGGAAGAAGTATGAATAGGCAGAACACAGAGGGTTTTTAGGGCAAGGAAAATACTCTATATGATACTATAATGGTTGATGCATGTCATTAAGTGCTTATCAAAATCCACAGAATGTACAACACCAAGAATGAGCCCTAAAGTAAACTATGGACTTTGGGTGATTATGATATATCAGTGTAGATTTATCAGTTGTAATGGATATACCACTGTGGTGTGGTACATTGATAATGGAGAGGCTATGCATGTGTGGGGGCAGCAGGTATGTGGCAGATCTCTGTACCTTCTTTTCAATTTTGCTGTGAACCTAAAACTGCTCTAAAAAATAAAATCTCTAAAAACAACAATAAAATAGAACAAAGGGATCTAATCAGCTCAGGTTTCTCTGTGGACCTCTCTTTCTTTGAGTCAAATGTTCATTTCTTCCCTAATGAATTGTGATGAGAAGTTATGGAGCCCATTGTCCATTCAGCAGGAGTTATGTGTAAAAGAGGATATAATGATATCTTAGTCTGTTTGGGGTGCTAAAATAAAATACCATAAACTTGGTAGCATATAAACAACAAAGATGTATTTCTCACAGTTGTGGAGGCTAGAAGTTCAAGATCAGGGTGCTAGCATGGTTGCTGGGTGAGAGGCCTCTTCCTGGTCACAGATTTGTGTTGTATTCTCATATGGCAGGAGGGATAGGGAGCTCTGTGGGGTCTCTGCTATGAAAGCAATAATCTCATTTTTTAAAGTTTATTTATTTTGAGAGAGAGAGAGAGAGGGAGAGAGAGAGAGTGAGCATGAGCAGGGAGGGGCAGAGAGAGAGGAGGGAGAGAATCCCAAGCAGACTTCATACTGTCAGGCAGAGCCTGACATAGGACTTGAACTCATGAATGGTGAGATCATGACCTGAGTCAAGATCAAGAGTTGGATGCTTAACTGACTGAGCCATCCAGGTGCCCCAGCATTAATCCCACTTATGAAGGTTCTGCCGTATGATTGAATCACCTCGCAAAGGCCCATCACCTAATACCATCACCTTGGGGATTATGTGTCATATGAATCTTGGCAGGGTGGGGGGACACAAATATTCAGACCATAGCAAATAGTATAGGTGAAAGTTTGAGCAAGGTGACCACTCTGAGTCTAGCTGCAGCTAAAGGACCTGTGCTCCTCCAGTGATAGAGTTGATGGAGAACTCCACTAAGATAGCCCTGTACGAGGCTTGTGGAAAAATGGCAATTCAAGTACCCAATGATCAAAGTTTGGATGAAGCTTCCATTCACCAGTTCAGATGGAGCTATAGTATTCAAATGGCATGATGAATAATGGCACCGTCATGGCAAATTAGATCATTAACACCCAGAAGAGGTGGGAATCATTATGGATAGAGGAAAGGCTCCTCTGCTGGAGCAAAGTAAATGGTGACTGAGGGGATGGAAATTTGAAGCTCAGCAATTCAGATGCTACTGTGACTTAAAGCAGGTTACTCAAAATGTGATTTGTGAGCTTGATGGAAATGTACATTCTCAGACCTAAAGCTGGGCTTAATGAATCAGAATCTCTGGTGGCAATGTCCTAATTTTCCAGGTGATTTGGTACACACTGAAGTTTGAGAAGCACTAGCTTGAGAGTTTTCCCTACCTGACCAAAGACTATGTAGAGGAGCGGGGAAGCAACATCCATGGGAGGGGTGTGAGTGGGTTAGTTCTGGGCTTGAAGAGATAGAGATCTTTGGGGAAATAGTTTAACAGTGACATTCCAGGATTTATAACCGGAAGACCATTCACTCTGAAGGGGATATTGATATAAATAAGGAGCCGAGCTTCTAGAAAACGAGAAACTTCTGGAAAAAGTACCTCTTTCCTTATACATCTGGAAAAATAAACTGACTCATAAGGTCAGAGATAATGATGCCCTCTAGTCATGCCCACCTATGTGGGGATCAAGGGCATGGTTCAGGGTTCACAGACCTAGACACAGACCTCATGGATACCACACTTATCAGATAATATTCTAGAGGGTCCCTAGGCAGAATTTGCCAGGTGTAACAAATGCTTAAGGGCTTCCTTTCCAACATGAATCTTATGAAATATGTAGAAAGTCAGGCTACGTTTTCTTTTATAGTGGATGATTATCATGAAAACCTTTGTGATTTCTCTGAAGGTGTGGGAATATGTGGATAAATAATGGTCTCATGATCAGAGTAGATTTTTTTTTATCTGCATTGGTTTATTAAGTAGAATGTGATTATGTCTCTGAACCAGGCTGGGCACCGTTCTGTGAGTCTAGACTACTTGATAGAATTTTTAAAAAGCTGCTGGTTACTCCTATTCTCTATTTATATTTCCCAATCTACCTTATTTTTAAAATAGATGCAAAAGACACCAGATACTGTCCAGTTACCTTTAATACCATGGAAATAGACAAGATGACCCAAGGGGTTCCTACTTTGTATAATTACATGAAGACCAAACTGAATCAGAGCTTTGCCATTTATTTCTACCAGTTACAATTATTATAAATATCTTTATCAGTTCTTCAATAACATTCTATCCTGGCTTGGCTAATAAAATTGATGGACTTTGACATGTAATATTCACACACACACACAAACCTGTTATTAAAGCCATAGTTATGATAAATTATTTTTGAAGGTATATTTTTGGAAGGATGCTCTGTTGGACTGTACTATAAGTCCAAGTCCAGATCTGTCTGCAGCATGGCCTCAGAACATACCGATTTTAAATTAAGTATGACATTTCATCTTTTTAATCAAAACAGATGACCATATGAAAACAAAAAGGAAGATAGAGTTTGGACTTTTGAAAAGAAATATAAAAAGATGTGACAATAGCTCCTAGATAAGATGGGAAATATTTAAAAGGTAACCCATTTATGAATTAGTGAATTTAGACAACATATGTTTTAGAATATTAGCTTATAAATCTAACTTTAAAAACAGGTCTATTTTTTTTTTTTTTTTTTTTTTTGAGGAGAGAGAAAGCAAGCAGGGAAGGGTCAGAGAGAGAGGGAGAGAGAGAGAATCTTAAACAGGCCCCATGTTCAGTGTGGAGCCTGATGCAGGGTTTGATCTCACAATTATGAGACCATGACCTGAGCTAAAATCAAGAGTTGGAGGGGCGCCTGGGTGGCGCAGTCGGTTAAGCGTCCGACTTCAGCCAGGTCACGATCTCGGGGTCCGGGAGTTCGAGCCCCGCGTCAGGCTCTGGGCTGATGGCTCAGAGCCTGGAGCCTGTTTCCGATTCTGTGTCTCCCTCTCTCTCTGCCCCTCCCCCGTTCATGCTCTGTCTCTCTCTGTCCCAAAAATAAATAAACGTTGAAAAAAAAAAAAAAAAGAGTTGGTCACTCAACTGACTAAGCCACGAAGGGGCCCCTAAATCTACCTTTTTAATTATGTGAACAATCTTAATGACACAGGTTGTGGAGAAAATCAAATTTCATTTTAGTTTATTCTTCATGTTTTATTGTTCTTAAATGATGTTGTATATGAAGGACATAGAATTCTATCTTTTCTCCAACATCAAACTGTGGGATCTCAGGGTAGCCACAGACATGGCGGAGTCCAGTCAGTCACAGTTATCTCTTCAAATCTACTTGATAAAAACCTGAAACAATAAGTTATTTTATACAAATAAAATCATCAAGAATGATATGAAACTTTTTTTCTAACCATATGAAACTTTTTATTCTTTCAGTCAGACAAATTCACACAACAACTTGCCTTTGGAAATAATGAATACTCTTTCTCCTAAAACTGGGCTGCAAGTGACCTTCATTAATACTTTGATATTTTAATGAAGTCACCTACAACATATTTGAGATTACTTGACCCTCATGTATCATGTTTTAGGCTGAAATCCTTTGTGTTAGACTGAGGGCAGCTGGGCTGGCCATTTTCTCTTCAGATAAAGGACACATGCATGTGAGTCAGGAAACCACGGTACCAATCTGTAATGATCAATTCCTCAGCACTTGCCAAACAAATCTACCTGGTTTATGGCCATGTTGTTTATACCTGTTTAATTAAATTTGACTAAAAAAAGTACTGCAACAATTAAGTACAAGGAGCTTTAGAGGAATCAGATATGATAAAATATATAATACAACATGGTGTGATATATGATACGATATCATATAGACAAGTTGTAGTTAGATCGCATTGTTTCTGGCACTTTCATTATTTCATTTGACTTTCTCAACAACTCTTACCCCTTACAGTTGAGGGAACTGAGGCCGGAAGGATGGAATGACTTGCAGTGGTCATGGGTCACTGGTCTTTGGTGACAGAACACAGACAAGAACTAACTCCCACACCTGATAGGAGTTCTCCCCATCACTCTTATCTCTGCCCAACTTGCAACAAAGCAATTGATTTGTTGCCATCCACTCTTTATTGATGAACACCTTGTGGTGGAAAACATCATTGTACACAGGATTTCCTGGTTGCTGAACCACTCTTCACTCTGGACGTGAAAGATGCCACCTGCCAAGTGAACCTGACCCAGAAGGCGAGAAGTTCGCAGCTTTAACAGGTGCACATCAAGTCGTCATCAATCTTTGTAACAGCGCTGCTCTCATTCTTTTTAACCGTGCTCTGAAGTGTGATGCCTTTGTTAAGACTCAATTTTGGAAGGAAGAAAAAGAATATTTCTTTCCCCAAAAGCATGCTTACTTTATCAAATGGATTTTAGGACAAAACAAAACCTTCTTTTCTTAACTCTGTGTGAAATCCTCTTTGCAGAGGAGACTGGAGATTCTTACCCAGTTTCATCAAACAACAACATTTGGCTTTTTATTAGCATTTAGCCCCAAACCTAGGAGAATTGAATGATATTCTCTTCCCCCACCCCCTTATCTAATGTATCAGTAAATCCTCATGGTTCTGTCTCCAGAATCTATTCCCTCTGTCCCAAATGTCCCTCCCCTGCTCTTCCCCAAATCTAAGCTACCAGTGCTTCAACCTGCCCTTCTCTGGTAGGAGACACAGCTCTAACAATTTCATTTCCTTTAGCTCTTGCCCCTATTACTGTCCAGCCTCTACAAAGTGACCAGAGAAATGCTTTTAAAATGTAAATCTTGTCGCTCTTTGCTTAAAACCCCTCACTGGCTGCCCATTGCCATTAAAGTAAAACCTGTCTCCTTTACCTGGGCCCACAGGCCCTGTCTACCTCTCCTCTTCATTGTGCCTCTCCCTTGGTTCATGCTGTTCCAGCCACACACACCGTTAGGACATGTCGAGCTCCTACCCACTGTGGTAGGCCGAACATTATCCCCTCCCCCACCAACCCACCAAATATATCCTCATCTTAATCCCTAGAACCTGCAGATGTTATCTTATATGGCAAAAAGGGGATGTGATTGATTGATGGATTACAGATATGATTAAGATGGGCTCTCAATGCCATCACAAGTATCCTTATATGAAAGAGAGAGAGGAATATTAGTCAGACAATCACACAGGAGAAGCTTTGAAGATGCTGGCCTTGAAGATTGGAGCGATTCCAATAAAAACCAAGAAATTCTGGCAGTTACCAGAAACTGAGGGAGGCAAGGAGTGGATTCTCTCCTGGTGACTTCAGAGGGAGTGTGGCCATGCCAACACGTTGTTTTCAGACTTCTGGCCTCTAGAACTTTGAGAAAATTAGTTCTGTTGTTGTAAACCATCAAGATGATAGTAGTTTGTTACAGCATCCATAGAAAATTAATATACCATGGTTCCTATATTTATGGTTCCTTCTGCTTATAGCTGATTTTTATGAAACCTTCTTATGTCTGCATCTTTCTTTTTCCCCAGGACTCAAGTGAAATGTACCTCTTTGGGGGGACTTCCCTGATAGTTGGAGCTAAGGCAGCCAGCTCCACTCAGACATTCTTTATCATGTCACCCGTTTTATTTTCATCATCATTTAAAAATATTATTTATATTTAATTTTTTTCTCTGACTTCCTTGTTTTCTTATTCCAGCACACACACACACACACACACACACACACACACACACAGTATCTGGCATGTAGTCAATGCTTACTAAACATTTGCTGAAGAAAGGAAAGAAGGAGAGAATATTAATTGCCTAAAGATAAAGAAGAAGTTATTTAATAAACATCTGGGCTTTTAAAAGATCTTTGGCTTCGGGGCACCTGGGTGCCTCAGTCAATTGGGTGTCCGACTTTGGCTCAGGTCATGATCTCATGGTTTGTGAGTTCAAGCCCCGTGTTGGGCTCTGTGCTGACAGCTGAGAGCCTGGAGCCTGCTTCAGATTCTGTCTCCCTCTCTCTCTGTCCCTCCCCACTCATGCTCTGTCTCTCTCTCTGTCAAAAATAAATAAACATTAAAAAAATTTATGAGAATGCAAGCTGGTGCAGCCACTCTGGAAAACAGTATGGAGGTTCCTCAAAAAAGTAAAAATAGAACTACTCTACGACCCAGAAATTGCACTACTAGCCATTTATCCAAGGGATACAGGTGTGCTGTTTCGAAGGGACACATGCACCCCAATGTTTATGGCAGAACTATCAACAATAGCCAAAGTATGGAAAGAGCCCAAATGTCCACCAGTAGATAAATGGATAAAGATGATGTGGGATAGATATAGATATAGATGTATAGATATAGATACACACACACACACACACACACACACACATATATACACACACAATGGAGTATTACTTGGCAATCAAAAAGAATGAAATCTTGCCGTTTGCAACTATGTGGATGGAACTGGAGGGCATTATGCTAAGAGAAATTAGTCAGAAAAAGACAAAAATCATATGACTTCACTCATATGAGGACTTAAAGAGACAAAACAGATTAACATAAGGGAAGGGAAACAAAAACAATATAAAAACAGGGAGGAGGACAAAATAGAAGAGACTCATGAATATGGAGAACAAACCCTACTATAGATAGGGTTGCCTGTATAGAACCCTATAAATAAAATACAGGGTATCCAGTTAAATACGAATATCAGGTAAACACAAATAATTTTTAGTGTAAGTATGTCCCACAAAGTAAATGTATGCAACCTAATATTGCATAGGACATATTTATACTAAATATAGTATTTTTTATTCAATTCAGGGGCACCTGGACTTTGGCTCAGGTCATAATCTCACAGTTTGTGAGTTTAAGTCCTGCATTGGGCTCTGTGTTGACAGCTCGGAGCCTGGAACCTGCTTCAGATTCTGTGTCCCCCTCTCTGTGTGCCCTTCCCTTACTCATACTCTCTCTCCATCTCTCAAAAATAAATAAAAAATGTTAAAAATTTTTCAAATTTAGCTGAGCATCTTGTTTTGTTTTTACTAAATCTGGTAATCCTAATTGTAGAACACTACAGTGCTCTATTATAAACAGATTATTCTGTCAGGAGATGTGGGGGTAAACTAAAAAAACAAAACAAGAAACAAAACAAAAAAACCAAACCAAACAAAAAAAAACCTTCCTCTGAAAATCTTTTCTCATGCAATTATTCCTCAAAATCTTAAAACTAAATGCACGTATCAGTAAGTTGACCATTAGAGAGATCTAAGGGAAAACCAAAGAAGTACTTGTTTACTCACATCACCCAGGGAAGGGAAGGCACCTGCTGTGCTAAAGGCAAGCCCTGATGGAGTCACTTGTGAATCTGCACGGATGTTGCCAGAACTGGGCATAGTCTACATTGTGGAACTATTTCTATATGTGAAGGCAATATGAGTTTCTAGGGTATATTGTGATTCCCTGTATAAATTGCTATTGGAGGGTTTGTGATGAGATTCTGTACATGCATTCTTTTACTCACCTCCCCCCGCCTCTTCTTCCCCAGGATCCTGTTTGATGAACAGACAAAAGATGGGTTGACAGAGGGAATGAAATATCAGAAGACGTTCTGGTCAGGGCCAGCCTGGGGATGGAGGCCTCTCACCACCCATCTCAAAGGAAGACGGCAGACCTGCAGAGCACATCCCCACTCTTCATGCCGAGAGAGAATAGACACCTGGTGGCCTTGGCAAGGGCAGGCCCTGCTAGCTGTGCCCACAGACCAGATGAGCACTTTTGTGCCATACTAGTGAGAGGACACGCATCACGTGTGCAGTGGCTCTGAGTATGCCACTGAGTAGAGAGCGTGGCCTGATAACTGCCCGGTCTGATCCGCCAGACTTCTTTCCCTTGGGAGGGGAGTCAGGGCAAGTGGGGGTGCATGCTGCCTCTCTAACACTGTCTTGTCACAGAGAAAGTATTTGCAGACCTTCTCTTCTCTTTATGTCAGCACAGGAATACGAAAAGAGGAACATAATTACTTCCTAAAATGCTGCTTTGGGGGAAGGGTATTTACAGGACAAGGTTGTCAGTACTATTGATAGATGTGACAAACCTTTAAGCTTGCTAACATGAGAGATTCACTGTGAGAACCGAAAGGTTTCCACTCGGCAGCAGAACTATTTGAACACCCCATAAAGTGTATTCGAATAGTTGTGTTTACCTTGAAGTCCCTTGGAAATCTAAAAATATGAAGTTCTATGTTGAAAGGCTGCCTACAAATAAGGAAAGAGAAAGTGCCAGCCATCTAAATGCAGAGCCCCTACCTACTTGCCTCAATTTACCCACAGTCATATGATGGGAGGTTCAATTCTGCTCAGTTCTTCTCAGTGAGTTTGGCTATCACAATATAGGAAACACTTTAAAAGAAGAAATTCAAATAATGACTAAAAACTTAAATCCATCTCTAGGGCAATATAGTTTTCTCTTTTTCCTTACTTTTCTTCTTTCTTTCTCTTTCTTTCTTTCTTTCTTTCTTTCTCTTTCTTTCTTTCTTTCTTTCTTTCTTTCTTTCTTTCTTTCTTTCTTTCTGAGAGAGAGAGAATGCAAGCAGGGGGGAGAGGAGCAGAGAGAGAGAGAGAGAGAGAGAGAGAGAATCTCAAGCAGGCTGCACGCTAGTGCAGAGCCCAATGCAGGGCTTGATCCCATGACCCTCGGTTTATGACCTGAGCCGAAATCAAGAGTTGGGTGCTCAACCAACTGAGGTACCTAGGCACCTCTAGTTTTCTTTTTAATATACAAAAAAATTCCCCTCACTCATCTCAGGAGAAAGGAAAATAAAAGAAGTGTCTTAATGATGACCCATCCCCTTCTTTCAAAATTTCCCTAGAATATTTTAAGATCAGGGACTATTACAAAGACAGTCTCTTTTCTATTCAGTATCAATTGAAAGTAAGTGTTGTGATTATTTTGTTTTCTAAAATGCATTAATTTCACATTTTAAAGAAGACACTGAGCCCTAGTGGTTACGAATAGAATAAGTATTTTTCTAAGACTCAAATTTCAAGAACTGAGCCTGAGGTAAAGTCACCCTTCCAGATCATTGTTTAAATTTCCAGTAGGTGACTTGCTCAGCATTATTCTGATGCCTTCAAGAAATATAAATCTAATGGATGAGTCCATGCAGTTGGGTTATTTTAGTTGCTTTTAAAAGCCATAAGATCTGTATCAAGTTGTATATAAGAAGATTCTCAAGTTTAGCTTCACAACATTTTTTACATGCTTCTCCTTCCATAAATTTCTAGCAATATTTGACTCTCCTTAAAATTTTATACTTTTGAAAATTTTCTATAATGTATAACTAATTAAAAGAATTAAATGTAAAAAAGCAATCATACATTTTAATTTTTCATTGTTTTTTTTTCTTTTTTCTTATTTTTCAGAGAGTAGGCACAAGCAGAAGAAAGGGGCAGAAGGAGAGAATCTTGAGCAGGCTCCTTGTTCATTACAGAGCTTGCCATGGGGCTCAGTCTCACAACCTCAGGTTCATGACCTGAGCTGAAATCAGGAGTTGGATGCTTAACTGACTGAGTTACCCAGGCACCCCTCATTATTTTTTCTAATTAAAAATTGTATGTTCACTGTAAAAATCTCAAAGTGCATAAAGTGAAAAACATAAATTTCCCTTCCTTTCACTCACTCCAATTCTCTACTCCAGAGATCCTCAGGGTTAACAGTTTGAAACATGTCCTTTAGATTTTGTTTTTCTATGCACATAGAACATATATGTAAATATATTTTAGTTTACTTTAATCTTTATTATGAAAAATTTCAAACTTAAAGAAATGGAACATTATATTGAACCAATATTAACCTATCAACTTCACATTTATAGTCAGTCTTGTTTCATCCATACTCCCACCCACTGTCTTCATGTCCTCACTGGATTATTTGTAAGCAAATCTAAGACATAATAACATTTCTTAGTAAATACTTCAGTATTTATTTCTAAAAGATAATGACTTTTTTTCTTTTTTTTAAGTAGGCTTCAGGCTGTATGCCCAGCATAGAGCCCAATGTGGGTCCTGCACTCACAACTCAGGGTTGTGAGAGACCTGAGCTGAGATCCAGAGTCAGATACTTAACCGACTGAGCCACCCAGTTGCCCCCAAATTAAGGACTTTTAAAATACATGACCACACTCAAAAATTTTTCAGTAGGGGTGCCTGGGTGGTTCAATTTGTTAAGCGGCCGACTTCAGCTTGGGTCATGATCTCATGGCTTGTGAGCTCGAGCCCCACATTTGGGCTCTGTGCTGACAGCTCAGAGCCTGGAGCCTGTTTCAGATTCTGTGCCTCCCTCTCTCTCTGCCCCTCCTCCGCTCATTTTCTTTCTGAAAGATAAATAAACATTACAATTTTTAAAAATATTTTAAGTTAATAAATGACTCTTAAATGACATCAAATCACCTAGTGTTCAAATTTTCCCAATGATAGATAGATAGATAGATAGATAGATAGATAGATAGATAGATAATATATAATTCTTTTTACAAAAGCACTATTCTAGACATAATGCTATGTAACTTAACAGAAAAATTTAAAGGAAGATATTGCCAAAGAATGTTGTGGGGATGCAACTTGAGCTTATGTTTTATACCACTCTTATTTATAAAACCCTACTCATCTAAGGACAGGCTTAAGGCTTACTTCCTCCATAAATAGCTAGTAATGTCAAACATCTTTTCATGTGCTTATTTTCTATCCATATATCCACAGTGAAATGTTTGTTCATGTCTTTTGCCCATTTTATAATCAGGTGTTTTTTATTTGTTTGTTTTACTGTGGAGTTTTGAGAATTCTTTCTACATTAAGATACAAGTCCTTTGTCATGCACATAGTTTGCAAATATTTTCTCCATGTTCTAGCTTGGTCTCTTCATCTTCTTAAGCTCTTTAACATAGCAAAAGTTTTTTATTTTGATAAATGTCACTTTATCATTTTTTTCCTTTATGCTTTTGGTGTCATATCTCAAAGAACATCACTAAGCTGTAGGTCCCAATGGTTCTCTTATGATATTTTCTAAAAGTTTTATAGTTTGTATTTTAAATTTAAGTCTATGGTTCATTTTGAGTTAGTCTTTGCATAAGGTATGAGACTTGTGTTGAAGTTCATTTTCTTCTGTACAATTCCAGTTGTCCCAGTACCATTGGTTAAAGAGACTGTCCTCCATTGAATTGCTTTTCCACCTTTGTAAAAAATCAGTTGGGTCTCCTGTGTAGGTTATTTCTGTTCTCTATTCTGCTTCATTGATATATGTATCTATTGATTAATATAAATTTTATGAAATGTTTCAAAATATTTCCTACCACATAACCTAGTCATCTGTCCTCTGTAGTTCATTACTGTGCTTAACCAGGGCCTCTTACTCATTCTGTTCCTGAAATAAGATTTTTTTGGTTTTCTGTCAAGGAGATATACAGAATCTTGATTATTATTCTCTTCTAATGGTATTGTGTGAACTTCCTTGTGAAAATATCTACTTTCTTTATTAACATTTTTTGACATCATCAAGAACATGAACACTTCAAGTTTATCTCTATGTCATTTATTACATAATCCAAATATTCCACATTTCATTTCCCTTTAATGTCCAACTTTCAGTAATCTGAATCCCTGTTCCTTTTTCCTATAGAAATCCTCTTTCTTTCTTTCAGGTGTCTCTGAGAATATATTCTCTCATGCTTACATGTTCCACCCATGTATCCTGGTTGGCTCACTTTAGCTGGCCATCTGGCTTCGACCTCTACTTAGCTCCACTGCAGGCCCCTCTCACTGCCTTGAGATAGATTTTCTTCTAGCTGCTGCGGCTGTTCTCCCTACACTACTTTGCTTCAGGCATGGGCACAGATGTGCAGGCATCCATCCCTAAATTCCCCATTGCAGTAGCCAGGTCCAGGCTGCCTGTTTAATAAGACTTTATTGAAGCCTTGAGCACAATTCAGAGGACTGCAGCCTAGACCATTTGAAACTGCATATGAAAATGCTTTCAGGGACATGACATGAGGACATGGATTTTTAGATCTTTGCCCATAACTGCAATTGTCAACATGCAGTAAATAGAAGAAGTAACTACAGAGAGGAGAATAGGGAGTCTCAACCACAAAGATGAACACAAACTAAAACTCACCACTTAGGAAAGCAACACCATGAAAGAGATACAGCAGATAAATTCAAAAGTCAACACCTGAGCAGAGTTAATAGGCAAAAAAAAAAATCTTTATAATGTCATATTTTCAGAGGGGTAAGAGAAGACAGTATATCCACAAAATGAGAAATACTATTATAAAATAGAGCCAGCTGGGGATTCTAGAAATATAAACATAATTATAAAAATCTAAATAGATACATAAATAATATATAACTTGTCAGAAGAATGAGATAACTAAATATCCAATTACAAAGTAGGAGTATTGAAAATTATTATTTAAAAAATTTTTTAAATGTTTATTTTATTTTTTGAGAGAGAGACAGAGAGACAGAGAGTGAGCAGGAGAGGGGCAGAGAGAGAGATGGAGACAGAATCTGAAGCAGGCTCCAGGCTCTGAGCTGTCAGCACAGAGCCCGACATGGGGCTCAAACCCATGAACTGTGAAATCATGACCTGAGCCGAAGTTGGACGTTTAACAAACTGAGACACCCAGGCACCCCCAAAAATTATTAAGGAATTCTTCCACATTAGAGAGGAAAAAGGTAAAGGTAACATACGAGAGGAAAATAGAGACATGGAAAATAGTTCCCAGAAACTCCATCATTATGGTAGATGTTGCGGAATGGCAGAAGTGGCAGAAGAGGAGAACACAAAGAATCCAGGAGAGGAAATCATCAAAAGAATAACGGAAGGAAATTCCCCAGACATAAATCATCAGATTTATAGTGCCCACCAGAAGCCAGATAAATGGAGAAAGACCTAGACAGACACATCATAGCAAAATTTTGCATATTGAAGATAAAGAGAAAAATCACAAAAGTTTCCAGTGAACAATAAAAACAGAACAAAACAAACAAAATAACTGAGATATCTACAAAGGAGTAAGAATCAGGATTTCGTGCTAAGGAAAACTATACCTCTTCCAGAGAACTGATTTTCCCACCCTTTCAGTAAAAGAGTTATGAAAGCTATCACATTTCTCTTTCTGCCCTGAATGACAGGAAGCTATGATGATTAAGCACTGGAGTCATGCTAACTAACATGATAGAATATCTGAATTTTATTTCATCTGTTGTTTCTGGTTGTCAATTACTTTATTTATTTTACTGATTTTTTGTATAAGTCTTAAACAATTTTTTAATTGTAGCAAAATATATATATGTATATATATATAATTTACTATTGTAACCATTTTTAAGTCTATAGTAATGTTAAGTGCATTCACATTGTTGTACAACCAATCTAAAGAACTCTTTTCATCTTAAAACACTGCAACTGTATACCCATAAAACAACCCCAATTCCCCATTTCCTCTTCCTTCAGTCCCTTGTAACTCCCATTCTACTTTCAGTCTCTATGATTTTGACTATTCTGGGTACAGACCTATGGATTCATACAGTATTTGTACTTGTGTGACTGGCTTATATTGCTTATAGTGTCTTCAAGTTTCATGAATGTTGCACTACGTCCCAGAATTTCCTCTCTTTTTAAGGCTTAAATGCATACACCACATTTTGTTTATCCATTCATCTGTTGATGGAAATGGGTTGCTTCAACATTTGGGCCACTGAATAATGCTGCTATGAACATGAGTGTACAGATATTTCTCCAAGGGCCTGCTTTTGAATCTTTTGGGTACATACTGAGAAGCTGGATTGTTGGATCATGTGGAAATTCTCTTTTTAATTTTTTGAGGGATTGCCATGCTGTTTTCCAGAGTACTAAACCATATTACATTCCCACCAACAGTGTACAAATGTTCCAAAAATATCTACATCCTTGCCAACACTACTTATTTATTTGTTTGTTTGCTAGTAACCATCTAATGGGTGTGAGGTGGTATCCTGTTGTTTTGATTTACATTTCTCTAACAATTAGTGATGTTGGGCATGTTTTCATATTCTTGGCCATTTAGAAATCTTCTTTGGAGAAATGTCTTTTGCCTGCTTGGATAAGTTTATTCCTAAGTGTTTTATTCTTTTTAATGTCATCATAAATGGAATTGTTTTCTTAATTTCTTTTTTAATTATTCACTAATGCTGAGAAATGCAACTGATTTTTGCATGTTGATCGTGTATACTGTGACTTTGCTAAATTCGTTTATTCTGTTAGATTATGTGTGTGTGTGTGCGTGTGTGTGTGTGTGTGTGTAACTTTTAGAGCTTTCTACATATAAAATTATGTTGTCTGTGAACAGAGATAACTTCACTACCTCCTTTCCAATTTGGATATCTTTCATTTCTTTTTCTCACCTAATTGTTCTGGCTAAGATCTTCAGTACTATGTTGAATGGAAGGATGAAAGTAAGCACCTTGTCTGATTCCTGACCTTAGAGGAAAAGCTCTCAGTCTTTCACCACTGATGTTAACTGTCCAATATGGCCTTATTATGTTGAAGCAGTTACCTTCTATTCCTAGTTTGTTGAGTGTTTATATCATGAAAAAGTGTTGAGTTTTGTCGAATGCTTTTTCTGCATCAGTTGAGATGATCACGGTTTTTTGGTTTTGGGCTTTTTGTTTGTTGGTTTGGTTTCTTCCCCTTTGTTCTGTTAATGCGTTGTATTACATTATTTAATATTTGTATGTTGAGCCATCTTTGAATAGCCATCTTTGAATTAAATAGGAATAAATCCTATTTAATGATGATGTATTATCCTTTTAATATGTTGTTGAATTCTGTCTGCCAGTATTTTCTTGAGGATTTTAGCAGTAAGATTCATCAGGGATATTGGTCTACAGTTTTCTTGCAATGTATTTGTTGGGATTTGGTATCAATGTAATACCAGCATCATAAAATGAGTTTGAAGTATTCCCTCCTTTTCAATGTTTTGGAAGAGCTTGAGGAGAATTAGTGTTAATTCTTCTTTAAATATTTGGTAGACTTTACATATGAAGTTTTCTGGTCCTGAGTTTTTATTTGTTGGAAGGTTTTTGATTATTCATTCAGTCTCCTAACAGTTTGAGATCTGTTCAGATTTTCTATTTCTCTATGATTTAGTCATGGTAGGTTTTGTGTTTCTAGGAATTTGTCCGTTTCATGTGGGGTATTTGTTGGTGTACAATTGTTCATACTCTATTATAATATTTTTTGTTTCTGTAAAATCTATTGTAGTATCCCTCTTTCATTTATAATTTTAGTTGAGTCTTTTTTTCATAGTCTATCAAAAGGCTTGTCAATTTCATTCACATTTTCAAAGAAACAACTATTGGTTTCACTGATATTTCTCTATAGTTTTTCTATTCTTTATTTTGTGTATCTCTGTTTGAATCGTTTCATTTTCTTCTGCTATCTTTGTGTTAGTTTGTTCTTCTTTTTCAGCTCCTTAAAGCATAAAGTTAAGCTGTTAATTTGAGATCTTCTTTTTTTAAATAAGCATTTACAACTACAGATTTCTCCCTTAGCACTGCTTTTGCTGAATCTCTGTTTGATATATTTTCATTTTCATTTGTCTCAATATTCTAAATTCTCTTGTGATTTCCACTATGACTCATTGGTTGTTTAAAAGGGTACTGTTTCATTTCAAAATATTCTTGCATTTTCCAGTTTTCCTTCTTCTATTAATGTATATTTTCATCCCATTTTAGTTGCAGAGATCATTTATATGATCAACCTTTTAAAATTTAAGACATTTTTTGGAGCTTCTGGGTGACTCAGCCGGTTAAGCATCCAACTTCAGCTCAGGTCATGGTCTCGTAGTCTGCAGGTTTGAGCCCCGCATCAGGCTCTCTGCTGACGGCTCAGAGCCTGGAGCCTACTTCAGATTCTGTGTCTCCCTATCTCTCTCTGCCCCTCCCCTGCTTGTACCCTGTCTCTCTCTCTCTCTCAAAAATAAACATTAAAAAAATTAAAAACAATAAAATTTAAGACATTTTTTGTGGCCCAATATATAGTCTAACCTGGAGAAATTTCCATGTGCACTTGAGAAAAATATATATCTTGCTGCTGTTGAGTGGAGTGTTCTTTATGTGCTTGTTAGGTCGAATTGGGCTATAATGTTCAAGATCTCTATTTCCTTGTTGATATTCTGTCTGGTTGTCCTATTATTGATAATGTGTTATTGAGGTCTCCTACTGTTATTGTAGAGCTTTCTATTTCATGCTTCAAATTTGTCAATGTTTACTTCATCTATCAGGAGCTCTGGTGTTTGGTGCATATTTTTTGTACAGCTTATTCCTTCTTGGTAAATAGTTTCATCATTATACAATGTCCATCTTTGTGTCTTGTAACAGGTTTTGACTTAAAGTCTTTGTCTGATATTAGTATATCCACCCCTGCCCAATTTTTGTTACCATTTATGTGGAATATCTTTTTCTATCCTTTTACTTTCAACCTATGCATGTCCTTAAATCTAAAGTAAGTCTCTTGTAAATAGTGTATAGTCGGATCCTATTTTTTAAAACCTTTTTGCTAATCTAGGAATGGACCAAGATGGCGGCTTAGGAGGACGCTGGGCACACCTCACGTCCTGCTGATCACTTAGATTCCATCTACACCTGCCTAAATAACCCAGAAAACAACAGAGGATTAGCAGAACGGAGTCGCCGGAGCCAAACGCAGACGAGAGGCCCACGGAAGAGGGTAGGAAGGGCGGCGAGGCGGTGCGCGCTCCACGGACTGGCGGGAGGGAGCTGGGACGGAGGGGCGGCTCGCCGGCCAAGCAGAGCCCCCGAGTCTGGCTGGCAAAAGCGGAGGGGCCCGGCGGACTGTGTTCCGACAGCAAGCACGACTTAGCGTCTGGGAGGTCATAAGTTAACAGCTCTGCTCGGAAAGCGGGAAGGCTGGAGGACAAAGGGAGGGAGAGCTGCTGAGCCCCCTGACAACAGAGCTCAGTTTGGTGGGGAACAAAGGCGCTCGCCAGCGCCATCTCCCCCGCCCATCCCCCAGCCAAAATCCCAAAGAGAACCAGTTCCTGCCAGGGAACTTGCTCGCTCCGCGCAAACACCCAACTCTGCGCTTCGGCGGAGCCAAACCTCCGGCAGCGGATCTGACTCCCTCCCGCTGCCACAGGGCCCCTCCTGAAGTGGATCACCTAAGGAGAAGCAAGCTAAGCCTGCCCCTCCTGCCCCCGTGCACCTTGCCTACCCACCCCAGCTAATACGCCAGATCCCCAGCATCACAAGCCTGGCAGGGTGCAAGTAGCCCAGACGAGCCACACCACCCCACAGTGAATCCCGCCCCTAGGAGAGGGGAAGAGAAGGCACACACCAGCCTGACTGTGGCCCCAGCGGTGGGCTGGGGGCAGACATCAGGTCTGACTGCGGCCCCGCCCACCAACTCCAGGTATACACCACAGCACAGGGGAAGTGCCCTGCAGGTCCTCACCACGCCAGGGACTATCCAAAATGACCAAGCGGAAGAATTCCCCTCAGAAGAATCTCCAGGAAATAACAACAGCTAATGAGCTGATCAAAAAGGATTTAAATAATATAACAGAAAGTGAATTTAGAATAATAGTCATAAAATTAATCGCTGGGCTTGAAAACAGTATACAGGACAGCAGAGAATCTCTTGCTACAGAGATCAAGGGACTAAGGAACAGTCACGAGGAGCTGAAAAACGCTTTAAACGAAATGCATAACAAAATGGAAACCACCACAGCTCGGCTTGAAGAGGCAGAGGAGAGAATAGGTGAACTAGAAGATAAAGTTATGGAAAAAGAGGAAGCTGAGAAAAAGAGAGATAAAAAAATCCAGGAGTATGAGGGGAAAATTAGAGAACTAAGTGATGCACTAAAGAGAAATAATATACGCATAATTGGTATCCCAGAGGAGGAAGAGAGAGGGAAAGGTGCTGAAGGGGTACTTGAAGAAATAATAGCTGAGAACTTCCCTGAACTGGGGAAGGAAAAAGGCATTGAAATCCAAGAGGCACAGAGAACTCCCTTCAGACGTAACTTGAATCGATCTTCTGCACGACATATCATAGTGAAACTGGCAAAATACAAGGATAAAGAGAAAATTCTGAAAGCAGCAAGGGGTAAACGTGCCCTCACATATAAAGGGAGACCTATAAGACTCGTGACTGATCTCTCTTTTGAAACTTGGCAGGCCAGAAAGAATTGGCACGAGATTTTCAGGGTGCTAGACAGAAAAAATATGCAGCCGAGAATCCTTTATCCAGCAAGTCTGTCATTTAGAATAGAAGGAGAGATAAAGGTCTTCCCGAACAAACAAAAACTGAAGGAATTTGTCACCACTAAACCAGCCCTACAAGAGATCCTAAGGGGGACCCTGTGAGACAAAGTTCCAGAGACATCACTATAAGCATAAAACATACAGACATCACAATGACTCTAAACCCGTATCTTTCTATAATAACACTGAATGTAAATGGATTAAATGCGCCAACCAAAAGACATAGGGTATCAGAATGGATAAAAAAACAAGACCCATCTATTTGCTGTCTACAAGAGACTCATTTTAGACCTGAGGACACCTTTAGATTGAGAGTGAGGGGATGGAGAACTATTTATCATGCGACTGGAAGCCAAAAGAAAGCTGGAGTAGCCATACTTATATCAGACAAACTAGACTTTAAATTAAAGGCTGTAACAAGAGATGAAGAAGGACATTATATAATAGTTACAGGGTCTATCCATCAGGAAGAGCTAACAATTATAAATGTCTATGCGCCGAACACCGGAGCCCCCAAATATATAAAACAATTACTCATAAACATAAGCAACCTTATTGATAAGAATGTGGTAATTGCAGGGGACTTTAACACCCCACTTACAGAAATGGATAGATCATCTAGACACACGGTCAATAAAGAAACAAGGGCCCTGAATGAGACATTGGATCAGATGGACTTGACAGATCTATTTAGAACTCTGCATCCCAAAGCAACAGAATATACTTTCTTCTCGAGTGCACATGGAACATTCTCCAAGATAGATCATATACTGGGTCACAAAACAGCCCTTCATAAGTTTACAAGAATTGAAATTATACCATGCTTACTTTCAGACCACAATGCTATGAAGCTTGAAATCAACCACAGAAAAAAGTCTGGAAAACCTCCAAAAGCATGGAGGTTAAAGAACACCCTACTAACGAATGAGTGGGTCAACCAGGCAATTAGAGAAGAAATTAAAAAATATATGGAAACAAACGAAAATGAAAATACAACAATCCAAACGCTTTGGGACGCAGCGAAGGCAGTCCTGAGAGGAAAATACATTGCCATCCAGGCCTATCTCAAGAAACAAGAAAAATCCCAAATACAAACTCTAACAGCACACCTAAAGGAACTAGAAGCAGAACAGCAAAGGCAGCCTAAACCTAGGAGAAGAAGAGAAATAATAAAGATCAGAGCAGAAATAAACAATATAGAATCTAAAAAAACTGTAGAGCAGATCAACGAAACCAAGAGTTGGTTTTTTGAAAAAATAAACAAAATTGACAAACCTCTAGCCAGGCTTCTCAAAAAGAAAAGGGAGATGACCCAAATAGATAAAATCATGAATGAAAATGGAATTATTACAACCAATCCCTCAGAGATACAAGCAATTATCAGGGAATACTATGAAAAATTATATGCCAACAAACTGGACAACCTGGAAGAAATGGACAAATTCCTGAACACTCACACGCTTCCAAAACTCAATCAGGAGGAAATAGAAAGCTTGAACAGACCCATAACCAGCGAAGAAATTGAATCGGTTATCAAAAATCTCCCAACAAATAAGAGTCCAGGACCAGATGGCTTCCCAGGGGAGTTCTACCAGACGTTTAAAGCAGAGATAATACCTATCCTTCTCAAGCTATTCCAAGAAATAGAAAGGGAAGGAAAACTTCCAGACTCATTCTATGAAGCCAGTATTACTTTGATTCCTAAACCAGACAGAGACCCAGTAAAAAAAGAGAACTACAGGCCAATATCCCTGATGAATATGGATGCAAAAATTCTCAATAAGATACTAGCAAATCGAATTCAACGGCATATAAAAAGAATTATTCACCATGATCAAGTGGGATTCATTCCTGGGATGCAGGGCTGGTTCAACATTCGCAAATCAATCAACGTGATACATCACATTAACAAAAAAAAGAGAAGAACCATATGATCCTGTCAATCGATGCAGAAAAGGCCTTCGACAAAATCCAGCACCCTTTCTTAATAAAAACCCTTGAGAAAGTCGGTATAGAAGGAACATACTTAAAGATCATAAAAGCCATTTATGAAAAGCCCACAGCTAACATCATCCTCAACGGGGAAAAACTGAGAGCTTTTTCCCTGAGATCAGGAACACGACAAGGATGCCCACTCTCACCGCTGCTGTTTAACATAGTGCTGGAAGTTCTAGCATCAGCAATCAGACAACAAAAGGAAATCAAAGGCATCCAAATTGGCAAAGATGAAGTCAAGCTTTCGCTTTTTGCAGATGACATGATATTATACATGGAAAATCCGATAGACTCCACCAAAAGTCTGCTAGAACTGATACAGGAATTCAGCAAAGTTGCAGGATACAAAATCAATGTACAGAAATCAGTTGCATTCTTATACACTAACAATGAAGCAACAGAAAGACAAATAAAGAAACTGATCCCATTCACAATTGCACCAAGAAGCATCAAATACCTAGGAATAAATCTAACCAAAGATGTAAAGGATCTGTATGCTGAAAATTATAGAAAGCTTATGAAGGAAATTGAAGAATATTTAAAGAAATGGAAAGACATTCCCTGCTCATGGATTGGAAAAATAAATATTGTCAAAATGTCAATACTACCCAAAGCTATCTACACATTCAATGCAATCCCAATCAAAATTGCACCAGCATTCTTCTCGAAACTAGAACAAGCAATCCTAAAATTCATATGGAACCACAAAAGGCCCCGAATAGCCAAAGGAATTTTGAAGAAGAAGACCAAAGCAGGAGGCATCACAATCCCAGACTTTAGCCTCTACTACAAAGCTGTCATCATCAAGACAGCATGGTATTAGCACCAAAACAGACACATAGACCAATGGAATAGAATAGAAACCCCAGAACTAGACCCACAAACGTATGGCCAACTCATCTTTGACAAAGCAGGAAAGAACATCCAATGGAAAAAAGACAGCCTCTTTAACAAATGGTGCTGGGAGAACTGGACAGCAACATGCAGAAGGTTGAAACTAGACCACTTTCTCACACCATTCACAAAAATAAACTCAAAATGGATAAAGGACCTAAATGTGAGACAGGACACCATCAAAACCTTAGAGGAGAAAGCAGGAAAAGACCTCTCTGACCTCAGCCGTAGCAATCTCTTACTCGACACATCCCCAAAGGCAAGGGAATTAAAAGCAAAAGTGAATTACTGGGACCTTATGAAGATAAAAAGCTTCTGCACAGCAAAGGAAACAACCAACAAAACTAAAAGGCAACCAACGGAATGGGAAAAGATATTCGCAAATGACATATCGGACAAAGGGCTAGTATCCAAAATCTATAAAGAGCTCACCAAACTCCACACCCGAAAAACAAATAACCCAGTGAAGAAATGGGCAGAAAACATGAATAGACACTTCTCTAAAGAAGACATCCGGATGGCCAACAGGCACATGAAAAGATGTTCAGCGTCGCTCCTTATCAGGGAAATACAAATCAAAACCACACTCAGATATCACCTCACGCCAGTCAGAGTGGCCAAAATGAACAAATCAGGAGACTATAGATGCTGGAGAGGATGTGGAGAAACGGGAACCCTCTTGCACTGTTGGTGGGAATGCAAATTGGTGCAGCCGCTCTGGAAAGCAGTGTGGAGATTCCTCAGAAAATTAAAAATAGACCTACCCTATGACCCAGCAATAGCACTGCTAGGAATTTATCCAAGGGATACAGGAGTACTGATGCATAGGGCCACTTGTACCCCAATGTTCATAGCAGCACTCTCAACAATAGCCAAATTATGGAAAGAGCCTAAATGTCCATCAACTGATGAATGGATAAAGAAATTGTGGTTTATATACACAATGGAATATTACGTGGCAATGAGAAAAAATGAAATATGGCCTTTTGTAGCAACGTGGATGGAACTGGAGAGTGTGATGCTAAGTGAAATAAGCCATACAGAGAAAGACAGATACCATATGGTTTCACTCTTATGTGGATCCTGAGAAACTTACCAGGAACCCATGGGGGAGGGGAAGGAAAAAAAAAAAAAAGAGGTTAGAGTGGGAGACAGCCAAAGCATAAGAGACTGTTAAAAACCGAGAACTGAGGGTTGATGGAGGGTGGGAGGGAGGGGAGGGTGGGTGATGGGTATTGAGGAGGGCACCTTTTGGGATGAGCACTGGGTGTTGTATGGAAACCAATTTGTCAATAAATTTCATAAAAAATAAAAAAAAAAATTAAAAAAAAAATAAAAAAAAATAAAAAAAATAAAACCTTTTTGCTAATCTACATCTTTTGATTGGGGGGTTCAATCCATTTACATTTAAATAATTACTGATATGGAAAGACTTACTATTGACATTATTTGTTTTCTGTACTTCTTACAGCTTTATGTCTCTCGTTTCTTCCATTACTGCTTTCTTTTTTTTCCTAAGTGACATTATTTTATTATCATGATTATCCTTTTTCTTTTTTTTTTTATTAAAGTATACTTGACATACAATGTTACATTCATTTTAGGTGTACAGCATAGTGATTTGACAAGTTTATTCATTATGCTATACTTACAAGTATAGTTACCATCTGTCACAATGCTTTTACAATACCATTGGTTAATTCCCTATACTGTATCTTTTATTCCTGTGACTTATTCATTCCATAACTAGAAGCCTGTACCTCCCACTCCCCTTCACCCACTTTGCCCATCTCCTACACACTCCCCTTCTGGCAACCATCAGTTCTCTGTGTTTATGGGTCTACTTTTGCTTTTTGTTTGTTTGTTTATTCATTTGTTTTTATTTTTAGATTGCACATATAAGAGAAAAAATATGGTATTTGTCTTTCTCTGTCTTATGTTCCCTTGTATTTGTTGGTTTTTTGGAGTGACACATTTTGATTCTCTTCTCTCTCTCTCTCTCTCTCTTTCTCTCTCTCTCTCGTGTGTGTGTGTGTGTGTGTGTGTGTGGTACATTCTATAGATATTTTCTTTCTGGCTGCCAAAGGGATTACACAAAACATCCTAAAATTATAATAATTTATTTTAAACTCTTATGAACTCAAGTTCAGTTGAGTGCAAAAACTCTACTCCTTTATCTTTCTGCACTTTGCTTTGTTTTTGACTGAGGCCACCAATTACATCATTGTATATTATGTGCCCATTAATATAGATTTATAATATATTTTATGCTTTTGTCTTTAATTCCTATAATGGAATAAAAGTGGAGCTGTGAATCAAAAATACAATATACAGGTATTTATATTTGTCCATGTATTTAATTTTATCAAAAAAAACTTTATATTTTTGTATGGCTCTGAATAACTGCATAGTGTCTGTTCATTTCAACTTGAAGGACTCCCTTCAGCATTTTTTTATAGGGCATGTCTAGAGGTAATGAACTACTTCAGGTTTTGTTTATCTGTCAATGTCTCAATTTCTCCCTCCTTTTCAAAGGACAGTATTCTCAGCTGACAGTTTTTTTTCTTTCAGTACTTTTAATATATCATCCTACTGCCTTCTGGCCTGTAAGGTTTCTGCTGAGATATCCACCAATAATGCTATTGAGGATCCTTTGTACATGATGAGTCACTTTTCTTTTGATGCTTTCAGAATTATTTGACTTTCAACAGTTTGATTATAATGAGTCTTAGTGTGGGTCTCTGGATTTTCCTATTTGGAGTTTGTTGAACTTTGTGTATATGCATATATATGTTATTTTGCAAATTTGGGGGATTCCAAATCATTGTTTCTTCAGATGAGTCCTTTGTTTTTTTTCTCTCATTCTTCTGACCACAGTCTTGTGGTCCACTTGATGGTGTCCATAAGTCTCCTAGCTTTTCTTCATGTTTCTTCATTCATTTTTCTTCTCAGACTTGATAATTTTAAATAAGTTGACTTCAAAGTTGCTGATTCTTTCTTCTATCTTTTCAAGTCTTCTGTTGAACCCCTCTAGAGACTTTTTCAATTCTGTTATTACGTTTTTCAGCTCTAGAATTTGCATTTGGTTCTTTTAAATAATTTCTATCTCTCATATCTCATTAAATAGTTTCTATCTCTTTATTGATATTCTCATTTTGTTCCTTTATCATTTTTCAGATGTTGTTTGTCTATCATGTTTCCTTTAGCTCGTTAAGCATATTTAAAGACATGTATTTTAAAGTTTTTGTGAAGTAAGTCTATGATTCTTTACTTTCAGTTCTGGTGTATCATTTTTTTTTAATTGGCCGTTTTTCCCTGTTTCTTTGTATGCCTTGTGATATTTTGTTGAAAATTGGACATTTGAAAAGAACAGCCCCTCTCTAGGTTTTTGTGGATTGGGTCTGGGAAGGGGTAAATATTCCCTAATTAGTTCAGTATGAAGGCTCAAGATCCTCTCAAGCCTTTTCTGAGGATGTGTCTTCCTTAGTCCCATGTGTGTGTTTTTCCCCCAATTTCCCTGTTTTCCTGTTTGCTTTTAGATGTCTTATTTTCCTATGAGTCACACCCCAACTCTTCTTCTCAAGGCCTCAGATTTCTGTTGTATTCCTCTGTCCATAATCTCTTGACCCAGGTATCTGTTGGTGTGTAGCCTTCCTGCAGCATTCATGTGCCACAGTACCCACCACTGCTTCCACAGGCCTCTGACCTGATATCTAAACTATGCCACCATTCCCATCTGTCCCCTAGTAAGGTGAGACAGAAACCAATCCCTCAGGTATCCTCCAGACAAGACAGAACATCACAAGCAATTTCCTCTTGTTTCTTTCTGCCCCGAGGTTGGAATTCACAACTGGGCATTTTCCAATAGTGCCTCAGTGCCCTGGGGATGAAATGGGGCAAGGATTGGCAGAGATATCCTGAAATTTCCTACCCTTTTGAGTGTGACTTTCTTTGGTTAGTCATTCACTTGTTTGCTACAACTTTTTAACTGATTTCTAGAATTCTCACAAAGCTACTTTGGTGTGTAAGTTGCTGTGTATTTGGTGTTTCTGTGGGAGAGTGAGGGTATAGATCTTACTAGTGTGCCATCTGGCTGATGTCACTCTTCTATGTAAGTCTTTTGATATAAGTAACCTTATATCTTTTTGGAAATATGTCATAACAAATTTGGATGAAATAAATCCACATCATTTAAGAGAGAAACAAATTATAGAATTTTAATGTATTTGTGCTTCAGAGAATTGAGTAGAAGAAAGATTTTCTTGAGAGATTAGTGCTCAGAAAAAGTGCAGAGGTGCTAAAGGAGCAAGCAATGAGTGGCAGTGGTTTAAAGAGCTAGGGGACCAGAAGTTTAAAAAGGACCTCCAAATAATCTGTAATTAAACATAAAGTAATAATATTTAGTGACTGACTTCTAACATATGGAGATTAAAGTACTTATTTGGTGGGGTGCCTGGGTGGCTCAGCTGGTTAAGTGACCCACTTGATTTAGGCTCAGCTCATGATCTTATGGTCATGAGATGGAGCCCCATGTTGGGGTCTGCACTGACCATTGAGCCTGCTTGAGATTCTCTCTCTCCCTCTCTGTCCCTCCCCTACTGGCACCCGCGCACATGCACACATGCCTGCCCACACACACACACACACTCACTCTCTCTCTCTCTCTCTCTCTCTCTCTCTCTCAAAATAAGCAAACTTAAAAAAAATAAAGTACTTACTTGGTGCTTAAGAGTTTTTATTTTGCAAAATAGGATTTGCATCAGTTAGGACTATGTTCATTTGCAAGACAAAGAATATATTCTATCCACAGTTTAATATATTTTCTTTTTCTCATATAGGAAGTTGAGAGATAGAAAGATTCAGGCATTGGTTTGGCAGCTCAGTAATGCCAGAATGTGTGTGGGCATTCTTTTGGCCTTACCCTTATGGTTGCAAATTGGTTCCTGCTGCCCCATATTCAAAGCAGAAAGAAGAGGAAAGTTGGTTCCAGTTATCAGACTCTGTCAGGAAAGCACTGAGAGACCTCAAGTTACAGCACACTGGCCATAATATGGGCACATGACCTTCCCTGCTACAGCGGAAACTGAGAAAGTGAGTCTACATTTTTTAGCCTGTGCTGCTGAAGGTGGCAAGAGAGAAGCCGGTGAGATTGGCAGATCCAGCAGTGTAGCCCCAGGGGTATTTGATGAATACAATCCCACTTGGTTCTCAGGTAAGTAAGCAAGAATTCTATGCCTTTATTTCATCATAGACCTCTGTCTCCAGAGTAGAATTCTGATAGGTGCATATACAAATTTATTCCTCAGTGTCTATTTTAAGACAAGGTTTTGTATTTTGCAACAAAAGTATATGTTACTTTTTCCCCATTAACAATTGTAATAATATTTTGACCTTTTCATTAATTCATTCAAATAACATTTATTAGGCATCATCTTTGTGAAGTAATTATGGTAGATACTGATAATTCAGAGATAAGATCCCTAGTCTCAAGTAGTTTATAGTCCAGAAGTTAAACACTTTGATGTAAAGAATTATATACATACAATTATAATTTATTTTAAAAAGCATTGATGAGCATATATGGTGATATATATATACATCCAGCTCTGATGATGTACATATTCTTGGTCTGCAGATAATCTTTTGAGTTTGTAGGTTTTGCTAGGAGACCCAGAGAAATTGGTTTAGAGATAACTTGAAGTTCATTAAGCAAATGTCACTTTGTAATGATACTATCTTTCTTTAATCTTTATTGTCCCTGAAGTCATTGAAGCCTGTAGGTCTTTTATATGAGGCTAGTTTAGCCAACTTGATGATAATACAGTGGTTTGGATTTAGGTACCAGTGTTATGCTTGAAAACTAAGAATGTGATTGACATTTAACTTATATATAAAAAGAACTGGGGATCCTGAGTGGCTCAGTGGGTTAAGCGTGCGACTCTTGATTTTGGTTCAGATCATGATCTCACAGTTTTGGGTTCAAGCCTTGCACTGGGCTCTTTGCTGACAGCATGGAGCCTACATGGAATTTCTCTCCCTCTTTCTTGGCCCCTCCCCTGCTTGTGCATACTCTCTCTCTCTCTCTCTTTCTCTCTCTCTCTCTCTCTCTCAAAATAAATAAATAAGCATTAAAAAGAACTGGTGAGTTTCTATGTCTGGTTCACTTGATGTACCTGAGCCCTGAGTAAGAATAAGAATATGACCCATTTCAGATCTTCTGTACCCCTCTCTCTGCCCTTCCCCCGCTCAAAACTCTCTCTCTCTCTCTCTCAAAACTAAACATTGAAAAAAAGAATGTGAATCAGAACTGTACCTGGCAGCGTGAGGCACTCCATTTTAGGGCCACTGAGGTCTGCTGCTCCCAACCAGACAACATGGAATGATTCCCCCTTTCCTTTTGCTTCAGAAGCTCACAATTCCCTGGAATCATGAGAAACTTTAATACCTCTTCTTGGCTAGAAATCTTCTCCCCTTTTCCTCATTGGATTACATGAAATCAGGACATGACATTAAAACTTGCTTTTCTTTACCTGTACTTTGTGATTCCATGTGTTTGTGCAGAAGTCCCTCATTTAGAAGGTCACAAACTCCAGCCTATGGGCCAAATACTGTAGCTGTAAAGTCTGTGAACTAAGAATGGGATTTACATTTTTAATTGGTTGAAAAAACTCAAAAGGAGGACTTCTTTTGTGACATGAAAATTACATGAAATTCAAAAGTGAGTGTCCACAAATACATGTTTATTGAAATACAGCAATGTTCATTTGTTTACACACTCTGTAGCTGCTTTTAAGCTGCAATGGCCAAGTCGGAGAGCTGCAACAGAAGCTGTATCATCTCTGAAGCCTAAAATATTTACTGTCTGGCCCTTTACAGAAAAATTTTGCCAACCCCAGATTTAGAAGCAAAAAGTCCACCTCTGGATATAAAAAGAAATCTATAATCACACTAATATACTGCACTAACGAGATAGGGATTGTCAATCACCTGCCAGTTTACTGAGGTATAGGGGCATTGGCACCATGGCACAGCGGTATTATATATAATACAAAAATATTATGAGTACACATATTCTGGATTGGTCGCTAAGGTCCCTCTGGTGGTCTCTAAAGTTCCATGGCTCTAAGTTTGCCCTTGAAGTCTCAGCATCTATGTTCTTAGAAGGACTCAAACATTGCTAGAGGAGCTCTACGTGACCCAGGGGGTTCATTGTTCCCACCTTTAGTAAATGGTGCTGATATATCTACAAACCAAAAATCTACATGTCAACTGTGACAACCTTTCCTCTCCTTTGTCCCCACATTCAGTCCACCACCAAGCTCCATCAGTTCTAGCTCCTAAATACCTTGCCTGAGTGTCCTTATGTTTCACTTTCTACCACCACTTCCCCACCCAATGTTATTAGCACCTCGACTCTAGGAAAACCCATCCAATGATGTCATTATTTACTCTTGCTCCCCTGAAATTACTCTCCATAAAGCAACCAGAGTAGGCTTTTAAAAACATAGGTCTGGTGAGAGATTCCCTGGTTTTTAACCCTTCATTGTCTTCACATTGACTACCTCTTTAGGCTTATCTCTTAACATCTATCTGCCTAGAACCCAACCAGACTGGTCTCCTTTCAGTGCCTTTGCTGAGTAGTGGTCTGTTCTACCTCAGGGCCTCCATTCTGCTATTCCTTACCCTATTACTCCCTCTTCCCAACTATTCTTTTTTATTCTTTAGGTCTTGGTTTTTGTTTACAAAATGAAATGCTGAGTATTTATCAGGTTTCAGATATTGTGTTAACTGCTCAGAATATAAGTAACGAGAGGACATAATCCTGTCCAACAAACTTTATAATCTAGGAGGGAATACTGGCATTAAACAAATAATCCTCAAATAATTACTATTGTGATAAGTGATAGGAAGCTGAAATGCAGGACGATTTCAAGGGAGTAAAGTAGGGGTATTGATCTCATCTTGGAGACACGGGGAAAACTTTGTGGGGGTACTATTTAAGATAAACCTCATAGGATAAACAATAGCTCCTTAGGTAAGGGAAATAAGAAAATTCCAAGCCAAGGAGAAAGCATGTACAAAGGTCCAAAGGCTAAAAAGAATTGAAAGGGGTCTAGTTCCAGAACATGAAGAGTGAGAAAGATATTGACTGAAGATAAAGAGATGGCCCAGATCATTTAAGCATTTTAGCCATTGCAAAATTTAGGTTTAAGTGCCTTTTCCTCCTGGAAGCCTTCCTTCATTTCCCAAACTGGGTGAAGCAACCAGCCCACACCCCCAGCTCTGACATCACACACATTGTTCCATAGCCTCTCCTCTTCTTTGCTGAACTTATTTATTGCTTTTGTTTTCCCTGCTAGCCCAAGAGCTCCATAAGAGAAAGAACTTTGTCTCCTTAATCACTGTTCCTTTGTGCCTAGCACAGTGCCTGGAATATAACAAGAATTCAATATACGTGTGTTAAATAAATGAATGTCCCCTCATTTTCTGCCACTATCTAATCATGGGCTCCCCTAGTGCTTCCCAGAAGTGTGGAGGTCACCAGATATTCTAGCAATGGTCCTATTTGTGGATCATTCTCCTTGATCATTGGGAAAGTATCTTCCCTGCTGTGCTCTCCTGACTTCTGTTCTCTTGCTTCTCCACTCCATCCTTCTCACTGCTGCCTGAAATACTATCCTAAAGTGAAATTTGGATCATGTCTTAAAAAAATTTTTTTTTAATTTTTAAAATTTTTAAATTTTTAAAAATTAAAAAAAATTTTTTTTTACCCTCACATACTATCCATCACTCCTCAGTGCCCACGGAATAAACTTTAAATTCCTTTATTGCTGATCTAGGTCATCCATGAATTGGCTCTGACCCATTCTGCTAGTGTCATCTATCTTTCAGTTCATGTATCCCCACCTCCAATCATAGCAGACTTCTCCCACATACCAGGTGCTCAGATATTTCCCACTCTGGTTATTGTGACAGGAAAGCTCTTCTCTTTCTTCCCTTGCCTGTCAGTGTTTGGCTAATCCTTTGCTACCCACAAGAATCCCATTCTGTTCTTTTTACTCTGTTTCCATAGCCCAGTGATTCCCATAGAATGGTCCCTGTCCAGTAGCAAACTTGTTAGGAAAATTCTCAGGTCTCACCATAGACTTACTGAAAACCTGGGGTAGAGCGGGGACAGTCTGTGGTTGAACAAGCCTTCTGAGTGATTGTAATGCACATTAACATTTGCCTTAGCACATTGCTGTATTTCTAGTTTAGGATTTTAGGCTGCACGAAGTTCTGGTTAATTATTTACTTGTCAATATCTCTTATTAGAATATAAGTAGCCTGAAGGCAAGAACTAGATCTTATTTATTTTCTCTCCACCACAGTGAAATAAAATGGCAATGAAATGCAGGGTAGTTACAGATAGTTGATGCTACTGCTTTTTATTCCTAACACAACTTAAGGTTTCCTCCTCTGCAAATAAATTTATTTGGAAAGGAAGATAAATTATGTTATGCATTATATTATTATATTATATACTATATTTCATTACATACACATATATGTATGTCTATAACTATATCATCTATACCTATATCTATCTATATATCACTATAGTAATTAATTCACATGCAGCATTCTCAATGATGAATCCTGGACTTGAATCTTAGGAAGCTTATAGGAAGAATGTTTTCTTTTTATTTATTTATTTATTATTTTTTTAATGAAATTTATTGACAAATTGGTTTCCATACAACACCCAGTGCTCATCCCAAAAGGTGCCCTCCTCAATACCCATCACCCACCCTCCCCTCCCTCCCACCCCCCATCAACCCTCAGTTCTCGGTTTTTAACAGTCTCTTATGCTTTGGCTGTCTCCCACGCTAACCTCTTTTTTTTTTTTTTTTTCCTTCCCCTCCTCCATGGGTTTCTGTTGAGTTTCTCAGGATCCACATAAGAGTGAAACAATATGGTATCTGTCTTTCTCTGTATGGCTTATTTCACTTAGCATCACACTCTCCAGTTCCATCCACGTTGCTACAAAAGGCCATATTTCATTTTTTCTCATTGCCACGTAGTACTCCATTGTGTATATAAACCACAATTTCTTTATCCATTCATCAGTTGATGGACATTTAGGCTCTTTCCATAATTTGGCTATTGTTGAGAGTGCTGCTATGAACATTGGGGTACAAGTGGCCCTATGCATCAGTACTCCTGTATCCCTTGGATAAATTCCTAGCAGTGCTATTGCTGGGTCATAGGGTAGGTCTATTTTTAATTTTTTGAGGAACCTCCACACTGCTTTCCAGAGCGGCTGCACCAATTTGCATTCCCACCAACAGTGCAAGAGGGTTCCCGTTTCTCCACATCCTCTCCAGCATCTATAGTCTCCTGATTTGTTCATTTTGGCCACTCTGACTGGCGTGAGAGGAAGAATGTTTTCTAAGGAGAAACTGATTTGTCTTGCCTAGTTAGGACTGAGGATTTTCAGCATTGCTTCTCAGACTTTAACATAAATATGAGTCACCTGGGACGTTTTTCAACTGAAGTTTCCTGATCCACTTGGTGTGTGGAGAGGCCGTAGAGTCTACATTTCTCACAAGGTCCCAGGTGATGCTGCTGGTCTGAGTGGGCCCTAGAGGAAACTTCAGAAATGACCTACCTTCTTGCAAACTAGCTTTATAGCTTTTTCTTGCACGAGGAGGTTTGGTGTGAGCACAACTTCTTTGTGATGTTTTTATTTGTGTACGGGTCAGAGGCCCTAGCCAGTGGTTCTCAACCATGGCTACACTTTTGAATCACCTGGAGGTGCTTTTAAAAAATACCAGTGCCCAGGACCTACTCTCTGAGAGTCAAATTTAATGAACTACAGCCCTAGGCAATGAAGTAAAACAGGTGCCTAAATTGTTGTTCTGGTCTACACAGCACATCTAGGACAGGTCTGTCCTTGAGGAGTTTTTCATCTAAATGATAAAATGGTACAGTGCATATTAGCAAGGATTTAGCATTAAAATTATTAAAAAGAAAAACAAAAAGCAAACCTTGTTCTTGATATAAAATATGACAGACCACCCTCTTTGGAAGAAGGAAACCCAAGAGCAGGCCCACTACTGTGCACCTTTCTCAGGAAAGGATTTCCTAAGGAAACCATTAATTGGAAGAATAGAAATCTTGCCTAAGTGTGTGGAAGATGAGGTGGTTTGCTGTGCTGATGTTGCAACGTCTTCACAAGAGTAGGAGCAGCATATTTCCTCGTCTCATCGATGTTGGGCTGGACCAATGGGGTGTCACAATGCAGAGACTTTCAATGTTCTCGAGTATTTTGCTTGGCTTCTCGTACTGCTGCCATTCCACAATAAGATCACACCCAGGATAGCACGGGTTCTGACTCACCTCCAGGAGACTGGGGTACAGCTCAGACATTTTTAAATATTAAACACAGGTAATGCGCTGACCTCCCAGCTTAGGGGACTAGAAAGGGAAACAGATAACGTAGATGCATTGTGTCCAATACATTTAAGTTCTCTCAATCAATTACACATCTGAAATATACTTCGTCAGATGATTTCTGTGGTGGAGGCATCACTGTTGAATTGTAAAATAAGGACACGACGGTTAGTGGTTTATAAAGTCGAAGTATTCAGTTTGGAAACTTCTGTATTTTGAGAATGTGATATTTTCCCTTTTTTTGTTTCAATTGTTTCTTTTTGGAAATGACATGGTAGTTGGTTAGCTGCTTTTTTTTCTTACTTGGTTGGAAAATTGAAAGTTAGAAATCTTATGTAGGTTCCTAATTTTGGTGGAGTGTGGGCGTAGGTGCAGAATTTTCATGGCATAAGAATCCACACGCTAGGAAACCACCTTTACAATCCATTGACTTCACTCAATGCAGATAAGTCAAATGTAGAAGAAGATGAATATTAGCTGAGGGTTAAACGAATCTGTAGTCAAAGGCCCTGCCCGGTGGCCGATAGGACAGCAGAGCATGTCCTATGAGAAACCCATACTAATCAGGTGCTATGCTGCAGGGCTGTATTTTGTTGTCAGTTTTGGTTTTGCTTGTTTTGTGAACTTCATCTTAAATTGGTGAGGCTTCTCCGCAGGAATCAAGGATGGATAAAATAGATTTTAGCTAAGCAAATGCAGTGTTTACAACAAACCGCACCTAATCATATAAAAATGTCAAAATCACTCTTCCTAATAGTGTTATGAGGTGTTCTAAAATGATAAGCTGTTAATTTCTCTTTCTGGGATTTCTAGCTGACTGTCAAAAATAATGGTAATATCACCTGATATATTTTCAATATTAAAAAAAGATTGGCAATATCTTTATAAATATGAGGTACTGCGGAATTGAGACAAATTGTACCAGGTGGCTATGAGCAGACTCCCCTGATTATTGTTTGGAGGGGCATTAACTCCTTCCCCATGAGGAACCTGTGATGTGACAGAAATGGACTGCACACGGACAGGCAAGACCTGGACACCTATGTGACCTTGGAGAAGTCATTTAATCTCTCTGAACCTCAGTTTACTTATCTATAAAAGGAAGGATTTAGAACAGGTGGCTTTTTTAAAAAGTTTATTTATTTTGACAGAGAGAGATTGAGCACACACATGCGTAAGTGGGCGAGACAGAATCTCAAGCAGGCTCCTGTCAGTGCAGAGCCCAACATGGGGCTCAATCCCATGAACCATGAGATCATGACCTGAGCCAAAATCAAGAGTCGGATGCTTAACTGACTGAGCCACTCAGTCGCCCCTAGATTAGGTGGCTTTTAAGGATTATACCAGATATGAAATTCTATGATATAATTTATATTCATATAATAATATTTCCAAATGAAGAGAAAAAAATGATGTTAGTCTGGCCAAGTCGTTCCTCAACACTCTCTTAATAAGGCAGTGATTTTGCAAATGAGGAAACAGCCACAGAAGGGTTAATTCACTTGCCCCAAATCACACAAAAACTTTGTACTTGGTCTTTTGAATCCAAATCAAAAAATATATAGATCTATTTTTCCGAAAGTTTCCTATCATCTAGATTTTACTTTAGCAGGTATTAAAATTATTTTTACCCTCTTAAAGTGGGTTGTTAGATCCAAGGGACGTTTTCTGATTTACAATTAAAATAATCTATTTCTAAATAGTAAGTACCCTAACTTTAAAGAATCTCTGCATTTTTCCTTTAAAAGATAAGCAAAAACCAATTCAATAAGCTAAAAATCTCCTTTTTTTTTCCAATTCTTTTTTTTAAAGTTTATTTATTTTGAGAGAGCATGAGTGGGAGAGGGGCAGAGAGAGGGCAAGCATCCCAAGCAGGCTCTGCACTAGCATTTCAGAGCTCCATGCGGGGCACCAACTCACCATCCATGAGATCATGGCCTGAGCCAAAATCAAGAGTTGGCTGCTTAACCAACTGAGCCACCCAGGCGCCCTTTTTCCAATTCTTATATGTCCATCTATGTATGTGTCTACGTGTCTGTGTGTGTATGTATATGTATGTGACAGAGAGGAAGAGTCTATATAACTTTGTTTTCTCCTATCACTTTTTACTCACATTCATTAGAATCGAGGAATTATCTGAGATCTATAAAATGTTATCCAGATGAAACCCAGCTATCCTCAGTTTTCAGATAAGGAGATTGAAGCACAGAGGTGTTAATTGACTTGCTTAAGGTCACACAGGGTGTTACAATCAAGGCTAGGATTAGAATCTAAATTTCCTGACCCAGATGCCTTTTTCCCATTAGGCTGCTGTTCTTTCACAGAGGGTTTAGGTTACTGTCTCCTTTGGAAGCAGGATTTGGGGACTCTGGCGAAATGCTTCATTAACAATCACAGCATCCTTGGCCGTGGGCACAGGTGACATTCCCAGGTAACAAATGATAGGTTTTGAACAGGAAATCAGGGAATTTAGAGCATAAATTCACAGGAAAATAAACTAAGGTGTGAGGACAAGCTGGACTTTTACTAACAGTCAAGCCAAGACTTTCGCCCTGGGGTTCCATTTTATCCCCCTAGGCTCATTACTCCACTTCCCCCAAGCATTTGGTTTTAATCTGGTGCTGTCCCTGGGACTAGTATTCAATAGCCTAAGAGCTTGTCTTTTCTGTTTGGGTTGTTTTTTTGGTGGGTTGTTTTTTTTTTTTGCCTAGTAAAACAGATTTCAGTGTATTTTATAAGACCTCCTTTGATGGTACTGCACAAATTGTATTCAAACAAGTTTCCCCAACCCTAATTAGAATATTTTTTATTATGCTGCACGTTTCTTAAATCTCACACTAATTAAACATATATTGTACTTCGTTAATACCAACGAACAACTATCTGTACTAAAGATTTATGGTTGTATACTGTGGTGGTTGATGACTGTATCAGTATTTCAATTTCAAACGTGTTTCAGAGGTTTAGAGCTTATCTGGAAAATTAATTGCAGCTGAAAACCTGGCACAGCCTGTTGTTACACAGACCAGCCTGGGGCCCTCCTGCTCCAGGCTCCTCTTTCTGGAACAGCTGCCAGCAGGGAGAGTGAGGAGTAGAAGAGGGGAGAAAAAGGAGAGTGGATGGGGGAAGAGCAAAGTGCTGGCTCTTCTCAGAGCTTTCCGCCAATCACTGGAGTCTATCTGGAGGGGAAGTGAAGACTCTTCTCTGCTTAATGAACACAGTAAGTGGACAGAAGCCCGAGTTCCCAGCACCCCATTAGCAAGCCAGCCAGGTGTTGGCCGCTGTCAGTGCTGGCAGCTTTTTTCCTTTGTTTGTATTTTAAGCAAAGATTTCAGAGTTTGTTTTTTCTTTTGGTTTGTTTTTAGTTGATCTCAGCTGCGGGGTTTCAAGTTATGGATGTGTTTGTTGGCTTAGAAGCAGATAGATGACTCTTGAAGGCAACTGGACTTTTTCCTGCCAGCTTGTCCCTCAACTTTTCCAAAGGCAGGGCAGGGAACGAGAAAAGCTACTCTGGCTGGTGGCCTTGCGACCCACATATTCAGCATACTGCTTTGTGAGTTTAATTGTCCTCTGCCTAGCAGCATAAAAGAGCAGTTTTGCAAGGGAAAAAACCAGGAGAGCTTACCTTTTTTACAATTATTATTATTTTAATTGAATTTAAGCCAGGAAGGTCCTGGTAATAGACTAGGAACTCTTTTAGCTTATCGTGAACACTGAAAAGCAAAAACTCCACGTTGAATTCAGGAGCCATTTGGTTGCAAAGAACAAAAGCCAATAAACCACCAGGTTAAGTCAATGGAATCTAAGAACTGGAAGTATAGCTGAATATTATGAGAGGTTGGGATTATCGACTGGGAAGTCTTCAGGAACCAAGACTGCCATTCTTTGTCCTCTCTCTCTCACCCATGCTTAGCTTGTCTTTCTTTCCACAGTGTATTTCATTTCTATTTCTTTTGAGACCTCTGTTTTTTACTGTGGTCTGGTTCTCTGTGCGTGCTCACCCACACAGTCCCCAAACTCCCAGCCTTGAGGGTCTACATGACTCTCCAGTTCCGGTGACTACCACTAATTATTACAGTTCTGCTATCTCAGTTTAAATTGAGAGGCTCTAATTGACTGAGCTTGGGTCACGGGTCCAGCCCATGCCCAATCAGTTTTGAGAAATGTGATGGCACCGTGACTACTAAATACATTACTTACTTTTGCAGAGTCTATGAAAGCAGCACTGCCAAGAAACAGAGTGTTGGCTGGGCACCTAGTCACCCATCCTAATTGTGATATAGTAGCATCCAAAATGTGTATATATATATATATATATATATATATATATATGCACACACACTGGAAAAGGCTTAATGGCAATAAAGTGGTATCATGTGAAAAATGGCTAATATAAAATAGTTATTGGGTTCTAAGCAATGAATTAGGCTTCTCACCCTTGGAGAATCTATTAAAATGCAGATGACACAGCTCCCTCCAGAGATCTTGATTTCATGGGTAGCAAGAAGGAATCAATACATTTTTACTTTTATTTTTTTAATTTGAGAGAGAGAGAGAGAGAGAGAGAGAGAGAGAGAGAGAGAGAATGAATCTTAAGCAGCCTCCACACTTAGCACAGAGCCCAATATGGGACTTGATTCCACAACCCTGGGATCAATACTTTTTAAAAACCTCTTCAGGTGAGTCCATTGAAAGTGGTCCACATACCTCAGTTTAAGAAGCCCTGGTTGCTCAGCTGAGTATTAACACACATTCAGGTGTAACAAGTGGTTAGCGGTGAAGAATTTCTTTGATGACACTTAGTTACAGTAATGTACAAAGACACCTGACTTTCCCATAGTGACTGGAACAGGTTAGGTAGTGAGAATGAATTGTGTCTTGCGTCTGAGCTTTGACTGGGATTTAGTGATATATCTGTGTATAAACAGTTCAGCAGCCTATTCAGGGAAAACCCAAGTGCTTTCATTTTCCTAGATGTAGTTCCTGTCTGAAAAATAAAAAGTAAGTTAATTATGAAATAACATGGTCATATTAATAATGCCATACCAGTCAGCACTACGGTGAAACATGCCAGGGTTGATTACATTAGCTTGCCTGGGAGGATTGATACTAAACTGTCAGGAACGACATAAAAGAACTTGCAGCACCATTATTCCTACCTCACAGGAGCATCATCAGAGAGGATCATTTAATTCCTTTCATCCTTGTTTCCAGGGTTTCATACCTTCCCGAAAATGCTAATTTTAAAGAGCACAGATTTAAAATTTTTCATCCCCCAAGTTAAAAATATACTCTACCTTTGCAAGCTTGCTGTTTCGTGTGGTTTCAGAATGGTTTCAGGTTAGCTGTTGGGCCAAATATCTACCTTACAACACCCAGGGTTCAGGATGTTTTACTGGATGGAAAAAACAAAGCAGTTGAGGAAGAACAAAATTAAAAAGAAATTAAGATATGAGCTTTGTACAGCCAAGTACATCATCTTCTTTCCACATGAAGCACAGAGGGTGGTTTTTCCAGGCGCACACAGGAGCGTGGCACCTGTGTTCATTTAAATGATTACACATTCAACAAAATTTGAATGTGTGATGTGCAATCATTTGAATCACTCATTATGCATTAAAATAAACTGACACAAATACAACTCGTTCTCTGCTGCTTTTGAGAAACTAAGTAAATTAAACGAGAGAACGAAATGAAGGTGAGGCTAGGCTGAAGATTTGACATACAATAGAGTCAGAAAATTCAGAATTCATGGTTTTTGACTGTGATCAGATAACTCTCAGTGCTGGCGTGCAATTAGAAAGGCAGCAAGAGGAAGAACTGTGTCTGTTCCTTGTCCTGGACCACCACACTTGGGGCTCCCAGACCACTTCTCTCTGGGTTTTGACACTAACTCAGAGGACCACATAGCAGAAAGGGAAACAGCAGGGAAAAACAGCTTAAAAAAAAATCAAGTGTAAAGAATGTAGTCCTCCAGCGAAGTCTAGGTGTCCCCCCCCCCCACCTCGCCCCGCTCTCCCATTATAATTGTGATCACTGTCTCTTCTTTTTTATGGCTAATGATTTCTACACCCCACTTGAATGGGGGCGTCTGACCCTATCAGTCCACTGAAACTGTGTTTTCAAGGTTTGTCACTCTGACAAATCCAAATTTCCTTCTTACCTATCTTGACCTGTCAGCATTGGAGATGGATAACACCCTGCCTTCTACCTGAAACATCTTCTCTTACCTTCCACAATAACACACAGTTGTAAATTTACTCCTTTCTCACAACCGTTTCTTCTCAGCTTTCTCCTCCTCCTCCCATCCTGATCAGTGTTTAAATGATTGACAAGTGCCAGAGCTTGGTTTGGGATAATCCTCTTTTCTCTCTCTAGGAGATCATATCCAGTCCTATACATGCATGCAGATGAATCCAAACTTACATATGTAGGTCTAAAAGCATCTTCGAATTCCACATTTATATATCCAGTGCTTACTTAATATCCTAACTTGGAAGTCCTATTAAAATCTGAAATTTAAAATGTGATGAAAACAGAACTCTTAAATTTATACCTACCTCTCTTAAACAATATCATCTCCACCCATCTAGTTGCTCAGGCAAAAAAATATGGGTCATTCTCAACTCCTGTCTTTCACTCTCTTTATGGCACATTCAATTCATTAGCAAGCCCATTCAAGACTACACCCAAATGTTTCCTAATCCATTGAGCTCCATTTTCCTTCAGCTATTACAGCTGCCAGGTTTGTCTCCATCTAGTAGTAATTTTCTTCCCCCCCCCCCAATTTTCTCTATCTTTACTGATATCACCCTTGTCCATCACCATCATATTTTTCCTGACTACTATAATTACCTTTTAATTGACCTCCTAACTCTGCAACCAAAGGGGTCCTTTAAAAAACAGTTAAGTTTTTACATTTCCTATAGTAGCTTCCTACTGCATTTAGAATAAAACTTGAGCTTGTCATAGCCTACAAAGCCTTAAGAGATCTATTTCTGAGTTCCATGACCATATTATCTATAATTCTTAATTTTACAGAATGTTCTTCTAAAAACTTAAACCAGATTTTGTCATTCCCCAGATTAAAAACCTTCAAAGTTTAGTAATCCCTACCACATTGTACAATGTTATGTCTGTTAAGAATATTTTTGGCTCCAAGAAATGGAAAAACTAATTAATGGTGTCTTAAACAAAAAGTGATTAATTTTTCTCAAAGAACAAGAAATCCTGAGTAGGCAGTTGGTGGTATTGGTGCAGCTGTTTAATGATTCTTTTTTTTTCTCCCATCGTTAGTATGGTGGTGTTTGATCTTGTGCCTGTTCTCTTATGGTCCCCAAATGGCTCTTGTAGTTCTAGAGATCACATATATTTCATCCATGTTCAAAGCAAGAAAAATATAGAAGAGATAGAAGCTGTGACAATAAACCCATTCCTGCTCCAGGGCCGTTGCACTTATCATTTCTCCTGCTGGAATGTTTTCCCCAGATTTGCATATGGTTTGCTCCTTGTAACTATTGAGGTCACAATACAAATATCTCAGAGAGAAGAGTAACTTATCCAAAGTAGCACCTCTTACTTTAACTTCTGTTTGTTTTTCTTATTAAAATCTGTATTAGTTTTCTAGGGCTGCTGTAACGAAGTATCAAAGACCAGATGGCTTAATGTCTTCCTTCAGGCTGCTGTAAGAAAAATACCATAGACTGCATGGCATACATTACTTAAATTTATTTCTCACAATTATGGTGGCTGGAAAATCCAACATCAAGGTGGCCATTGATTTGTTTCCTGCTGAGAACCCTCTTCTTGGTTTGCAGATGGACACCTTCTGGTTGTGTCCTCACACAGCAGGGAGAGAGAAAGGAAGGAAATTCTTTCGTGTCTCTCCTTATAAGGGCACTAATCCTACCACGGAGGATTTTTCTCTTGTGCCCTATTATCTGCCAAAGGCCCCATCTCCAAATACCATCACACTGGGGGCTAGGGTTTCAACAGATGAATTTGGGAGGTACATATTCAGTCCATAGCATTCAAACAACAGAATTTTATTGTCTTATAGTTCTGGAAGCTAGAAGTCCAAGATCAAAGTGTTAGCAGGGATGATCCTTCCAAGGGCTGTCAGGGGAAGAGCTGCTCCAGGCCTCTCTCCTTGGCTTGTAGATGGCCATTGTCTCTCTGTGTCTTCACATTGTCTTCCCTTTGTAAGTGTCTGTATCTAAATTTCCTTTTCTTATAAGCACACCGGTCATATTAGATTAGGGTCCACCCCAGTGACCTCATTTTAGCATGATTACTGCTGTAAAAAAATTACCTATCTCCAATGTTCTGAAGGATTGGGGGTTAATAATTCCACACATGGATTTGGGAAGAGGGCACAATTCAATTCATAACAAACTCAATAAATATGTGCTGAACAAATGGGTAGATTTAAATCAAAGCAACCATTTACTGAATGTTTACAATGTGTCAAATGCTACATGGAGCAATTGACCCTTTCTCCTTTTATTCTGACAATAATCTGGTGAAGAAGGTATTACATATGTTCTCTTTTAGAAATGGGAAAACCATAGCTAGAGATACAGTGAGTAGAAGAGCAGTATAGTGGGGGCAAGGAAGAAAATAAAGACTGGGATGTTGTTAGCAAAATACTGAGGAAACCTCGTTTGAGACATTTTCATTATCTTTGGCCATATTAGATCATGATTAGACAAGAAGACTGCTATAGTGAGTTTAGACAGAGATCAGCAAACTGGTTTCTGTAAAATACTTATGTTAGCCTTCCAAGTTACGTTGTTTCTGTCACAACTTCTCTGTCATTGTAGTATGAAGCAGCCATAGATAATACATAAACAAATGACTGTGGTTGTGTTCCAATTAAACATTATTTATAAAGCCAGTGACCAGACAGATTTGGCCTATGGCCCATAGTTTGCTAAAGCCTTGGTTGAAGAAGTTTTTACTTTGATTTTCTTTCCTTTTGTTTTCCTAAAAGTAAATTAATTTTATGAATATAGAAAAGCTATGCTGACCTGCTGTCTTTGAGATGCCCAGCATTATCTTCCCTCTTCTAGAGAGAGTTGTACCAAACAATTTAAAACCCGAGAGCTACTCAGAAAGTCCACAACTGTCCTCTGAAATGCTCTCATCCTCTGGGAAATTTTTTTGTCACCTCATGTTACAGTGTGAACTTCTTTCCTTTGTGATGGTGGGAGAGAGCTGTGGGGACAGAGGAAAAGTCCAAGGGACAGAGATGCAAAAGCTAGCAATCCTGAGTTCCATTCCTGGCTGAAAGACAGACAAACAACTGGCTTTGGTGCCAATTACTTCAATTCTCTATGGGTTGTTTTGTTTCCTGAAGAGATCAGAAAACATCTATCTAAGGCTAGATAGTCCTTATTTAATCTTGGAGGTAATCTGGGTAAATATACTTGATAAATAGGCAGGGTAAGAGTAACCTGATTTAGGGGTGCTAAGAATTCTCCCCTGTTGCCTGAACATTTATGTATTTTCAACTTGTGAATCCGGTGTTCCTTGTCAGCCTTTGATGAGTTTCTTGTATTTTCTCTTGATTGTAGATAGACCTTAAGAACTCAGCCTAGGTTTTTGTTTTCGTTTTTGTTTTTTTCCCCCCTCTCTTCTGACATCTGCCCTATTCCATTGTAATCCATGGAGTTCTTCTTTTTTCAAGTCTGGACTCCAAGCAAGATGGAGTTTCCATCTACCCCAACATTCACTGCCCAGTAGTGGCATCCTTGTGGGCCCACATCCATCACATTTTATGTGCTTTACTTCTAAAGCAGCCTGGGAAACAAGACCTAACAGAAGTGAACTTGGGAGTTTATATGATAAGATAAAGATCTTATAATAGTTGACCCTGCTCTAAGACTCCTCCATGTTTTCATTTTCATTTGAAAAAAACTTATTTTTTTCTTATTACAACAGTAACATGTGACAACGTGTTAGATTAATACCCTGAAAACCCACCCAACTCAAAATTCCTAGAAATCCTAGCTTAAATGTAACAAACATCCTTGAAACACACAGCTGAAATCATAAGAGTATAAGAGAAATCTCCAGGGTCAAAAACAAACAGGGACTAGAAACCTGTGTGGTTCATCCTGAAGTTTGTCCTGAAGAAACACTGACTTCCTAGGGAGTGTCTGTGAGTTCTAATAATCTGTAGGCTTTCATTTTAATGGTTGGACAGGAGATACAAGATGAGGCTTCAGAGCCATGCAGGATTGGGGAATTGAAACTTAGAGAGTTCTCCACAGCTAAGACCTCAAGGGATACATTCTGAAGGAAGAAATGAACTAGGAAAAAATCCACCTGCTGGCAAACAGAAATGAAAATGACACTTGTTTATTATGGCTTAAGCTCCAGATTGAAAAAAAATGTAATTAAGGCCTTCCCACATGTGGGTGTGGGATTTGAATTTATACTACCTGAATATCTAGGAAATCCTAGTCTGAGGAATTAAAGTGGTTCTTGTTCGAGAGGACTCCAGGGCACCTGGCAAAAGCAAATTCACATTCCCTGTGAAGGTTTGTCTCCTTACTCAGATTCTACAGGATTCTTACAGATTAAATCCCAAATAAGACTTCATAGTTCAAAATTTCAAAACACATAAGAAATGGACCATTATGTATGACAATGTTAGCAGATACAACAAAAGCAAAACTAGATACCCAAGACCTTCTAATATGGAATTATTACATGCAGGATATAAGTAGATTTTAATATGTCTTTTTGCCAGTACAACACTGGTTACTGTACATTTAAATTCAAGATGTATGAAACCTCTAACTATGCCTTTCCACTTACTGGTGTTCTCTTCAATTTCTTTAAGCAATATTTGGGTTTCAGTGTATAAGTCTTTTACTCCTTAGTCAAGGTTATTCCTAAATAATAACATACTACTTCTACTAATAATAACATAATAATAATAATAACAACAACATACTTAGTCAAGTATGTTATTTGTTTTACAAATAGCAACTGATTTTTGTGTGTTGATTTTGTATCCTATAACATTGCTAAATATACATATTTTAATTTTTTTGTGTGTCTGTGGAATCTTTAGGGTTTTCTCCGTACAAAATCATATTGTTTGTGAACAGAGGTAATTCTACTATTGGATGCTATTTATTTCTATTTTTTGCCTAATTGCTCTGGCTAGGATTTCCAGTACTATGTTGAATGAAAGTGAATGAAATAGGTACACTTGTCTAATTCCTGATCTTAGAGGAAAAGCTCTTTCACCATGAAATATGTTAGCTTAGCTGTAGGCTTTTCAGAATATTGTCTTTATTATGTTGTGGTAGTGACCTAATACTGCTAGTTTGTTGAGTGTTTATATCACGAAAAGGTGTTAAAATTTCATTAAATGCCTTTTCTGCATCAACTGAGAAAATCATAAGATGCTCTCACCCCTATTCTATTAATGTGATATTTACATCAATTAAAATTTTATTTGTTGAACCATCCTTGCATTCCAGGAATAAATTCCATGTGGTCATGGTATGTAATCTTTTTGATGTGCTGTTAAATTCTGTCTGCTAGTATTTTCTTGAGGATTTTAGCAGCAATATTCATCAGGGGTATTGGTCTTCAGTTTTCTTCTAATGGTCTTTGTTGAGATTTGGTATCAGTGTAATGCTGCCCTCATAGAATAGGTTTAGAAGTCCTCCCTCTTCTTCAATTTTTTGGAAGATTTTGAGGAGTATTGTTAATTTTTCTGTGTGTTTCTATAGAATTTGTCCACTTTATCTGAGATTATCTAATTTGATGTATAATTGTTCATAGCATCCTCTTATCCTTTTTATTTCTGTAAAATCTCTAATGTCCCCTTTGTGATTTCTGATATTAGTTATTTGAGGCTTTTCCATTTTTTAAGTCACTCTAGCTAAAGTTTTGTCAATTTTGTTGAACCTTTAGAACAATCAATTCTTGGCTTTATTGATTTTTCTTCATTAGTTTTTTGACTCTATTCTATCTTTGTTCTGATCTTTATTATTTCTTTCCTTCTGCTAGCTATTGGTATGCTTTCTTCTTCCTCTTTTTTTTACTTCCAATATAATTAACACACAATATTATATAGTTTCAGGTGTACACTATAGCGATTCAACATTTCTTTTTTTTTTTTTTTTCAACGTTTATTTATTTTTGGGACAGAGAGAGACAGAGCATGAACGGGGGAGGGGCAGAGAGAGAGGGAGACACAGAATCCGAAACAGGCTCCAGGCTCTGAGCCATCAGCCCAGAGCCTGACGCGGGGCTCGAACTCACGGACCGCGAGATCGTGACCTGGCTGAAGTCGGACGCTTAACCGACTGCGCCACCCAGGCGCCCCGCGATTCAACATTTCTATACATTATTCAGTGTTCATCGTGATAAGTGTATTTTTGATCCCCTTCACCAATTTCACCCATCTCCCAACTCACTTGCCCTCTGATAACCACTAGGTTGTTCTCTATATTTAAGAGTATGGGGGTTTTTGTTAGTTTATCTTCTTTTCTTGGTTTGTTTTATTTCTAAAATTCCACATATGAGAGAAATCATATGGTATTTGTCTTTCTCTGACTTGTTTCACTTAGGATTATACCCTCAGGATCCTTGGGGCAAATGGCAAGATTTCATTACTTCTTTTGGCTGAATAATATTCCATTGTGTGTATGCACCCCACATCTTCTTTATTCATCTATCATTGGATATGTGGGCTGATTCCATCATTTGGCTATTGTAAATAATGCTGCAATATACATAGAGGTGTATATATCTATTCAAATTAGTGTTTTCATTTTCTTTCATTAATTACCTGGTAGTAGAATCACTGGATCATATGGTAATTCTATTTTTAATTTATTGACAAACTTCCATCCTGTTTTCCACAGTGGCTGCCCCAGTTTGCATTCCCACCAACAGTGCATGAAGTTTCCCCATTCTCTACATCCTCATCAATACTTGTTTCTTGTGTTTTTGATTTTAGTCATTCTGACAAGTGTGAAGTGATAACTCATTGGGATTTTTATTTGCATTTCCCTGATGTTGAGTGATGTTGAGCATCTTTTCATGTGGCTGTTGACCATCGTATGTCTTCTTTGGAAAAATGCCTGTTCATGTCTTCTGCCCATTTTTTTACTTGGATTATTTGTGGGGTTTCATATATTTTGGGTAGTAATCCTTTATTGGATATGTCATTTGCAAATATCTTCTCCAATTCAGCAGGCTGTCTTTTTGTTTTGTTGATTGTTTCTTTTGCTGTGCAGGAGCTTTTTATATTGTTGTTTTCCCTGCAGTTTATTTTTGCTTTTGTTTCCCTTGTCTCAGGAGATAAAGCTAGAAAAAATGTTGCTATGGCTGATGTCAGAGAAATTACCACCTGTTCTCTCTACTAGGATTTTTAAAGATTCATGTCTCACATTTAGGTTTTTAATCCATTTTGAGCTTATTTTTGTGTATGGTGTAAGAAAGTGGTCCAGTTTCATTCTTATGCATGTTGCTGTCCAGTTTTCCTAATGCCATTTGTTGAAGAGACTATCTTTTTCCCATTGTGTATTCTTGCCTTCTTTGTCAAAGCTTAATTGACCATATAATCATGGGTTTATTTCTGGGCTTTGTATTCTGTTCCATTGATCTCTGTGTCTATTTTTGTGCCAGTAATATACTAATTCAATTACTATAGCTTTGGAGTATATCTTGGAATCTGTGATTGTGATACCTCCAGTTTTGTTCTTTATATAGATTGCTTTGGTTATTTGAGACCTTTTGTGGTTTGATAAAATTTTGTATTATTTGTTACAGTTCTTTGAAAAATGCTATTGGTATTTTGGTAGGGATTACATTAAATCTGCAGATCATTTTGGGTAATATGGACATTTTAACAATATTTGTTCTCTCAATCCTTCAGTATGGACTATCTTTCCATTTTTTTGTGACATCTTTAATTTCTTTCATCAGTGTTTTATAGTTTTCAGAATATAGGCCTTTTACCTCCTTAGTTAAGTTTATTCCGAGGTATTTTATTATTTTTGGTGCAATTGTAAATGAGATTGTTGTCTTAATTTCTCTTTCTGATGCTTTATTATTAGTGTATAGAAATGCAGCAGATTTCTAGAAATTTATTATGTATCCTGCAACTTTACCAAATATATTAATACTGCTAATTGTTTTTTGGTGGAGTCTTAAGGATTTTCTAAGTGTAGTATCATGTCATCTGCATAGTAACACTTTTACTTCTTTCCCACCAATTTGGAAGCCTTTTCTTTCTTGTCTGATTGCTGTGGTTGGGACTTGCAATGCTATCTTGAATAAAAGTGGTGAGAGTGGACATCCTTATGTTGGTCCTGATCTCAGAGGAAAAGCTATTTTTCGCCATTGAATATGATGTTAGCTGTGGGTTTTTTCAAATACAGCCTTTAACATGTTGAGTATGTATGTTTCCTCTAAACCTATTTTGTTGAGAATTTTATCACGAATGGATATTGGATTTTGTCAAATGCTTTTCTCCATCTGTTGAGATGATCATATGACTTTTATCTTTGATTTTTTAATGTTATGTATCACAATGATTAATTTGCAGATATTGAACCATTCTTTCATCCCCAGAATAAATTCCACTTGATTGTGGTAAATGATCCTTTGAATGTATTGTTAAATGTGATTTGCTAATATTTTGTTGAGTATTTTTGCATTTGTGTTTATCAAGAATATTGACTTGTAGTTTTCTTTCTTTTTTTATGGTGTCTTTGTCTGGTTTTGGTATCAGGGTAATGCTGGCTTCATAGAATGAATTTGGAAGTTTTCGTTCTATTTTTTGTAATATTTTGAGAGGAATAAATATTAACTTTTTAAAAAATATTGGGTAGAATTCACCCGTGAAACAATCTGGTCCTAGATTTTTGTTCATTTGGACAATTTTGATTACCAATTAAATTTTGTTTTACTAATCTGTTCATGTTTTCCATTTCTTCCTGGTTCAGTTTTGGAAGATTGAAATCTTCTAGGAATTTATCCATTTTGTCTAGATTGTCCAATTTCTTGGCATATAATTTTTTGTAGTAATGTCTTATAATTCTTTATATTTATGTGGTTTTGGTTATTCTCCTGTTTCATTTCTTTTTTCTTTTTTTTTTTAAGTTTATTTATTTTGAGAGAGACAGAAACAGCACAAGTGGGGGAGTGGCAGAGAGAGGGAGACAGAGAATCCCAAGCAGGCTCTACACTGCCAGCATAGTGCCTGACACAGGGCTTGAACTCAGGAAACTGTGAGACCATGACCTGAGCTGAAATCAAGAGTCGGGGGGCTTAACTGACTGAGCCATCCAGGCTCTCCTCTCCTCTTTCATTTCTGATTTTATTTAGAGTCGTCTTCCTTTTTTTCTTGATGAGTCTGGTTAAAGGTTTATCCATTTTTCTTACATTCTCACAGACCAGCTCTTGGTTTCATTGATACTATTTATTTATTTATTTATTTATTTATTTATTTATTTATTATTTCCATTCTGATCTTTATAATTTTCTTTTTCTACTAACATTGGGCTTTGTTTGTTCTTTTTCTGGCTCCTTAGGTGTCAGTTTGGATTGTTATTTGAGATTTTTCTTCTTTCTTGAGGTAGGCCTGTACATTCCCTTTTAAAATTCCCTTTGCTGCATCCCAAAGAGTTTGGGTGATCGTGTTCCATTTTCCTTTGTCTCCAGGTATTTTTTTTGTTCCCTGTTTGAGTTTTTTTTAACCCTTTGGTGGTTGAGTAGCCTGTTGTTTGGCCTGCACATGTTTGTGGGTGTTTTCCAGTTTTTTTTTTTTTCATTGATTTCTAGTTTCATATTGTCGTGGTCAGAAAATATGCTTGATGACTTCACTCTTCCTAAATTTATTGAGGCTTATTTTGTGGCCTAACCTGTGATATGTCCTGGGGAATATTCTATGTGCACTTAAAAAGAATGTGCATTCTGATGTTTTTGGATGGGATGTTCTGTATATATTTAAGTGTATCTGGTCTAATGTGTCATTCCAAGCCACTATTTCCTTATTAACTTTCTGCCTAGGTGATATATTCATTGGTTTAAAAGGGGTGTTAAAGTCTCCTACTATTAATGATTACTGTCAGTTTCTCCCTTTGTATCTGTCAATAATTGCTTTATGTATTTAGGTGTACCTAAGTTGAGTGTGTAGATATTTATAATTGTTATATCCTCTGGTTGGATTCATCCCTTTATCATTATGTAATGTAATGTTCTTCTTTGTTAGTTACAGTTTTTGTTTTAAAGTCTATTTTGTCTAATATAAGTTTTGCTGCCCCAGACTTTTTTTTTGAACTGGCTTCCTTTCTGAATTATAATTTTCTAGAGTGGTAGGCTTCCTTTATCTTTTGTGAGTCTACTGTAGGTTTTTGCCTCATGGTTATTTTATGTCTTACATATTGCATCTGATAGATTTAACAGTTTACACTAACAACTTCAGGCACATTTTAAATCTCTACCATTTTATTTCTCCTCCTTTTATGTTTTCATGTCACAAGTTACTTCTTTTTATATTGTGTATCTATTAACAAATTATTGTCACTATCATTACTTTTAATGCTCTGTCCTTTAATCTTTATACTGAAGTGGTTAACATTCCATCATATTACAACATTTAAGTATTCTGAATCTGACTATACACTTACTGGTATGTGTGTTTTGTACTTTTTCATATGTTTTCACTTACTAATCAGTGTTTTTCATTTAAGCTTGAAGAATTCCTTTCAGCCTTTCTTGTAAGGCAGGTCTAATGTTGATGAAGTTCCCCAGCTTTTGTTTGTCTTTTAAAGTCTTTATGTTTCCTTCATTTCTGTTCTGCTGGGTAAAGTATTCTTGACTGTCAGGTGTTTTTTTCTTTTTTCTTTAGATAATATATTCCCACACTCTCCTGTACTGTACAATTTCTGCTGAGAAATCTTTTGATAGCATTATAGGGGGGTCCTTTGTAAGTTACAAGTGTTTTTTTTCTCTTGCTGTTTTTAAGATTCTCCCATTGTCTTTGATTTTTGACATTTTTATTGTAATGGGTCTAGGAGAAGATCTTTTTAAATTGATTTTGTTTAGTTACCTATGAGCTTCATGGACTTGGATATCCAAATCTCTCTCCAGACTTTGAAAGTTCTTGACCATTATTATTTTAAATAAGCTTTGCACCTTCTTGGTTTCTTCTTATTTCTCCTCTGCTGGAGCTCTAATAATTCTCAAATAGTTTTTTTGATGGTATCCTATAGATCATACAGGCTTTCTTTCCTTGTTTCCTCTTTTTTCTTTTTGCTCCTCTGATTTAGACAATTTTAATGATCTATCTTGGGCCTCACTTATTCTTCTGCCTGGTCAAGTCTATTGTTGAAGCTCTTGATTGAATTCTTTTTTTTTCTTTAATTAATTAATTAATTTTTAAATTTACATCCAAGTTAGTTGGCATACAGTTCAACAACAATTTCAGGAGTATATTCCTTAATGTCCTTTACCCATTTAGCCCATACCCCCTCCCACAACCCCTCCAGCAACCCTCTGTTCTCTATATTTAAGAGTCTCTTATGTCTTGTCCCCCATCCCTGTTTTCATATTATTGGTTCTTCCCTTCCCTTATGTTCATCTGTTTTGTATCTTAAATTTTTCATATGAGTGAAGTCCTATGATATTTTTCTTTCTCTAATTTCACTTAGCATAATACCCTCTAGTTCCATCCATGTAGTCGCAAATGGCAAGATTTCATTCTTTTTGATTGCCAAGTAATACTCCATTATACACTCCATATACTCCACTATATATATATATATATATATATATATATATATATATACACCCCACATCTTCTTTAACCATTCATCTGTCGATGAACATTTGGGGTCTTTCCATACTTTGGCTATTGTTGATAGTGCTGCTATAAACATTTGGGGTGCATGTGCCTCTTCGAAACAGCACACTTGTATCCTTGGATAAATACCTAGTAGTGCAATTGCTGGGTCATGGGGTAGTTCTAGTTTTAATATTTTGAGAAACCTCCATACTATTTTCCAGAGTGGCTGCACCGGTTTGCATTCCCACCAGCAGTGCAAAAGAGATCCTTTCTCTACATCCTCACCAATACATATTGTTGCCTGAGCTGTTAACGTTAGCCATTCTGACAGTTGTGATGTGGTATCTCATTGTGGTTTTGATTTGTATTTCCCTGATGATGAGCATCTTTTCAAGCGTCTGTTAATCATCTATCTGGGTGTCTTCTTTGGAGAAGTGTCTATTCATGTCTTTTGCCCATTTCTTCACTGGATTATTTGTTTTTTGAGTATTGAGTTTGATAAGCTCTTTATAGATTTTAGATACTAACCCTTTATCTGATATGTCATTTGCAAATATCTTCTATTCTGTCAGTTGCCTTTTAGTTTTGCTGATCAATTGAATTCTCAAGTTAATATATTCTACAGTTCCAATTTCTGTTTCGTTCTTTTTTATGTTTTGTTTGTTTGTTTATTAAATCTCCCAAACTTCTCATTTTGTTCTTGTATTGTTTTTTTGATATTGTTAATTGTTTATCTGTATTATCTTGCAATTCTCTGATTATCTTTAGAAGAATTATCTAATATTCTTTGTTGGACAATTCCTAGATTCTCATTCATTTAGGGCCACTCTCTGGAGGTTTACTTTTTTCTTTTGGCCATGTCATTTTTATCCTGATTCTTTGTAATTCCTGTAGCTTTGTGTAGGGCGCTGCACATGTGAAGAAGAAGTCACCTCTTCCAGACGTTGTGGACTATTTGGGGTAAGGCAGGACTTTCATTTGCATGTGAGGACACACTGAAGTGTGCTGTAATCCTAGCTTTAGTGGTGCAGGGGCATGTGGTGGCGATGGGTCTAAGGAGGTTTGATATCTTTTTGGCTCAAGCCAGTGGGGTCAATAGCTTTGAGAACTGTGGGGTCCTTGGCAAGTACTGTTGGTGATATGCAGTGGCTACAAGGACCATTGGAGTCCTCAACGATGCCTTCATGTCCATGGCTAGGGACCAGAGCAGGTAGCAGTGGTGGCTAGAGCCAGTGATGTGCACACATAGCTGTGGAGACCAGCTGCAGGTGTCCATAATGTGTCAGGGGAAGGTTGCAGATACACACACACAGTGGTAGGAGCAAGAGTCAGGGAAAGCTATAGGTGGCCCTGGCTATCAGTGTGATCTTCTATGGCTGCACGATCTCCCCCTGGGCATGTACACTGCAGTGGAGGCCAGTGATGTGCATCAGGTCTGCAGTGTGCAAGTGTACAGCTGGAGGGGTTAGCCCCACATACACTCATGGTGGGGGAGGGGGTCAGCCATGGGAATCTAGGCTGGTGTTTGGTATTCCTGCAGTCACAGGGGCTTTGATTGGTTGCCAGTGCTGTTCCTGGGCAGGAGAAAGGATCAGGGAGGGACTCAGTTGACTGGTACCAGTGAATCCAAATACATGTGGGAAGAAAACTGGTGAAATCTGTAAGAGGCCCACAGCAGAAGTGTTGGCCATTGGTTCCTTCTTCCATGTTGAAGGCTTCAAGGTTTATCCATAAAGCAGGTCACTGTGAACTGTGATCATTCCTTTTGTGTGACTGCTACTGCTTTTCTTCCTTGTTCCTAGCCATCCCTATATAACTCATCCTATACCCCATCTATGTGGGGGTAAAACTGAAGTGAGACCTTCATGTGGTGCCTCAAAAGGCTAGAAAAGCTGGTCAGTCACCCTATTAACATTTTTCCAGTGAGAGAAACTCTTTCTGGTTGTGAAATTCTCCTTTGGCATTGAGCAATGCTGGCTTGGGGGTGGGATGATGCAGACAAAATAACTCTGTCTTCCTTCACTTTTTGTGTAGTTATTTTCAGGACTTCTGTTCCACTTTGTTGCTAAGGTTTCTTGAGTGGACTCCAAAGTTCCTGGTTTTATTCATGGATAGCTGTCTAATTATTGATTTTTGTGAGGGGTTGGAGGTTGGGGTCTCCTACATCACCATCTTGGTGATGTCACCTCCCTGTTTTTTGCATGCCTTGGGAATTTTGTTGAAAGTTGGGCATTTTAGTCCCTCAAACACAGCAGTATTGAGGCCAGAAAATTTGGAATTCCAATAATCTGGGCTACAGAGTGACAGAAACCTCTCCAGCGGTCCACAGGGACAGCTTGGCGGGCCACAGGTACATGATTGCAAATTGGGAGAGATAAAATGGGTGCCATAGGCATGGAGAGGAGGGATCCCCTTCTGTGGAGAGACAAAGGAAGAGAAAGAGAGGCTATGGAAGTGTAGGATTGTACTTGGACAAGAGAAAAACCTCTCCAAACCATGAACCAGGGAATAGAAAAACCATAGAAAGAACCAATTTTATAGCTTGCAAACAGCCTTAAGAGTGACGATCCAGGGTTGTGGGACTTTCTCCAGACTGGGGCTGGCTGCTCTGTACACCTGCCTGGGGGGCAGGGGAGCCAGCCTTTGGCTGGGTAGCAAGGTCAGAAGTGTAGTCAGAGAGAGCAGTCCCCTCCTTGAGTGCTGTAGGAAGAAGGTATATAGTCACTCCAAGGACAAAAGACCCTGCAGGTGCCTGTGAAACAGAGAGGCCCTTTGTCAGCTGGGCAGAGTGGCACAACCCTGGAACCAGGGTGTGTGGAGTGGGATCCTTTAAGACATTGGGGTTTGAATCCCAATCAAGTGCCTGGGAGGCTGAGGAGACTGTAGAGCAGGACAAACCAGCCTTCTTGAGCCTGTGGGGCACTGTGAGGAAGGCCTGAACAGAGTGGTCTGGGACACCAGATCCAGAGGAGAGACTGGGGTGTCACCATTTCTGTCTCTCCATCACCAACAAGGTGGGGTTTCAGGGAATGGACAGCAGGTCCAGAGTGGAGGCAGGACCAGCCTACACCAAACCACAGCCCTCCATGCCTGGTAACTGCGTATCTAACAGAGCAAGAGTGACACTGACCAAACCAGATGGCCCCTCCTCCAGACCTGTGCAGTCACCAGTTCCAAGGCATCATCAGATAACAGTCCAGCAGTTTTGCATTTTCTGATTTGATTCTTGGTTAATTCCTGTATGTGTGTGTGTATGTGTGTGTGTGTACATATATACATATATATGTATATTTATATATATATACATAAACATATATATATACATATAAATTTTCTTTATTTCTTTTCTTCTTATTTCTTCCCTTCTTTCTTCTCTATTCTGGTTATTGGTTTGTTTAAGCAGACATTTTGAATCTTCTCTTCTGTACCTCCTTTATTTTCCTCTCTCTCTCTGAATTAAGCCATACAGATTTCCTGGTTCTCTGCCTGGTCAATTTTTTTTTTCTTTTCTTTTTCCCCAGCCCTCTCATTTCTCTCTTTGTATGGGGTAAGGCTTCTTCCACCACCACCCCCCCTTTAAAATTTTTCCAAGTTTATTTCAATGAACAAATCAAAGCACACCTGATGGAAGGTCCAAACCACCACTACGAGTAGGGAGATGAAGCAACCAGAGTCACAACAACAGAGAGAATGCAACACACTCCAAAAACACCTCCTGTAGAGCCACAACCTGGACATTATGTGACCCCTTTTTAATATACTAGCACTCACAGGTGCAGAACACATAACAAGCCATTAAAACATGGGGTGGCCAACTTCAGCTCAGGTCATGATCTCATGATTCATGAGTTCGAGCCCCAATTCGGGCTCTGTGCTGACAGCTCAGAGCCTGGAGCCTGCTTCAGATTCTGTGTCTCCCTCTCTCTTTGCCCCTCCCCCACTCATGCTCTGTATCTCTCTTATTGAATATTTAAAAAAACATTTTAAAAAACTTAACAAGCTATTAAAACATGTAAAGGACAGAAAACTAGCCAAAATAATAAAACAGGAGGACTCTCCTCAAAAGAAATTCCAGGAAGAAATGGCAGCTAAATTTGCTCAAAACATATACAAACAATATATCTGAGCAAGAATTTAGAATAATAGTCATAAGATTAATAGCTGGGCTTGAAGAAAGCATAGAAGACAGTAGAGAATCTATTGCTGCAGAGCTCAAGGAACTAAGAAATAGTCATGGCAAATAAAGAAGTGCTGTAAATGAGGGGCAAGATAAACTAGATCAAGTGACAGCAAGAATGGAGGCCACAGAGTGGAGAAGAAGTGAAATAGAAGATAAAATTGTGGGAAATGATGAAGCCAAGAAAAAGAGGGATAAAATACTAGACCACAAGGGGAGAATTAAAGAACTAAGTGATTCAGTGAAACGTAATAATAGCCACATCATAGGAATTTCAGAAGAAGAAGAGAGAAAGGGGAAGAAGGTTTATTTGAACAAATTACAGCTGAGAACCTCCTTAATCTGGGGAAGGAAGCAGACATCCAAATCCAGGAGGTACAGAGAACTCCCTTTACAATCAACAAGAATAGGTCTTCACAATGGATATCATAGTGAAGCTGGAAAAATACAAAGATAAAAAGAGGATTCTGTTGGGAAAAAACAGGCCTTAACCTACAAGTGTAGACACATAAGGAAAGTAGCAGATCTATCCACTGAAACTTGGCAGGCCAGAAGGGAGTGGCAGGAAATAATCAATGTGCTGAATAGGAAAAATATGCAGCCAAGAATCCTTTATCCAGAAAGGCTGTCATTCAGAATAGAAGAAGAGATAAAGGCTTTCCCAGACAAACAAAAACTGAAAGAGTTCATGACCACTAAACTAGATCTGCAAGAGATCCTAAGGGGGACTATGTGAGTGTGCAAACACTACAAAGGATCAGAGACATCACCAGAAGCATTAAACCTACACATAACACAATGACAATATATCCATATCTTTCAATAATAACTCTGAATGTAAATAGACTAAATGCCCCAATGAAAAAGACATAGGGTGTCAGAATGGCTAAAACACCAAGATCCATCTATATATGTTACCTATAAGAGTTTCATTTTCAACCTGAGGACACCTTCAGATTGAAAGTGAGGGGATGGAGAACCATCTATCATGCTACTAGAAGTCAAAAGAAAGCTGGAGTAGCCATATTTATATCAGACAAACTACATTTTAAACTAAAGCCTGTAACAAGAGATGAAGAAGGGCATTATATAATAATTATGCTGTCTGTCTATCAAGAAGAGCTAACAATTGTAAATGTTTATGCCAACTTAGGCCACCAAATATATTAATTAATCACAAACACAAACATTCTTATTGATAAGAATACAGTAATGTCAGGGGATTTTAATACTCCACTTACATCAATGGACAGATCATCTAGGCAGAAAATAAATAAACAATGGCCTTGAATGATATCCTGGATCAGAAGGATTTGATAGGTATATTCAGAACCTTTCATCCAAAAGCAGCAGAATATACATTCTTCTCTGGTGCACATGGAAAATTCTCCAAGATAGATCACATACTGCGTCATAAAACAGCCCTCAATAAATATAAAAGAATTGAGATCATACCATGCATATTTTCAGATCATAATGCTATGAAACTTGAAATCAATCACAAGAAAAAATTTAGAAAGCCTCCAAATGCATGGAGGTTAAAGAACATCCTACTAAAGAATGAATGGGTCAACCAGGAAATTAAATAAGAAATTAAAAAATATATGGAAGAAAATTAAAATGAAAATACAATAATCCAAACCCTTTGGGATGCAGCAAATGCATTCTTAAGAGGAAAATACACCGCAATCCAGGCCTATCTCAAGAAATAAGAAAAATCCCAAATACAAACCTAACCTAACACCTGAAAGAACTAGAAGTAGAGAGGCAAAGAAACCCCAAAGCCAGCAGAAGAGAAATAATAAACATTAGAGCAGAAATAAACAATATAGAAACCAAAAAACAAAAAGAAAACAAAAAACAAAACAGTAGAATAGATCAATGAATCTAAGAACTGGTTTCTTGAAGGAATAAAGAAAATTGATAAACTCCTAGCCAGACTTATCAAAAAGAAAATAGAACCCAAATAGATGAAATCATGAATAAAAGAGATCACAACCAACACCACAGTAATACAAACAATTATTAGAGAATACTATGAAAAATTATATGCCAACAAACTGGATAACCTGGAAGAAATGGACAAATTCCTAGACACCCACACACTACCAAAACTCAAACAGGAAGAAATAGAAAATTTGAACAGACCCATAACCAGCAAAGAAATAGAAGCAGTTATCAAAAATCTCCCAACAAATAATAGTCCTGGGCCAGATGGCTTCTCAGGGGAATTCTATCAGACATTTAAAGCAGACTTAACACCTACCCTTCCCAAGCTTTTCAAAAAAATAGAAATGGAAGGAACCCTCTTGGACTTATTCTATGAATTCAGCATTACCTTGATTCCCAAACCAAAGATCCCACTAAAAAGGAGAATTACAGGCCAATATCTCTAATGAACATGGATGCAAAAATTCTCAACAAGATACTAGTAATAGAATTCAACAGCATATAAAAAGAGGGGCGCCTGGGTGACTCAGTTGAGCATCCCACTTCAGCTCATGTCATGATCTCTCAGCTTGTGGGTTCAAGCCCCACATCTGTGGGGGGGTGCTGACAGCTCAAAACCTGGAGCCTGCTTCAGATTCTATATCTCCCTCTCTCTCTACCCCTCTTCCACTCCTGCTCTGTCTCTCTTTCAAAATTAAAAATAAACACAAAAAGCAGCATATAAAAAGAATTATTCACCATTTTCAAGTGGGATTCTTTCCTGGGCTGCAGGGCTGGTTCAATATTCGCAAATCAATCAATGTGATACATCATATTAATGGAAGAAAGGATTAGAACCATATGATCCTATCAATAGATGCAGAAAAAAACATTTGACAAAATACAGCATTGTTTCTTAATACAAACCCTCAAGAAAGTCAAGACAGAAGGCACATACCTTAACATGACTGAAAAGCCCACAGTTAATATCATCCTCAATGGGGAAAAACTGAGAGCTTTCCCCCTCCGATTAGGAATGCAACAGGGATGTCCACTCTCACCACTGTTGTTTAACATAGTGTTGGAAGTCCCGGCACCAGCAATCAGACAACAAAATGAAATATAAGGCATCGAATTGGCAAAGAAGAAGTCAAACTTTCTCAGACGACATGACACTCTACATGGAAAACCCAGAAGACTCCATCAAAAGACTCCTAGAACTGATACATGAATTAAACAAAGTCACAAGGTACAAAGTCATAGTATAGAAATCGGTTGCATTCTTATACACCAATAATGAAGCAACAGAAAGAGAAATAAACTGATCCCATTTTCAATTGCACCAAGAATGATAAAATACCTAGGAATAAACTTAACCAAAGATGTAAAAGATTTGTATGCTGAAAACTATAGAAAGCTTATGAAGGAAATTAAAGAAGACACAAAGAAATGGAAAAACATTCCATGCTCATGGAGTGGAAGAAGAAATACTGTTAAAATGTTCCATACTACCCAAAGCAATCTACACATTCACTGCAATCCCAATCAAAATTGCACCAGCATTCTTCTCTGAGCTAGAACAAACAATCCTAAAATTTGTATGAAACCACAAAAGACCCCAAATAGCCAAAGTAATATTGAAGAAGAAAATCAGGGCAGGAGGCATCACAATCCCGGACTTTAGCCTCTACTACAAAGTGGTAATCATCAAGACAGTATGGTGTTGGCAAAAAAAAAAGAAAAGAAAAAGAAAAACAAACAAAAACACAAAAACAAACCACCAGACACATAGACCAATGGAATAGAACAGAAAACCTAGAATTGGACCCCCAAATGTATGGCCAACTTCTTTGACAAAGCAGGAAAGAACATCCAATGGAAAAAAGACAGTCTCTTTAGCAAATGGTGTTGTGAGAACTGGATAGCAACATGCAGAAGAATGAAACTGGGCCACTTTCTTACATGATACACAAAAATAAACTCAAAATGGATGAAAGACCTAAGTGTGAGACAAGAAACTTTGAAGACCCTAGAGGAGAAAGCAGGCAACAACCTCTTTGACTTCGGCCGCAGCAATTTCTTACTCAACACATCTCCAAAGGCAAGGGAAATAAAAGCAAAATGAACTATTGGGACCTCATCAAGATAAAAAGCTTCTGCACAGCAAAGGAAATGATCAATAAAACTAAAAGGCAACTGACAGAATGGGAGAAGATATTTGCAAATGGCATATTGGATAAAGGGTTAGTATCCAAAATCTATAAAGAGCTTATCAAATTCAACACCTGAAAAACAATCCAGTGAAGAAATGGGCAGAAGACATGAATAGACACTTTTCCAAAGAAAACATCCAGATGGCCAACAGACACATGAAAAGATATTCAACATCGCTCATCATCAGGGAAATACAAATCCAAATCACATTGAGATACCACCTCACACCAGTCAGAGTGGCTAAAATTAACAACTCAGGAAACAACAGATGTTGGCAAGGATGTGGAGAAATGGGAACCCTCTTGCACTGTTGGTGGGAATGCAAACTGGTGCAGCTGCTCTGGAAAACAGTGTGGAGGTTCCTCAAAAAATTGAAAATAGTACTACCCTATGACCCAGCAATAGCACTACTAGGAATTTATTCAAAGGATACAGGAGTGCTGATTCACAGGGGCACATTTACCCCAATGTTTATAGCAGTGCTGTCAACAATAGCCAAATTATGGAAAGAGCCCTAATATCCATCAACTGATGACTAGATAAAGAAGATGTAGTTTATATATACAATTGAATACTACTTGGAAATGAGAAAGAATGAAATCCTTCCATTTGCAACAACGTGGATGGAACTGCTAAGTGAAATAAGTCAGTCAAAGAAAGACAGATATTGTATGTTTTCCCTCATATGTGGAACTTGAGAAACTTAACAAAAGACCATGGGGGAAGGGAAGGGGAAAAATAGTTTTGAACAGAGAGGGAGGCAAACTGTAAGAGACTCTTAAATACAGAGAACAAACTGAGGGTTGATGGGTTTGATGGGGGGGGCATGGGAGAGAGGGGAAAATGGGTAATGGGCATTGACAAGGGCACTTGTTGGGATGAGCACTGAGTGTGGTATGTAAGCAATGAATCATGGGAATCTACTCCTGAAGCCAAAGAACCCTGTATACACTGTATGTTAGCTAACTTGACAATAAATTATATTTTTTAAAAATTGGGCATTTTAAAAAACAGCCACTTCTCTCAGTCTTTGCTGACTGGATCCATGAGGGAGATTTCTCCTAATAAGGCCAGGGAAATTATGGTCTTAAATACCAATATTAAAAAATTACTGAAGGGGCACCTGGGTGGCTCAGTGGGTTAAGCAGCCAACTTCAGCTCAGGTCATTATCTCATGGTTCATGAGTTTGAGCCCTATGTTGGGGTTCTGTGCCAACAGCTCTGGAGCCTGCTTCAGATTCTATGTCTCCCCTCTCTCTGCCCCTCCCCTGCTCATGGTCTGTCTCTCTGTCTCTCAAAACTGAATAAATATTAAAAAAATGTTTTTTAATTAGTGAGGTAAACAACACAAATCTATTGTATGTAAAATGATGCCTTCCATACAATATACACAATTTGTTGAGTGAATTGTCAAATGAATCTAACTGAAGAAAATATGTAGGGAAAAATACAGACTAAACTCAAAGAAAATAGCAATAAGATATATTTAATATAAAATAAAGACATAATAGAGTGAGTCAGCAAAGTCAAAATCTGGTTCTTTCAAAAGTTAATTTCATGGACAAACCTATGTCAAAAAATGGCAGTCAAATCATATCCTGCATACCCTGGTACTTATTGTTTGCACTTAGGTTGAATGAAAATGAGAGTCAGCATTTACCTTTGAGAGTTTGTTTGAGAGCCCAAATTCAGGGGAGCTTGCGTGGCTCAGTTGGTTGAACATCTGACTCTTGATTTTTGGCTCAGGTCCTGATCCCAGGATCATGAGATTAATACCCATGTCGGGTTCAGCTCTGAGTGTGGAGCCTACTTAAGATTCTGTCTCTCTCTCTCTCCTGCTTGCACACACACTCTCTCTCTCTAAAATAAAAGATAGATAGATAGATAGATAGATAGATAGATAGATAGATAGATAGATAGAGAAAAGCTTAAATTAAAGTGCCCATATGCCCAGAAAGACTCTCCTTTACCATTTTCCTGTGAATAGGGAGTAACAAGGTGCTTAAATCATGATAGCCCTGCTTAAACTAACTTTTGGTTGGATCTGCTTCCAATGAGAGGGACCAAGTGGGATTCAGTCATGAGAACCACACAGCAGATGTGTTCAGGAGTTTGTTCAATAAAGCATTTGTACATGGGGGTTAAGAGCTTCCCAGATCCACTTCATTAGCCTTTTACTTTGGCCTCTACACGTCCTTTAAGAAAAATCATTGTGTCAACCTACCTCAGAACCCACCTGTAGCTGTATATTGGACTGTGACTCATTTCACTGGTGGAAAGGAGCAACATCTATAGTAAAGACATTTTCTCTCAGCTCACAATTAGGACTTCTACCCACTCAGCCATTGTACCAAGCCAACATCTCCTGCTCTACCCATCTTGATTTAGTATCTTGCACGATCAACTGTCATTTCCACTTTAACCTTATTTTACTTTCTTAGGTATGCTTTCTAAATCTCTTGGCTGAAAAAATCTGATACCAGGGAAGGTTAAGGCATTCATTCATTCATTCATTCATTCATTCATTCATGTGTTTAGTCAACAACTGTTTAGTGAACATCTACTCTCTGCCAGGTCTGCTATAGATACAATAAAGAATAAATACACTGTCCTCCTTGTTTGAAGGAAATATATTTCATGAGACTGTTCCCTGTGTATGGCTTGTAGGACCAACGTATACTGTGTTTTGACAGTGAGCCTCTAAACAGCATCAGGTTTTGTAGTTCTGACCACTTTTTGCATGCTAGTTCAGTATATTAATGGTCACATTTCATCCCTTGGGACCCCAGAATTTCTAAGTAAAACAGCCTGGAATCCAACATATATACACAAATATGTGCTTAATGTGGCAGGATATACAGAGGAGACTACACCAGGCTTTATCTAACCATGCAGCCCAGGACGGACAGCTAGGAAATAAAGATCAAGGACTCAGCAGGTATCAGTCAGGGATGAGGGGTTTGTCTGAGCAGAAGCACCAATACAGCACTTGTGTTGGAGCCCAAGCTTCAGTGAGGGGCCTTGACATTGACCAGAAGATGGATTTCACATGCACTGAGAGGAGAAAGTTTGCATTGGTCTTTTCTGCCACGCTCACACTTCGAGTTGTACTGCCCAAGTTAAATGTGAATGCCATGGTTGGCTCTGGTTCAAAATTTTACTGTTATAAAACAGTGATTCTTATACTTTTTGGTCACCAAACCCCTTCATACTCTTAAAAAAGTATTGAGAACCCCAAAAAACTTTTGTTTGTGTGAATTGTATCTATTAATATTTAGTGTATTAGAAACCAAAACTGAGAAATTAAGTTTTTTCCTTAATTTCAAAATAACAATAAGCTCACTGCATGTTTTAATGAAAAATAACTATTTTTCAAAATAATGTGAGAAGAGTACATTGTTTTATATTTTTAATGTCTGACTTAATAGAAAGCAGCTGGATGCTCATAACTGCTCCTGTGTTCAATCTACGGCTGTATCTCACGTTGTGTGGCCTCTGGAAACTCCATTGCATACTGAGAAAATGAGAGTAAAAGGGCAGATAATGTGTCTGTATTATTGTAAAAGTAGTTTTGCCTTTGTAGACATCTTGAAAAGGTCTCAAACCCTCCTAAGGGAACCTAGACTACCCTTTGAAAACCACTGTTGTAGAATCTCAAGGCTGGCAAGATACTTTCAATGTATATCAATACTTCTCAGACTCTTCCACCCAAGTTCTAATGAAGAGAGAAAAGGAAAGGCATAACCCAGGGGTCTAGATGAAGCAGCTCAACGAAAGTATGAAATTCCTCTGAATTTTGTTATTTGCCATTACAAATTCATTCGCATTTTACATGCAATTCTATAACATACTTGTGTTTGTTTTAATATGGCCATTTCTTCCCTAAACATTGATACCCTCACCTCAAAGAAGATGCCTTGTATTCATCCTGTGGTTTTTTATACTGCCTGGCACACTGAATCCAGTGTGAGACATTAGGGACTTCAAAGTGACATTGCCTGCTAGGAACAAATAACCCCATTTAATGAATTAGGAAGCTAGAGCCTAAGAGGTTAAATAACTTAGTGAAGATAAAGATGAACCAAATGAAAGGAAGCAAAATTTGTTTATTCAGAGCTTGCTATAGCAAAGGAGTCAGCCACTGTTTACTTGTGTTTTGGTAGAGACTTAAAGGCAGAAATAGGTGTAAGAAAGCTTTATAGTGGAAAAACGGGAAGATTTCAGGTGTGTGTGCTCTAATTGGAAGCTGTTGGTATGGGGAAGCTGGAGGTGAGCTAACCCAAAGTGGAGCATCCTATGTGGTTGGTTAGAGTACATATTTGGTTTTCTCTGATCGGTCCTAAGTTAAATGTAGGGGTAAAAATTAGAGAAGCTGTCAGTTATTAATCAATTTCCTGCCATTTGGGACTGATTGTTTTAGGGGTCATTGTTTAGCTTTCTGGACTGTCACTAGGGATTGTCTGACTTCCTACAAGTGTGGTTGGCTTCTTGGTATGATTATTGTGGATAAATGGTTGGTTTCCCAGACCAGTTGTTATAGGTGTGGGTCAGAGTTCTATTTCTATATATGGCCTGGCCATTGTCTATTTGTACATTCAGTCTCTCAACTTGATGAAGCTTCTAGGGCTAGGCAATGGCAGATCCAGTCTTTGAACCAAGGTCCTCTATTTCTAAATCTTATTTGCTTTCCCATACCCCACATGGACTTCCTGGAATCCAGATAAAATAATCAGTAGTATCTTGTACACAAATATTGCCTTCATTTGTTTCAGTGACTTTCTGTTATATTCTAAAGGTACTTGTTGTCTCTAATAAAACATATTTTTGGTGATGTCAACTATATTCTTGAGATACTTTGATGACTAGATTAAAATCCTAACTTTATACCCCAGGCAAAGTTTCTGTTCCTTTCTCTCATCATTTACAATGCCCAGGAAGGGAAGAGATGGTAGGGGAATAAATTTGCCCCAGGCGCTGGTTCACAGAAGACAAAGATTTGGTTTAGTTGGGATGGTCTAGCATGGCAAGACAGTTCTTGAGAAAAGAGAGACTGAAAATAAATGTTTGTAAGAGACTGGTCATCCAGGCTGTATTCCTCGGCTGCGTTAAAGGTGGTTTGTGTCTTTCTTTCTATCAGGTGCAGCAGGTGGCAGAAAACAGAGAAACTAATATTAATCAATTAGGTGCTTGTGAATGAATGGAGATGTTAAACAGGACAAGTTTTGGAAAACAATGATACTCTGGTGTTGTGGAGGCTAACAAATTATAAAGGTTTAGAGCTGTAAATACAACAGGAAAACCCAGGGAGAAAGCTCTAAAGAAACATGCAAGGACTCATTCCTCTTAGGAGTTCACCATCAAGTGTTAGGGATTCTACTATTCACATTGAATGAGTGATGGAACTTCAAAAGCTGGTATGGACAAGTATTATCTGGGAAAAATTTTATTCTAGGTTTTCAGGGCAATCTCCTATATTAAAACAAGAATGGTAATGAAGTGATTTATCCTTGGGAAGAAGATCGAAGTCCCAAGAATATGTTACTCTGCCTTATTATTAATGAAGGTGAGCATTAATGTGATGGTTTGTTCTGGGTCCCAGTGAGGCTCCTGGTGTTATATCTGCCTTACTGCCCCCCAGTGAAGTGGGCAATTTAAACAATATCCTGGGAGCTGCTCCTTAATGTTTACTTTTATTTTCAGGTACAACCAAAATGGAGTTTTTTTTCATAGTTACATCCAGCAGCTTTCTCATAGCAGAAATGAGGGACCAGGAGCCTCCCACCACTTGCTGGATTTCCTACGAGATTTGCTCTTTTCCTTGTTTACTTCACTGTACTCATTAGACTGCTTTCCACCTCCTCTTCTAACCAGTTTTGGAAAAAGTGTTGCTCTGTGATTTTGATTTTGAAGCTAGAGCCCCAGAATAGTAGATACTGATTGCTCCAAAGGGCCCAAAACACTGAGGGTAAAAATATGATTTGTCGATTTAAAAACAGAGGACAGAAGGCCCAGTAGTGAGGTCAGCCTGTAAATCTTGGTGTGCTTGGCACTTGCAGCTTGGTCTGTACCACTGAGTAGGCAACTTATATGAGGTTTCCTTATTGGTAACAGAGACTCATCACTCTGACTCACCACAAGTGATACTGAGAGAAGAGGGCGTAATGGCAAGATATTTTGTAGTCATAAATGTGCTTATCCATGCTGAACAAGATTAGGGATCACAGTCTATCTGCTTCAGAGTTCTTGGTGCAGTGGCTCTAATTGTAAGAACCAGGTGTGATCATAGCAAAGTGCCCACATGAGTGAATGAGAAATGAAGGGTAGGGTGAGGTGATTTTAGGTGATCCCAATAGATTAAATGACAAAATAAATCAAATCATGCCAGCATTATAAAAGATCCCATGTACTGAGCAGTTTTAAGAATGGGGCAAGGGGTGTATAGGGCCATTGACCTTGTCTTCTGGTAGAAAATGGAAGTGCTGGTCTTTTAAGAGCATTTGCAAAATCTGTTTCATAACCAAAGGAAAACATGTCCCCAAATAAAATGAAGTCATCATGGCCACAGCTTATTACCCCAGGATTGTTTTCCTTCCAACTTATGCTTGAATGTCTTGTGGAATCTGAAGTCTCTGAGGTGAGGTCAACCCTCCTGTTTCCCTTACCTTGGAAATGTTGTCAAACAGCTTCCCTACTTTGAGAACTGCTATCAAACTCCTTGAATCTCAAGGTGCCTCAGCTCAAAGAGCAACTTAGAGGGGTGAGAGTTTAGACAGAAAGGAAATGAATATTCGCCAGTGGCAAAGATGAGATTCTTGCTCCCAGTTTTCCCTTCTGAAGTCTTTCATAGGTTCTCCATTTCCTATAAAGGCAAAACTCCTCTGTGTTAAGTTCACAGCTTTACACCTGGTGGTCCGAACTACTCTTCCAGAAGATTCATCTTCCATAATTACCAACCCTTCCTCCCCAATACATCCCAATATGACTCAAGGGCTGGGGTCAGCCAAAGTAACACTTCACTGTGTTTTGTTCTACACACCCAGCAAACACTTCCCCCAACACCTTGTATTGGATAGTAACATAAAATAAACAAAGACCAACCAAGAGAGCACAAGTAAACTCTATTCTGAGTTTGCTATATAGCAAAGGAGCTGGCCACTACCAATTGGCTGAGACTCAATGGTAGAAATAGGAGTGAGAAAGCGTTGTAGTGGAAAAAAAGGAAGGCTTCAGGTATGCTCGTTGGAGGCGGTTGGTGTGAGAAAGCTGGAGGCAGGCTAACTAGAAATAGGCCGTCTTATGTTATTGGTTAGGGTACATATTTGGCTTTCTCTGATTGGTTCTAAGCTGGATGTAAGGGTAAAAATAGAAAAGCTGTCAGTTATTAATCAAGTTCCTGCCATTTGGGGCTGATTGTTTTAGGGGTTATTGTTTGGCTTCCTGGACTGTCACTAGAGATAAAACAGTCTGACATCCTATAAGCCTGTCTGGCTTCCTGGTCTGATTATTGTAGTTAAGGGGTTGGTTTCCTGGGCTGTTTGCTACAGGTTGTGGGTCAAAATTCTATTTCTATATATGGTCTGGCCATTTTCCACTCTCTAGTCAGTGGCCTAGTAACAAAGGGTAACAAGAGAGAATATGGCCTAAATGCCTTTGTGAAAGGTATCCTTTAAAGAGAAAAGCAGGAAAAAAAAATCATAAAATAAGAAAAATAAAATAAAGAGAAGAACAGGAAAGAGAGAGTTTGTAACTCCTTCACTTATGGCCTCTTGGCCTCAGTAGGTCAGAAAACTGGAGTACATAAAAAGGAACTGGAATAAACTTTATAACTACTTTTCCAGATATTTTAAAGCATTTCATTAAGTTTGCAAGTGAAACCAGACATTCAAATTTTCCCTTAAAAAGTGATGAAATTTGCTAAATTTATGAAAACAATAGGATTTGGGTTGAACTTAAAAGTGTAAGGAGGTGTGCCTGGGTGGCTCAGTCCATTTAGCAGCCAACTCTTGATCTCAGCTCAGGTCTTGATCTCAGGTCGTGAGTTCAAGCCCCACGTTGAGCTCCACGCTGGGCATAGAGCCTACTTTTAAAAAAAATGTAAGGAAAGAAGTAGCTTTTCTGATCTGTAGCTTTATTTTATATTATTTTTTTAATGTTTATTTATTTTTGAGGGAGAGACAGACACAGAGTGTGAGTTGGGGAGGGGCATAGAGAGAGGGAGACACAGAATCCAAAGCAGACTCCAGGCTCCTACCTGTCAGGACAGAGACCAACATGGGGCTCGAACCCACGAACTATAAGATCATGACCTGAGCCAAAGTCTGATGCTTAACCAACTGAGCCACCCAGGCATCCATGACCTGTAACTTTAATACACTAAATATAATTATTAAACCCAAATCTCTGAAGTCTCTTTTGGGCAAAAAGACTACCCCAATGGCCACAACTCACACTTCCTGGGACCTCTGGAGTGGGCTGGGCTGGGTGAGAGCAGGACTTGGTTTTCCTGCCCAGCCTCTGTGAGCAGCTTGGGATTTTTCAACATGTTGCACTGCTTTTATAATCATATACTTCCTTTGGAATAATTTTTTAAGAGCTACTTAACATTTATCTTCAATAAAATGTTGGCAGTGAGATAAATGTAAATAAACATCTGGCATAGTTCCTGATATTTATATGACCCCCACCAATTACACTTGGCCCTTGAACAGTACAGGAGCTAGGGGTGCCAAGACCTTGTGCAGTCGAAAATCCGTATATAACTTTCAAGTCAACAAAAAATTAACCACTACTACCCCGCTATTGACCAGAAACCTTATTGAAAGCATAAAAGCAGTCAACACATTTTTAAAAAATGTAGTGGACATACATTGTTATATTCTTTTCAGGTGCACTACAAACTGATTTGAGAAATCTATACATTGTGCTATGCTCCCCACAAGGGTACCTACCATCTGTCAACATACAACACTATTACAACATCAGTGACTATATTCCCTATGGTGTGCCTTTTATTCCTGTGACTTATTCATTCCCTAACTGGAAGCCTGTATCTCTCACTCCATTTCACCCATTTTACCCATCCCCTTCCCCCTCTCCCTCTGGCAACCAACCAGATCTCTATATTTATAGATCTGATTCTGCTTTATTTTATTTTTTATATTCCACATATACATGAATCAGATCATTTCATTTAGCATAATTCCCTCTAGGTCCATGCATATTGCTGAAAATGGCAAGATGTCATTCCTTTTTATGGCTGAGTAATATTCTGTTGTACATACACCTCATCTTCTTTATCCATTCATCTATTGATGGACACTAAGGTTGCTTCCAAATCTTGGCTATTATAAATAATGCTGCAATAAACATAGGGGTATGGTATATCTTTTTGAATTAGTGTTTTTATTTTCTTTGGGTAAATACCTAGTAGTGGAATTACTGGATCATATAGTATTTCTATTTTTTATTTTTTATGGAACCTTGACACCGTTTTCTATAGCGGCTACACCAATTTACATTCTCACCAACAGCGCATGAGAGTTCCCTTTGTCCACATCCTCAACAACATTTGTTATTTCTTATCTTTTTGATTCTAGCCACTCTGACAGGTGTAAGGTGATACCCTATTATGGTGTTGATTTGAATTTCCCTGATGATGAGTGATGTTGAGCATCTTTTCATGTGTCTGTTAGCCATCTCTATGTTTTCTTTGGAAAAATGTTCAGGTCCCCTGCCCATTTCTTAATAAGATTATTTAGTTTTTGGTATTCAGTTGTATACATTCTTTTTTTTTTTTTCAACGTTTATTTATTTTGGGGACAGAGAGAGACAGAGCATGAACGGGGGAGGGGCAGAGAGAGAGGGAGACACAGAATCGGAAACAGGCTCCAGGCTCTGAGCCATCAGCCCAGAGCCCGACGCAGGACTCGAACTCACGGACCGCGAGATCGTGACCTGGCTGAAGTCGGACGCTTAACCGACTGCGCCACCCAGGCGCCCCTGTATACATTCTTTATATACTTGGGTATTAACATCTCATCAGATATATTATTTGTAAATATCTTCTTCCATCTAGTAGGTTGCCATGGCATTTTGTTGATGGTTTCCTTAGCTATGTAAGAGATTTTTATTTTGGTTAAGTCCCAATTGTTTATTTTTGCTTTTGTTTCTTTTGCCTTAGGAGACATCTCTAGAAAATGTTGCTAAGATTGATGTCCAAGATTACTGTGTATGTTTTCTTTTAGGAGTTTTATGATGTTGGGTCTTACATTTATGTTTTTTAATCCATTTTGAATTTGTTTTCGTGTATGGAGTAAGAAAGTGATCCAGTTTCAATCTTTTGCATGTAGCTGTCCAGTTTCCCCAGCACCATTTGTTGAAGAGACTCTTTTCCCGCTGTATATTCTTCCCTCCTTTGTCATAGATTAATTGACCACTATAATCATGGTTTCATTTCTGAGCTCTCTATTGTGTATCATTGATCTACATGTTTATTTTTGTGGTAGTACCATAATGTTTTTTATTACTATAGCTTTGTAGTATGTCTTGAAATCTAGGATTGTGACACCTCCAGCTTTTGTTCTTCTTTCAAGATTGCTTTAGCTGTTCAGAGTCTTTGTGGTTTCAAACAAATTTTAGTATTATTTGTTGTAGTTCTGTGAAAAATATTGGTGTTTTGATATAAATTGTATTAAATATGTAGATTGCTTTCAGTAGTGTGGACATTTAAAAAATTTTGTTTTCATGTTTATTTTATTTTTGAGAGAGAGAGAGAGAGAGAGAGAGAGAGAGAGAGAGAGAGAGCGAGCACCTGAGCAGGGAAGGGACAGAGAGAGAGGGAGACACAATGTGAAGCGGGCTCCAGGCTCTGAGTTGTCAGCACAGAGTCTGACGCGGGGCTCAAACCCACGAACTGTGAGATCATGAGCTGAGTGGAAGTCAGATGCTTCACTGACTGAGCCACCCAGGCACCCAGTAGTGTGGACATTTTAATGATATTAATTCTTCCAATCCATGAACATGGAATATCTTTCCATTTGTTTGTGACATTTTCAATTTCTTTCATTAGTGTTTTGTTTTTTAATTAAGTTTTTCATTTTTAATTCCAGTATAGTTAACATATAGTGTCATATTGGTTTCAGGTGTACAATACAGTGATTTAAGAATTCTGTACATTACTCAATGTTCATAAGTGTCCCTTTAATCCCCATTACCTATTTCAACCATCCCTCCACCATCAGTTTTTTCTCTATAGGTGAGAGCCTATTTCTCGGTTTCTCTCTCTCTTTTCCTTTGCTCATTGTTTTGTATCTTAAATTCCACATATAAGTGAAACCATATGCTATTTTTCTTTCACTAACGTATTTTGCTTAGCATCATGCTCTCTAGCTCCATCTGTGTTGTTGTAAATGGAAAGATTTCATTCCTTTTTATGGCTGAATAGTATTGCATTGTATGTATATATATATATATATATATACCACATCTCCTTTATTCATTCATGTATCAATGAACACTTGGGCTGCTTTTCTTATTTTAGCTTTTGTAAATAATGCTGCAATAAACATAGGAATGCATGTGTTGCTTTGAATTACTGTTTTTGTATTTTTGGTGTAAATACCCAGTAGTGCAATTCCTGAATTATAGGGTAATTCTATTTTAACTTTTTGAGGAAATTCCGTACTGTTTTCCACAATGGCCGCACCAGTTTGCATTCCTACCAATAGTTCATGAGATCTCACATTTGGTCCTTTTTTCCTCTACCTCCTTGCCAACACACGTTGTTTCTTGTGTTGTTGGTTTTAGCCATTTTTGACAGGTGTGAGATCATATCTCATTCTGGTTTGGATTTATATTTTTCTGATTACTAGTGAGGTTGAGCATCTTTTCATGTGTCTGTTGGATATCTGTAAGTCTTCTTTGGAAAGTGTCTATTTGTGTCCTCTGCTGTTTTTAACCTGATCACTCATTTTTTGAGTGTTGAATTTTAGAAGTTCTTTATATATTTTGGATACTAACCTTTTATCACATGTGTCATTTGCAAATATCTTCTTCCATTCCCTATGTTGCCTTTTAGTTTTGTTGATTGTTTTCTTCACTGTGCAGAAGCATTTAATTTTGATGTAATTCCACTAGTTTATTTTTGCTTCTGTTTTCCTTGCCCCAGGAGACCTAGCTAGAAAAAAAGTTGCTATGGCCAATGTCAGAGAAATTACTGCCTGTGCTTTCTACAAGGACTTTTTGATTTCTTAAGTTTTAAAATAATATTTATTTATTTATTTTGAGAGAGAGAGAGTGTGTGAGGAGGGGCAGAAGGAGAGAGAGCAAGAAAATTCCAAGCAGACTTCATGCTTGATGCAGAGCTCGACATGGGGCTTGATCTTATGACTATGAGATCATGACCTGAGCGGGTATCAAGAGTTGGATGCTTAACCTTCAGTTTTGTTTGCTTTTTCAAGATTGCTTTGACTATTCAAGGTCTTTCATGGTTCCATAAAAAATTTATGATTGTTGATTTTATTTTTCATCAATGTTTTACAGTTTTTGGAGTATAGGCCTTGCTTAAGTTTACTCATGGATATTTGATTCTTTTTGGTGCAGTTGTGAATGGAATTGTTTTCTTAAATTCTCTTTCTGCTACTTTGTTGTTAGTGTATAGAAATGCAACAGAATTCTATATATTAATTTTGTATCCTGAAACTTACTGAATTCATTGATTACTGCTTTTTTTTTGGTGGATTCTTTAGGGTTTTCTATGTATAGTATGCCATCTGCAAATTATGACAGGTCTACTTCTCCCTTATCAATTTGGATGCTTTTTATTTCCTTTTCTCATCTGATTGCTGAGGTGAGGACTTCAAGTACTATCTTGAATAAAAGTGGTGAGAGTGGAAACCCTCATCTTGTTCCTAATCTTAGAGCAAGAGCTCTCAGTTTTTCACCATTGAATATGATGTTACCTGTGGATTTTTCATAGACAGCCTTTATTATGTTGAGGTATGCTTCCTGTAAACCCACTTTATTGAAGAGTTTTTATTATGAATGGATGTTGAACTTTGTCAAATGCTTTTTCCGTGTCTATTGAGATTATCATATGATTTTTATCCTTCCTTTTGTTGATGTGGTATATCATGTAGATTGATTTGTGAATATTGAGCCATTCTTGCACCTCCAGAATAAATGCCACTTGATCACGGTGAGTGTTTCTTTTAAGGTATTGTTAAGTTCAGTTTGCTAATATTTGTTGAGGATTTTTGCATCTATGTTCATCAGGGATACTGGCATGTAGTTTTCTGTTTTTGTTGTATCTTTGTCTGGTTTTGGTACTGGGCAATGCTAGCCTTGTAGAATGTACTCAGAAACTTTCCTTCTGTTTCTATTTTTGGAATACTTTGAGAATAGGTATAAACTCTTCTTGAAATGTTTGGTAGAATGCAATTGTGAATTCATCTGGTCTGGGACTTCTGTTTTTCTGTTTTAGAAATTTGACTACTGATTCAATTTTGTTACTAGTAATTTGTTCAGATTTTCTGCTTCTTATTAATTTCCTTTTGGGAGATTGTATGTTTCTAGGACTTATCCATTTCTTCTAGGTTGTCCAATTTGTTGGCATATAATTTCTGATGGTAGCTTCTTAGAATACTTTGTATATCTGTGGTGTCTGTTGTTACTTCCCTTCCATTCTGGTTTTATTTATTTGGGTTCTCTACTGAGTCTGGTTAAATGGTCATAAATTTTATTTATCTGTTCAGAGAACCCACCCTAGGGTTCACTGATCTTTTCATTTCTTCCCTTCTTCCCTTCTTCCCTTCTTCCTTCCTTCCTTCCTTCCTTCCTTCCTTCCTTCCTCCCTTCCTCCCTTCCTTCCTTCCATCCTTCTTTTTCTTTTTTTTTTTTCTTAGTCTTGTGTCATTTATTTTTAGTCTGGTCTTCATTATTTCCTTTCTTCTACTAACTTTGGGCTTTATTTTATCTTTATTCTCTAGCTCCTTTAGAGGTAAAGTCGGATTGATTAATTGAAAAAATTTTTTTGCAGTAGGCTTGTATAACTATAACCTTTCCTTTTAGAATTACTTTTGCTATTTCCCAAAGATTTTGGACTATTTTGTTTCATTTTCATTTGTCTCCACGTACTTTTTGATTTCCTCTTTGATTTCTTCATTGACCAATTAGTTGTTTAGTAGCATGTTGTTTAGCCTCAATGTGGTTGTGTTTTTTCCAGTTTTTTCTTGTAATTGATTTCTAGCTTCATACTGTTGTGGTAGGAAAAGATACTTGATATGATTTCAACTTTCTTAAATTTAGACTTATTTTCTGGCCTAATATGTGATTTATCATATAGATATATGTTCTATGTGGACTTGAAAAGAATGTTTATTCTGTTTTTTGAGGGGCGGAATGTTCTGTATATAAGTGTAAGGTCATATGGTCTAATGTGTTATTCAAAGACACTCTTTCCTTATTGACCTTTTTGCCTGGGTGATCTATCTATTGATGTAAAAGGAGTATTTAAGTCTCTTCCTATTATTGTATTCCTGTCAATTTCTCTCTTTTTATTGGCCAAAAATTACTTTCTGTATTTAGCTACTCCTTTGTTTGGTGTGTAGATATTTACAGTTGTTATATGTTCTGGTTGGATTGATCGCTTTATCATTGCATCATGACCTTCTTTTACAGTTACAGTTATAGTTTTTGTTACAGTATTTGTGTTAAAGTCTATTTTATCTGACATAAGTATTGCTACCCTGGCTTTTTCCCCCCCACCCCCACCTTCCTGTTTGCATGGAAAGTCATTTTCTATCCCTTCACTTTTAGTCAGTATGTGTCTTTAGGTCTGAAGTTAGTCTCCGGTAGGCAACATAAAGAGGAGTCTTTTTTGTTTGTTTGTTAAATCCATTCTGTGACCCTATGTCTTTTGATGGAGCATTTAGAACATATACATTTTTCTTTCTTTCTTTCTTTCTTTCTTTCTTTCTTTCTTTCTTTCTTTCTTTCTTTTCTTTCATATAATTTATTATCAAATTTGCTTACATACAACACCCAGTGCTCATCCCAACAAGTGCCCTCCTCAATGCCCATCACCCATTTTCCCCTCTCCCCCACCCCCCATCCACCCTTGTTTTTTTTCTCGTATTTAAGAGTCTCTTGTGGTTTGCCTCCCTCTCTGTAACTATTCTTCCCCTTCCCTTCCCCATGGTCTTCTGTTAAGTTTCTCAAGTTCCACATATGTGTGAACACGTATGATATGTCCTTCTCTGACTGACTTATTTCACTCAGCATAATACCTTCCAGTTCCATCCACATTGCTGCAAATGGCATGATTTCATTCTTTCTCATTGCCAAGTAGTATTCTATTGTCTATACAAACCACATCTTCTTTATCCATTCATCAATTGATGGACATTTAGGCTCTTTCCATAATTTGGCTATTGTTGAAAATGCTGCTATAAACATTGGGGTACATGTGCCACTATGCATCAGCACTCCTGTATCCCTTGGGTTAATTCCTAGTAGTGCTACTGATGGGTTATAGGGTAGTTCTATTTTTAATTTTTTGAGGAACCTCCACACTGTTTTCCAGAGTGGCTGCACCAGTTTGCATTCCCACCAACAGTGCAAGAGGGTTAACGTTTCTCCACATCCTTGCCAGCATCTGTTGTTTCCTGAGTTGTTAATTTTAGCCACTCTGACTGGTGTGAGCTGGTATCTCAATGTGGTTTTAATTTGTATTTCCTTGATCATGAGTGATGTTGAACATCGTTCCATGTGTCTGTTGGCCATCTGGATGTTTTCTTTGGAAAAGTGTCTATTCATGTCTTCTTCCCTCTCCTTCACTGGATTGTTTTTCAGGTGTTGAGTTTGGTTAAGTTCTTTATTTGCAAATATCTTCTCCCATTCTGTCAGTTGCCTTTTAATTTTATTGATCATTTCCTTTGCTGTGCAGAAGCTTTTTATCTTGATGAGGTCCCAATAGTTCATTTTGCTTTTATTTCCCTTGCCTTTGGAGATGTGTTGAGTAAGAAATTGCTGTGGCTGAAGTCAAAAGGCTTGTTGCCTGCTTTCTCCTCTAGGGTCTTCAAATTTTTTTTTTCAACGTTTATTTCTTTTTTGGGGGACAGAGAGAGACAGAGCATGAATGGAGGAGGGGCAGAGAGAGAGGGAGACACAGAATCGGAAACAGGCTCCAGGCTCTGAGCCACCAGCCCAGAGCCTGACGCGGGGCTCGAACTCACTGCCCGCGAGATGAAGTCTGACGCTTAACCAACTGCGCCACCCAGGCACCCCGCCTCTAGGGTCTTCAAGGTCCTCTAGGTGTCTCACACTTAGGTCTTTCATCCATTTTGAGTTTATTTTTGTGTATCATGTAAGAAAGTGGCCCAGTTTCATTCTTCTGCATGTTGCTATCCAGTTCTCACAACACCATTTGCTAAAGAGACTGTCTTTTTTCCATTGGATGTTCTTTCCTGCTTTGTCAAAGAAGTTGGCCATATATTTGGGGATCCAATTCTAGGTTCTCTGTTCTATTCCATTGGTCTATGTGTCTGGTGGTTTGTTTTTGTGTTTTTGTTTGTTTTTCTTTTTCTTTTCTTTTCTTTTTTTTTTTTTTCCAACACCATACTGTCTTGATGATTACCACTTTGTAGTAGAGGCTAAAGTCCGGGATTGTGATGCCTCCTGCCCTGATTTTCTTCTTCAATATTACTTTGGCTATTTGGGGTCTTTTGTGGTTTCATACAAATTTTAGGATTGTTTGTTCTAGCTCAGAGAAGAATGCTGGTGCAATTTTGATTGGGATTGCAATGAATGTGTAGATTGCTTTGGGTAGTATGGAACATTTTAACAGTATTTCTTCTTCCAATCCATGAGCATGGAATGTTTTTCCATTTCTTTGTGTCTTCTTTAATTTCCTTCATAAGCTTTCTATAGTTTTCAGCATACAAATCTTTTACATCTTTGGTTAAGTTTATTCCTAGGTATTTTATCATTCTTGGTGCAATTGAAAATGGGATCAGTTTCTTTATTTCTCTTTCTGTTGCTTCATTATTGGTGTATAAGAATGCAACCGATTTCTATACTATGACTTTGTACCTTGTGACTTTGTTTAATTCATGTATCAGTTCTAGGAGTCTTTTGATGGAGTCTTCTGGGTTTTCCATGTAGAGTGTCATGTCGTCTGAGAAAGTTTGACTTCTTCTTTGCCAATTCGATGCCTTATATTTCATTTTGTTGTCTGATTGCTGGTGCTGGGACTTCCAACACTATGTTAAACAACAGTGGTGAGAGTGGACATCCCTGTTGCATTCCTAATCGGAGGGGGAAAGCTCTCAGTTTTTCCCCATTGAGGATAATATTAACTGTGGGCTTTTCAGTCATGTTAAGGTATGTGCCTTCTGTCTTGACTTTCTTGAGGGTTTGTATTAAGAAACAATGCTGTATTTTGTCAAATGTTTTTTTCTGCATCTATTGATAGGATCATATGGTTCTAATCCTTTCTTCTATTAATATGATGTATCACATTGATTGATTTGCGAATATTGAACCAGCCCTGCAGCCCAGGAAAGAATCCCACTTGAAAATGGTGAATAATTATTTTTACATGGTGTTGAATTCGATTTGCTAGTATCTTGTTGAGAATTTTTGCATCCGTGTTCATAAGGAATATTGGCCTATAGTTCTGCTTTTTTGTGGGGTCTCTGTCTTGTTTGGGAATCAAGGTAATGCTGGCTTCATAGAGTCAGTCCATAAGTATTCCTTCCATTTATGTTTTTTGGAACAGCTTGAGAAGGATAGAAGCCAACTGGTCCAGGACTCTTATTTGTTGGGAGATTTTTGATAACTGCTTCAATTTCTTCGCTTGTTATGGGTCTGTTCAAATTTTTTATATCTTTCTGTTTGAATTTTGGTAGTGTGTGGGTGTCTAGGAATTTGTCCATTTCTTCCTGATTGTCCAGTTTGTTGGCATAAATTTTCATAATATTCTCTGATAATTGCTTGTATTTCTGAGGGATTGGTTGTGGTAAATTCTTTTCATTTGTGATTTTATCTATTTTGGTCCTCTCTCTTTTCTTTTTGAAAAGTCTGGCTAAGAGCTTGTCAATTTTGTTTATTTTTTCAAAAAACCATCTCTTAGTTTCATTGATCTGTTCCACTATTTTTTTTTTTGGATTCTATATTGTTTATTTCTGCTCTGATCTTTATTATTTTTCTTCATCTGCTGGGTTTGTGGTTTCTTTGTTGGGCTGCTTCTAGTTCCTTTAGGTGTGCTGTTGGATTTTAATTTGGAATTTTTCTTGTTTCTCTAGATAGGCCTGGATTGTAATGTATTTTCCTCTTAGGACTGCCTTTGCTGCATCCCAAAGGGTATGGATTGTTGTGTTTTCATTTTCATTTGTTTCCATGTGTTTTTAAATTTCTTCTTTAATTGTCTGGTTGATGCATTCATTCCTCAGTAGGATTTCTTTAACCTCCATGTATTTGGAGGTTTTCCAAACTTTTTCCTGTGGTTGACTTCAAGTTTCATAGCATTGTGATCTCAAAGTGTACATGGTATGATCTCAAGTCTTTTATATTTATTGAGGGCTGTTTTGTGACCCATTATGTGATCTATCTTGGAGAATGTTCCATGTACACTAGAGAAGAATGTGTATTCTGCTTTAGGATGAAAAGTTCTAAATATATCTGTCAAACCCATCTGGTCCAGTGTATCATTCAGGGCCAATGGAGGATCTGTCCATTGTTGTAAGTGGAATATTAAAGTACCCTCCAATTACCACATTCTTACCAATTGCTTATGTGTGTGATTAACTGTTTTATATATTTGGGTGCTTCTGAATTCGGTTCATAAACTTTTGTAATTGTTAGCTCTTCTTGATGGATAGACCCCATAATTATATAATGCCCTTCTTGGTCTCTTGATAAGGCCTTTAGTTTAAAATCTAGTTTGTCTTATATAAATATGGCTACTTGAGCTTTCTTTTGACTTCCAGTAGCATGATAGATGACTCTCCATCTGCTCACTTTCAATCTGAAGGTGTCCTCAGGTTTAGAATAGGTCTCTTGTAGACAGCAAATAGACGGGTCTTGTTTTTCTTAATCCATTCCGATACCCTATGTCTTTTGGAGCATTCAGTACATTTACATTAAGGGTTATTATTGAAAGATATGGGTTTAGAGTCAATGTGTTATCTGTAGGTTTAATGCTTGTAGTGATGTCTCTGGTCCTTTGTGGTCTTTGCAACATTCCACTCACAGAGTACCCCTTAGGTTCTCTTTAGAGCTGGTTTAGTTGTCATGAACTCTTTCAGTTTTTGTTTGTTTGGGAAAACCTTCATCTCTCTTTCTATTCTGAATGACAGCCTTGCTGGATAAAGGATTCTTGGTTGCATATTTTTCCCATTCATCCCATTGAAAATATCCTGCCACTCCTTTCTGGCCTGCCAGATTTCAGTAGATAGGTCTGCTACTACCTTATGTGTCTACACTTGTAGGTTAGGGCCTGTTTATCCCTAGCTGCTTTCACAATTCTCCCTTTATCTTTGTATTTTGTCAGTTTCACTATGATATGTCATGCAGAAGATCAATTCAAGTTACATCTGAAGGGAGTTCTCTGTGCCTCCTGGATTTCAATGTCTGTTTCCTTCCCCAGGTTGGGAAAGTTCTCAGCTATGATTTGTTGAAGTATACCTTTGGCCCCTTTCTCTCTCTTCTTCTTCTTCTGAAACTCCTATGATACGGATATTGTTCCATTTCATTGAATCACTTAGTTCTCTAATTCTCCCCTCATGATCCAGAATTTTTTTATCTCTCTTTTTCCCAGCTGCATCTTTTTCCATAATTTTATCTTCTATTTCACCTATTCTCCCCCTCCCTCTTCAACCCTCACTGTCACTGCCTCTTGTTTATTTTGCACCTCGTTTACAACATTTTTAAATTCATCATGACTATTTTTTAGTTCCTTGATCTCTGCAGCAATAGATTCTCTGCTGTCTTCTATGCTTTTTTCAAGCTCAGTGATTAATCTTGTGACTATTACTCTAAATTCTTGTTCAGTTATTTATATCTGTTTTGAGCAATCTTTAGCTGTCGTTTCTTCTTTAGCTGGAATTTCTTTTGAAGAGAATGCTTCCATTTTGTCATTTTGGCTAGTTTTCTGTCCCTTGTGTGTTTTAAAAGCTTGTTATGTGGCCTGCAACTGCAAGCACTACTATATTAAAGAGGGGATCATACACTGCCCAGGGCCTGGCCCTTCAGAAGGTGTGTTTTGGAGAGTGTTACTTTCTCTCTGTTGTGACTTTGGTTACTTCATCTCCCTACTAGTAGTGATGTTTTGGACCCTCCACCAGGTGTGCTTTGATTTGTTCACTGAAGTAGCCCTGGAAAGGAAAACAAACAAACAGAAAACAAAAACACAGAAACATACAAACAAAAAAACCCAAAAACCCAAAACCAGGAACAACAGCTACAAGTTAACAGGGTGGAGGTAGTACTTATGGAAGAGGCCTTATCCCATATAAAAAGTGAAATGACAGTGGTGGGGAAAAAGAAAAAAAATAAAAATTGACCAGACAGAGAAACTATATGGCTTAATCCAGAGAGAGAGAAAGGAAAATAAAGGAGGTGGGGAAAAAGAAAATAAAATTGACCATACAGGGAAACTATATGGCTTAATCCAGAGAGAGAGAAAGGAAAAAAAAGAGCTGTAGAACATGTATTGAGAGAATGGATTAAACATGTCTGCTTAAACAAACCAACAACTAGAGTAACCAGACTAGAGAAGGGAAGAGATAAGAAAGAGAAAAGAAAGGAAGAATATATGTATATAATAAGGATTGTCTGAAAATTAAACCAGACAATGCAACAGCACTGGTCTGCAGGAGGGTCTGTCTGGTTCCTCAGCATCCATCCTGCTCCAGTACATACACAGTTACTAGGCATGGAGGAGTGTGGTTTGGTATAGGCCAGTCCCGCCTCCACTGTGGGACCACTGTCTGTTGTCTGAAGCCCCAGTTTGGTGGCCATGGGGAGAAAAATGGCGACACCTCAGTCTCTCCTCCACTGACCAGGTGTCCCAAACCACTCTGTTTAAGCTGTCCTCACTGTGCCGTGGCTCAAATGAGGCAGTTTATCCTGCTCTGCTGACTCCCAGGCCCTGGGGCTTGGCTGGGTTTCAAACTCCTGTTCTGTGTGCCCTGGTACTGGAGGAGTGCGGCTCTGTGCCTCCCAATATATGGTCTCTGGCTGGTGGGCGCAGTCTTTGTCCTGTTCCACATCACTCCAGGGAGGGGATCATTTTCTCTTATTGTGGACTGCACCCCTGACCTAGCCACTGAGCCTGGGGCTGGCTGCCTTCCTCCCCAGGTGCTTGATCCGGCAGATGGCCCCAGTTTGGAGAAAGCTGTGTAGTTAAGAGATTGGATCTTTCTCCATCCTGGTCCGGGGTTTTTCTCTTGTCCATATACAGTCCTGTGCATCCCCAGCCTCTCTTTCTCTTCTCTTTATCTCTCTGCAGAAGGGGATCCCTCTCTATTCATTTTATCTTTCCCCATTTGCAATAACACACCTATGGCCCATCAGGTTGTCCTGGTGAGTTTCTGGAAGCAACTCTGTGTCTTTGCCTCCTGGGCTCTTGGAGTTCAAAGTCCTTTGGCTTCAACACTGCTTTGTTTGAGAAACAAGGGAACTTCAGATCCCCCTACTTCTCTGCCATGTTGGTCTCTCCTCCTAGACCATTTACATTTAGAGTAATTATTTATAGGCTTGTACTTATTGCAATTTTGTTAACTGTTTTCTGGTTGTTTTTGTAGTTCTCCTGTTCCTTTTTTCTTTTCTTCCTTTCTTTCCTTGTGATTGATGACTTTCTTTAGTGTTATGGTTTGCTTTTTTTCTTTTTTGCTTTAGTTTTTGTATCTATTATAGGTTTTCAGTTTGTAATTACTGTGAGATTCATATATAACATCTTAAGTACATAGCACTCTCTATTAAGTTGATGGTGTCTCTGAAGTTCAAACACATTCTAAAAGAATTTCATTTTTATTTCCGCCTCCATTTTTATATATTTGTTGTCATATTTTACATCTTTTTATTGTTAGTCCCTTATCTAATTTTTTAGATATAATTGTTTATACTATTTTTGTCATTTAACCTTTATACTAGCTTTATAAGTGTCTGCTCTACTACCTTTACTGTATGTTTGCTTTACTCATGACATTTTTTTCTTTCATAGTTTTGTTTGTAATATGGCTTTTTCTTTTCTACTTAAAGAAGTCCCTACATATTTCTCATAAGGATGGTTTAGTGATGATTAACACCTTTAACTGTTTTGTTTTGTTTTTGTCTTTAGAAACACTATCTCTCCTTTAATTTTTCCTTAACGATAACCTTGCTGGGTAGAGTATTCTTGGTTGTAATTTTTTTCCTTTTAGCACATTAAATGTCATGCCACTTCCTTCTGGCCTGCAAAGTTTCTGCTGAATATTAACTGATAGCTTTAAGGGGTTTCCCTTGTATGTAGTTAGTTGCTTCTCTCTTGATGCTTTTAAAATTATCTGTCTTTAATTTTTAACATTTAATATAGCTCATGGTGTGGACTTCCTTGGGTTCATTTTGTTTGGAATTCTCTGTATCCTGAACCTGGATGTGTGTTTCCTTCCCCAGGTTAAGGACATTTTCAGCTATTATTTTGTCAAATAAATTTTGTCTCTTCCTCTTTCTTCTCCTTTTGGGACCCTTATCATGCAAATGTTTGTTTACTTGATGTTGTCCAAGATATATCTTGACCTATTATTAAAAATTATTTTTTCTTGGGGCGCCTGGGTGGCGCAGTCGGTTAAGCGTCCGACTTCAGCCAGGTCACGATCTCGCGGTCCGTGAGTTTGAGCCCCGCATCAAGCTCTGGGCTGATGGCTCAGAGCCTGGAGCCTGCTTCCGATTCTGTGTCTCCCTCTCTCTCTGCCCCTCCCCCGTTCATGCTGTCTCTCTCTGTCTTAAAAATAAATAAACGTTGAAAAAAAATTTTTTTTTAAAAATTCTTTTTTCTTAAAAAAATAAAAATTCTTTTTTCTTTATGTTGTTCAGCTTGGACACTTTCCATTACCCTAGCTTCCAGATTGCTAATCTCTTCTGCATCCACTGATCTGTTGATTCCTTCTGTGTATTTTTTAATTTAATTATGTATATATAATTCATTTAATTACATGCATGGTGCTTATTGTGCTATGAATAACATTTTTTTTAATTTTTTAATTTAATTTAATTTTTTAAATTTACATCCGAGTTAGTTAGCATATAGTGCAACAATGATATCAAGGGTAGATTCCTTCATGCCCCTTACCCATTTAGCCCATTCCCCCTCCCACAACTCCTTCAGTAACCTTCTGTTTGTTCTCCTTATTTAAGAGTTTCTTATGCTTCATCCCCCACCCTGTTTTTATATTACTGGTGCTTCCCTTCCCTTGTGTTCATCTGTTCTGTGTCTTAAAGTCCTCATATGAGTGAAGTCATATGATATTTGCCTTTCTCTGACTAATTTCTCTTAGCATAATACCCTCTAGTTCCAGCCACGTAGTTGCAAATGGCAAGATTTCATTCTTTTTGATTGCCAAGTAATACTCCATTTTGTGTGTGTGTTTGTGTGTGTATGTATGTACATATATGTATATATATGTATGTGTATATATATACGTATATATGTGTATATATATATATATATACACACACACACACACACACACACACACACACACATACCACATCTTCTTTATCCATTCATCCATCAGTGGACATTTGAGCTCTTTCCATACTTTGGCTATTGTTGATAATGTTGTTATAAACATTGGGGTGCATGTGTCCCTTTGAAACAGCACACCTGTATCCCCTGGATAAATACCTAGTAGGGCAATTGCTGAGTCGTAGGGTTATTATATTTTAGTTTCTTGAGGAACCTCCATACTGTTTTCCAGAACAGCTGCAGCAGCTTGCATTCCCACCAACAATGCAAAAGAGATTGTCTTTCTCTGCATCCTCGCCAACATCTGTTGTTGCCTGAGTTGTTCATGTTAGCCATTCTGACAGGTGTAAGTAAGGTGGTATCTCATTGTGGTTTTGATTTGTATTTCCCTGATGATGAGTGATGTGGAGCATTTTTTCATGTGTCAGTTGGCCATCTGGATGTCTTCTTTGGAGAAGTGTCTATTCGTGTCTTTTGCCCATTTCTTCACTGGAGTATTTGTTTCTTGGGTGTTGAGTTTCATAAGTTCTTTATAGATTTTGGATACTAACCCTTTATTTGATATATTTTCTGCAAATATCTTCTCCCATTCCATTGGTTGCCTTTTGGTTTGCTGATTGGTTCCCTTTGCTGTACAGAAGCTTTCTATTTTGATGACGTCCCAATAGTTCATTTTGCTTTTGTTTCCCTTGCCTCCGGAGACGTGTTCAGTAAGAAGCTTTTGTGGCCACAATCGAAGAGGTTTTTGCCTGTTTTCTCCTCAAGGATTTTGATAGCTTCCTGTCTTACATTTAGGTCTTTCATCCATTTTGAGTTTATTTTTGTGTATGGTATAAGAATGTGGTCTAGCTGGCACAAAAACAGACACATAGACCAATGGAATAGAATAGAAACCCCAGAACTAGACCCACAAACGTATGGCCAACTCATCTTTGACAAAGCAGGAAAGAACATCCAATGGAAAAAAGACAGCCTCTTTAACAAATGGTGCTGGGAGAACTGGACAGCAACATGCAGAAGGTTGAAACTAGACCACTTTCTCACACCATTCACAAAAATAAACTCAAAATGGATAAAGGACCTAAATGTGAGACAGGAAACCATCAAAACCTTAGAGGAGAAAGCAGGAAAAGACCTCTCTGACCTCAGCCGTAGCAATCTCTTACTCGACACATCCCCAAAGGCAAGGGAATTAAAAGCAAAAGTGAATTACTGGGACCTTATGAAGATCAAAAGCTTCTGCACAGCAAAGGAAACAACCAACAAAACTAAAAGGCAACCAACGGAATGGGAAAAGATATTCGCAAATGACATATCGGACAAAGGGCTAGTATCCAAAATCTATAAAGAGCTCACCAAACTCCACACCCGAAAAACAAATAACCCAGTGAAGAAATGGGCAGAAAACATGAATAGACACTTCTCTAAAGAAGACATCCGGATGGCCAACAGGCACATGAAAAGATGTTCAGCGTCGCTCCTTATCAGGGAAATACAAATCAAAACCACACTCAGGTATCACCTCACGCCAGTCAGAGTGGCCAAAATGAACAAATCAGGAGACTGTAGATGCTGGAGAGGATGTGGAGAAACGGGAACCCTCTTGCACTGTTGGTGGGAATGCAAATTGGTGCAGCCACTCTGGAAAGCAGTGTGGAGGTTCCTCAGAAAATTAAAAATAGACCTACCCTATGACCCAGCAATAGCACTGCTAGGAATTTACCCAAGGGATACAGGAGTACTGATGCATAGGGGCACTTGTACCCCAATGTTCATAGCAGCACTCTCAACAATAGCCAAATTATGGAAAGAGCCTAAATGTCCATCAACTGATGAATGGATAAAGAAATTGTGGTTTATACACACAATGGAATATTACGTGGCAATGAGAAAAAATGAAATATGGCCTTTTGTAGCAACGTGGATGGAACTGGAGAGTGTGATGCTAAGTGAAATAAGCCATACAGAGAAAGACAGATACCATATGGTTTCACTCTTATGTGGATCCTGAGAAACTTAACGGGAACCCATGGGGGAGGGGAAGGAAAAAAAAAAAAAGAGGTTAGAATGGGAGAGAGCCAAAGCATAAGAGACTGTTAAAAACTGAGAACAAACTGAGGGTTGATGGGGGGTGGGAGGGAGGAGAGGGTGGGTGATGGGTATTGAGGAGGGCACCTTTTGGGATGAGCACTGGGTGTTGTATGGAAACCAATTTGTCAATAAATTTCATAAAAAAAAAAAAAGAATGTGGTCTAGGTTCATTCTTCTGCATGTTGCTGTCCAGTTTTCCCAGCACCACTTGCTGAAGAGACTGTCTTTATTCCACTGGATATTCTTTCCTGCTTTGTCAAAGATTAGTTGGCCATATGTTTGTGAGTCCATTTCTGGATTCTCTATTCTGTTCCACTGATCTGAGTGTTTGTTCTTGTGCCAGTACCATACAGTCTTGATGATTACAGTTTTGCAATACAGCTTGAAGTCTGGGATTGTGATGCCTCCTACTTTGCTTTTCTTTTTCAAGATTGCTTTGACTATTCGGGGTCTTTTCTGGTCCCATACAAATTTTAGGATTATTTGTTCTAGCTCTGTGAAGAATGCTGGTGTTATTTTGATAGGGATTGCATTGAATATGTAGATTCTTTGGGTAGTATTGACATTTTAACAATATTTGTTCTTCTTATTCAGGAGCATGGAATCTTTTTCCATTTTTTTGTGTCTTCTTCAATTTTCTATAGTGTCTTCTTTGTGTCTTCTTCAAGCTTTCTATAGTTTTCAGTGTATAGATTGTCACCTCTTTGGTTAGATTTATTCCTAGGTATTTTATGGTTTTTGGTGCAACTGTAAATGGGATCGATTCCTTGATTTCTCTTTCTGTTGCTTCATTGTTGGTATATAGGAATGCAACCAATTTCTGTGCATTGATTTTATATCCTGCAACTTTGCTGAATTCATGAATCAGTTCTAGCAGTTTTTTGGTGGAATCTTTTGGGTTTTCCATACACTGTATCATGTCATCTGTGAAGAGTGAACGTTTGACCTCCTCCTGGCCGATTTGGATGCCTTTTATTTCTTTGTGTTGTCTGATTGCTGAGGCTAAGACTTCCAATACTATGTTGAATAACAGTGGTGAGAGTGGACATACCTGTCTTGTTCCTGACCTTAGGGGGAAAGCTCTCAGTTTTTCCCCATTGAGGATGATATTAGCATTGGGTTTTTCATATATGGCTTTTATGATCTTGAGGTATGATCCTCCTATCCGTATTTTCTTGAGGGTTTTTATCAAGAAAGGATACTGTATTTTGTCAAATGCTTTCTCTGCATCTATTGAGAGGATCATGTGGTTCTTGTCCTTTCTTTTATTGATGTGATGAATCACATTAATTGTTTTGCAGATATTGAACCAGCCCTGCATCCCAGGTATAAATCCCACTTGGTTGTGGTGGATAATTTTTTTATGTATTATTGGATCTGGTTGGCTAATGTCTTGTTGAGGATTTTTGCATCCATGTCCAACAGGGAAATTGGTCTCTAGTTCTCCTTTTTAATGGGGTCTTTGTCTGGTTTTGGAATCAAGGTAATGCTGACTTCATAGAAAGAGTTTGGAAGTTTTCCTTCCATTTCTGTTTTTTGGAACAGCTTCAGGAGAATAGGTGTTAACTCTTCCTTAAATGTTTGGTAGAATTCCCTTGGAAAGCCATCTGGCCCTGGACTCTTGATTTTTGGGAGATTTTTGATTATTAATTCAATTTCTTTACTGGTTATGGGTCTGTTCAAATTCTCTATTTCTTCCTGTTTTAGTTTTGGTAGTGTATATGTTTCTAGGAATTTGTCCATTTCTTCCAGATTGCCCATTTTATTGGTGTATAATTGCTCATAATATTCTCTTATTATTTTTATTTCTGCTGTGTTGGTTGTGATCTCTCCTCTTTAATTCTTGATTTTATTTATTTGGGTCCTTTCCTTTTTCTTTTTGATCCAACTGGCTAATGGTTTATCAATTTTGTTAATTCTTTCAAAGAACCATCTTCTGGTTTCATTGATCTGTTTTTTATTTGTTTGTTTCAATGGTATTAATTTCTGCTCTAATCTTTATTATTTCCTGTCTTCTGCTGGTCTTGGGTTTTATTTGCTGTTCTTTTTCCAGCTCTTTAAGGCGTAAGGTTATGTTGTGTATCTGAGACCTTTCTTCCTTCTTTAGCAAGGCCTGGATTGCTATATACTTTCCTCTTATGACTGCCTTTGCTATGTCCCAGAGGTTCCCTCTCTGTATTTTTTATTTCAGTTATTGTATTCTTTAAGATTTATATTTTCTTCAAGTATTTACATTTTCTCTTTGTTGAAGTTCTCACAGAGTTCATCAACTCTTCTATCTAGTCCAGTGAGCATCTTTATGACCATCACTTTAAACCCTTTATGAGGCATATTGCTTATCTGATTTCATTTAGTTCTTTTCCTGAGGTTTTGTCTTGTTCTTTCAAGAACAACACTAGAACTACTATTCCTGAACTACAAGGAATGATCTTGTACATGGTCATCCCTGTATAGACTGTATGCCTGGTGACTTTGGCTAGTTGGCTGGTGGGAACTGTGGTTTTTGTGGCCTTGGAGTGGGACCATGCTGGTGGGATGCCCAGAGGTGAAGTGGGTACAAGCCAGGGCAGTCCTGGGGCCTCTCTGTAGAGGGATAACCTGCCCAACAGCTCAAGTGGGTGCCAGTTGGGGGAGGTCCAGGGGCTCTCTGCACAGAGGGTGTCCCAGCAGAAGAGCTGATGCTAAAGTTGGTGCAAGACGGGGAGTCCACATGTAGAGGGTGACAGGGTGGCTGTGGATCGGAGTGTTCTGGTGAGCAGGGACACTACAGCAGTGTAGCTAGAGCATGGCTAGGTAGGGAGTGGTGTCCCAGGGCACTCTGCACAAAGGGCCCCCTGGTGAGTTGTCTGGAGCCAAAGTGAGAGCTGGGGGTGTCCTGGCAAGTCAGCTAGAACCAGAGTGGTGTGACCTGGGAGTGTTCTGGGGTGCTTTGCACCTGTATCACCTTTGTGAGATGGCTGGAGCTGGAGTGGGTGTTGACCAGTGTCCTTCTGTGCTCCATGAAGGGGGCCACTTTGGTGGGACATCTGGGGCTGGTGTAGGTTTGGAGCTCACTGATATGGTAGGCTCACTAATGTACCCAGACCCCATCCCTGTCCACATTGTCAAGTGGAGAAGAATGCCACCCATGGTGCTCACCAGCCTCTCCATCTCAGAGTTTCAGCAGCAACTCTATTATTGGGCAGAATTCTAGGACTGGATCCTTTATATTCTAGTTGCCCTTTTAAGCAGTGGTTTTCTGTGCCCCCTGGCCTTTGAGGCCAGGGATCTGGGCCTCACTAGGGATCTGGGCCTCACTGCAGTCTGGCTAGGACACCCTGACTGCTCTTGTCTGTGCTGTCATGGTGGAGGGTGAATGCAAACCATGGGGCTCACCAGTGCCTCTCACCCAGAGAGAGTTCTAGCAGCTCCCCTGCTATTGGACAGGGTTCTAGGGCTGGTTCCTGTGTTTTCTTGTTGCCTTTGTAAACCGTGGCCTTTTCTCGTGTCCAAGGGCAGATGAATCTACTCAGGGTCCCTCTGAACTATCCCTCCTCACTACGGTTTGCGATGAGGATGGCAGCTCCATTTGTTACCAGGTCGTTGGGTCTCTTGCTATTCTCTTCGTGGTCTTTTGTTGTGCAAAAGTTCGTTCTGTCAGTCTTGTTCTTCAGGAGAAATTGCTCTAAGATAGGTGTTGGTTTGGTGTGTCTGTGGAGGGAGATGAATTCGGGATCTCCCATATTGCCATCTTGGACCAGGACGCCAAGCCCAACTAACAACGATGGTATGTTATGGTATTCTTAAAGTAAGCTACAGAAAATGTTAAGAAAATCATAAGGAAGTGAAAATACATTTATAGTACTGTATTTTTAAAAAATTATAACAAAAATCTGTATATAAGTGGACCTATCAAGGTCAAACAGGAGTTGTTGAAGGGTCAACTGTATTTAAGATCTCCTCATCCCCTGCAAATGAGAGGGGTTTCTTAGCTTACGAAATGAACTTCTGGTCAGCCGTTTGCTGAACTTAAAAGACTTAACGGTGAGAATAACATTAGTGCTGGTCTCAAGAGTGTCACATAAGGATCAGAAAAGACTTCTTCCTGTTGGTCTAGTTATAGAGTTTTCCTGGAAGCCCAGTGAGATTTAAGCTGGCTAATTAAACAAATCAAATACATACACATATACATGGAATGAGTTAAAATCTGGGTAGGTTGTACAGGATAAAAACATTGATTTTTATAATGAGATGTTCATTTTCTTTTCTGTAATTTCCCTTTCTGTACCCAGGGCCACAGCAGGTTCAGAGCCTTTCTGGGATTATTAGCGACTTGCCCTCTCTGAGGGGCACTGTCCCCTGCAATCATGGTTTAGCATACAGAAGCCAACTTTATGTATTTAGAGAAAAATGCCTCTTCCTCCTTGCTGATGCAGCCTGACTCCGGCGTACCTGGTGTGGTGAGCAGAGGTGGGCTGGTTTTCAGCTCCCACCTGGTCTCAGGCTTGGTATCCTGGGCAGGGCTCAATCCCAACAACTGGTTTTTAGCAGTTGTGGCTGAAAACCCACACCCAATTTTTTTCCCAGAAAAATCATGTTTAAAGTAAGTGTAGGCTGTGAAAAATATCATTTACACAAAAGCACACATTTGTTATCTAGGTGATGATTGAGATATATATGCTCTCCTTAAAAACATGAAGACAGAGTAGACCACAGTGCTGTTTTTAAAAACGAATTTACTAAAATGCTTATAATTATAAAAGAATATTAAAATGCACAGAAATTCACAAAACATTACAAACTTTACATCTTATGCCACAGTGTATGAAAGCATCATGTATATTTCAGTTCTACTTTCGTTAAGCTGTTCATACATTTTAAGTTTTCAAACATCTTAACATATAATAGGCACAATGAGAAAATGGTACAAGCAGTGTTTCAATAACAGAGCACATTCTGCCCATCCCCCCCACCATGTGAATTAATGTTTTCTGAAATCCAAGATGCACCCACAGATAATTACAAGGGAAGGCATTTGGTGACGGTTTACAAGATGGCCTTGCTTAGTTTTCAAACAAAAACGATAGCTTTCCCTTTCTATTGACACATCTAAAATATTTGAGGGATATTTAAAGGAAAATCTCCTGAGTATTTTGGTCTAATGCCTCAATCTGTTAAAATTCACAGGCATTACAAAAGGATATACAATGAAATGTTCTCTAGTGGTTAACACTGGGCAGGTCTAGGGCCAGGTATTCTTTTCACAGGGGCACTGTCGCACACCCCCTTTTTCTTAGGGTGCTGCTGCTTACATTTACAGACCCAGCCCAGTGACTGCCTGCAGACACAGTCCCACATTTGTCTTCACACTGACAAGTCAGCACTAGAGTTCCATTAACACTGTCGGTGTCACAGGTGACCCCGGATCCCCACTACCTCGCCGCTTAGGGGACTATTGGCAGTGTCACACGTATTTTCTGCCTTTAAAAATGTAGAGTTTTTTCCCCTCCTGTCCACAAAAGCACATTTTAAACTATGAAGGCAATTTACGAAAGATGGTTTATGAAAAACACACATGCACACTTTTTAAAGTTCTAGTTTATTTACAAGGAGATAAGGCAAAAAACATTTCCTTCTCTATGCTCCCATAAACAGTGAGTAGTTGGCAAATCCAACACAAGGAGATAGTCCTGCGCTTCAAAGAGCTGAGGTACTAGGGGCAGAAGTGACACCACTTTCAGGAGCAGTGTCACAGGTGAGCAGGGAAAGGAACAGCTGCACCCAGTCTGGGCGGGACGAGAAGCCCGGACGAAACTCCTTTCTTACTCCCTGTGCAGTCAGAGCGCGTGCGGCCTGTTGTGAGCACTCGTTCACATTGTTAACATGATCAAGAAAGTTAGTGAAATGTTGTCCCTTGTCCGTTGGGACAATGCAAAAGTCCAGGATACTGCTTTATGAATCCTACATAGTGATTTTGGTTTCTGGGTCTGTTTGAACATTCATGGCAGGCACTTAGAATCGTGACCTTGAGTTAAGCAGCTCTATTATATCGAGCCTCTAAATCTGCTCGCTGCAACAGGTTTCCTTTTCCTCTGCTGCTGGGATGGAGTGGCTCGGCTCCTATGGCACTTGGGCATGTAGCAGCACCCCAGTGGGTGGCAGTCCACCCGGTAAGAACCCAGTGCCAGACACCCTCTCTTACACCCGGCACTCCCCCGTTACCAGTCAAGGGTGAGCGGTGCGGCCCCGCGTCCTGTCCGGAGCCTACCAGAGGGCCTTGCACCTGAAAGGCAGTAAAGCACAGTAAAGACTGCTGAGTTGAACCACCTGAAGGCAAGATGTGCGTGGTGCAGGCATTCAGCGGGAAGTTACGTGCAGCTCAGGGAAGGGGTTGTGACCAAACCGCGGCCTGAGGGAGGCTGGAAGCTCAAATCAACACCAGAGTGTCTCTTCCGGATTGGGAGTGATGCGGGTCTATCCCTGCCTCTCTCCTCTCCCCACCACTCCCCTGGTGCGTGCAGTTACAGACAAGTTACTGGGCTGGGAACAAGGGAGTGGAGGCTGCAGGGAACCACCTTCACCATGGCACATGCTTTGGTATGCTCATCACTTGGATACCCGGAATCCTTGTGGAAAAGGCGCTCCCCACGCAGGGAACCCCGAGCGCCTCACAATTAGGGCACCGGTTGTACTGTGAAGCGCGTGTGCACAGCGCCCTCATGTCACAGTGGCTGCACAGTGAGCGGTTCCTGGCGATGCCGGTGATCTGTGATGCTGTACCTTCTGGATCTAATGCATAAAAGGAAACTGGTGGCAGACTGATGGGCTTGTCCTTCCGGACCATTATGTTGATAAAAATGTAATTTTAAGAAACTACGTATCTTTAGAAGAGGTACATTAATTATTCTGGTCAATGAGAGTTACAATTCTATTTGAATCTATAACTTTCCCTACTTTTGTCATCTGACTCCCTTGAGATCTGCAAAGCAGTCAACACTGATTAGGCACAGAATGTTCTAAGAGTGCTCCTGGAAGATAAAAAGTGTCACTGAGGATTAGCACAAATACACTTCAGAACCTTGCTATCTTTATTCCGATCCATTAAGTGTGTTTCTTTGAGATGAAAAGATAGGCCAAATTGGAGACGGAAACTATTTCCTCTTACTAAGTGAGGTTTCGTTTTCTGTAGGGATGTGCTAACACACCGACATATTGTGAATTCTTGAGTCTATCTGCCACTTAATATGGCATTCAAACTGAAATTCTGAGTTAGCTATTTTTAATCACACAAAGGGAAGCATGTCTCGTCTTTAACAAAAGTACTGTAAGGGAAAGAGAACTCTGGCACAGATTTGGCTAAGTGAAGAAATGAAACACTGCCTTAAAGGGGACCATGTGCTTGAGAACAGAAAGAAATGAAAATAATCAGACGGAGGGACAGAAATCCATTCTGCTTCAGAAGGGGTAGTTTTTAAGCACACGAAGAGACTTTTTCTGTGTTACTGAAATTCAAATTTATCAAAAAAGGGTAACATTTCTGGTTTTCCAGGTGATTAGTTTTATGCACTTCTTGATCTAAGTTTCGCACTTTCCAGTTCCTGCGTGGCTGGCTGAAACCGAAAAATAATCTATATGAAAATGGCAATAGCTAAGACTCCTATTTGCCAAAGTGTTTTCACTCAGACATCCTCATTAGTGATTCATAATATATTCTGACAGAGTTAAATTCTGTAAAGTGCTTCTCAGAACATAAAGCTCTTATTCTAATTTGGGTCGTAAATTGTTATCTACCACTTCCACCATCCTCTCAGCTATGACCCCCATATTTTTTGTCACATCTTTGAGGTGATTCTCGTGAAGAAGCTTTTGCGTTAGGTATTTTTCTCTCTTGATTTTGCTCTTCGTGCTTTTGGATACATCTGGAATTGCATAGGAGATAAAAAACTTCACAGAGTAGATGATGTGCTGTGGGAGAGAAGAAGAAAAAGGTCAGCCGCAACAAAATGGAGGGGAACCCAGAGTTCCTTCCATTGCAGCTCATCTGGCAGCAGATCTGGACACGGGGCTGGGCATTCTACAGACATATCCAATCTCTCCCGCGCGATGTGCCTCCACCCACGAGCTCCATTGTTACTTTAAAAATTGCAAGAATACTATTTGATATGTAGAAGATAATGTGTCTAATGTCTCTGACACTCACCATGACACTGCCAATGCTGTAGTATTTTTGGAGACGTTCCTTTCCTAGCTCATTCCGGGAGCTCTTCCCCAAAGGTTAACACTACCCTGTGTGTGAGTATATCTGTATCATCTTATTTTTGAGAACGAGCTTAACAAATATGTATATATCCCATAGGAATATATTGTTTAGTCTTGTTTGATTTGAGCTTTATAAAAAAGTATGGCAGTCTTTGGAAAATTGTTTTTTCATTTTAAAACTAGTTTCTAAGATTCATCAGTGTTATTGTACATTAACTATAGTCCATTCATTACCAATTCTGCTTAATATTCTGTTTGCATACGCTATAATTTATCCATTCCCCCATCAAAACGTATTGCGCTTGTTTCTAGTGTTTGTATTAGAGAAATGATGTTGGGAATGTTTGTGCACTTGGATTCTGGAGGATATCTGTGAGAGTTTCTCAAGGGCATGACCTAGGAGTATAACTGCCAAGACTCTAGGTTACATGAATGTTTAAATTTCCAAGATGGTACCAAAGTATTTTCCAAACCAGTTAAACCAGCTTCCACACCCACCAGCAGTGTGTGATAGTTTCATTTGCTCTCTATTTTTTTTAAGTTTTAAAAAATGTTTATTTTTGAGAGAGACAGAACACGAGCAGGAGAGGGGCAGAGAGAGAGAGGGAGACACAGAATCTGAAGCAGGCTCCAGGCTCTGAGCTGTCAGCACAGAGCCCGATGCAGGACTTGAACTCATGAACTGTGAGATCATGACCTAAGCCCATGTCAGATGCTTAACTGACTGAGCTACCCAGGCGCCCCTTGCTGTATATTCTTGACAGCACTTGTCATCATTTTTTTTTTTAAACCAACACAGAGATTATAAAATGGGCTTTCACTTTGGTCTTACTTTACATTTCCCTGATGACTAATGACGTTGAAGACTTTTTTATTTGTTCAGTACTCACAAGTCTCTGACCTAGCAAGGAGATAGATAAGATACAATAAACAGAGTTAAACATAAATAAGTTGTACACGGTGTTAAAGTGGTAAGAGTTTCTGTGTTACATGGGAGGCAAATTTCATATAGATTTCATACAGATTAGTCTGGATTTGCCTCAATGAGCAAAGACTTTAAGGAGGTGAGGGAAACAGCCATGCAGAAATCAAGAGGCAAGACATTCGAAGCAGAGGCAACAGCCAGTGCAGAGTCTATGTGACGAAAGCCTACAAGCTATATTTCAAGTAATGGCAAGGCAGGAGTGGAGCGGGTGAGGAAAGGTGACTTGAGAGTGATAACAGAGCTTGGCTAGACTGTGTGAGGCCTTGCGTGTCACAGTGAGGACTTTGGCTTTTACTCCGTGACATATGAAGGCAGTAGGGAGCCCAGTTAGCAGACTGTGGCCATAAGTCAGGCCAAAAATGGCCTAATTACCAACCTGGTGGTAGCAGCAGAGTTGGTAAGAAGTGTTCAGATCTGTGATGTACTTTCAAAGGAAAAGCCAACAGGACTGTATGTGGAGTAAGTGGGGAGACTCCCAAGAATTCTGAGCAAGCAGTGACATGGAACTGCCATGACTGGGAGGGGGCAGACTCACTGTGGACAGAACATTTAGGGCAGGACAGAGAGAACATTCCAACTGAATTTAAGAAAATATGGGCACTTGGGGCAGTAGATTTATGTGTTAGATATCCAAGCAGAAAGGTCAAGTGGGCATTTGGATTCACGGGTTGAGTTCAGAAGAGAGGTGTTCCGGAGATATCTATATATCTACATACATATATTGTGAGTCACTGGCATATAGATGGCATTTAAAGCCAACGGACTGCATGAGATCATCAAGGCTGTGAGGAGAGAGAAAAGATGACAACCAAGGAATGAGCCCCAGGATCACTAAGAGAAGGAAGGGACTAGCAATGCAATTAAGAAGGGACTTAAGGTAAGAGAAAAGGCAAAAAAAAAAAAAAAAAAGTGTTTTCCTGGGAGCCAAGTGAGGAGTAACAGTAACTTCAAGGAAGAGAGAATGATCAGCTTGTGTGTCAAATGCTTCGATACACTAGGTAATATGAGGGTGGAGAATATTCGAGATGAGAGGTACTAGTGTGTCTCAATTATGGCAATTATACAGTGAAGAGGCAAACAATATTGTGGGCAAGAGAGGTTTTTATTTTCTATCTATTTCTGAGGTAGGTAATATTTATAGGTAGGTGGATTTTCTACGTTACGTCACCCTGATATTTCTGGGATAAACCAATGTGGTCTGATGTCACCTTTAAGAAGTAGATTGCTAGATGCTGGGGCACCTGGGTGGCTCAGTCAGTTAGGTGTCCGACTCTTGACCTTGGCTCAGGACATGGTTTCATGGTTAGTGGGATTGAGCCCTGCATCAAGCTCTGTGCTGGCAGCACAGAGCCTGCTTTAGATTCTTGCCTTCCCCCCTGCTTGCACGCATGCTCTCTCTCACTCGCTCTGAAAATAAATAAACTTAAAAGAAGTATATTGCTAGATTCAATTGGCGCATTTTAGGAAGATCTTTGCGTCTATGTAATGAGTGAGACTGGTTTAGAATTTCCCTTTCTCTTTCTCCTGTCTGATTTTAAGATGTATAAGGAGTTGGAGAGTGTTTCCGCTTTCTAATCTCTGGAGGAAACGAAAACGATCTGTTCTAGGAAGTATGGTATTGCTCTCCTGTAAAACCATATGGCCTAGTGTTTTCGTTATGGAAAGATTTTTCAGTAACTCAGAGTTTTGCTATAATTCTAGGTTTACAGTTATCTTCTTTAGCATTTTGAAGAGATTCGACTACTCTCTTCTCACCTCTGTGTTGCTGTTACAGTCTACTCTCACTCCAATGATAATTTTCCTGATCAGTCATCTGTCCTTGTTCTCTGGGCACTTTTATGATCTTATCTTTGGTGAGCTGCACTTCTGTCCCAATCTGTGGAAGCACGGATTTCTGTATTCTTCTTGATGTCTGTTGTGCTTTCTGCTCTGTTCACAGACACCTGTCATTTATTTGGGAAGAATTTGAGCCATTAACTCTTCAAATTGCCTCTCCTCTATGATCCATGGTTTTTTTTCTTCTGTGAATCTTGTGAAAATTGCTTAATCTCTTTTCTGTATTTTCCACTTTCTTCTCTCCCTGTGAGGTGTTGGGAATAATTTTTTTCAGACCTATCTCCCAATTCATTCTGTTTTCAAACTTCTGTTTAATGCATATGTTAATATTTTTCATTTCAACTATATATTTTTCAAAATTGCCTAGTACTTTTTTAGTTTCTTATTGTTTGCTCATTTTTGAACCTGTCATTTCTTTGTTTAAACGTGGTCATTCCTTATCTGATAACAGATACTCTTGAAGTTATTGAGGGTCCAAATTAGTTGCTTTTCTTTTTTTGGCTGAATCTCACTCCTGGTTTTCCTTATTTCCCCTGGTTATTGTTGATCTTTGGAAGTTCATATTTGATTATTTCAATCTGAGAAAAAACTGTGGTCTAAATTGAGGACACTTTTTTTCTGCGGAGAATATACACATTTCCTTCTACGATGAGGCAAACTGAGCCCTTTGGGGGCCCCTGGATGAATCCAAGAGTCTCTAGCTCAGCTGGTCCACCTCACTTCTGACCCACTGCTGGGTCTCCTGAGCCTGTAGATGGCATCACTGATAACCGCACTTGTTCTATTTTGACCACCACACCTTTCCCCCTCCTCTTTGTGGATTCTCCTTCCTTCCAGTGAGTTCAAAAGTGCAAAGGACATTTTCTTTTCTCATTAAAAAAACCCTTTATACTCATTTCATTATTAGCTGGAAATCACAGGAGTTAGAATATCAGCCCAGGGGACAGACACAAAGGGGAAGCGCAGTGCTTCCCCAACAGGTCTCTGCTCCACAGGTGGCCAGTGGGGGTGGAGGCAGGCCTGGGCATTTACGTGTGACGGGTGGGCCTGGCTGCTAGGGCTCAGCGGTCCTCCTCGTCCAGGGACTCTGAGGCCACCTGCACCCTCGCTCGCTCCCACACTCCCTGGCGGCGTGCGTCCAGATGGGGGCCCTCCCACATGCCGACATCGTGTAATGGCTCTTCCCGGGAGCCACACCACGGCCCCTCCTCGAAGTTTCTGTCCTTCTTCCTGTTCCTTGTCCTCCCTGCTCTCCCCCTTCTGGGAGATTTAAGCTTATTCTAAATGTCTTGTAGTGAAATGGCCCCTCACGGTATCTAGTCAAACCTGATATCAGAAGCAGCAGTGTAAATACTTTGGCAACTCCATATTTGAATATAAACTAGTGATTCTTGCTGATATAGCAGATACTACAGGAAACCACTGATGCTGGTGAGCTAATGATGAATTGTTTCTTCTTCTGTTGATGTTTGTTTAATAGCTACCAAACAATACTAGAAAAATTGTCAAAGCCAGGCAGGCAGCCTATCCCACACTTTTTTCTTGCTAACAGATTCTCATTTTGTTCAGAGCAAACCAAATACCTCCTGCCCCAGCCTATTTTACTGCTGGGAGGAACCGTGAGCTCTAGTTATTGCCAGTGTGATACAGGTGGAAGTCTGCTCTGAAGGCTTCTGGAAAAGCATTTTCTTTGCTGATACAAAGGAACAGATACAGCTAGCCTCACCTTTCTTTCTCCTTACTGTCTAGAACACAAATGTGTTCTCTGGAGCTGTAGCACTCATGCTGCTGCCATAATGTGATGTGCCCTGAGAAAGTTTCTCGAGAGCAGAGATCACATCTTAGTAGTCTTAAATAAGACCCTTCACAGTCCATCATGCAGCCCCTGTGCCCCAAATTAAAAAAAAAAAAAAAGGCACTCAATACTGAATTGAGAGGGACTGAATCCCCTTAGCAAACATGCGCTCACCTTTTCAAGCAGACAGACAATTTCATTTTATTAGAGCATTATGGGCATTCTCATGTTAAATTTGATTAATACATGTCCTAAACTAATTATTAGCAAGAGATAAGAATGTATTTGAAGTCAGAGTTGGCAACACTGAATGCCAACAAAAGGTCTGCAAATATACTACCTTATCGACTATTTCAAAGTAGACGTCTCCTACCTCCATGACAATGATAAAAGCCAACTTGGCTGCAATCACGTGCCAGTAATAGATGTTGTGTTTATACTCTTGTGGGTGTCCAGGTGGGTACCGGAAATCACGATACCTGGAAACAAAATGGAAGGATATAAGGAGATAATTCTTCTTGACTAACTACTGTAAGCAAGGGCCCATTTCAAAAGAGGTCATATTTAATACAATGCTCTTTTAAGTTGGACATCATATAAATTTTCTCAGAGTTTAATTTGCTGACAAAATCCTGAAATAACTACTCCCGTAATACTTCACTTAACATAAGATAGTAATGATGTATTCCATCTATGTGAAAACAAACAAAAGTGTTAACATTGTTTTTTGCCAGTTTCATCCTTGCTTTCTCAAAAGAGTATAACTAAAACGATTCAGCGTATTTTCAGAAACAGGTTTATAAATTTATTTATATAACGTATCCTCAGGCTTCACTCAGCCACATGCGATCTCTCTCTGTAAAGAGTAGCACCCATCTGCTTGTTACACTTTTCAAACTCTTGTCCTTATGAGATGTCATGTGCTACTGCTGTTGGTGTCTTCCCTCAGGTAGCACATCTCAAATTTCCTACCTGTAATCTATTTGACCTAGAAGAGTCTAACAACTGTTTAGAATTATGTCAAGTAAAAGTAAGCAGATTTGACGTGGGATTCTCAAGAGGCTCTACAGTGTGTAAATTTGAAACACTTATTTGGGGCTTTTTTCTGGTTTCTTGGTTGTGTTGCTGAGAATTTGAACCAGAAAAGGGTTTGAGGAGTTGAGCTAAATGAGTATTTAGAGCCTCTTCTGGGTTAAGACTATGATTTAAAAAACAAACTCTTGGGGCACCTGGGTGGCTCAGTTGGTTAAGCATCTGACTGGTTCAGGTCATGATCTCACAGTCCGTGAGTTCAAGCCCCATGTCAGGCTCTGTGCTGACAGCTCAGAGCCTGGAGCCTGCTTCAGATTCTGTCTCCCTCTTTCTGCCCCTCTCTCAAAAAATAAACATTAAAAAAAATTTTTTTAAAGGATTTTAAAAAACAAACTCTATGACCTATAGTGAACAAACTATCAATTAGTGATTTACTTGACATCTACTGACTACAGTTGACCTTACCGGCCATTACAATCAATGCAGAGAGCTCGGAATACTTTCAGAGAATACTTCTGGGCTAGGCTGAGGTATTTACATTTCTCATTTTTGTATTTCTTGAAGTGAGAGTGATAGTTTGTCATCACTAAATACATCAGGTTGTGCTTGGATAACAGATTCGTCATACCAACTGAAAGAACTTGTTTTTTGGAACTCCTTGCATTTCCTAATTTCTAAGATACAAACAAAACTTTTCTCTCGGATCAGTATCCCTGTAATCATTTGAAACCCTCATCTTTATATCATGTTTTATTGTTTCATTTGAAAGTTCTGACCTCTGTCTGTATTAACTTTTAGATCTTTTCCTTTTTTAAGTTTGGCTGAAAAAAAATGTCTCCAGCAATTTTATTTAGAATTACATTATAATAAAAGTCCTTTAAAAGATGAAGTGCATTTTTAAACATGTCAGCAGAACTTGCCTGCATGTGGTATGTTTTTCAAGCCCAGAATATGGATTTCCTTTGCTTCTGTTTTTGAAGTCTGCGATGTTGAAGTAGGAAAGAGTGTTGTTGATGTATCCCTCCATGGTGTAGTGGGTGTGGTCCCCATAGGGAGGGACGGAGAAGGACCAGTAATACACCAGGCGGGGGATCATGTCTGATGTGAAAGCGATGATCATGGCCTATATTGGGAGGAAAACAGTAAGGGGACATTAATTTAGAGCCTTTATAGCTATGGTTAACAAATGTGCCAGAATTATAGTTTCATCAGTTGATTTTTTTTTTTAAATTGAAAGATTCAGAAACTTTAATTCTTTCCTGTCTAATGGACGTAGATAGTGAATGTCCTAAAGTCTTTGAGCAGCTGCTTTAAAGAATAGTTACTTCCTCTTGTCTTTAGTTCAAATAAGGGCTGTCCAGAAGTCCACCTACAATTGGAAAGCAAAGGCTGGCAAGTTGCCTGTTTCTTTTTTTTTTTTTTAATGTTTATTTATTTTTGAGACAGAGAGAGACAGCATGAACGGGGGAGGGTCAGAGAGAGGGAGACACAGAATCTGAAACAGGCTCCAGGCTCTGAGCTGTCAGCACAGAGCCCGACACGGGTTCGAAATCAAGGACTGTGAGATTATGACCTGAGCTGAGGTCGGCCACTTAACCGACTGAGCCACCCAGGTGCCCCAAGTTGCCTGTTTCTTAAGTACAGCAAGAATAATTGTAGACCATCGTATCCTGGATAACTCGAGTTGCTTGCATATATTATATATAAATTAGATTTTCATAAATTAGAATATTATACAATTCAATCAATCTTGGAACTCTACTAGATATAATTTTCAGCTCTCTTTTATGATTTAGAAGACCGTTTTGTAGAAGTAATATTAGGGTCAATATTATAATAATTTGGCCTTATACAATTCCTTTGTAGAATTTATAATTGATATAAAACTGATCTTTTAAATCCCTTGACTCTTAAAAATAGAATATAAATTGAATAAAATATATTTCCTTGATCTAATAATGGTCTTCAAATTCATACTTTTTCCCCTAGAGTGTCTTGATTTATTTATACAAGTCAACCTATAGTCTCATTTTAAACTCTCAGTATATACTTATGTATGTTGCTTCATTAGAAAACAAGAATTTTTTAAATTAACTTTAAAATGTAGGAAGCAAGAAAGTATACTGGAGTTATTTCATTCACATAGTCAAATGTATGCCTATTTTATAAGATCTAGTGTCTAGGGGCGCCTGGGTGGCTCAGTCGGTTGGGCGTCTGACTTCGGCTCAGGTCATGATCTTGCGGTCGGTGAGTTCAAGCCCTGCGTTGGGCTCTGTGCTGACAGCTCAGAGCCTGGAGCCTGTTTTGGATTCTGTATCTCCCTCTCTCTCTCTCTGACCTTCCCCCATTCATGCTCTGTCTCTCTCTGTCTCAAAAATGAATAAACGTAAAAAAAAAAAAAATTAAAAAAGAAAGATCTAGTGTCTAAGCTTCTAAGCTTCAAAAAGGCTAACTGGACAAAGTTATGAACATTATCATAGTTATGTTCTCAAATTAAAGGAATAAATATAGGTCAATTTTAAACGTGGGCCTGTGTCTGGCAGACCTCTATTAGGATGCAAAGCTATTATGAATTACATGAATTTTCTCTAAAATTCTTTAATTTGGGCTTTAAACTCTCCAATGTGTAAAACTGGCTTGAAGGAAGGAGCAAGTAAGGAATATACTTAAATCCATATTCTATGTGAATAAACAAAGTTAAACGATTCAGTCATTTATTGAGGCAGAAAGACAGGTTTTTGGCACAACGTGATTTTTAATACTATTCATCTGAACATGTGGTTTAGCTGCAGAGACCACAAGCCAACAAACAAGATCTCAGTCAGAGCAAGAAAAACAACTAAGGGGCTTTTCTATTGCAAAATGACCCCCACTAGTAGACCAGCTTTGTCATTTCCTCCCAAGTGTGCCTGTGTCTGCTTCTGGCTGGTGGAGGGGGGAGGGGGTAAGGCAAGAATATTTTACTTTACCAGATTTGAATAGTTTAAAATTTCCTGTTATCATTTAGCTATAGCTTTTTACAGAATCACCTGCAGATGTGCTCCAGGAAGCTGCAAAAATTCCAACAAGGAAGATAATTCTCTTGTCTTCTGACAAGATATTTTTCCTCCTGAATTGAGCTGCTTTGAGACACGCTGCAAGAGTACAAATAAATGCAGTGTGCTTCATTTCCTATGCTGTTCTGAACACAATTTTCCATTTATATCAAACTAAATTAAAATTGGTCTTCAACGGCAGATACTATGGCCTGATACAACCGTGTCAATTCAGCTTCTTTGCTGGGGACTAGCAGCTTTAAAATGAATGATTCGATGTCCATTCTCATCCCTGGTGGCTATTCTCTTCTTCCTACCGTTAAAAGCTCCCCTATTATGGAAAGTTAGCACTTGAGTGCCCAGTACATTTTGGAGGCACATATTAGGAGTGTGAGGGGATAATTTACATGTTTCATTCTTATAGGCATATATACAAATGTCCACAGAACCTGCATCTTGGAAGCTGTAACAAATCCTAATAATATGGGAAAGAAAAGGATTGTCCATCATTCAATCAATGATCTAAAAAGCAGTTTTCCTACGGTACAATGAAACGATGCCTAAGTTGTAAGAAGAAACAACTACTGGATAAGAACCAGCAGCACCAATTAGCAAGCACACATGTGTCTGTGTGTGTATACACAGACACATCCACACAGAGTAGACCTAGAAACACAGCCAGTACCCCATCTGTGCTAATGGAGTGGAGCCATCCTGGGGATACTAGGAAAAGGTGCCTGACACAAGCAAACCAGAGTGCTGAGGACTGGGCAGTAAGAGTCATTTGAATTTTCTGGCTAGCTGAAGGTCAAACAAAAACCCTTTTAGTTTCAAACCTTGTTGCTAAAATTTTCCTAACGTACACAATTCCACGTTCCTGCCTTGCTTAGTGTTATATAGCATATTTAATGTGACAGATTAATTCTTTCATGATTGTAACACAGTGGACGTTGAAGGTGTGGGTTACTTGGGTGAATGGAAAATGATACAACCTAGCAGTTGTTTTTGTGTGTGTGTGTGTGTGCAATTTGTAACTTTCTCCAAAAAGTAGGGATAACATACAATTCAGATAAATTGAGGGTTCTTGACGGGTGGTGACAGCTGGGTTCCAGATAACTTGCTTTGTTGTGTAAAACTGTAACCACAAGAACTGTAAAATTCTTGTGCCTTTAGTTTAGACACCTGTTGGAAGTCTACACAGAGTCACTATTACTGATGATGGATAATGATGATAAAACAGCAGCAGCTAACGTTCCATGAGGACCAGGCTCTGTGCATTCCATGCATTAACTCACTGAAGTCCTTGGTCATCCTTTATGGTATATAATATTCTTAAAATATGCGATAGGGAATTATTCAATTTACAAACAATAAAATGAAGCTGTGAAGTGTTAAGGCCTGGCCCAAGGTCATGCAGCTGGGAAGCTACAATAACTGACAGGTGGACTGAGAGTCTGGCCTGTGACTGCAATGTTGAGTATGTTCCCTCATCCAGAAGACTGACCCACAGGCACTGAGTTCTGTTCTGTTTCTACAGGTGCTTGTGGGAAAAGACTGGGGACTCAGGGCAAGTGTGGCTTAACTAAGAAATGAAAACTGGGATATCATCTTTTGGGGATTGTCAGTGACCCAGGAGTAAAATGGGTAGTGAACTAAGGGAGGAAATAGCCCTAATTGTAAGCATATTTCTAAGGAAAGTGCTCATCCCCCTGCTGGGCTGGCATGGAAATTGTTCTCCCTGAAAACTCCCTGCTGGCCTGTGTTTTAAAAAAAAGGGGGTGGGGGAGGAGGGTGCGGGGGTGGGCAAAGAGAGACTGCTCAGATTGGTCCAAAATCTATACAGGTTGTTCTGTTCCCTCAGAGCTGGGACACATGCAGGGTATGAGGCTGCTTAGCTAATGACTAGAGGGTGGCCAGCAAAGGCCAAGGGGACAGACGGGGTGGGGAGGAGAGATGGGACCCATCCTAAAGCCCCCCCTCCTTGAAGAACCCTAGGAGACATGATTGGAACACACAAAGTGCGTGAACATACTTCACCATCAAATAGTCAATATTTTAAATTGATAGTTTGGAATATATAGTAAAATATGGTAGAAGGATAGTTCTTATTTGCGGGCAGTAAACACTGTAAGTGGGCAGATGTCTATCTCTATTACAACAGCACTATTGTATAGCTCTTTTTATAGTCGCATCAGGATTAAGAGAGTTGGTACTTACTGTTATTACTATTACTATGTTCCTGTTAAATAAAAACGTTAGCAAATGAGCAATGATAGTATCATGGTCACTCTTAGCAACTGCCTCTGTAAGAGCTCTTGACTTTGTAAATTAATAAATAATTACAAACAATTAAAAACATTAAAAAAATAATCACAATTACAGTTATAACAACTGTTTTTATACAGATGATAGTACCGGCATCTCCCTCCCATTAGAAAAAAATATCAAACATTTGATTCTTTAGGTAGCGACACTAATGCATTTTGGACTTTTCAAGGTCTTTACCCTGCGAAGCCTATGTTTACTCACATTGGTCACCACAGCCAGAATCGCTATTCCTTGCATGATGGGCTGCCAGGCTCCGATGTCTTGGGCTTTTTCTGGAACCATGCGTCTATACTGGGTAGTCATTTTCCATGCGTCCACTCTTATTTCCAATATATTGTTCACCAGAGCCAACAGGGGGGCCAGTGGAAAAGAGGCCACAAATAAGGTGACGAACCCAAACTGAATAACTGTCAATGGAATGGACACACATCATGGAGTGGTGGATGGATGGAAGGACAACATATTTTCCTTTACTCTTACAAAGAAAGAAAAAGGCAAACGAACTAAATCCCAAAGAGAAAAGACATCCATGGTAATAACAATGTTCAACAAAAGACAAATATGAAATCTCTGGAAAGAAGACTAATTATAACCAGTTTCTATCACATGATATAATATACCTAATTATAGGAATATAATACCTAACAGAAATAATAATATACCTAAATATATTAACTTAACAGGAATAATATACCTAAAATCTTTAATCAACTCAAGTTATTTGTTGGTATTAAAGTTGGGACACTCTCAGTATGTTACTCATTCTCTGTTGAAATAACAGAATGTTGGAACATGATTCATGATTTTGGGTTAAAAAAAGAAAAGGAGTATTGTGGAAGTATCTAACAAGTTCAAAAGAAATAAGAAATGTACTTTTGGGAAGGCTATGTGTAGAGAATGTTAGAGGAAATATGCTGCAAATAGGCAAATGAGCAACCTTCCCTGAGTCTGCAAACGCAAGTTGCCATGCCTTCAGAGAATTTGTAATATTATTACAAATCACAGAAATGTATGTGACAAAAGTATCTTAATAAGGCAAGATATAATCCTTCAAGAATTTTTATCTGGAAGTGGTTGCCATCTATGTGGTCATATTAAGTAAATATCCAAGTGAGGGGTTAGAAGTACTTTTCTCCTTGTAATTTAGGTGGCACTGCTATAGATGGGCAGCAGAGATTGGGGCAAGCTGTACCACAGGGAGGTAAAGGTTAAAAATAAGGCCAGAGATCTAAAAGAAATCTTTCAAGTAAACGAGTACAGATATGGGACTAAGGCTGTGAATGCCAGGAAGATTTACAGCCCCTTTACAGCTACTGCTCAGAACAGGGGCAGGGACCAATCAGGCAAGGAAGGGCAAGACTGTGGAGGGGTATGTAGGTAGAAGGAGCTGGCATGCTCTTCTGGTCTGAGAAGCCAGGGTATGCTGCAGAAGAACAGAGAGGGCTGGAAAGATCTGGCAGGTCCACAGGCCAGGCAAGAGCCACCGTCTTCAGGGAAGACAGACAATTACCGGAGTTGATGATATCATAGATGTTGACACCAATGCTTGGTATTATGCTGCTGACTGTGTCTATGCATCACCTACCCCTAAATGAATTCATCTGCCTGCTAGGGGCCAGGCAAGTAATAGAAATGTGTGGAGTGGGTGCAGTCAAATGTGGTAAACTGGCAAGTGCATAGCCTAATGAAATGGAAGGGACTGCACACAGTTGCCATGTTGGAATGAGGGTCCAATGTTGCCTGATCTTATTATTCAAGAGAAGCCAGAAATGAGGACTATGCAAGCAGTCAGCCCAGTTAAAAATCCAAAACAGAAAAGATGTTATTTATAATGACAACAAAAGTATAGACTATTTAGGAAAAAGTTAGTGAGAAATGTTAACAAGGTATGGTAATGGTCTTAAAAAATAAAAACAAATAATGATAAATGAATGAATGGTAGGATGTACCATATGCTTCTTAATTGGGCAGAGTCAAGATGGGGGGACTTATATCAATTTTTTTCTCCAAAGTATAATTTAGAATTCCAATACAAATTCAGTTAGTGATCCCAAATGGGTATTTTTTTTTTTTTTAAAGCTGAAAGAGGATGCTAAAGTTTTCCAAGAAATATACACAAGTACACAAGTAAAATAATGAAAAGGAATGCTTCAACTGACAGGAGAGACAATCTGGAAGAGAATACAATAGGTCTACCTCTGAGAGATTCTAATAATGTATATTATTATGCTCTGGAATTGAAACAGTTTAGAACTAATAGTATGAATTAAACAGAATTGATGTAGATATTCATGGGAGTTTACTATATTATAAAAAGTGATGCTTCAAATCAGTGGATTCAAGTGTTGGAGCAATCAGCTACATCACTGGAAAAAACTGGTATGGAGTCCTCCCTTTTGACATCAAAAGAGAGATGGATTCATTGAAAAATAATGCACCAGAAAAACCAACATGGTATCATCTGTTTTGATATTCAAGCGAGAAGAACTTTCTAAGCTTTGAAATGAAGAACAAAAAAGACCTACCGATTCTGCAAGGAAATAAATACCCAATGTAAAAACAAAAATAATCCTTGTCTAAAACTTTTCCATGACCCTATATTGCTAAAATGCTCTATGCTTACTTCTTCATTTTGAGTTTCTTGAAAAAGTACCTCAACTATTTCTCTGCTTATTCCCTCCTCAAAGCCCTACATCCTGCCACGGCCCTCCCTATGCTCACTATGCAGTGGCTGCAGATTTCAAAGCCAGGGTACATTTTCAGTCCTTATTTGTTTGATTGCTAGGCAGCTTTTGATATGGCCAAACATTTCCCTCTCAGTGGAATGCCTTCCCCCTGACTTCTGTTTTACTTAAATAATTTTAAAAAGCGAAGGTGTGTGTGTGTGCACGCGTGCACATGCGTCCACACGCATGCATGCACATAATTTCTTTTAAACACTACCTGTAGTGGTCCTTCTACCTTTTCCCACTGTGCCAGCAATTAAGTGTGGGTTCAACTCTTTCCTCCCCACCCTGCCCGCTTATTTTGCATTATGCTCCTTTTAGTCAGTGTTCAAATTCCTCTTAAGCAACATTCTCACCTTCTAAGCTTTCCATGTTGGAGTAACTCCCTGCTACATTTCTTCCAACTGTTCTGCTATTCTTCCTTTGTGGATTTCTTTCCCCATTTACCCTTTAAATGCCCCATTTCCCCAGGGCCTAATCATCAATTCTGTGTCTGGCATGCCTGAATCACCCCCAGGGTCTTACCTGTAGCTTCTCTGAGCTCCTGGGGAATCCAACTTTCTAATGGACATTTCTACGGATCCATCCCATGGACACCTCACACTTGAAATATTCAATACTGAACCATTTCCTTGACACCAGCTCCTCTACTCATATTCTTACCTGCACATTCAATCTCCTGGAAATTATCTCACCAATTTTATTCCTCACCTACCATACTAGTTATCTCTTTAGCACTTGTCCAATCTGTCTCCCTGATCTCTATGCCCATACCCACTGCCTCTATTTAGGTGTGGGGATTACCTAGTTGTGTGGGTTACCTGGTGTAGCCTCCCAAAATATCCTTCTCCTACCAAAATATCTTCCATTCTGCTGCCAGAATGATCTGATCTTTGTCAACATAAACATTATATAGCTCTCTTGCTTACAAATATTCCCATGGGTAAGGATAAGTTCATTAAGGAGAAGTTCTAGTTCCCTGGATGAGCACACGAGACCCATTATGACACAGTCCTTGCTTACCTGACATTCCCACCTATGGATCCTTTGTTCTCGCCATACTTTGAACTGGCCAAGCTGTTTCATGTCCTTGTACTTTTAAATGTCCACCTCTTTACATGAAATGTCCATTCCCTTTACCATACTTGAAACAACTTCCATTCACTCTTCAAAATCCAATTCAAATCTCATGTGCTCTAGAAAGTCCCATCTGCATTTACTTTCTTGACAATCCACCAAATACTGACCACCCCTCACTTGGCTCTGTAAGGGCAGGCACCAAGTCTTACTTGTCTTGGTATCCCCAGCAATTGATAAGAGTATTTGGCATAGCAGGTGCTCCATAAATGTTTATCAGATGAATGAATAACGAGGTAGGAGGCCTGCAAAAATGAGGAAATACCAATGCAGGTAGTGGGAGGAAACAGTGGAGATGAGGAAATGGAAGAACACAGGCCTGAGTCCTGGAGAAGTACAGTGGGGTGCTGAGGTGGGGTTAGCACTGGAGAAAGAGGAAAATGGGTGGGCACAAGGAAATGCTAAAGAAGAGTTGGTACTAATTATAGTAAATTAGGTGGAGAAAATAATATATGAAGGTCACTGTTTGAATAGATCTTTGAAAATTAACTTGGAGATGGAGGATGATGAGGTCAAGTTAACAAGGATAGAGGAGGCAGGGCCAGAAACAAACAGGGCCCACTCCATCATTTTCTTGCATTTCATTTATGTCACCCGCCCCCTAGGAAGGCCTCACCAAGTTCACAAGAGACTGGGTGTCTGTGCTGTAAGTACAAAATGGTATCTTCTGGTTTTGAAGCTAGATTTTAGACTGACAGACTATCTCTCTATGTCCTGTGTCTGAATTCTCAGAAGTTAAGACCAGACACCCGGGGAAGCAATTTGGTTAACAGACCAGGGTTACTTTAATAATCTCAAAGGATGGTGGGGAATTCACTAAAGATAACAGAAATTTCGCTCAAAAATAAAACCCAAAAAACATGCCATAAAGAACTTCACTAGTGTTGAATTTGGTAAGTTCTTTATAGATTTTGGAAGCGAACACTTTATCTGATATATCATTTGCAAATATCTTCTCCCATTCTGTTGGTTGCCTTTTAGTTTAATCCAGTGAAGAAATGGGCAAAAGACATGAATAGACACTTCTCCAAGGAAGACATCCAGATGGCCAACCCACACATGAAAAAATGTTCCACGTCACTCATCATCAGGGAAATACAAATCAAAACCACAATGAGATACTACCTCACACCTGTCAGAATGGCTACCATGAATAACTCCGGCAACAACAGATGTTGGCGAGGATGAGGAGAAAGAGGATCTCTTTTGCATTGTTGGTGGGAATGCAAGGTGGTGAAGCCATTCTGGAAAACAGTATGGAGGTTCCTCAAAAAACTAAAAATAGAACTACCCTATGACCCAGCAATTGCACTACAGGCATTTATCCAAGGGATACAGGTGTGCTGTTTCAAAGGGACACATGCACCCCCATGTTTACAGCAGCACTATCAACAACAGCCCAAGTATGGAAAGAGCCCAAATATCCACTGATGGATGAATGGATAAAGAACATGTGGTATATATATATACAATGGAGTATTACTCAGCAATCAAAAAGAATGAAATCTTGCCATTTGCAACTATGTGGATGGAACTGGAGGGTATTATGCAAAGTGAAATTAGAGAATGACAATAATCATTTGACTTTAGTCATATAAGGACTTTAAGAGACAAAACAGATGAACATAAGGGAAGGGAAACAAAAATAATATAAAAACAGGGAGGGGGACGAAACAGAAGAGACTCATAAATATGGAGAACAAACTGAGGGTTACTGGAGGGGTTGTAGAAGGGGGGATGGGCTAAATGGGTAAGGGGCATTAAGGAATCTACTCATGGAATCATTGTTTCACTATATGCTAACTAATTTGGATATAAATTTTAAAAAATAAATAAAACTAAAAAAAAAAAAAAAAGAACTTCACTGGGATGGTGGGGGCAATATTAACGTAAACTCAACTAGCAGTTGTATGTAGGTGTTGAAACTCCAAGCTCAGGTCACTTGAATAAATATCTATGAGTATTAGGTCCAGACAGTGGTGCTCCAGCTGAAGACTGAGAGATGCAAAGGCTTTGTAGCTACCTCGAACAGGATTAGTTAGCCAGGGGACAGGCATACCCACAACCAGATGCCATCAAGGCAGGAACCAAGTACTATTAATGCCTACAGAAAAGAGCAGCAAATCTGTGTGAAAAGCTGAGGGTTACTACTGAGGCTTCGCAGGAGTTCTTCAGGAAGAGAAGAGAATGGTGTTTCAGGCAGAAGGGAGATCTAGTCCCCTCCACTGGGCAGAGGGGACTAGAGCTGGTGGTTGGATACAAGGCTCCAGGCTCATTTGCCAGAAGATGTTTGGTTTCAGCAGCTAGGAGGCATAATTAAGAAGGTAGATGGTGGTGTCATTAATGAATATGGGAAGAAGCAGGAGGAAACTATAATGAGGCCATCGACAAAGGCACTCTATATTTATTTTAGAGGAACAAAAATAATTCAAGAGGCACTTGGAAATTCTCTCTCTCACAAAGTAAAATAACAAAAAATAGTTTCACTCTGGTATTGAATATGGAACAGACTGCTTTCAAAAATTAATTTTTCTAATTCATTAGGTATTATTTAGATAATAGGAAAACAATTCAATAAATCTAAAAAATATCTCTGTAATAGTCGTTATTCTATCCTTTCTTGTAGGGTGGGATGAAGCCGAATTATTTTGTTGGTAACTATTTTAATGAGACTATGAAACTCTAAAAGTCATACCAATTTCTCCCCAAAGCACAACCTTTTCCTATAACTTTTTCTCACAATGCTCTTTATTTGACTAATCAACTACAGAAAAATAACTCTATTTTTTCAAGGTATGTTTTCGGTGCTAAAATAACAAATGATATTCTGCCCCAGAATGTTGTTGTTATTAATGCTGATAATAGCTCCAATAAGAAATATTTACAATTATGATTCATTTTGGAATCAGAGGTAATTTTCTTACAGTTCTTTTGAAAATTAACAGAATAAATAAATAAATAGAGCTTCTACGTTATGTACTGAAGCTACACCCTTAAACGAACCTGGTCCCAAAACCTAACAAAAGCAAAAATGAAATTTAAATCAAACTCCAGGCTGCAAAGTATTGTTGACTGAAGGTGCTACAAGATGAACCTTTCACTCACTGAAAGAAGCAGATGTGTTCCCATGTTTCATGTATATTTTTAAAAGCAATTATTTTATATATAGAATGTGATTTAATAAAAACCATCCTCTATCTGCAGACTTGTAAACAGGAACTGCAAAGGGGTATCTTTGCAAACACACAAACCCCTCTGCATAAATGCACAGCCTGTCAACCAAAATGTTCTGCCTCCTTTCCTAATCCCCTAAGCTGAAAAAAATTATAGTTCAGTGCAATGGTTAGCTGAAAGGGCACAGATCTAAAACACATAAATCGTTAGCCTCCTAATAAGATGTAAGTGTGTTATGCATAATAGAAAAGATGGCGTTTCCTCTGGAAATCTGTTTTGAGATGTGTCCACTTAAAGGCACCTAAGAGCTCAGGGTCAAGTCCAATGAACACAAACAGAGCCCAAGCAAATACTACACAAGTGGACAAAGCATTCAAGAAGGAGGGGACCTGTGCTAACTTCTTAATCCCAAACCAGCAAAATGGTTCTGAATTCAAGCCAGTGATTATCCATGAGGTCAAAGAACCAGGCAGAAACCGTGGGCCAGAAGAAATAGAGATGCTGTTACAGGCAGGTGGGAGGTGTCAGAGGGGAACCCTGTGATCCTGCCTGCCACGAAACAGCATGTGCCTACAGGCTCTCTGTCCAGGCTTGCTTCAATGACTCATTCAGAAGTGTATCGGCCAACAGCTGTGCCTGCGTGGACTCCAGCACAAGCTGAATCACCTCTAATAATAGTTCTGAGTTCATTCTCAGACAACATGGTTAGAGTGCTCTGAGTATGGTGAGGAGGTATCTCAACGAATATTCCAGGCCACTGCTTCGTAATAAATCTTTAGCTTTGTACAACATACATATTGACAAGGATCCACACAGTCACCTTATCTGAAAGCCTGATTGTGTACTTTGATCTAGTGGAGAAAAACATGCTTCTCTTCATTTCAATATGCCAGGTAATTATGTGGGATCGAAAACATACTCCAATCTAATTTTTATATCAACTAAAACTTCAGTAAGGACTTACTCATTTCAAGATATTCATAAAACAATCCCAGTTTGCCCATGGGCTGCAGGTGGTAGTCTTGTTCCCATCGCGGGGCTATCTTTTCTGCTCTGGAAACTGTGCGGCATCGCCCAATCAGGTTCTTGACCCAGCTGTCAAAAAGATCAAACTATCAATTAGAATATTATCCAATTACTTTACAGATATCTCAAGCTAAACACATAATCCTCCTAAGAAATTAATTTCTCAGTTTCATGCTAAATTTCTTTTTGTTCCTTCCTCTTTACCTGATAGTATTTTGAAAAGCAGCACTATGTACTGAGTTTTAAGATCGTAACTGCTATTATTTTTTTCTCCCAGCTCCTTTCCACGTGGACAGTTGATTTTTTAAATGTTTTTATTTTCGAGAGAGAGCGTGCGCGCATGTATGTACATGAGTGGGGCACGAGGGAGACAGAGGATCTGAAGCAGGCTCTGAACTGACACCAGGGCCTGATGTGGGGCTTGAACTCTGGAGCCATGAGATCATGACCTGAGCTGAAGTTGGATGCTCAAATGACTCAGCCACCCAGGTGCCCCATGGACAGTTAGTTTTTAAAAAGACTTTCATTTGATCAACTTTATTTTTTTCCCCCATTTCCCTACCATTAGCCACAATGGTCTTTCCAGAATGAAGCCACCAGAGAAAATAAAATGAAGACAGACATGGTATGCGAGCTGGTAACAGTGCCCTGGAGAAGATCGAAGCAGAGTAAGGAGTGGAGTGTTGGCATTTGTGGTAGGGGAGTGGGGCGGTGGCAGGGAAGGGCTCTCACCAAGAGTGACATTTGAATAAAAATATGAAGAGGCAGAGAGAACAGCAACTACAGGACCCAGAGGCAGGAACAGGCCTCCTACATCTGACAGACAGCATGGAGCCTGGTGTGGTCCAGGCCTAGCAGGAAACCAGGCTGGAAGTTTTGAGGAGTGGGGAGCCTAAGAGACCACTGTGGAGATCTGGGCATTTTCTACTCTGGGGGAAACAGGGAGCCATTGAAGGGCTCTGAGAGAAAAGTGATGTATTTTCATTTTAGATGAAACAGGTCCAAGACCCTAGTTTAAGCTGAAAAAATCAAGGACCAGAGAAGCAAAATGCCTCCTCAAAGTCACAGTGCACAGCTGGCTGAAAACACAGCCTAGTGCTCTGCTCTGTCAGACACTGGCCCCACAGAGTCGTCTCTTGTCTTATATGTTATTTTCTTTCTCAAAGCCTCCAAATAAATGTTTCCCCCTTTTCTATGGCTCTTTTTCCTGAAAATAGATTGAAGTCTGGCAGTGAAATGAGGTGTGCACCTGTAGCCTGAAGAACCGTTGTCCCCTAAGGCAACAGCTGGCTTGTGGTCTACTCATGGAGTTCACCAGAAGAGGCACAACAGCAGCAAAGAATGTCAAATATAAATGTCTGGGCCAAGCTTTGGCTGATTAAACAATATACTTGTACAGATTTCAAATTCAGGAAATGAGAAGGCCTCACGCTACTGTAAAGACAACTGTGTGTGTTGCACGCGCACCTGTGTGGGTGTGCACTCCCCTTGCCCCCCACGGAGATACGTGTTACAAATAGCTCATTATGCTATTAGGTTTCCCACTGCTGGCTGGTCTGTGTCAACTTCACTGACCACTCCCCGAGGTTTACAAAGGGGAGATTTCTCTACAACAGACGGTGCCCCTGGCTTCACAATCTTTTCCCATTTCTTTCTCTTCTATGACATGACGGACACAGCAGGCGGCTGTAGAAAGTGGAGAGGACATGGTCTCAGACACCCCTGAATGTGAATCTACACTTCAATGCTTACTATTTAACTTCAGTCAAGTTCAAATAAAATGGGTGATAAAACCCTGTCGGGATAAAATTCTGTCAGGATTAACTAATTCAGAACAGGTAAAATATTTAGCACATTTCCTAACACACCAAAACCCCCTTCACAGGATTTTCTTTTGTCTAGTACAGGCTAACTGGCTGAGGCCAGGACGACTGTAAATACAGCCTAAGCTACTCAGGATTTTGACTAGGGGACGAAAATGCTTGGATCGGTGGATCTCACGTCAGCACTTCGAATGGCCCAGAATGCTTGTTGCTGGTGCTATTTCCTGTATCCCAACCCGAAGCTCTGGCATCAGTCAAGTCTAAAGCATGGCCTGGGAACCTACAGTTTTACACATGACAGAACCCTTGTGAGGGAGGTGGCATCAACGACGACACATCCATCACCCTTCAGGACATCCAACGAGATTCCTGGTTTCTACTGTTTTGTTTTTGGCTCTGCCTCACGCTTCCAGCCTCAGCCTCTTGACTGAACTGTCTCCAAGCCCCAAAGAAGCAGGTCTTTTGCTATCAGGGCCCCAAATCCATTACAATTTGGACTGAGGATGGAACCTCTGTCCCGGCAACCACTCGCATGACCGGCTCGGCTGGTACTTCCCTCTCTCAAGATACTGCCTTCCTCCACCTGTAATAGGTCATATTAGAAGTCTTTCTGACTAGCTTTCTTTTCTGAGCTCCAGGCTCTGAGCCTTTTGTTCAGTCTTCCTGAGTTGAACCACTCATCTGTAGTAGGAAATCTTGGGCTGTCATTCATCCATCACTGTTGGTGGCCTTTTGGGTTTTCTAGTGGGTTATAACGGATTCTAGTGCAAAGATCTCAATCTTGACTGCACACGAAAATCACTTAGAGAGCTTTTTAAAAATACAGATGCTAGACACGGGTAGGATCTTTCTTCTGCTAGCAGGGTTTACAACACAATTTTCTTAGGAATTTACCATGTACATTAGCAATAACAGCATTGTAAAAGGTTACCCTTCCGTAAGTCCTTATTATGTGTAAAGCATGATATAAAGCACTTTACACCTCATTTTCTCTTTGTATCTTTATCATATTTAATCCACATACTACAGATAATCACAATTTCTGTGTAGAATATTCTACAGTATTTCCATTTGCTAATTTTGATTATAAGCATCCTTCACTATCTGAATCTATTTTACTGTTCCTGAATGTAAAGAGTGAGTATGGATAGTGAGGGATAACTGTATTTAGGTTCTCTCAGTGTATCTTTGGTTCATCCTCTAGCCAAATCAGATCTTGAGAAGGGATAGTTTCCCTTGTAATAGCTCACTTTCCTGCTTTAAGTAGCGCATACCCATTGTAGAAAATACAGAAAACATATAAAGGATGAAAATTACAGCCCTCCATCATCTAAATGCCAAAGAACAATGCTACTGGCATTCTGGATATGTAATTATTTTACTTAACATTTTAGCATATAAATTTCTCCAGAGTGAATGGCTTAATGCAGGGATTGTGTCAGCCTTTTGTCAAATACGGAAGAGAATTCCCAGGAATGCCTCAAATATCAAAATACTAAGTGAGGCTGGGAAGGCCAAAGGGCTCTGAGCTTGCTTTCTGGGTACAAACAAACAACTCTGTTACTTTGCTGATGTGCTGTATCTGAAGGATGGGAGTCACTCATTCACACTAGAGCATGCCCACTAAATACGAGCTACCGATTTAGGTGCTAGCGGGACCCCAAAAGGAAGCTGGGTCACGGTGCCAGATGTGCTGCTCCGTTTGTTCCAAGGGTCCTTGCCAAGGACCTCAGGTGGTGTGGGGGTGGAAGAAGGTTAAGTTTGTGGTGACATTCATTTCACTGTGCTCGTTTTGACATATTTTAACAGTGTGAAAACAGTCACCGACTAACAAGGCTTTTCTCTCCATCCCTGTGTATTTTGGGGGTGAGGGTAGTTGTGGGTAGCAGGGATAACTGATAGATCTTTCACTTTGTGTGAAGAAAGAAAGAAGGAAGCTGGCAGCCAGACGCAAAGAAGCAGAGATGAGAAGAGCCCCTGTTGCTCTCTCAAGTGCTAACATCTAGCATTCCCAGTTTTCAGACAAGGGAAAGATAACTCAAAACACACTGCCCTTAAGTATTTTAGGCCAGGAGTAGAAATATCCAAATGAAAAGTTCAGGTCGCGATAATGTGCGACAGTAGACTCACTTGAAGTGCAGGTATAAACAGACCACAGATACATAATACTTCCTTTATTTTTAAATATTTCATGTGAATAAGTTTCATTTCATACCAATTTCTTAGTACCAGTTTAAGAAATCTACTCCCCCTCCCCAACCCCCGCTGCCACCCAGCCACTATGGTTTTCAAATCAGAAAATAGCTCACTGACAACCAATTAGTCATCAAAATTTAGTGTTAAATAATTAGCCTACTTCCTTCAGAAAAATGCTTTTTAATAATCTGAGTTAAGCCTTTCCTCTATTTGATATATTTATTCTCATATATAAACCCAATATTTGTGCATGACCTACTTTTACTCATTTGGAAAAATCTGAATATGAACTCGGTGAAGGTAAGGTTGTTTACTGAGTTGTAAGGCTCCAAAATAGTAATTTTATAGCTAAGACCAGAATCCCTTTTTTTATGAGGGGGGAGAGGGGAGAAGGGAGAGCTAGGGTGGGAAAGGGGGTGTCTGTTTAGAGACAGACCCTGATACTTTACATTTACTTCTCCACATGCAGAAGGCAGAGGATGAGCCTGGTGAAGAAATCTAGAAGGACACATTGATACCTAAAGGTTCCTGCTCTACAAATACAGAAAGAAAAGAAAAAAAGAGGTTAACGGCTCTGCAAAGAGAAAGAACAGGAACTTGGTAATGGGGAACAGAGAGGAGAAGTTAGGGGAGGGAAGAGAAAGAAAGAGAGGGAAGTTGTCTGTGGTGGGGGAAAGACAGGCAGCAGAGCCTGAAGCCTACAAAGCCTGGGGCGCCTGGGTGGCTCGGTTGAGTGGTTGAGCGGCTGACTCTTGACTTCAGCTCCAGTCATGATCTCATCACGGTTATGGGATCAAGCCCCAAGTCGGGCTCAATGCTCAGCACGGAGCCTGCTTGGGATTCTCTCTCTCCCTCTGCCCCTCCCCTACTCGTGTGCTCTCTTTCATCCTCTCTCTCTCTTTCTCTCTCTCTCTCTCTCTCTCTCTCTCTCACACACACACACACACACACACAATCCAGTTATATAGTGGGGTGAAAGACAAAGGTTTTTTATTTCAGAATAAAGTTGTTTTTCTGCCTCCGTGTCCCAAATGTCAGTAAAGACTGCTTGTGTGAGTGGTTTTAGAGGACACTGAGGAGAGGGACCACACTCTGCCTTTGGGTTGGCATGAGCAAAAAGTACAGATGTGGAAGGTGACACAGAAAGGAGATGAAAAGTTTTGTGAGCACAGAAACTCAGAGTCAGAAATTATCTTGAAAAGGTTAAGTGTGATACGCAGAAAAATGTACCCCCCAGATGTCCACGTCCCACTCCCCACAACATATGGATATGTTGAAGTCACATGGAAAGGAGGAATTAAGGTTGCAAATGAGCAGACTTTTATAGTTTCCTGGATCATGCAGGTGGACCCAATGTAATCACCAGGGCCAATAAAGGTGGAAGAGAGAGGGAGGGGGATGGGATTACAGAAGAGTCAGAGACACACAATATTTCTGGCTTTGAGATGACAAAGGAAGCCCTAAGCCAAGGAGTGGACAACACCTAGAAGCTGGAAAAGGCAAAGAAACAGATCCATCCTAGAAGCTTGTGAGAGGCACACATCCCTGGTAATACCTTGACTTTAGCCCACTGAAACCCCTGTCAGACTCGTGACTTCTAGAACTGTGAGATATTAAATCTGTTTTGTTTTGTGTTTTTTTTTTTCATTGTCCTATTACCATTAAGTTGGTGGCAATCTTAGCAATAAAAGATGAATATAATAAGCCCCCTGAAAAGGTGCAGAAATTGAGATGGCCCTGGACTATTTGCTTTGATACAAGATAGGGCTTCAGTGAAAATTGAAAAGGACAGTGTGACCTACACCAACATCTGTTGTTCTCATTTCTTAGGGAAAGAATGGTAAGTCAAAACATTTGTGGTTATCATTTTAGATGATTATCTCTTAAAACATTATGTAATCCTGGTGCCTTAGGACCACAAGAGAACCACTCTTCTTGAAAGCACATGGATTTGGAGTCCTAGGATCTTGGATTTGAATCCCACAGTAGCCTCTTATGGACAAGGCAAATGTGGATAAATCATTTAACCTCTTTAAGCCAAAGAATCTTCATTTGCATAAGGGAGATAAAAATAAGAATTGTTTGAAAAATTAAATGAGAGAGATCTACAAAGCACTTAATACAAGTGGCTGGCACACACTAGGAACTCAACAAATCACAACTGTTGATTTTTTAAACCATCCTATAAAGGGAGGAGAAAGTCCTGAGAAGTGAGGGAAATAGTTCACAGTCCCAAAAAAGGCCAACTCTCCATGGACTGGGATCAGTCAGCTACCAACAATGGGCTAATACGCATAAAGTGTAGCAGATGGAGATTTAAGTTAAACAGAGAGAAGTAGGTTTTTTAAAAACATAATTATTAAACACTGGATACGTTCACACCGTTGGTTGGACCATCTTGTCTGGAGACTTTTACTAAATAGAGTTTACTCCATTTTAGAGGTAGGCATGCAGCTGTGTGAACACATAGGCAAATGATTTGGATGGGTGGGCTCTCCCATCCCCTATCACATCCCCAAGATTATACGACTTAATACTCACGGAAGTAACACCTCTTGTATGTTATTCCAGATTGCTTTTCCTCCCATGATTATTGTCAGCTGTGTCGTCAGTTCAAGGAGACAGCCACCTGGGTCACACTGGAATATTAAAAAGAAAATCTCATTTAAATTTTAGATGGGTCTAACGTGAAATCGAGAAGGATTAATTTTATTTTTTTCTGATATTTATTCTGCTGAGGCAAAAAGAATCTGAAGAACATACGGTGAAGAAACTCTTCACTGGGCAACTTGGAGAAAACACAAAGCAGCTTAAACGGTCAAGAGATTGCAGTTCTATACTCATACCTCTTCATTTCTGTATTTTCCCAGCCAATAGACTGGGTCTCCTGGATAACCTACAAATTTGCCCTTAAAGAATGCGATGTAGAAACATGAAGAATAGTAGTTGACAAACTGGAATAAGAACATCTTCATGGTCAGGCTGTTCTCATAATCAGTCTGGGTCCTTGGGAGTTCTGTAGTTAAATAAAGGCAAGATTTTAGAATTGTGAACAGCTTTGAGACCCTAATCGAAGACACTGATACATGAGTTAACATGTTAAAAAAATACAATTCACACTGTTTTCATTTAAGCTGTTCTAAATTCCTTAATATAGCTGCTGTGTTAAGTTCACACATTGTTACAAGAGTCCGCCCCCTCCCCCAAGAATGCAATATCCCACATGGCAAAAATCTTCAAGGGTTCCTTAAAATTTACAAGCCCAATGTTTTCAAATGGGCAAAGGCTGTTCTCTCTCAGGTCTGAGTGGACAAAAAATTATTTTTGAACAGCCTGCTAAATGATATTCTTGTCTTCCTGAATTGCAAAAAGGTAGGACTGTTGAAACAACAAACAAAACAAGGGGGAACTTGTTACGAGAATTTGGGGAAGAGGAAGCAGGTCATCCTCCTAGTTGAGAATTTAAATCAGTCTGATCATTTTCAGAAGATGACCACTGAGCAGACCATTCGGAGAATGACCCAGGCATATGCAGCATGTGGGGAGCGCTTAACTCTGGCCAGGAAGCAGCTGCCTGGGATACAAGCCAGAGAGAGAGAGAGAGAAACATTTATTACAAAAGCTGGAGCTGATGAGAACAGAGCTATATTAATATGAACAGCATGGGGGGAAGCCACACAACACTGTGATTACTTGTCCTCTCAGCAAAAAAGGAGCATATTTGCCACTGGAACCATGACCCTATTCCACTTATTTGTAATAAAGAGACTATTTACTTTCAACAATAGGGTACGTGATCTAATGTAATTGAAAATATTATTCAGCACTGATCTGTTTACACAGAGCTTGGACATTATAATGATTGTCTTTGCTTTGTCCCTTTTACTAATGCAAAGCTGTAGATAATTCATTTCCCACACAGGTTAGATAAAATATGTTTACACTTGAAATTTTCTAAAATTTGTAACATACGGAAATTGAAATGCCTAAAAGAGACAGTCTCTATTTCTCACCAGGTTCCAAAAATGTCTTAGAAATGACCTAAGCTATAATAGGACCTTACCAAAATTAGTAATCATGATTGCTACTTTTTCATATATGGTGTTCAAAATCATGATGATGATAAAGCTGATGAGGGAAGCAGTGATAGACGTGGCCGTCTGTGGAGTCAGGTACTTCTGGATTGGATCTGTCCCATTAAAGTTCTTGGGAAGTTTTGCAGAAAATACAATGAACACTGAGAGCCTGTAGACAATGATCCCAATAACTGAGGCGATGATCAATAGGATCTGGAAGCACAATAAAGACAGCACTTCACTAATTACACAGCACTATTACTTCACTAATAGTGTTTTTACACCTAAAAATTAACCCCATGCTCAAATGGACAAGGTACACATGTAAAGTGATGGGTGATGGGATATCCTAAAGTGATATTCTTTAGGATATGCATTCAAGTTTTTGCTCAGTTATAATCCATGAAGGGGATAGGTTTCCTTCCAGCAGAGAACAGATCACCTGGTTCAAGGGTCAGCAGGTGCTACCTGTTGTCTTGGTCGCCTGCAGGAGGTGAGATTCTGAACAGGATGGGGAGCCTGCAGAGGTGCCCTGAGGAAACGTGGAAATGGCCACAGGTATCTGCTGATGAAAGCTTCACACACTTCTCCCTTGGATCTTAAGATCTGAAACTGGCAGTTATTCCTACCTGCTTTTGCACAAGATTCATTTCACTCATCTGTTGTTTTTGACTGCATAGACCAGTGTCAGTGAGGGGGTCTGAAGCACGGTTTGTACACGGTTGGTAGGATGTCGCTTCCTCCCTAGGCACGTTTTCTCCGGCCACTGGGTAATGCATATTAAAGGTTCTGTGTTTAAACTGTTTTCCCTACATCTACTTTCTTGGACTTACTCCAAAGCATGTACTCGATGTGTCTGACTGCTTGTGAAGACTGTTACCAGAGACAAAAGCTACAAAAAATGTGAATTTCAGGGCCAAGTAAAAGCTGCCCTGTTGTTTACAGCAACACAGAGAGGCTGGTTTTCACCTGTGGAGAGCAGTAAAGGGAGTGATTAACAGGCAGGGTCCTGGAACCAGGTTCCTGCATTCGAATCCCAGATGTGCCTCTAGTTGTGGGACCTTGTGCAAATCACTTAACCTATGGGGCTTCAACTTCTTTGCCCACGTAATGAAGGATCCTAATGGGAACTAACTTATAGGACTGTTGTGGGGATTTAATGAGTTACTCCAGGTAAAAACACTTAGAACACGAAGCCCAGGCAAACGAAAAGTACTATATACATGTGAGCTGTGGTTATGGAGGCTGAAGTGTTAACAAGATGTTTTTCTTACTTTTAAAGTTTGTACAGAAGGCATTATATTTCCTCCAATAATTTTGCTCATTATCTCCTTTCTTACAGTTAGGGTTTAATGCTTGTGAAAGGAATGACATGTTTATGTGTGTGAGTATATGTGAAAATTCGCCAAGGCTAAAGAAAATGTATTAGAGAAGGTATATCCAGTCTTCCTCTCTGAGAACAACAAATGCGGGCCATTTAAAGTGTATATATTTTACTTTATTTTATTTTTTGAGAGAGAGAGAGAGAGAGAGAGAGAGAGAGAGAGAGAGAGAGAGAGAGAGAATGAGAGAGAATGAGAGAGAATGAGAGAGAATGAGAGAGAATGCCAAGCAGGTTCCATTCTGAGCACGGAGCCCGACATGGGGCTCCATCCCATGACCCTGGATCATGACCTGAGTTGAAATTAACATTGGCTGCTCAACCAACAGAACCACTCAGGTGCCCCTAAATGGTACATATTTAAAAATATATATCTCCATAGGGGTGCCTGGGTGGCTCAGTCGGTTAAGTGTCTGACTCCTGACTTTGGCACAGGTCATGATGTCACGGTTTGTGGGTTTAAGCCCTGCATTGGGGTCTGTGCGGACAGTGCGGAGCCTGCTTGGGATTCTCTTCCTCTCTCTCTCTCTCTCTCAAAAAAAAAAAAATAAATTAATTTAAAAAAATTAAAAGATCTCCATAATAATTTTTAAATTATTAATTATAATGGCTGAGATTTTTAATTTTACTATTCAACTCAGCACATATTTTTAAAATCCTCAACAGCCCTGTGAGGTAAGTAGTATTGTATCTTTTACAAAGAAAAAGAGACCCAGAGAATAAGACTTTGACCCAAATTAAGCAACTAATAAGTGAAAAGAACTGAGTTACTCCAAGACTCTGGAGTCACACTAAACTCTACGTGGCACTGCTTCCTACATGGTTTATGAAATGAATTCTCATTCTTTTCAGAGCTTTTATAAACTTGGTATGTTTTCATACTTCTTCAGGGTACTTGACAGGTTCAGTATTTCTTCATAGAAGGAAGTCCTTATGAATCTTCATTCTTAAGTTCCTTACAAATCTTTCTGGCTATAACTTCAATATATGCTTATTAGGGAATATTTGAAATTACTCTATAGTGGACACTGGTTGTGTTTGCTGCCCTGAATCTGTTCCCAGACTTACAAGCAGACCCAGATTGTGCTTTGAGAGAATAATCTCTCCTCCATTTTCAGTCCTATGGCTTGGGCTGGATTGACCCCCTCCTCCCCTAGGGTTTACAGGTAGATCCTGATTGGTTTGAGGCAAATAGGTGTCTCATCCTATTGGCCTCAGCAAGTGATTCAAGGATTGAGAAATATCTTAATAAAATTCAGTGAGATGTGAGGAGAGATCTGCTAGTATCCATGGGAAAGAGAAGCTTGCTTGTCAATAAAGGAAGCTGCTGACAGAGACCTCTCTTGTTTTGAATGGGATGGGAGATCTGGAATCTTGCAGCCATTTTGAGACTATAAGGTAGTGCCTACACCCACCAAGCCAGGAGACCAGTGAACAGAGAATGATGACAGAACAAAACACAGCTCTTGATGTCATCTGGGCTGCAGTATCTATCCTTAATGGAAGTCATACCTCAGACCCGAGATTTTTAGTTACAGGAACCATTTATTGGTTCATTTTGTTGTCATCAGTGTTGTTTATACCAACTGGAGATTGATTTTCTGTCACCTATAATTGAAAGACTCCTAACTATAGGGGCACCTGGGTGGCTCAGTTGGTTAAGCACCGGACTCTTGATCTTGGTTGGCCCAGGTCATGATCTCACAGTTTTGTGAGTTCGAGCCTCACATTGGGCTCTGTGCTGACAGTGTGGAATCTGCTTTGGATTCTCTCTCTCCCTCTCTCTCTGCCCCTCCCACACACGCATTCTATCTCAAAATAAATAAACAAACATTAAAATTTTTTTTTAAATAAAGGAATAAAAGAAACAGAAAAAATGTATCTACTAACTATATACAGGCATAATTCCTTCAGAACTATGCATTGTTTGCATATTAAAAACTATTTTATGTATTTTCCTTAAACCTATCATAACCATAACATTTTCACATGTTGTCAAATATTTTTATGGACATACTTTCTTATGGCCGCACTATATTCTACTGTATGAAGGATTAGAAGTAGAGTATTTTGGCTCAGATTTTATATATACACAGTAAAACCTTGGTCTGAGAGCATAGTTTGTTCCAGAAACGTGCCTGTAATTCAAAGCACTTGCATATCGAAGCAAATTTCAAGAACCATTGGCTCAGTTGTGATCATGTGATGTTTGGCATCACGTTCTACTCATAATGCAAGACATCCCTCGTTTATCAAGTTAAAGTTAGAAATGTACGCTCATCTTGTGGAACACTTGCAGAACAAGTTACTCGCAGTCCAGGATTTTACTGGATAATAATGTATATAAATAAATATATATATATATTGTAATAAATCTGTATGTAACTAATCTTTACTAACTTACTATTTTGAAAGAGTTCCTGATTAAAAATTTTTACATGCTGAATTGTGGATTAAAGCACATGAATATTTTTGACTCTTGATACTTACTGTCATACTGCTAAGAAGGCCAGAAGCAGCTTAAAATTTTCATAGCTTAGGTATGAGAGCAGCTGATGACTGCACTTCATCCTCACAAACACTGAGCCTTATCACTTAATAGGTGAAACACTGTATCTCATTTTAGTGTGCACTGATTTAATTAGGATTGAGGCTTGACAGTTGCCAGGGTGTTTTTTCTTTTGTGAAAGGGTATTCATGTTCTCTGCCTCTGTAGCTCTTGAGATCTTTGGTGTTATCTGACAAGTGATCTGGACTTCTTATGTATTGAATGCAGTAAACCTTTGCCCTATTGGTTAACAAAAATTTCTTCTGCTGTTTTAAGCTTAGAACACTTCTGATGTGTGGAATCTTTAAAGGTTTTTTTTTTTATGTTTATTTATTTATTTTTTTGAGAGAGAGAGCAAGTGCAAGTGGGAGAGAGGCAGAGAGAGACGGAGAGAATCAGAAGCAGGCTGTCAGCACAGTGCCTGATATGGGGCTCAAACTCATGGACCATGAGATCATGACCTGAGCCAAAATAGGATGCTTAACTGACTGAGCCACCAAGGTGCCTGGATGTGTGGAAATCTTTAAATATTTTCCTCTGAAACTTCTTCCATTGCTGTTATGTTTAGAAAGTCTTTTTATATCTAGAGATTACATATTCACCAATATTTATTTCTAGTTTATGGTGTTATCTTTTGATTGTTTCTGGAATTATAATATATGTTAATAGTATGGTTTCCATCTTTCTCTCCCAAGTAGCTAACAAGTGTTCCGTCACCATTTATTAAATAATCTTTACTTATCCCACTGATTTATAATGCCTCCCTTCTTGTGTATTGTTAATGATAGGAGGTCCCATATCTGGGCTTCATGTCCTATTTTCTAATTCGGCTATTTTTGAGCCAATAAAATTCTTGATATATTACTAATTATTATATTACTAATATGACTTTATTAATAATAAACCCCAAATTAATTTCAAAAGTCCTGATAATCCAGGCATATTATCTTTTCATCTACAATAATTTAAGTCTTCTTTTGTATCTTTCAGTAGTTTTTACGTTTTCTCTGATAATTCCTATTATCCTTTTAAGGCTATCCCTAGACATTTTATTTTAGCTATTACTGTTGGAAAATTTTAGAATTCTTAATGCCCCCCATTTGGTCTCTTCACCAGAAAATGGAAAATCCAGAACCATTGATCTGATCTAAACACATAGAGGTGGCAGGAACTGAAAGAACCACTGTGAGCAGATAGATATTGAGAGTTGTTCCACATGGTGGCTGAGTGGTTCTCTGGAAACACTTCTATCAGACTACCAGTTTCCAGTGTGCTTTCAGTTTCCAGGATATTTAAAATTAGATATTAAAAAGTCTGTGACTGATTTACCCAGAATAAGACAGCACTTGCACAGAGGGTTATACGGATACATTTTCCCCAGGTAGTGAAGGGCACACGCTCTTCTTCCTAAAAAAAAAAAAAAAAAAAAAGTTTAGTCAATCAAAGGTATACTCTGGTGAAATGATTTTTGCCCTGATTGGTCTCTAAATCCTAAGCTTAATTTTTGTAAAAATTAGTTTTCAAACAGCCTCCTTACTCATAACTGCATTTTGTTGTTGTTGTTGATTTCAAACACACACATAACAAGTACGTGCTCATTTTAATGGTTTTTGAAAATGTGAGCATGAACAATGAACCGTTTGTCTGCTGTGATCTCAGCTCAGGAGTCTATCTGACAACGCTAAGCTGTAAACTACATTCCTGAGCTTGTCTCAGATTCTAGAAATGGTGGCAATGACGGCACAGAGCCCACGCAGGACAGTGAGTTCCACGGTGTCTGCAAATACTAGGTACCTACTATGTGTTTCTTGGTTGAGCTTTATATATTGATTTGGCATAGCTATGAATTTTAAAAGTTTCCATAACTCATAAGAATATATTTAATTTTTAAGACTGGAGATCAGTACTTCTCAAGATTTATCTGGATTGTAAGAGTAGCTATAGTATAATAGTAGCCACAAATACTTACATTTACTCTAGGCCAGGTACTATTCTAAGTAGGTTCTGCACATTAACTCAGTTAATCCTAACCACAACCGTGTGAGGAAGCAACTCTATCAATCCCGTTTTATAGAGGAAGCTATGGCACAGAGAAGTTAAATAATTTGTCGAAGATCATTCGGCTAGTAAGTTGCTGTTTAGATTTGCAGTCTCATTCCCAAGACTTCATTACCACACTACAGCCTAATTGAGTATGCATTAGCAATGAAAGTAAAACGAGGAAAAAAGATAAAGAAAAATGAACCTTCATCTTTAATTTTTTAACAAGCTATGTTTCAACGGAAATTTAACTTATTCGTTGGCAATTTTAAATTACCAAATTGTCTTTCTTCAGCACCTTTTCTGTTGCCAATATTATCAGCTTTTTCTACCCTACTATTTAAAAGGTGTTTTCAGGGGCGCCTGGGTGGCACAGTCGGTTAAGCGTCCGACTTCAGCCAGGTCACGATCTCGCAGTCCGTGAGTTCAAGCCCCGCGTCGGGCTCTGGGCTGATGGCTCAGAGCCTGGAGCCTGTTTCTGATTCTGTGTCTCCCTCTCTCTCTGCCCCTCCCCCGTTCATGCTCTGTCTCTCTCTGTCCCAAAAATAAACGTTGAAAAAAAAAATAATAAAATAAAATAAAAGGTGTTTTCAACATCAAATTTTATGTAAGTTTCTGCCTTCATTTCTGAATGTGCTGTCCTTCAACAGCACATGGTTTGACCCCATCCTCTTCCATAGTAAACAGTGAGAACTATACAAAATGGGAATCACTGGAAGCTTGTTATGTTGTAAAAGACAAACGTCACCTTCTGTTGATAACTGAACCTCATTTTTTTTCCATTTATAAAATGAGGAGGTTGAACTGCTCCCTCCAGTCCCTTTTAGTGTCGGCCTTCTGTAAATCTCTGATTCAATTTATAAAATCTATACTTGGGGACATTTTCAGATGCTCTTGTTAAAAGCATTTTCTTTCCAAGAATTATTCGTACTCAGAACTGACTGTCCTTATGCTGATGACTGCAAGAACAATCAGCTCTAAATTTTCTGTGTTGATGGAAAAGAGCACTAATGCAGATGACTCAAAAATTATCTTTCACTGGCTTTGGAATGTTTCTACCGAGAGGTATAGCTTTGTTTTATTTTTATTTTTGCAGTAGCAGAAGGAATTTACCTTTCCAATTATATAAAATGCCTAGCACAGGCCTAAACATAGTTGGACTTCAACAACTGTTTCCCTTCTTCCTCTAGTCTTTCTACAACTTGAGGATGACAGACGCACAGTCTCGCGTGCGTCCCAACCAGAAGGTGGAGCAGTGGCTGAGGCTTTAGTGCAGCACAAAGGGTGGCTGGTCTAGGATGAAAAAGGGGCTGTAATAATGAAGGTGCATGTGAAAAACTGAGAATCAACCAAAAAATCCAATGCATCCTTCCCTATACAACGAGCTCGTGGAGTCTGATTTTTCTTTTCTGCATTTTTTACCGGAATGAAAGGACACAAACCAATGCATCTTTTCTTCTACATTTTAAGTCAGGGTCTAATTTTTTCCCCCCACTTTTACTTTAGATTAGGTCAATAAAACCTAATCTAGTAGGTGATACTACGATTTAAAAGAGAAAAACAAGTTACTTTTTTTTTTTTTTAAAGAGGATGTTGATAACTTACTCAACTTGTGGAAACAGACTATAGCCACGGGAAAGGTAACAACAAAGAAGGGTCACATTTATCTCCCATGTCCACTGTTTTAAGCGATACTTCTTTGGCTTGGCTGCACATTAGAATCACCAGGGAAGCTTTAAAAAAATCCCTGTGCCTGGAACACACCCCAGGCCACCAAGTACCATCAGGGCACGCAGTGATGGGTTCCGGGCATCGGTATTTTTTAAGGTACCCAGGTGATTACAATATGCCACCAAAGCTGAGAACTGCTGTAATAAACAGGCTAGAGTGCATCGACCTAACGTCCACTTTACCTGAGTGATCTCGTTGATCACCACGTGAGTGCACCGGGCCTCATATTCTGGCCGGGCTTGCTCCTCCTGCTGTAACTCAACAGTGTCCCATTCGTACTCCAGTTCTGCCTGGCGCCGCTTCCAAAACTCCAGAAACAAGGTTACTAACAGAGAGAGAACAGGAGCATGGGGACCGTCAACAAAGCTGTCCTGAATTATTAATCATTGTAATTACTCATAACACTTTTGTACACGGTCAATAAAACCTAATCTAGTAGGTGATACTATGATTTAGAAGAGAAAAACAAGTTACTTTTTTTTTTTTTAAAGATGATGTTGATAATTTACTCAGCTTGTGAAAACAGACTATAGCCACTGGAAAGGTAACAACAACACGATGGTCAGAAGGCACGTGAGTGTGTCTAACGCTAGAACATCTGCTACCAGCATGTTGTTGCCAACTAAAAAACACAAATAACTGCCATAATTCAAAAACAGTTTATGGTCCATCCATCCTTCAGCCTGTTCTTCCCTACATCCCTTTCCCTCTCTTCTTTCCTAAGAGCCTGGTGGCGGGGGGGGGGGGGGGGGGGGGACTTTAGTAGTCCCTATATCTCTATTTACCACCACCCAAGCCACCCCGGATTAAAAAAATATTCTTAAATATGCAAAAATGATGCTTTTCTCAATCTTGTGTGAAATATGAATGAAATAATTTTTAGAACTCTTTACTATCTTTTAAGACCTGAAACTTAAAATACTAAATAAAAACAACATTAAATGTTGATTGAAAATATAGTTTCAGGGTAAATCCCACAGACCCTTCTTTCTTTTTTATAAAATTTTTTTTAATGTTTATTTATTCTTTGAGAGAGAGAGAGAGAGAGAGAGAGAGAGACAGACACAGAGAGAGAAACAGGGGAGGGGCAGAGAGAGAGGGAGACACAGAATCAGAAGCAGGTTCCAGGCTCTCAGCTGTCAGCACAGAGCCCGATGCAGGGCTGGAACTCATGAATCATGAGATCATGACCTGAGCCGAAGTCAAGACACTCAACCGACTGAACCACCCAGGTGTCCTTTCAATCAGACTGGTACCCCTAAGCTCTTCCTATATAGAAATACTGGATTTACCACTGTTCCACACACAAGTATTTTTATGTGCGGAGAATAAAGAGAAACAAGACACAGGCCGTGCTTCAAGGAGCTCCTAGGTGTGTAGGAATGATGGTGAAATGATAGTTATCAGAGACTAGCGGGGGGGGGGGGGTGGTCAGGATAAGAGCACAGGTGGCTCTGGGTGAGTGACCAACGAGTAGCCGAGGCTCTCCCAGAGAAGGGGCCACTACAGCCACTCTGAGATGACCGACTTGGATTCGATCAGGTGAAGGTTGGATATTAAAGTCATCTCCCGTGGGAGCTGTGCACGCACAGGCAAGGAAGCCAGAGACTCAGATACTTTCCAGAAACTGCAAATATCTGGAAGTGAGTGCAAGGTATAATGAGGAAGCCTGGGGCAGCCAGTGGAGAGATCGCCGGGGCACATCACAAAGGACTCTATGCCTTGAAAGAAGTTCAGGTTGTAACTTAAAGGAAGAGGGGATATTGCAGGTGGTCTGGAGACTAGAGGCAGGGAGACCTGATTGCCTAGGTGGGGAGGTGAGAGAAGACAGCACATTTGGCAGGAAGAATGGTTGGAAAGATGCAGGTATGTAAAGGGAAGGAAGAGGTCTAGGATGCCAGCCATGTTTCTGGCTTGGGCAATGTCCTAAATTCTAGTGCCATACCCCACAATGCGAAGGGCTATAAGAGAAGTGAGTCCAAGAAGGCAACAGGTTTGGTTCTAACCAGGTGCCTCTGGGCCACAGAAAAGATGTCTAGTAGGTATGTAAAAGTCTACAACTTGGGAGAAAGACCTAAGGTATGCCAGGAACTTTTTTTTTTTTAAGTTAATTTATTTTGAAAGAGAGAGAATGTGAGCAGGGAGAGGGAGAGGGAGAGAGAAAGAGAGACTCCTAAGCAGACTCCACACTGTCAGCACAGAGCCTGATGAAGGACTCAAACTCACGAACCATGGGATCATGACCTGAGCTGAAATCAAGAGTCAGATGCTTAACTGACTGAGCCACCCAGGTGCCCCTGAACCGGATACTTTTTATAGTAGTAACTGAGGCCAGGCATGGATGAGATCACTAAATGAGGTGTAGAGGGGTGGGTCTCATCCTGGCTGCACATGAGAAGCACTTGGGAGCTTTAAAAAAAACAACAGTGAGCCCAGGCACCATCCCTGAGTTTCTGATTATATTGGACTAGAATAGGGGCATGAACATTGTGTTTTGTTTTGTCTCAAAGGTCTAACATCAGTCAGAGTTGAGAATCGCCAGAGTGGAGAGCAGAGAGAAGCTGGCCTGACATCCTGCAGATCTCAGGTGGGCAGCCAGAGATAAAGAAGGAGACCCTGGGAAGTGGCTGCTAGTGGCATGAACTGAGCACTCCCCAGTGGTGAAGACAACCGAAATCGGGAAAGCACTCACCTCCCAGTGGTGTTTGTTTTAACTTTACTAATTTTCCAGTACAATGAGTGAGAGTAGAAATAACCCAGATGTTGGAATCAAGTTCAAATTCTGGTTCTGACAATTATCAGATGTGTGACTCCTGGTCAAAATGTTCCAACTTTCTGAGCCCCCCCCTTCCCTTTCTGTAAAATGGGGGGCAAGAAGACGTACCTCACAGGGCTGTTATGAACTTAATGACATAGGTAAAAGCCCTCACACCCCTCTATGGTAACTATCACTCTCCTCATTTTAGACACAAAGAGAGAGAGGCACAGAAAGGTTAAAATACTTGCCCGAGGTTACAGTTTTGGAGGCAGGAATCAAACCCAGGCATTCTTGGCTCCAGAACCCAAGCTCTGCTTCCTCACCATGTGGTATTGCCTCAAGCTGCCTGCTCCTTAGCTAGGCGGGACATTGGAGGGTGAAGTCTACAAAACCCTTGGGCATTAGTTCTCAGGGCCCATGGAGACATTGGTAACGTATAATAACCACTCAAGGTTTTAGACTGCTCATGGGCCACAGCACTGCCGATGCACATCGCTGGGGAGCCCAGAGCACCAGGGCCTCGGGTGACTGTGCATGATGTCAGAAAGGAATTTCCTGTCCTGTGTCTTTGGAACGCTCTTCCTCTGGTGGGGAGCACTGCACCTATGTTCTCTGGCAAACCACACACATGAGGCACTTATTGATTAGAGAGACACAGGGCTCTTACATCGACATGTAATAGAGAAGAGGGAAGGCTGCCTAGGACCTTGGGAAGCAAGAACAGCTTGTCCTCTTAATCAAGGTATTACTACATCTAAAGAAAGTATGCATCACATGAAGACGAGAGCCATATACAGCACTGGTGGTGCCATCCAGCGGTGTCCAAGGACAAGGGGTACACTGTAGCACGTGGTAGTGTTCTAGTCACTAGACGTTTACTGCTGGAGAGCAGGGATATTTTACGAGGCCTTGTAATGAGTTAGACCTCTTTACTCACAAAGGTAGTAAGATAGATGAGCTTTGCTCAGCCTCTATTCCAACTTCCTAACTAAGACTAGATTAAAAACCACATGGCTTCAGACTTTCTTGCAGCTGGGGTTCCTGATATGATTTTACAAAATGCCTATCAGATGCATTTATGTGTCACTTAAATCCGAAACGGAGTTGAATGGAGGCAGAGATGGCTGCAGGAGTGGCATTATTGTGCTGGTGTGGATGCAGTGGGAACAGTAGAGTGAGTTCTCAAACTAACTGGCTATAGCTGTTTCCTGATCCCCAAGTGTAGCAGGTTAGGATAATGCCTTCCTGACTCCCCAGCCCCCCCATAAGCCAAGTGTCTGGTGTTTTTCTGGACATCACTAGGCCCAGCCCAAGACTCCAAGGTGAAAATTAAAAACTGCAGCCATGCAGCCATGCAGCCATGCAGCCAAGAGCCTGGAGCCAGGGAGAATCCAATGGAAGGAGGTAAGGAGCAATAAGGAATGAGGAGGAGCGGATATGTTAGCAACTGGTACTTCCGCCATGGGTTTAGGACTCCAAGTCAGTATGAACGGGTGGGCTGGCTTGGCCTAAAAGGGTGGACGTTTTTCAGGTAAGTATATGGTTGGTGCTACATTTGCTACAAAAGGCTTACAGCCCTCAACTTTTAGAATTCTGAGGGAGCCAAAACTACTAACAATACTCTAATAGACCTGGGCACACAAGAGATGCTAGAGGAATATGAATGGCAGTGATATAAAAGACTTCACATGGTCCTCCTGCCTCTTTGGTTCTGCAATTTCTGATTTCCTGTAACAAGGTTCACAGCAGCGGTTATCATAAGGGCAGAGGTAACAGGAAAAGCAATACGATACACTTTAAAAATAAAGACTTCATCATACATACATATCCTTAAAGATGCACATATGCTACTACAAGCAGTGTTGAAATGTTTTCTGCATTCTAAAATCTGATGAAATAAAGTCAGCTGAATATGCTTAAGTCAGTTCTACAAACATGGTGGAGTTGATGGTTACAGAAAGCAAAGTCAGCTAGGAAATTTGAGGTTTATCTTTGCAGTGCCAAGATTAATTTATAAATTTTTGCTTTATTTAAAATGTATTTCTAAATTAGGGCTGTCAACATGCATTAGGATACCTATGGAGTTCAACAGATGTGTCAGAATTTTATACTTTACAAATCAGTGCTGGTTTGTTAAAAGGACCATCACCCAGGTGTTCAGTACCTCTGCTCTTATTAGGGGGAGGATAAAAGTGACATATTTAAAAAAAACTTATTTTTTTAGCATTTATTTATTTTTGAGAGAGAGGGAGAGAGAGACAGAGCGTGAGCAGGGAGAGGCTGAGAGACTGAGACACAGAGTCTGAAGCAGGCTCCAGGCTCCGAGCTGCCAGCATAGAGCCTGACGCACGGCTCCAACTCACAGACCACGAGATCATGACCTGAGCTGAAGTCAGACGCTTAACCAACTGAGCCATCCAGGTGCCCCAAAAGAAATATATTTTACAATGGAGGGGTAAAGAGGATCTTAATGCACGAATTTGATCTTTATTCTATGTGTCAAATATTAGCTAGTGTTTGGTCTGTAGCCAAAACATAGGTAAATGTCTGCAGGACAATAACTTTGTAGGTAAGTTTGGCCATCTTATAGTTTACTTTCCCCAGGAGCGGCAACTAATCTGTAAACAGTGCCCAGAACTATTGGATCATCTGTTCTGGGATCCATTTGGTGACTTCTAACAGGCATAACCACTGTGAAAGAGAAACGCTCTCGAGGACACTGAGGAAGAACTGTTTCGTGAGCTGCATGTGTTCATGTGTCGTCTTCTCAAGACTAAGAGACCCGAGTCATGTTCCTCTCCCAGCTATCTATATAACCTGAGCTCTAGCTCCCCCTTGACTTACACAATAAAACTGGAAGCACATTTGTCTGTGAAAATGGAATTTTTTTCTTCTATGGTAGAACATTTATGTCAATTAAACATTTAAATGTCTTCATTTAAAGAAAATGGTAATTGCCTCATTATATTAATGATGCTATTCAAAGTAAATAATACAACTATAGTGTTAAAGCACCTACAGAAGAATTATATTCTTTAGGACTATATTTATTAAATAGTTTATTATTATTATTTACTATTATAATAGTAACATATACTTATTAAATACTCACTCATATAAAAGAGTATAAAGAAGAAAGCTTACTTGTAATCTCTGTGTTGTGGCTTCCCCCAAAACCCCAACCCCATGAAAGTCAGGGTGGATCACAGCTATGGGGACTATTACAATAATAGCTCCCAATGAACCATGTCTCCCTGTATCCAAGTCCTTGGACAGTCAGTCCTCTGACCTCCTCACATTGTTGTTGGCTTGGCCATGACCTACTTTGGCTGATGGGACATTCACAAACTTGATGCAACAACAGACTCAAAAAATGTCTGTGTATTGGGGTTTGCCCTCTCTTGCTTCTCTTTGGAACCCTAAAACCACCATGTGAAGAACCTTCACTGGAGGATGAGACACCATGTAGATCAAGACTAGCCAGCCCAGCTGAGCCCCATAGACCAAACCAGACTGGTGACTGCCAGACCATCTACCCCAGCGGAGCTGCTAGCTTACTGCAGATATCAGCTGAGCCAGCATGTGACTGGAGAACATCCCAGCTGATGTAGAGAATCATGAGAAATAATAAATGTGTGTTTTAAGTAACCATATTGTCAAGTAGTTTTTTATGCAGTAATTCATACATTGGTCTTTAGAGTTGTAAATGGAGCTCTAAGGGAGCTGAAGCTTGAGGAATCCAAGGTCCTAAAAGTAGGTTACTTTGATAGCTTATATAAAACTGTGAAATGCTATTAAATTAGATGCCTATACGATCTCAGGTTTGTTTCTTTTAATGTTAAGATGTAAAAGTAAACTGGAAAAAAAAAAAAAGGAAAATAACTTACCCCATACTCCCATAAATACTGCAAACACTAGGGTTCCAAAACTGTCAAAGATGCACAATTTCTAGAAAATACAATAACGACATATAAATTAATCATGTTTTCTACTCACTAGAATTCAGCAAATATGTAATGCTTTGTGTATTCTCTAGTCTGAATTTCTTTTAAAGCAGATACTACTATACACTTACAGATGGGATTTCTTATTGTTTTGAGAGCAAACAGCCTTTGCCGCATTTATCACAGTGCATTTTCCAATGGAATCTTTCCCCATCATGATAAAGAAATTGGCATAGCTGCTAAGATTCCACTTCATTTAAAGTCTCTATCAGACTTCTGAATAATGGCCTCTCCGGATAAGCTGTCATAGTGAACTTGAAGTAGGATAGCTCTAAAAATACAGTGAACTCAAAGCAACTTTTAGATTTACAATTTGCATCTTATCATCATCTCATCCTGGTCAGAGGGTAAGTTACTGAATTCTTGCTTTTCTTGTTGAGGAAAGCACACTGCTGGGGTTTATTCTGAGACAGCTCTGCCCAAGGACAGCTCTGCTTCCCCAAACCCAATTATGGCTTTCTACCATCAATGACAGAGGTTTCCATTAGATTAAGGATGCACAGGGGCTTTTGCTGACATTACAGTGGGTACAACAACCATGACTGAATAGATGATACACCTACACAAAGAAGGCTTTATTCACTCATTCTGCTAAATTTCTTTTTTTTTCTTTTTTTGCTAGTATTTAAATACTCCCTATATGGATTATTGGAAAATCCTTCAATTAGTTACTAATTTTTCACTAGCGAACATTTTTACATCTCCTAAAAAACTCTATATATAAAGTATAAACGTACTGGAAAAAGTGGCAAATGTGCAGAATGTCAACTTTACAATAGATCATAGAGTAAAGAAGACTGCATAGAAAATGAAGTTATGGGATGAAAAAAAAAAAAAAAAACCCAAACTCTTTAATTGTCAAAGAAAATTCAAAGTTGCTTCTAAGGAAAACTCTAAGTAACTTTTTTGGTTGCCCTTTATATAATGATGTCAAGTGAGTAAATGTTCATCTATGTCAAAATATTATGTTATTTTCAAAAGAATATCCACCTAACCATCATCTTGTACATGTGTTTTCCAAAGCATACAAATGCCCCTCAATACTCTATCTGGACCCTGATCAGAAAGCATAATCCTGGACTGTCTGTTACCCAATGGTTCCTCCCAAAAATCAGCTCAAGGAAGACAGAATTAATAAAAGAGTGGCCATTTGGGGAACACCCCTCTCTGCCTATTCTCCTCATCCTGGCATTCCATCCATGATGGACCAGTATTTCAAATCTTTCAGTTTTGACTCTTATGGAACCAAAACTGTCATTTAATGTTATGCCTTACCCCTCAGCGAAAATTATTATAAGAAAAATCTTATGCAAAACTATTCTGTGTGTTATAGGGCTATTACTGCAGATTCTGTTAAACCCTACTCTTTTAAAATTTTTTTTTTCAACGTTTATTTATTTTTGGGACAGAGAGAGACAGAGCATGAATGGGGGAGGGGCAGAGAGAGAGGGAGACACAGAATCGGAAGCAGGCTCCAGGCTCTGAGCCATCAGCCCAGAGCCTGACGCGGGGCTCGAACTCACGGACCGCGAGATCGTGACCTGGCTGAAGTCGGAGGCTTAAGCGACTGCGCCACCCAGGCGCCCCGTAAACCCTACTCTTTTAGGAATCATTGCAAGCTTCTCTCTATCTGATACCTCCCTACTTGCCTTGACACCTCTAACTACCTACTCCAGAAAGAAAAAGCCTACCTGTGAATTCTTTGTCCTAGTATGCTGAGAAAAAGCCAGTGGAAGCTTATTTGTCAGTGAGAGAAGAAAGAAAGAAAGAAAGAAAGAAAGAAAGAAAGAAAGAAAGAAAGAAAGAAAGAAAGAAAGAAAGAAAAAGAGAGAAAGAAAGAAAAGAAAGAAAGAAAGAAAGAGAAAGAAAGAAAGAAAGAAAGAAAGAAAGAAAGAAAGAAAGAAAGAAAGAAAGAAGCAGCAAGAAAAAGCTGGTTTATGGCTTATGCCGAGTTCACTCCAGTCACCCAGCTGAAGACAAGAGATGTGCTTTGTACTGTTACAAGAGGGAATTAGGTGGCCTGCATTAAGTTACCATTTTTTGCCATATTTGTGAGGATCAAGGACCCAGCAGAAAAAACAAGATGACTGGCCTCTCTATTTGCCCCATAGGCAGAAATCAGAGGAGCAGGTAAGCAAGGGGCCTTCTCAGCAAAAAGTTTAGCTTAGCTTACTTGCCAGGATGGCACAGAGAAGGAAAGCCGTGTTGAGTAGCCCCAGTCAGCACGCTGCTTAAGTCACATGGAAGAGGGAAGGGAAGAGATGGTTACATAATGCAGGGCATGACCATTTTAAGCAGAAGAACCAACGAAAATCTAGAAAAGTGACCATTTGTTATGCTTTCTTCCTCTAAGGAACAAAACCAAAATTTTATAAAAAAATATTTTAAGTTACATTTCCCTTTTATCTTGCCAGCCAAAAAGCTAAGAGCCTTATTTAATGCTCAATCACAAAAACAACATTAATCTTGATTACTTCCATAACTTTTCCCTCACTTTCTTGATCCTAATTTCCTTTTTCTCATCTATTAACCCTTTTAGCATTCATGTTAATTAGTGAATACTCCAGCTCTTTCCAAAAGAAAGAGGTAGAAATGAATACATAAATAAGTGTATGAATGACGAGATAGATGATTGAATCAGCCAACAGAGAAGCGTGAAAAGCTCCTCTTTTCTTCTCCTTTTTAACAATTTAAAAATGTAATCCTTTTAACTCATATTCTTTTATGTGTTTCCTTCCCTTTGTAAGTCACTCTAACAAGACTCAAAGGATTCTTCAGGAAATTGGGATAGAATGAAAGATTCATTTTTTCCAAAACAATGGAAAAAACTGTGCACAGGGACAGATTTGAAAGTCATGTCCTTAATTAAGGATGGGTTGGTGGAAAAGAAGAACTGAGAGAAGAGATGGGGGTGTGGCGAGTGAAAGAGAATTTCTTAAGGAAAATGGAACTTCCAATTGTACTCTGTGGAGTATAGTTAGCTTCTGGTATTATCACTGGCATTTGCCTTAAATCCAGTGTCCAAGGATATCCACTAACTAGTGACCTTTATGAGTCAACATCGCCAGAAGGCAGCTTCCCTCCTGCTACCTTTAAGTCTTACTTTGTGTGATCTAGGGCAGATTTTTAGAGTCTAGACTTGCATTGGTTTCTAGGGGAGAGGCACTGAAATCTATTTTAATTCATAAGTTAAGTGTAAAAATCCATGTGTCAACAATACCCTGCAATCATCTTAATTAAGTAGCAGAACATTTTTTTCAAACATAGCGCTCAATTTGTGAGTGAAGTGGTTGGTACTACCGTCAGCTGGTGAAGAACACAGTAGTGGCAAGAAACGCAGATTTGCTGTCAATTTCTGGCTTTGTCATCTGCTAGGTAGGTAACTTGAGCAAATCATTTAATCTCTCAGATCCTCAGTGTTTTAATCTGTAAAATGGATGTAATAACTGTTCTGCCTGTCTCACAGGGTTACTGTGTCAAAGTGATAACATAAAAAAAGTGATCATATAAGTTCAAGAATTTTGTAAAATATAAAATTTAAAGTGACATTATAATAGGAACATATTTAGTTACAATAAGACTTAGATGGAGTAGGTCAGAATATTTTAACATCATTTAAAGATTCCTAAGCTTTCATGGTGGAACAAGGGGATAGAGAAAAGATCACAACATGGGAGAACAGTAGGTCAAAGTTGCCAGGAAAATTCTCCAAAGCAAGATGACCATCTTTCTTCCCAGCTAGAGTTTCAGGCATGCCTTTCCTTAAGCTACCTCCAGTCTCAATACTTGTCCTAAGCCTCTTGGATTTTAAGAAGTCCTATAGCTCAAGATCATCTGCATGCTTAAGGGAACCATTTGCGTTTTGTGGGAATGTTTTGGGACAAAGTGAATATCTGTTCTCATTTATATACAAAGCCTTTCTTATGCATATTCATAGATAAGGCCTAAATCTGATAAGCAGGTTTAAAAAACAAAACAAAACAAAAAACAAGCTAGTTTCAGTACATTTTGAAAGTGGGAAAACACTAGTACAAATTTCAGGTTTCTACTTATTTGAACTAAGGAAGATACTTACAATAAGTAAACCTATGAAACAGTACTCATGAGATAAGGTGGGTTTGAGGTTTCTGCTTTGATTACTTCAAATACTCTAACAGTTTCAATGCCACAGCTCCTCACTGACCTGCCTGAAGATTTTAGATAAGGCTTTTAATCTCAATTTACTATTTGTAAAAGAGGAATAAACACATGCATTACATATCCACCTTTCAGAATGTCTGGAGGTTTAGTTGAATATTACCTTTCTGAATTTCACAGAGAAATAAAATAATTCCAGACCATGCTAAAATTATTAGAAGGAAAAAAAGTCTTTCATTAGTTACAAATGTTTGGAATAACAAAAATTACCTTTGAGGACTCGCAAGTAATATTGAGTTTCCAGAATGGACAAAGCCTATCACACTGAGGGCACATGATGATCTTGCCACCAATATCAGGATGACAAACTTCTTTGCTAAAGAAAAGAGAAAAATAAAATTTTTAAAAATGTTAATAAATATGACTTCCTTTCTAGCAGCATAAAATCAAACATCCATTTGTGATAAGAAAACTAAATTCTCATAAAACTAGGAAAAGAATTGAACTTCATTAATCTAATAAAGGCTGCTACATAAAACCTATAAAAAAAACCCATTATACTTAATGATAAAATGCTAAAAGTATTTCCTTTAGATCAGGATGAAGTGTCCTGTTATCACTACTTCTTTTCAGTTAGGGCCCTGCCAGCACAGTAAGTCAAGAAAACCAAAGACAAGATGCTGGACACAGAATCGGTATTCAAACTATACATAGGGCCAGTAAAAGGAATTATGTCCCTAGAGATCTGCAGCAATAAGGACTTAATCGTTTTAAATACCATCTTTAAACAGCTTAAAAAAATAAAGAGCCTAGGAATAAATCAAATTCAAGATGTATAAGATTTATAGGGGGAAATGATAAAACTGTTCTGAACGAGTGAAAAAGATCTATATAAATGGACACATCATCATGTTCATAATTTGGAAGACTCAATATCTGAAGATGTTATTCGCCCCCCATTTGAGCCATAAATTCAATAGAAGGGCAAAAGGCTCAGAACAGTCAAGACATTCCTAATGAACAAAGTGCTACTGACATAAGTTAAGAAAAGCTGAGCAAGAAAAAAAAATAGAATTCATAAACAATCTTCTACATATTCAGAAACTGACTTAGGGCAAGGCTGGTCCAGCAAAACAGTAAGGTGAGAAGTGACATTTCCACAAATGGGGCTGCTGCAATCCAGTATCTATATGGAAAAATGTGAAACTGAACTCCTAAATCCTATCACATATAAATCAACTCCAAGTAGAAAACAGGAATGTAGCAGTAGGAACTTGTTTTAAAAAAAAAAAAAAAAAAAAAAAAAAAAAAAAAAGGAGTTGGGGTAAGAAATTTCACTAATGAGAAACCAAAAAGTATAAATCATAAAGGAAAATACTGATATATTCAAAGTCGTGATAGGTTCAAAGTCGTGTAAAAGTGAGAATTTCATTAAAAGACCGTTAGTGGATAATGGATGAGAAGAAAAAAGCAGCCACAAACTGGTAGAAGTTTTGCAACACATAAAAATGACAAAGGACTCTTCACTAGAGTATTTAAATAATTCCTACAAATAAGAAAAAAAACTAACAAGCTTACAACAGGTTGTAAACTGCTCCCCTTAGGAGAAGTCATTAAGATGGACTCCTATGTGAATGGGACTGGAGTTGCAGAATTTGGTAGCCTTGCAAATAACTCAGTTAAAAACAAATGGGCAGGGAAAACACTTCTAGGATATCTGAATAAAGATCTTGGAAAAAACCTGCTCCTTCATAAACACAATGAGAACACTGGCAAAATTTGTCAAAAGTAACCTCTGCAGAACTCTGGAAATTAAACAAGGGCTTACAGAAATCTGAGGAGTAAAAACAGCTAAATCTCCATAAAAATAGTGAGCTTTGTCAGCTTTTTATTTGACCTATCCCCATCCCCATATCCTTGGCCTAACGGTGGTGTTATTAGACAATAGCCCCATGACCATGGTAGCACAGCAGCCACTGAAGGAGGCAGAAGTGATCTGAAGCTACCAAAAACCCACCCCCAGAGAACTGTCACTATTTGATGAGTCTGGAAGCTCCCTGGAAAAACTCCATTCTCAGGATTTGTCATTTTTGACCTGTCTCAGAGCTCCTACTGTGCCAGCAATCCTATCCCCAGAGGGCCTGTTGAAAGCACTAGCAGAAATTATTTAACATTACAGCTGCCCAAGACAGCAACACCAGTAAGGGCTAACAAGGTGCCCACCAAAAAACCTAAAAGGAAAAATTGGGAAATGAGGTATCCATGGGAGATTTCAAAAAGTTCTAACAAATTCCTAGGATTGTAGAAGGCCATGTGCACATGTAGGACCGTGCAGGTGGCCAGGAAAGACCTGAGAAAACCTTAATCCCTCCTCTCTGGTTGGCTTTGAGGTTCTGCATAAGCAGGAAATAAAGGCTAAGGAAGAAGTGCAAACTGCCCACTAAAGTGCTGGGGGCATTCCCCACAGACATACACGGAGTCACCTGGCAAAGGCTCAAATGACTGGTTCCCAGCATTTAAAGGAATCACTATCCCTTAGCTGACAACTAAGCTTACTGAATACAGACTTCATGGCCATACGCAACAAAGAATGAAGACTTTACAGAATTTGTCCAGGAAAGTAACTAAGTGAACAGCAACAGTGGCAGTGATGACAATAGAAGCAACAACTGCGAAGAGCGGGGAAAATAGGATTTCTAGATCTGCCACATTATAAAATTTAAAATGCCCAGTTTTCCACAGAAAATGACGAGATACACAAAGAAACAGAAAATTTTGGTCATAACACGGGGGCAAAAAGGAGTCAATAGAAACTGTCCTTGAGGAAATCCAGAAGTTGGACTTATTGGACAAAAAACTTAAAATAAGCAATTAAACGTATGTTCAAAGAACTGATAGGAACTCTGCTAAAGAATTAACTACGTGAACATTGTACCATGCAGAGAATATCAATAAAGTTGTTAAAAAGAACCAAGTAGAAATTCTAGAGATACAAAAGTATAATTAAAATGAAAAGTTCATTGGAGAGGTTCCTCTGCAGATGACTGGTAGAAAAAAAAAACAGCTAATTCAAAACTAGGTCTACTGAGATTATTCAGTCTGAGTAACAGAAAGAAAAAGGAATGAAGAAAAATGAACCCAGACTCAGAGACAGGACACCATCAACAATACCAATATACACATAATGGGAGTCCCAGAAGGAAGGGAAGGAAAGGAAAGAAAGGAGTTAGAAAGAATATCTGAAGAAATAACAACTGAAAGTTTCCCAAATTTGATGAAAACGTTAATTTGTATATCCAGGAAGCTCAGCAAACTCCAAGGAGGATAAACTCAAAGATATCCAAACATACGCACATCAGACTCAAGGTGTCCAAAGAGGAGAACAAAGAGAATTTTGACAGCAGAAAGAGAAAAGTGATTCTGCATGTACAAAGGGGTCCTGAGTAAGATAAACAGTTGACTTCTTATTGGAAACCATAAAGACTAGAAGGCAGTGGGGTGTTATACTCAAAGTGCTGAAAGACTGTCCACAAAGTATTCTATGTCTAGCAAAACTATTCTTCAAAAAATGAAGGAGAAATTAAGACATTCCTCAATAAACAAAACCTGAAAGAACATGTTGCAAGCTAATGTGCTCCACAAGAACTACTCAGGAAAGTCCTTCAGGCTCAAATAAAAATTACTAGACAGTAACTCAAACTCACCTGAGAAATAAAGAACACTGACAGAGGTAACTACACAGGCAAATAACACAGTATAAATATATTTTTGCATGTAATCATTTTCTCCTATCTGATGTAAAAGACAGTTGCATGAAACATTAATTATAAAACTATGTTGATGGGCTTATAATGCATAAAAGATGTAATTTTTATGAGAATAATAGCGCAAAAGAGTGAGGAGGGAAAGGACCCATACCAAAGCAAAGTTTCTGCATACTACTGAAAATAAATTGGCATTAAAACTGAATGAAATTGCTTTACAACAAGATATTAATTATAATCTTCAGGTCAACCACTTAAGAAAATAACAATCACAACAGAAGAGTAAAAGAAACAACAAATAGGAATTAAAATGGTATACTAGAAGATATCTATTTTACACAAAAAAAGATAGTGATAAAGAAATAGGGAAGAAAAGACCTGAGACAAATAGAAAATAGCAAAATAGATGTGAATCCAATTTTATTAAAGATTACATTAAATTTAAATGAATTAAACATTCCAACAAAAGGCAAAAAAAGAGAATAGAAAAACAACAGAAAAATCAACAAAAGTTGGTTCTTTGAAAAGATCAACAAAACTGACAAATCTTTACCTAGACTAATCAAGAAAAAAAAGTTTCAAATTCAGAAGTGAAAGTGAAAGGAGAGACATTAATATTGACCTTAAAAAAGTAAAAAAGATTATAAGGGAATACTATGAGTGATTATATGCTAACAAATTAATCTAGATGAAACAATAAATTCCTAGGAAGACATAAATAATTGAAGCTGACTCAAGAAGAAAAGAAGAAACAGAAAGTCTGAATGGATCAAGAGAAAGAGATTAAATTAGTAGTTTAAAAGAACAACAACAAAAACTTCCAGTGAAGAAATGCCTAGCCCCACACGGCTTCACTAATTCTATCAACAATTTATAGAAAACTGACACCAATGCTTCACAAACCCTTCTAAAAATAAAGAGGTGGGAACACTTCCCAATTCATTTTGTGAGACCAAAATTACACTGATGTCAAAGCCACACCAAGACATCCCAGGAAAACTATAGACTATTATCTCCTATGAATAAAAATGCAAAAATCCTCAAAAAAATACTAGCAAATCAAAACCAGTAATATATAAAAAGGATTGTGATCAAGTGAGATGTATCCCAAAATGCAAGGATAGTTCAACACATGAAAATCAACTCATTTAATACACCGTTTTAACAGAATAACAAGAAAAACGAGGCATCCTCAACTAGATGAAGAACATTCATGAAAAACCCACAACAAGTGTCATCCTTACTGGTGAAAGACTGAATGCTTTCCTTTTAAGATGAACATTGTACTGGCAAATCTAATCATGGCAACTACACAAGGAAAATAAACTAAAAGCCTCCAGACTAGAAAGAAATAAACTATTTCAATTCCAGATGACATATAGTGTGTATTAAAATTCTAAGAAATGTACCAAAGAACTATTAAAATTAATAAGCCAGCCCATCGAGGTTACAGGACACAAAATCAATATACAAAAACCAATTATATTTCTATACACTAGCAATGAGTAATCCAAAAATAAAGGAAACAATTTCATTTGTAATAGCATCAAAAAAGAATAAAATATTTAGAATAAATCTGAGAAATGAAGTGTGAAACTTATACACTAAAAAATACAAAACAGTTTGTTAATAGAATTAAAAATAATTTAATGCAATTCTTGCTTTTTTTTTTTTTTAAATAAATGTTGGCTATTCTCCTTCTCTGTCTTTTTTTTTTTTTTTTTTAACGTTTATTTTTGAGACAGAGAGAGACAGAGCATGAACGGGGGAGGGCCAGATAGAGAGGGAGACACAGAATCTGAAACAGGCTCCAGGCTCTGAGCTGTCAGCACAGAGCCCAACGCGGGGCTCGAACTCACGGACCGCGAGATCATGACCTGGGCCGAAGTCGGATGCTCAACCGACTGAGCCACCCAGGCGCCCCAATTCTTGCTTTTTTAAAAAAATGGACAAGCTGATCCTAAAATGAACATGGAATGTAAGGGATCCAGAATGGCCAAAACAATCTTGAAAAAGAAAAAAAAAGTTTTCAATTTCAAAACTTACTAACAAAGCTACAGTAATCGATCTCGTGTGTATTTGCAAAAATACAGATCACACAGACATAAAGATCAATGGAAAAGAATTGAGTGTCCATAAACTCTTACACTTATAGCCAATTGGTTTTTTGACAATGGAGCCAAGACAATCCAATAGGAAAAGAACAGTCTTTTTAAAAATGGTGCTGGGCCATTCACAAAAATAAACTCAAAATGGATAAAGGACCTAAATGTGAGACAGGAAACCATCAAAACCTTAGAGGAGAAAGCAGGAAAAGACCTCTCTGACCTCAGCCGTAGCAATCTCTTACTCGACACATCCCCAAAGGCAAGGGAATTAAAAACAAAAGTGAATTACTGGGACCTTATGAAGATAAAAAGCTTCTGCACAGCCAAGGAAACAACCAACAAAACTAAAAGGCAACCAACGGAATGGGAAAAGATATTCGCAAATGACATATCGGACAAAGGGCTAGTATCCAAAATCTATAAAGAGCTCACCAAACTCCACACCCGAAAAACAAATAACCCAGTGAAGAAATGGGCAGAAAACATGAATAGACACTTCTCTAAAGAAGACATCCGGATGGCCAACAGGCACATGAAAAGATGTTCAGCGTCGCTCCTTATCAGGGAAATACAAATCAAAACCACACTCAGGTATCACCTCACGCCAGTCAGAGTGGCCAAAATGAACAAATCAGGAGACTATAGATGCTGGAGAGGATGTGGAGAAACGGGAACCCTCTTGCACTGTTGGTGGGAATGCAAATTGGTGCAGCCACTCTGGAAAACAGTGTGGAGGTTCCTCAAAAAATTAAAAATAGACCTACCCTATGACCCAGCAATAGCACTGCTAGGAATTTATCCAAGGGATACAGGAGTACTGATGCATAGGGGCACTTGTACCCCAATGTTCATAGCAGCACTCTCAACAATAGCCAAATTATGGAAAGAGCCTAAATGTCCATCAACTGATGAATGGATAAAGAAATTGTGGTTTATATACACAATGGAGTACTACGTGGCAATGAGAAAGAATGAAATATGGCCCTTTGTAGCAACATGGATAGAACTGGAGAGTGTGATGCTAAGTGAAATAAGCCATACAGAGAAAGACAGATACCATATGGTTTCACTCTTATGTGGATCCTGAGAAACTTAACAGAAACCCATGGGGGAGGGGAAGGAAAAAAAAAAAGAGGTTAGAGTGGAAGAGAGCCAAAGCATAAGAGACTCTTAAAAACTGAGAACAAACTGAGGGTTGATGGGGGGTGGGAGGGAGGGGAGGATGGGTGATGGGTATTGAGGAGGGCACCTTTTGGGATGAGCACTGGGTGTTGTATGGAAACCAATTTGTCAATAAATTTCATAAAAAAAAATAAATAAATAAAAAATAAAAATGGTGCTGGGACACCTGGATATACACCCAGAAAAAAATGAATCCTAGACCTAAATCTATAAAACTTATAGATGATAAACACAAAATCCTCATGAATTTGGATTACAAAAGCTTTCTAAGATATGACACCAAAAGCACAAACAGTAAGGGAACAAAATACTAGGTAAACTAAACTCCTTGAAATTAAAACGGTTGTGCTTCAAAGGACACCACCAAGCAAGTGAAAAAGGCGATCCACAGAATGGGAGAAAACATTTGCAATGTATTTGATAAGGGATTTTTATCCAGGATAAGGAACAGTTAAAAACAGACAATAAAGGGGCGCCTGGGTGGCGCAGTCGGTTGAGCGTCCGACTTCAGCCAGGTCGCGATCTCGCGGTCCGTGAGTTCGAGCCCCGCGTCAGGCTCTGGGCTGATGGCTCGGAGCCTGGAGCCTGTTTCCGATTCTGTGTCTCCCTCTCTCTCTGCCCCTCCCCCGTTCATGCTCTGTCTCTCTCTGTCCCAAAAATAAATAAACATTGAAAAAAAAAAAAAAGACAAAAAAACAGACAATAAAAAGACAACACAACTAAGAGAAGCAGAGGAGGAAGAGACGTTTCTCCAAAGATATACAAGTGGCAGATATGCACATGAAAAGATGCTCAACATCAGAAGGCATTAGGGAGACACGAACAAACCCATAATGACCAACCATGTCATACCCACCAGGATGACTAATACATATGCATTTTTGAAACCCAGCAGAAACAAGTGTTGGTGAAGACGTGGAGAAATTGGAATCCTCATAAACTGCTATTACACACGTACAATGGTGCAGTCACCTCGAAAAATATTTTGGCAGCTCCTCAAAATGTTAAACATAGAGTTCCTGTGCATTGTTGCAGCAATTCCATTTCTTTAAAAATATATTCTCAAAGGAACTGAGAACATATTCTTCGACAACAACTTGTACATGAATGTCCACACCAGAATTAGTAATAATAGCCAAAAAGTGGAAACAGCCTAAACTGACATGGGTGAATGGGTAAACAATATGGTATGTACCACACAATGGCATATTTGACCACAAAGTGGAATGAAGCACTGATCGAAGCTACAACATGAATAAACCTTAAAAAGCGTACGCTAAATGAAAGAAGACAGTCACAAAAGGCTACCTACTGTACGGCTCCACGTAGATGAAATGTCCAGAATAAGCACGTCCACAGAGACAGAGAGTAGATTAGTGGTTGCCAAGGGCTGAGAGAAAGGGGGTTAGGGAGTGACTGTTAATGGGTACTGATTTCCTTTGGGTGTGATGAGAATGTTGCACAATTAGATAGTGGGGATAGGTGCACAACTCTGTGAATGTACTTAACACCACTGTACACTTTGAAAGGGTGCACTTTACGGTATGTGAATTCTATCGCAATAAAGCTGTTACATTTAAAGGGGACATAAAGTTCAAACAGACCTTTTATACAAGAGGAAATACCTATAGTGTCCTCCACTTACACATACATATTTTCAAAAGCACACAGAAATATATTTGGTAGGGAGACAAATATATGTGATAAAGAATATACAGTCTATGTAAAGGAATGATAAAAATCAAAATTTAGGGTAGTTCTTATTTGCAAAGTGCAAAGGGAGGGACTGCAGTCAAAGGAAGCACTTTGCTTGGGTAATGGTAACATTCTTTTTCTTAAACTGGTAAGAGATCATTATTCCTTATACCTTCAATACATTTTCTATTCCTGGGAATCTACTCAGCATGCAATAAACTTAACTGAAAATATTTAAATGCATATACTTAGAATACTTTAAAAATATTTCATGTAAGTAATTAAAGCCCCAATAATTCTGAGCACAGGGAGTTATCCCCAAGACCCTCCCCTGGATTTCTGTAAGTTCAACTGTGTGAAACTGTAAGAAACACATGGTGTGACTGTCAGGGTGATTTTATAAAATGAATTGTAATGAGAACAGCCACAATGCAAGAACCTTGTAAAAATGCTACTCTTGCACTTTGAAAGTATATTTTTGAGATGGCTTTCTTTTTTTTTTTTTTTTTTGGTTGGAACAGTATATAAAACAATGGAGAAGTCAAAGACAAATTTAGGCACAAGGTATCAAAATTCAGCCTTTGGCCCTGAACTCTTATTTTCAGTGAAGAGATAAGAGTACTTCAAAGACCATCTGCAGCTTTCTAGCTAAGAAGCCATAATAGGTACAAAATGCTCAGAATTCGCTGTTAAATAGAATGGATAATTATGCCTATACATAAGAGCTGCCATGTAAGCTTCCTGCCTCGGGAGCCAGGCTGATATGCTTGGGGCTAGAAAAATCTGGTCATCAGCTAGCTCATTGCTGGTGCCCAGAAATTTTGATCTGGCTGTCAGAGCTGGAGAGAGGCCAGGTGAACACAAGAAAATGCCTGGTTCAGTGCTGCATCCCTTCTAAAGGTTGAGGAGACTACCAAAAGCAGAGGAATAATGACACAATTCAGAATAGTAATGGTGATACTCAGTGTTCTGGCATCCATTTCCCTTTAAACAGTGCAGCTGGTATTTTAATTCTAACATCAAGCATAAACTAATTGTTTATCAGTTATTTTTTTTCCGTAACACTGTAAGGGCTAATTTTCAAAAAGTAAAACAGAAACAAAAGCACTGTTTACTTGAATTTTTAAACATCTATTTCCTAATATATATTAAAAAGTTATTTCTAAAAAAGCACAAAAACACCAATTTTATCAAGTTTTGCTAATGAAACCCTGAAGAAATCAAAGCTGCTCTTGGCTCACAATCTGTAGGGCTGAGTGAAGCATTCCTCTGGGGGCCAGAAGTTCAAGGACAATTCTCCTTCCAGACCGCCTCTCTTTTTCAAACAAAGTATTGTCTTAAAAAATTGGAATGTTTCCTAAGGGTAATATTCCTGTCAGAAACTGGGCTGCATTATCTATAAAAAAAAAAAAAAAAAAAAAAAAAAAAAAATTTCCACTTCACTTAGTTATTATGCTCAGGACAAAAGGGATAGATCATCCAAGGCAGTAAGTGCTCTGTGAGGAGTTTTCTTTTACCAAAAACAGTCTAAGACCCTGAAACTAATTTTATGTCCAATCAACTTTTCGGCATGGTAACAAGGAATAAACACGACTTACCTCCATGTACAGTTGTTCTGATTAACATATCCATAGAGAAAGCAAGCCACTCCCACTACTGCTGCCAGGAGGAGCATCTGAGTGTAATATCCCAGCCACGCAAAGTAGATTCCAATCTTTTCTCCATAATATTTCCTGAAGACAGAAATTGGCTTTAGAAGTCACACGGAACCCCTCTGCAGGTTCATTCTAATATTAATGTCTGATTTTAAATACAGGAGGCTTTAAGCTCAAACTTCTTACTTGACTCATGCTTAAAAAAATATTCATTTTCATAGAGACCCCAAATTCCATTAGGAAACAAGTATTTTACATATCATAGAAGTACTGATCACTGGTCAGATTGGTGAAGCCAAGTTAATTAGAATAGGGCAAAGGAAGGAAAAAGTGCTAAATGGTGAGCAAATAGAGAACGTTACCGTCGTTCTTTGTAAAGACTATCACATTTGACACGTTTTCCAAAAGATTATTTTTAACATGCATGAAACAAGTAAACATGAACAATCTGCTCCCAGTTACCGGCTTTTGCTTATCTAGGGAATCTCCTTGGAACAAATGTAATGTAAATCACAAATTATAACAAGAAAGTGACTGATCAGTCACTAATAATGACTGAGGAATCCCCTGCCCTGGACTCCTTACATCTAGCACTTCCATTTTTTCTAGGTTTTAAAAACTGGTCAATGAAAAGAGGCCAGGGAGGCACAACTGGAAGAAAGGATGCAGGGCATGAAGTAGTGCCTGCCACATTGTTCCTGAGAGGGAGACAGTTTCAGTTAGGCATAAAGAAAGTGCACAGGGGTGAGGAGAGCACAGTGACGTGATTGTTTTGGTGACTCTTGCAGATGCTTTCTTAGACTGATTCTCTCTTGGCTCATTACTGGTCCATACAAGCTGTAGATTTACTTAAGCTCTTAGCTTACTTAGAGGCCTATGTGAGACTTCCGGTTCAGTATGGAGCTGGGCTGAGGTCCTTGGACTTAGCCTGGTAGGGACTAAGCTCTGAGAATAACCTGGAGACTTGGGGGATTTCACACAGGAACATCTCTGGGCTGAACCCGTGGTCACAGGGAAACTGTGAAACTAGCTCCATAGGTTGTAGCCTGCCTGAGTGTAGGCCACATCCCTGGGGATAAGGAAGAGCTGACACAGACATGGAATCAGGAGTCAGGGTGAACAAAGTGTTCCATTTTTATGTGACTGGGGCTTTGCCGTCTGGCTCAGAGACTGCAGGCAAATGACAGGCTCAGGGTAGTGCCTGAGAAAGAAAAGCTTGGCAATGGGTTTGCAACATGTTGGCTGTTAGGCTTTCTGAAATATGCTCTTATCAACCATTCACACTGGAAATGCCACATTTAAAAGTGGAAAGAATCTTAGAAGTTACTGGTCCCTTGGTATTAAAAATATTCTGCCTCATACAGAGCTAGTAAGGCAGTCCCTGCTTGGATACTTACCGTGACAGGGAGTTCATTATTTCTAAAGGCATCCACATTATATTGCAGGAAAGAAGATCAGAAAGAACTTTTTTTTTTAATTTTTTTTCAACGTTTTTTATTTTATTTTTGGGACAGAGAGAGACAGAGCATGAACGGGGGAGGGGCAGAGAGAGAGGGAGACACAGAATCAGAAACAGGCTCCGGGCTCTGAGCTGTCAGCACAGAGCCCGATGCGGGGCTCGAACTCACGGACCGCGAGATGGTGACCTGGCTGAAGTCGGACGCTTAACTGACTGCGCCACCCAGGCGCCCCCAGAAAGAACTTTTTAATCTCAAACAGAAACCTGCCTCCAAGTTCTTGCTGAAAGGCTGGGTATAATAAGGATCCCTTCAAATGTGATACTCTGATCATTATCTCTCTCTGCCAAAAACATCCCAATTCTTAACACCAATTTCTAAAAACTGAGCTTTGATTTTTAATCAGAGTTATAAATATATATTCAGTAGGGGCCAAATTGTTCTAGTAATTGTCATGGCGGTTCATTGCTTAATTTTCTGTGTACTTACCAACAATTCAGCCCTAGACTTTGACCTAAGGTGTAACTTTCTCAGCAAGTTCAAACATATGAGGTAGTTGATCAGTTTCACCTCCTTGAATAAATCCCATCAGATCCTCTCCAATCTGGATTAATGATTCTCTAGCCCTGCCACAGAGCTGTCACCTGGGATCTCTCTGTTCCTCTCTCATGCTGGGAATCTCTGTTTACTAAAGCCATGTTTTTCTCTTTCTTGGTGGAGCATTACCTTGCACATTTAAATTGTGAAAATTCATTGCACTTAATTAACAGCTTGACCATACATGGAACTGTAAAGTGAAAAATCAACTCCCTTGGAAATTTCAAATTACTGCTCTCTTTTCTTCTACCTGCAGTGTTGTCATTGAGAAGTTCAGTGTTATTTTGAGTCCTGCTCTTTCAAATGAAGCCTGTTTCTCTTTCTGAAGGTTCTCAGGATCTTCTCTTTGTCGTCAGTGTCCTGAGATGTTATGGTGTGGTGACTGGCTGGCTCTATTTTTATCCTCTGGGCTCAGTACTCAGTAGGATCCTTCCACCTGGAGACTCATCACATTTACTTCTTGTCCTGAGCGTGCTATAAAGCCACATACACATGAGTTGTGTCTTTCCCTACTGTTAGCTTTATTCATTATAAAGCAGGATTTGCACAATTGTAACAGGTTCAGGACTCCAAACTCAATGACATTTCACTATGCATTTAATTTGGCTCCATACATGCCACATGGGACAAGATACGATACAAAATCACACAACAAACAAGATACAATGAGGGTGAGAAATTAATGAACCAAATGCAGTCAGTCCGTGAGCACACAGTTGAGATGTGGACCCAGCCCCTCCGAGTCATTTCCTGCTTCTTATATGCAAGCCGAGGAGGGTCTTTGTTACGTTCAAGAGACCAATGGGCCCATTGCCTTTCAAATGTGGTCAGGCAAGGAAGAGTCCAAATCTGGAGAATCTGACAGTTCGCTGCAGAAGTTTTCCCTTTTTAAAGGAGTATAATCAGTCTTTTTAGCCTTTCCAGGCCTCTTCTGGTTCTAGTAATCATCAGTTCTTGGTTCTTCCATCATCTCTTGGCTTTGCTAATTATTGATTCTTGGTACCACCAGCATGTCCTGGTGCTGTCTATCCTCAGCTCATCACCTCTGGCTGTCTTCCTGATTCCCGACATCATTGCTTAACATGAGTGACCCTATCATGCTCTCTATAGTTCTTTAATACAGTTCTTCAGACACCTGATTTCCTCCCTACATTATCTCTGTTCTTGTTCCTACTGCTATTATTTATTCACTGCATGTCCTGATCTTTTAATTTTGCACCTACCCCTTTATTTTCTATTTCTTTATATGCTTGCTTTATATTCTGTACAATTTCTTCAACTTCATTTTCTAACACTGCAATTGGGGTTTTTCCGATCTATCACATTTTTAATTTCAAGAGTTACATTTTACCTTTGGAATGACCCTTTCCTATACAACTCCTGTCTTTGCATTACGAATATCACAGCTTCTTTTCTCACTCTGAGGGTAAAAATGGCAGTTTGGAGGGAATTTTTTTTTTTTTTCCTGTGCAAAATCTTGTTTCCTCCAGGGGCGCCTGGGTGGCTCAAGTCAGTTAAGCGTCTGACTTCGGCTCAGGTCATGATCTCGCGGTTTGTGAGTTCGAGCTCCGTGTTGGGCTCTGTGCTGACAGCTCAGAGCCTGGAGCCTGCTTTGGATTCTGTGTGTGTCTCTCTCTCTGCCCCTCCCCTGCTCATGCTCTTTCTCTCTCTGTCTCAAAAATAAATAAAACATTAAAAAAATTTCTTGTTTTTAAATCTTGTTTCCTCCAGGTTGCTTTTTTTGGTTTGTTTGGTTTGCTTTTTGGGAAAGAACTCGTTTCCCTTCTGGTAATCCCTGGAGACCATAGATGACGGTTTAACAGCCTGAATGCTCCAGGGGTTATTAGGGAGAAGCAATGAATGGAGCATGTGGACCAGGGACACAGAATAGTTAAAAAATGTATTTTTCTTAGCAAAATATACTTAAAATAGTGGGGAAATTGTTCTTTTACCAGAAAAACAAAAACAACAACCCCATAAAGAATGATTAAGAACCCATCAAACCCATCACCCTGCCGATGCTACAAGTTTAACGTAAAAGAAAATTAATCTGGGGCACCTGGGTGGCTTAGGTCAGTTAAGCATCGATTCTCCATTTAAGCTCAGGGCATGATCTCATTGTTTGTGGGATTAAGCCCCAGGCTGGGCTTTGCACTGACAGTGTGTGCAGCCTGCTTGAGATTCTCTCTTTCTCTCTGTCCCTCCCCCGCTTCTGTGAATGCTCTCACTCTAAAAATAAATAAACATTAAACAAAAAAAAAAAAAGCAAACTAATCTCACATGAATGTCAGCTTCAAATGTCTACACATGTACAATCATCTTCTTTTAAATTTTTATTCTATAGGATACCCAGAGTTGAGAGCAAAGTGCGTCTTCATAATTGTAATCCAGTTAAAAAATGAAGAAGTTCGAGTATGACCAAATGAAATAACAAAATCCTTTATGAAATGAATCTAAGCAATGATCATTAACAGCTGCTATCATCACACACAAAAGGAAACAGGATCTTATATACCTTCTGGCATAAGTATGAAACTCCCACACCAAGTATTCTTGTACCAAGTAAACCGCAATCTGATCAAATTTTTATTTATTTCTTTTTATTTATTTCTTTTTAATGTTTATTTATTTTTGAGACAGAGAGAGACTGTCTTAACCGACTTAGCTGTCTTAACTGGCTTAACCGACTGAGCCACCCAGGCGCCCCCAGATCAAACTTTTAAATGAGGCTCAAATTACTTAGCGAAAGCAAATGCACAGAACACAGGAACAAATCCAACGACACCACAAGGGAGAATGAAATCAGCAATATAGAGAATGGAGAACCTCCTCAAGTATAAGAAAATAAGAAAGAAATAGGGGAAACTCATAGATTAGAAGACAATTGAGAGATACATTAATTGCAACATTTGGACCTTGTTTGGATCTCTGATTTAAACTAAAAAAAAAAAAAACTGTTTACAAAAATAGTTTTTGTGACAATCAGGAAAATCTGAACACTGATTATTTGATGACTTTAAATATTCAGGTTGCATTTAAAAGAGACCCTGCCATTTAGAAATAGATACTAATGAAATATAACAATATCTGGGATTTTCTTCAACATGCTTCAACGGAAAGGGATGGGAAGGAGGCAGAGAAAAAAAATGAAACAAGACTAGCTATGGGTTCACAATTTTAGAGCTGGGGAGGCATATGCAGTTTTGCTGTATTATTCTCTCTCCTTTTGTAGATGTTTGAAATTTCCCATAATAAAATGTAAAACAAAGCAAAACAAAAACTATTCAGTGTTTGAAACTCTCACTTTTAAGGTCAAGTGGTTTTCCCAAGTAGGTGGGTACTGAGGTATGGTAGAAAGAATAGGCCCTGGGCCCTAGGCCAACCTGGGGGAAACCAGACTCTCCTCTCCTCGCTCTACATCTGAGCCATAACCGAGACCTGTCAACTCTCCCCCTCTAACACATTCCAACTGTGCTCCCAAAAGCTCTCCTCTAGCCACCCTCACAGCTTACCCCCTGGGCTCCCTGCTTCCTGTGGCCCCCGTCATCCATTCTCCACACCGTCTTTGCAAAATGTGAATCAGGTAAAATTATTTGAATATCTAAAATATCACAACTGCTTCTCATTGTACTTAATGTCTAAATGCTTTTCCACACTCCTGCTACCCCCTTCTAACCTGTGTCTCATGATTCTCTTTTCTCAAGTAGCACAGGTCTGCAGTATCTCCTCAAACTTGCCGATGTCCCTGTGGCTTGGGCCACTGCACAAGCTGCCCCTACTCCTGGAATGAACTCTGGATCCTTTTCACTATCCATGTGTCCGTTCATGTCACCTGCTCAAACAGAACTTTTTTCACCCCCTTCCCTTCACCTCATCTCATCACTGTTATTTTCTTCATTGCAATCAGAAATTTTGTTTACTTCCTTATTTTTATTTATTGGTTATTTTTGGTCTATCTCCAGCAGCCTTATCCGAACATCAAAAACTTCTAGAGAGCAGCTGACATTAGTGCTTTGAGAAAAACAAGCGCTGGGCTAGTCATTACACCTTGTTAGATATAGTGAAATAGTATCTAATGGCAGATACAGGAAAGCCATGAAAACTTGTATACCTCACCATACAATTTAAGCTAAATCTAACATCTACTCCTGTGTAATGAAGAATATGGTGGGTCTTCATTCCCAATTCCTGAGACGTAACCTCTAAAACCTTGGATTTTCCTGGACCGCCTGGGTGGCTCAGTCAGTTGAGCGTCTGACTTTAGCTTCATCTCACAGTTCATGAGTTCGAGCCCCGCATCAGGCACTGTGCTGACAGGTCGGAGCCTGGAGCCTGCTTCGGATTCTGTGTCTCCCTCTCTCTGCCCCTTTCTCACTCATTCTCTTTCTCTATCTCTCAAAGATGAATAAATGTTAAAAAACAAAACAAAACAAAAAAAACCTTGGATTTTCCCAAGATAGGAATATCTTTGTTATTCATGATGAACCCTTGGGATTACACCTAACAGTTTATGCCAATGAGGTGACTCATGGAGGGCCCCTAGTTTGTGCTAATGGGATTACTCAGGATGCGGGCTGGCCATGCCAGGAAGACCAACCATGTGATTAGAGAGTTGGGGCTTTGAGCCATAGCATATTGGAAGAGGAAGGGGCTGGAGACCGAGCCACATGGGCAGTGATTCAATGAGTCATGCCTACATAATGAAGCTTCAGTAAAAACCCTAGGCAATGAAGCTCAGCGGGTGAGCTTCCCCCGTTGGCCATACTCTTCGTATACTGTCATCCTTAGATGCCATTAGAGCAATCCTGAGTCCTCCCACTGGCATGCTCTCTACAACACCTCACCTGATAAGATCCAAGGGCTGCTTTTTGTATATACTTCGAGGATGAGCCCACTCCCTGTACAGAAGGTACCGTTCGTTCGGGCAGCTGAGATCTTCTGACTTATGGCTGAAGTTGCACTATGAAGCAGAAGCAAACAAGGGAACATACAATCACTATGTGTTCACAAATCTGTTTAGTCAATGTGGCACTCAGACTTCACAGGCATTTATTTGAATAAGGGGCACTCACTGGAAGATCATCTAATTTTTAGTGTTTTTCAACCAATGGTATTATTAATCACTTAGGGCCATTTGAAAATGTGGGTGGGGAGGAATGCTTGGTTGTTACAATCCTGGAGAACACCTCAGGTACCTGGTGGGAGACCCAGAGAGGCTTTATGTCCTATAATGTGCCACTCCTAAACAGTTAAAAATTGGGCTATTCAAATGCCCAAATTGCCACAGTGCAGGAACACCTGATAATCCAGCACCCTCCTTAGATGCCCGGGGGAACCAGGGCCTTAACTAGTTAGTGCCAAGGTCAATTCTAAAACCCCAGCATCTTCGTACCCGCCCCCCCAATTCAGCAGTTATTCTGTGACAACACGTAGAATATAAAACACAAAGAACTTTGACAAGTGACACACTTAGCTTATTCAAAGAAACAAAGATTCCTGCGTCTACATAAATTCAGTCACTCTTCCAATCTGACTCATTTTCCTTCCTCCTGTACCAGCTAAGCCTTCACATGGGTCCTGACTGCCATTCACTTCCCTTCCAAATACTACAGGAGGCCATTCCTTAGCCTGGATTTGGGATCACTGCACCTAAAAGAAGCTTTTGTGGAAAAGAACTGGGCATGGGCAGATACCAACTGAATACCATTGAACTCTGGCATCCCTGATTAATATTCATGACAGCTATTTGCAAGTGTCCCCAAAGTTCATGTCATGTTATAATCACTAATTTTTCTGGGTGCAAATTTAAAACACGTGGACTGGGGCACCTGGGTGGCGCAGTCGGTTACGCGTCCGACTTCAGCCAGGTCACGATCTCACGGTCCGTGAGTTCGAGCCCCGCATCAGGCTCTGGGCTGATGGCTCGGAGCCTGGAGCCTGTTTCCGATTCTGTGTCTCCCTCTCTCTCTGCCCCTCCCCCATTCATGCTCTGTCTCTCTCTGTCCCAAAAATAAATAAAAAACATTGAAAAAAAAATTAAAAAAAAAAATAAATAAAACACGTGGACTGTCAGGCCGGGCTGCCATGTTGGGTCTCTTAGCCAGGAAGCTCAGAACCTTCTCCACTCAGCTCGCTGTTCTCTATTTACACACGTGTATCAAGTGGCTCTTTTGTGTCCTAGTTTATTATCATATACAGTACATTTCAATAATGTCTTCATCCACAAGAACACGTACTACACGGTAGCAATGATCAACCTCACTCTTGGCTTTCTTGGTCTTAGAGATTCAGATAAAATGATCGTGAATGTAACAAGGCAACCGTGCACTATAATATTGTATTTAATTTATTTCAATGACAGAATTTATTTAAAGAGCTTCGATAGAACATCCCTGCATTTATGGAATCATTAAGGGTCTGAAGCAGCCACATTTTAAAATTTTCATTTCATGAACGATGTTATCGGCCAGAGAAGTGCTCTTGAATTTGAGGAGCTGCTGTCATCTCTGAGCGCAGTCCTTAAAAAATGTCAACACTATGCAGTACTGCCATCACGACAAGAACTCTGACAGATGCCTTTTTAAAAGCCTTGTGATATTCCAGGGCACAGCGAGAAGATATTTCAGGGGGAAAACGTCTGTGACAGAAAATGATACACAAGAAGATCTAACACATATTTTGCTTTAAAAGAACTGAATACTTTTCTGGTTGATAATAACATCTGTCAGTAATTAGGAAAGTAGCCAACGCTTACATTGTACTTACTCTACACCAAGGATGGCTGTAACATGTGACATGGATTAATTTCACTAATCCTCATGACAACTAACCCTATTAGGTAGGTATGATTATGATCCCCATTTTACTGATGAGGACATTGAAGAACAGAGAGGCTAAATGACTTTTATAAGGTCACCCGGCTAGACAGTGGGAGAGCAAGGCCCAGAGTCCATGCTCTTAACTGCTAAACTGCACTGCTTTCCACATGAACTATGGGACAGCTATGGTTTCATTCCTTTGTTCATTCACTCATTTAAACCAAGGGTCTTCTCTTTGCCTGGGATTCAGCTGTGAACAAAACACCCTGGTTCCTGCCCTAGATGAGCTTGTAGTCTTGCAATATACTATCTTCATTTTACGGAAGAAGAAACTCAAGCTCAAGAAGATTAGCCCTTCTCTCATTTCATTTTTGCCATTTGACTTACATCATGGAGAGGGAAAGCGGCTTTGTAGATCCCAGAGCTGACAAGTTTGTTAATCCCAAACTTTTTAACATTGTCTCTTACTTGATACTTGATCCGACAGAGGATGAAGTAAACCTAAAAAAAATTCCAAAATAGAATGCATGCTTTATTCTGTGTAACTAACAAACCATTTTTTACTATTGTAACTAGAATCTGTTTTCTTTGGGGGGGGGGCAGTTTTTAAAAACAAAAATAAACCAAGCAAACCAGACCACTAATTATTCAAACAGCATGTTCCAAATCACTCCAAGACAGCAACTGAACTTGGCTTAGACTTACAATGCGGCTTCTGGTGGCTGGATTGAAGAAAGTATCTCTATCTTGAATATAAAAATCATTCATCCGGTTCTTCTCAAATGGGGCAGTGAAAAACTCTTGCTCTGGTTTGATGATACTTTCATCCACTTGGAGGACTTTGGTAAACCAGCTGAAATTACCAAAGGCTGAGGTCCGCGTTTTCAGATCATTGGGTTTCAGAGGCAATTTGATGTGCATTATCTCAGCATACGTACATAACACTTCCCATGGGGCATGTACTTTTACAAATACAAGCTTATCATCCAAAATCTACATTGGAAAAACAAACACACAAACCAGGAAACCAAACAATTGTTTTCATAATTTTAAAACACACGGATTTTTCTTATGTTGCTGGCAGTTAAAACACAGGCCACTGGGAAAAGTGGAGATAAAATAAAAACAGTCTTGCCCGCCATCATACATATTTGCCTTAAAGATAATTTCTTGGTTCAAATTATTGAGCAAGTAATTAAACACTCCTTATCATACTCCCCTCATAAAATTACTGTTTTTTAAAGTAGGATCCATGCCAATGTGGGGCTTGAACTCACGACCCTGAGATCGAGAGTCAGATGTTCTACCGACTGAGCCATCCAGGTGGTCCCCAAATTACTATTATTTTAAGTAAAGAAAAACAAACTTGTTAATTTGCCCATCATTCCATCCAAATTGGTGACTAAAAAGAAAAACACTAGAATATTCATTGCAGTGTTAGTTTAATGATAATTTAAAATTTTCTAACCTATTATAAGATTCTTCAATGTATTATGTATCTGTTAAATATCATATTATGTGTTCATTAGAAAAAGATGTTGATGTAGAAATGCATTTACTACACATTAACAGGAAGAAAAGCAAATTATACAACCATGAAATAATTCCTTTTTGAAAGGGAAAAATGTATATATTTTGGGTAATAAAAGAATTTAGGAGGACCACAAGGTTATTTATGGATGATTAAAATACAAAGGATTTTTAATTTTGCTATTCTTACATTTTCTAATTTTTTTGTAAATGATTGCTTTTTGTATATAAAAGAAGAAAACAATCACCTATACATGCATTCAGTATTACATTCTCTGGCTATTAAAAAAGATGTGCTAACTTTGATCAGAAACAAACACACCTTCTATAATGCAGATTTTAACGGACTCTCTGTCCCAGCCTACAACTAGGGCCTGGCTGGAGTTGCAAGTTTCAAACGCAAAACACACGCAGGTTCCCAAGAGCAAAAGTCAGCCAAAGATTGGGAAGGGTCCAACACTTACCGATCTTGTCGCTTCTAACTGCAGGCCACCACAGATGAGGTTAGATTCATATGCTCTTCTTTTTCTCTGTCAAAAGAAATTGGAAACTATGTTAGGCCCTTTAGTTTTACCAAGGGCAGAAAAAGTCTTTTTTAAGAAAAACAAAACCAGGGGTGCCTGGGTGGCTCAGTTGGTTGAGTGCTGGACTCTTGATTTCAATTCAGGTCATGATCTCAGAGTTTGTGGAACTGAGTCTGGCATCAGATTCTACACTGACAGCGTGGCACCTGGTAGGGATTCTCTCTTTTTCTCTGCCCCTCCCCAGCTTGTGCATGCATGCATGCACTCTCTCTCAAAATAAATTTACAAAGAAGAAAAAAACAAAACCAGTTTGTATCTGAGGAAGAGATATATCTGCTCAAAATGGCACATAAGCGATGAAGGTGCTCTGGCTGTTGGTGATTTGTGGGTATTAGATTCCAAGGTGAAATGCCACGGAGTATACTTAGACTCACTTATCACTCTGGAAGGCCCTGGTTGTCTCCATGGATTTCTGGCTATTTGGGATGCATAAAAGTCTGTGGCTTCAGCACAATTCCAGAAACTTTTTTTTTTTTTTTAACTTATAAGCGTTTTGGCACACAAATGGAGTTTGAGTCCCATTCACTGATGTTATTTACCAGTTAGCCCAGATCTGACATTCTAGACATATCAGACATTCAAATGGTCCAATTTTTGGATATGTATATTTCATCTCTACATGCCTTGAACAAATTCAATAAAATAACACAAACAAATTTGACAAAATTCAAAGGAATGTTTCTCTGCAAGACTGAAATGCACATGAAGATACAGTCCTCTAAATCTACAAAAGTTGGGAACTAATTCATCAATAACAGCTCCATCCATGTTACACAGCTATTTGAAAAGATGCAGAATATACTGTATTCGTTGATATTAAATTGTACCTGGATAGGCTTTTGTCAAGCTGTGTCCTAAGCTGTAAGGAAATCGTGTCGAGGCAGAAACTTGTTTAACCTTTTAAAAGCACACTTGTGAGGATGACACAGCTATAGTGCTTCATGAAAGCAGGAAAATGAGTGAAGACGGGGTGAAGCATACAAACCCTGAAAGCAGACTGCCTGTGTTCAAATCCTGGTGCCATTACTTACCAGCTCCTTGACCCTTGGCAGGAAACCAACTCTCTGTGCCTCATTTTCCTCCTCTTTAGAATGGAGAAAAAACCTCACTCTTCCTTTTGAGGGTCTCATGAGGATTGTATGATTTAAACCACCCAAAACACATATACTAGAATTAACATTTCTAGTCATCACAGAAAGTTAATTGGACCAATGCTCCCACTGAAGACAACTGAAAAAGCTAGATTAAAAAAAAAAAATAGATATTTCTTAGGGGTGACTCAGCCGGTTAAGTGTCCAACTTCAGGTCATGATCTCATGGTTTGTGAGTTCGAGCCCCGTGTCAGGCTCTGTGCTGACAGCTCAGAGCCTAGAGCCTGCTTCCGATTCTGAGTCATCCTCTCTCTCTGCCTCTTCCCTGCTCATGCTGTCTCTCTCAGTCTCTCAATAATAAATAAACGTTAAGAAAAAAATTTTAAAAAGAGACATTTTTTTGATTTCAGCAGTTAACAAGATAGAGGAATTAGTGGATCATGGCCTTGGTAATCCAGCAGTCAGGCGACTTTGCCCAGGGAGCACTGTTCACAACTTGCCGATTGTGAAGGGGCAGAGCAGTGGCTGAGTTGCTGTGCTATCAAAGTGCCTAGAACATGGGAAGTGGCTAATAAATAGAAAAGAGAGGGTGCTGTATGACAAAGACCAAAGGTGAAAAAAATATACCTAGTATTTGGCTAAATTTGAGTCCAAGTGGAATCCTAACATATTTTGTGGAAGTATGGAAACAGAACATTGCTTTAATTTTTATTTATTTAATAAATGGTTATACAGTACTTACAACATGGCAGAGACTGGTCTAAGGGCTTTCCAAACGTAATACTTTTAATTGCTTATTACAATTTGAGCGTGCAATGGTCATTTAGAGAAAAACCAGCAAGTGCTACCAACCTCCCTAAATATGAACAAGCGACCTGACCTGCCATATCCCCAGCTTCAACTTGGGAAGCTCCTTCAGACTCATCCTGCTTCTACCTAAGCAGTATTTCTTCAGTCTAGATCCTAACCCACATTTTCATTCTGGCATGGTGGTCCAGTCCTTGTACCTGACTGCACCTTTCTTTACTATTGCTTAAAAGCATTCTTCGATCCTGTAAACAATGTTCAACATAGTGCTTGCCACAGAGTATTTGCTCCATACATGCTTGTTGAAAGAACATATTCAACAAATGCTTCTTAATTCATTCTACAAACACTCCTGAGAGGCATCCTGTAAAGTACGGAAAAGAAGAATCTAAAATAGTTTGCTATAGGGGGACTATAGAGAAACCAGCACCCAGTGACCTACGACCTTCCAATATGGAAGGGCTGAAACATTTCTTCATGTGTTTCATGATACAGTGATGGGCATTTGTTGTTCTTTATGGCCACCCAACATTTCAACTCTCCCCAGAGCCCATGTCCACTAGAGTAGATAAAAACTCAGACACTCTCCTTCCTGGTCTCCTGTGAAGTTCAGCTATTTGCATACGAGCTAGGCCTTGTCCATCAGACCAAGCACTCCAGACTCTCACTCTGAAGCTGGCAACACAAAGAAGCTGGGCCAAGCAGAACTCATCTTGCTGGGTATTGGGAGAGTGAATGCCGGTCCCAGAGAGAACAGAAGTAGAGGTTATGGCAGATTGTGGGCATCACTGCCAGTCAGTGCTGCTCCTGAATACCTGGTTTCCAGGCTTATTTGTCTAACCCTTCAGAAGAACCTGTGAGCTCCCTAACACTCTTCGGAAGAACTCATTGTCTGCTTAAGTTAGAGCTCATTTCTGTTACTTGCCAGCAGAATCCTGACTGATACAGTAACCATAACTGGGGAAAACTTGTTAGCCTAAAACCTAAATCACTGTACAGGGGAGGGGGTGGGTATTCTGAGTAGACCAGACACTCTGACTTCTTCTCCTTCAGGGAAGATGACTCATCCTGAAGCTGTACAAAGGGCAACCCAGACTGTCTCATTAACAGGATCCATGACTGTGTCTTCTGTATCCCTTAGAAGGCAGTCAGGAAAAATTTCAGTTAGAATGTGAAGGCTCAGGCCCAAAGATATTCACTCTTGTAGACAAATGTCTTTCTAGTTAGAAGAGCAGGAGAATCCGTCAAAAGAGGGACTTCTCTGGTGACTAAATGGCTATTTTAATAAGTGCTGGCATTACGAAATCACCTGTGTTAACTGGCGTTCTTACAAATTCAGTTACCACCACAGTTAGGTCCACTCCTTCCTGGCCCCCACTCATCCACCAGGGAGCTGTTCCAAACTTTCAAGGTAATCCTCACACTCCACACCTAACTCTAGACTTGCACACTCTGCAAGTGACCCTGCCTCCTTCTTTGCAGAGAAAATGGCAGCCACTCACGTGAACCCCTGCTAGTGTCTTCCCTTCTACCTATCAATAGCTAGCTGCCATTTCTCCTGCAGTAACAAGACTACATCCTTTTCCTATCTTCTTTTGAGCTTTCAGCAATATCTTCTCTCTTTCTGTTTATTCTTTCCTCTTCATTGCTCTTACTCCTCAGCCAACAAACACTTTAAGCGTTTCCCATCCTTAAGAATATTAAATCCTTCCATGGCCCTACCTACTCTTCGATTACCATCCCTGCCTCTAGAGATGTGTCTTTTAATCTTGAGATCCTCAGCACTTAGAACAGACCTATAAAAAACCTGCAATAAATGCTTGATGAATGAATAAATTGAGTGGATGGTGGATCGATGGCTGCCTATTATACAGGAATGGACTGAGTTGCTACTGACTGTAGCAACTGAGCTCCCCTTTCCTGAGCCCCCACAAAATGTTCCACAAACTTTTACTTACAATTATTATAGAGTATAACAAAGAAGAGATACAGTTTAATTCTGGAGTGTGCTAGCACAAGATAGCTCAGGGACATCCAGAGTATCAAGCGATTTCCAGATACCTTGGAGTCTGAATTATTAGATGACAAAGGGGGATGGTTTAGAGAACTGGAAATGAACCAACCTCACAGGAGGGCGGTTCTGTCATCCAACATACCAAACACAAACCACTCCTGTCTTGGTTGTATCAGCTGTATCACCATGACTGTGGTAGTAACATGCTGAACTGAAGACATGTCTCCTCCTCTATGGAATGCCTAAATTGACGCTACAACTCCTTAATGGCTTCATGGGACTCTCTCCTCTCAGATTTCACTCTACCAAATCGCCCCTTTAGCTCCTACCAATTTGGTTTTCCATTTGGAAAATAATGGCATGATGGTTAGATGCAGAGTCAAAATTCAAACCCAGATTCTGTGACATTGGACAAATAATCTAAATCATACCAGTATCAGTGGCTTCATTTCAAAAATTGGACAAGAAATAGCTTTATCCCAGGTTTTTTTAAGGATTGAATATGATCATGAGTAAACAGTCCTCAGCATCATGCTTGACCCATAATAAACCTTAGACATGTTAGCCATATCCTCTTTTTCTGCCTTTAAATTTGCTCAACTTCCCTTATTTCATTAAATAAATAAATAAATAAATAATAAAACCCTCTTTCCCCTGCAGGCTTTAGAGATCCATCTCTCTTTTTTAATGCCTAATATCTAAACAAAACTAGTTAACCTCAATTCACTTGGCTTCCACACTGTGTGCACCAGTGACCCCCTAATCCTCCAGTAGGTCGCCAATAACACTACTATACTGGAACTCCAAGAAATGGACCTTAATGCTGAATTACTCAGCCCTCTTCTTGACTCTCCTGTATTGCTTGGTCATCCCAGTCCTCAGACTACCTTTTCTGATATCTGATGAATGTGTATATGTGTGTAAGAGAATGTGTGTGTGTGTGTGTGTGTGTGTGTGTGTGTCCTCTTCACTCTCTGAAAGTTGTGAATACATCTTTACATTTCCTTGCTTTTCCCTCATTTCTGTGTATAATAAGGGAGGTCACTGATAAGAGTATACAGCACATGTGAATATTATAGATGCAGAAAACCTTAGAAATACTTTTCTTCAGTCTCATTTTAATGACTTGGTAATATTCTCTTGGAGAGATGTACTGTAATTTATTTAACAAATCTCAAATTGGTGGATATTTAGGTTGTTCCTAATTTTCACTATTATGAAAATCATTGTAGAACAGTCTTTGTGCATCCATTATTATTTCCTTGGGATAAAGTCCTAGAAGCAGAATTGTTAAATCAAAGAACGCATGCAATTTTAAGTTCTTTAATATGTATTGCCATACTGCCCTCCAGAAAGGTTGTACTAATTTATCCTATTTTAGTTTTTATCTAGTTCTTTACAAAGAACTCCTGAGATATTTACCTGATTTCTCTCAAGATAATTGGTAGACCTTGGAGTTGGTTTATAATGCCCTCTATTTTACCACTCACTATAAATACTTAAACAGCTGAATCAAGGATAGGACATTTTTATTTGCTTAAACATGTTAATCTATCACCTTGGAGTTACTTTAATAAGACAGTTCTTGTTATTTTCCTTTGGCAAGGCAATTCACAAAGAACTAGTGGAATATTTTAAAAATTGATCAAACCAGTTTTCTGGGTTTGTCAGGTAGCTAAAGTAAATTAGCATATGCACAGTATTTGTCAAACAGGCACATATCAGGAAAAGACTACTTAAGATTGCTTAAATCTGTTTAATATAAAATCATCATCTTTGCTTCTCCATAGAATTTACACTTAGATAAGCAACAGCATTCTTGACATTTAAAAAAAATTAAGGTAGCGCTGTCTTCCATGTTACAATGAAAGAAAGTTAATATTGCATACTGCCTGACATGGCCATTGTTCAATAAATACTTGTTGAAAAAGTGAAATATAAGGTCACACAATTTCTAACTAAAAGTGATCTATGTGCCTTGTTGGAAAGCCTTACATATGTGAACCTAAACTATGTGCCATGCTCTATAGTCTACGGTTTGTATTTAGCAGCACAAAATAACCAAACTAGACTCTTTTGGCTCTGAAAAATGCCCAGTCATACTTCAGACTGTGCTATAAATTCTTCTGTCTCTAGGGGAACAAATTCAGCGGCATTGTAACCTGGATTTTTTTTTTTTTAACCTACTTCTAGTAAAGCCAAAATGACTGTAATCATCGAGGATCTGTGTACATCATGAAAAAGATGGATGTGATTCTATTACTATTGGTGGAGAATGATGCTGGGGGTAAGAACCTCTATTCCACCCCAGAAACTGGAATTTTATTCGTATCTCTTTTGAGAGGTTAATACAGCTGTCAGAGAAATGAAGAATAAAAGCAATCAAAATCACAAAGGACAGACGGGCATAATTAAGGAAGCTTTCTGTCCCTAAGCACCTTAGATTACACATCTCATTTGGCTTAATAAAGTCATTGTGGGGAAGACTGGCTTGTGAATTACACAGCAATAATACTGATTGTAAACACCAATCTACTATTTTCTTTATGTCACCCAGCTTTTTCAGGATAAAAAAATAGGGGTTGTAATGCCTACAAAGTGAAATTACTGAACACACTGTAATGATAATAAAGCACAAATCAGTTGGGATTAATGAAACACATGCATAGATTAATTTCACATATTCTTACAGCTTTGTTAGGCAAAGTACTGATGATGCTGTCAGTGTATTTTTCAACTTGCCAATCTTGGTTAAGCCTACAAAGATGAATGAGGAATAAGTTAAAGGTACTTAATTTGTACAAAAAAAATTACCGTCTAATTACTCTAAATGCTATTTATTAGTTATATATCATGTGCTCAAGGTTTGGTAAGTGGAATAAATTATTTAATTGGGATTTAATTTAAGTTCACATGTTGGTGATAAAATATTTAATGTGAGTGGACTGATCTGATGAGGAATTTACTCAAGTAGGTAGTGTGTATTCTCTAGGGGACAGAAAAAAGATGAGCATTCTAAATAATAAGCATGGAATGGAAGCAAATATTTAGCTGAAATTCACTTCAAATTTTCTTTATAAATTAACATTTTAGGTGTAATTATAAAAGAAACAAATGCTCTTTGTGGGTAACTTAGAAAACAGAAATTTTCTGAGAAGGGGAAAACTATCATCTAATAACATCTCACTGCTGAGATAACTACTGTAAACATTTTAGTGCAAGGTTTTCCAAATGTACTTACTTATACAAACAACTTGGAGCACTGGCTTCAAATGCAGATTTTTGGGCTCTTCTCCTAGAGATTCTGACTCAGTAGGTACACAATGCTGTCTGAACAATCTACTTTCAAGGAGCAAAACAAGTGCCTCTTCTCAGACAAAATTAAGAAACACTGCTTTTAAAACACGCCTTCTCTATGTATATACAGCAGCTATTCTTTTGTGATGGTTTAGCCCTTTCAAGCCTAATCCTTATGAAAATTCAGCATAGTTCTTTCTCCCCATCTTATACCTTTTAAAAAGTGAGACACATGTGTATGTTTGGGACAGGGCAAATGACAGCTTCTTCCTTCAAACCTAAGGCCAGATCTCAGAAGGACCAGGCAGGGAAAGGAAAGGATTTTCTGTTCTCCACATCTTTGTGAGATGAAGTAGAAGAATCAGGTTTTACTTGTTAGGATTTCACGGTCCTTTTTGTTTGTCTGTTCTAAGGACAGTCTGGGCCCAAGGACACTTCCCATTTTGGGAATAAGAAGATTTGGGTTCATTGCTCTTACGCTGAGTACTCAAAAATAAAATCAAACATGCTTATACCAGGCGACACGTTTTGTAGCTGTGATGTGAAACTGCTGATTCTAGTTTACTTTATTCCTTTTAACCTACAATCCTAGTATAAGCAAGGAGGGTGTAAAGAAAGGAGATAAAAATATAAAGGGCTCCCTACCTTAGTCTAAAATGCTAACGAGTTGAAGCTAAACCTGATTTTGCTCCCTACAATAGAAGAGAGGACACTTACCAAAAGTTATCTGGGAAGGTAAAACCAGCCAACGATGGTTACCATTATTTCTTCTTAACCTATCCTAAGATGAGCCTCAGGTTTCCAATTCATGGACTATCTGTGGTGAACATGTCATTTCCAGGAATTATTTTATACTGTTCTGATTCTTCATAATCCCCTTCTGCCATCCCTTTGGTTCTTCAATTTGGAGAAGATGTTAAGTCTAGTCAATCATGGCTTCCCTTTTATGAGGCTCCATGGAATAAATTTCTTTCTGGGAGATTATCAAAACATTATGTTTCTTTTGGACAGTTTTATTTTTATTGTGTTAAGACATTAGACTGTATTATTAATAACATCTCCCATTTTCTTTGGCTACTAGGAAACTCAGAGGCAAATTTATAGCTCAACACTAACTTCTGAACAGGACCTATGGTTACTTAAAAAGTCACTTTATTACTGACACCTGGCTTCATTTTATTTTCTTGGACTTTACATTTGTCACTCTGTGTTTCTCATCTAATTACTTTTCATTCTTGATATTATTTCTGTAAGTGACCTCAAATACTTTATAACGAATTATAAATAAACTATGTTAATGTAGTATTAGCATAAGTAAGGAGCTAATGACTGGGAAAAATGTACATTGCGAGCTGAAGTCAATAATAAATGATTTTTGAGTTATCTATACTGTTATCATCTATTGGCCACAAATGACCATATATTTAATGCACATAAGACTTAAGGAGGAGTCAAGCCATGTGATCCCTCAATAGATACAAAAGAAAGCATTTGATAAAATTGAAAATCCAGTTATAAAACTCCTAGCAATCTAGGACTAGAAGGCGACTCCTTTAACTTTTTTGAAGGAAAACTGCCAAAATTTGATAGCAGTTGTGATATTTAATGGGGAAACTTTAGAAACATTCCCATTAAAATCAGGAACCCTGTAATAGTGACTACTATGTGTTCCTGGTTTTATTCAAGAGGTCTTAGCCATTGCACCTAGACAAGGAAAGGAAAGAAGTATAAAGATGGCAAAGGTAGAGCAAAACTCTCATCATTCATAGATAATGTGGTCTTTTTCTGAGAACACTTAAAAGATCCATTGCAAGTTGTTAGAACTAAAAAGAGTTTATCAAGGTTTCTTGGTAGAACTTATGAAAACCAATGGACTTTATACACAATAAATCACAAACCACAATTTAAAGTGCTTCTGACAATATCAACACAATTTTAAAATAAAAATAGTTAAGGAGTGCCTGGGTGGTTCAGTAGGTTAAGCGTCTGACTTCAGCACAGGTCATGATCTCATGGTTCGTGGGTTTGAGCCCCGCATCAGGCTTTGTGCTGACAGCTCAGAGCCTGGAGCCTGCTTCAGATTCTGGGTCTCCCTCTCTCTCTGCCCCTCTCCCACTCATCCTCTGTCTGCAAAAATAAACATTAAATTTTTTTTAAAAAAGAATAGTAAAAATGTACAAGATCAGGGAAAGATAAATACCATACGATTTCATTCATATGTGGAACTTAAAAAACAAAACAAATGATCATAGGGGCAAAAAGAGAGAGACAAACCAAGAAACAGACTCTTAACTACAGAGAACAAACTGATGGTTACCAGAGGGGAGGAGAGTGGGATGGGTTAAATAGGTGATGGGGATTAAGGATTATAATTATTGTGATGAGCACCAGGTGTGGTATCTAAGTCTTGAATCACTAAATTGTACACCTGAAATTAAAAAAAAAAATGGACAAGATCTTCATGGACACTGTTATAAAAGTTTACTAAAAAATATAAGACCTCAGGGGTGCCTGGGTGGCTCAGTCGGTTAAGCGTCCGACTTCAGCTCAGGTCATGATCTCACAGTTTGTGACTTTGAGCTCTGCGTCGGGCTCTGACAGCTCAGAGTCTGTGTCTCCCACTCTCTCTCTCTGCTCACTCTCTCTCCCCACTCTCTCTCTCCCACAGCTCAGAGCCTGCTTCAGATTCTGTGTCTCCCACTCTCTCTCTCTGCTCCTCTCCAGCTAATGTTCTGTCTCTCTCTCTCAAAAATAAATAAACATTAAAAAAAAAACTTAAAAAAATGTATAAAACCTCAGTAAATGGAGAGATATAATGTGTTCACTGTAGTAGAACTTTTTGATGAACTTTGAAACATGTCCAAAGAGATCTCTTCCGGCTTCTAGGCAAACATTTCCAGCCTCATGATAACTCATCTAAAACAATGGATAACAGTTTTAAAAAGCTCACAGGATCTGGAACCAATTAGTTAGCTGTCTCACATTATTTGAAAGTTTGGATACAATTTAGTTCGATTGCTCATTTCTCAAAAACCTCACATTCTATGGTGTCCACCAGCCAGATTCTTCTGCTGCATACTAAAGAATTCTTAAAGTCAGATATGAAATACAAATTTACATTTCCATACAAAAATTCTCATCTAACTTCAAGGAAATGAATTTTCTGTTAACTTTTAGGAATGGCTTGTGCAGATAAAAAATTAAATGAATAAAACACTTAGTCAGGATTGCTTATATGGTCTTTATGCTACCTAGACCCCTCCACCCTCTTTACCATCCCCCGAATTCTACCTTTACTTGGTCATAAACTTGTATGTTAGAAGGGAGGTCAAGGGTCATATGAAACACAATTCAAAATAGATCGATTCTGCCACTTGTTCGCAGTTCTAGCAAAAGGAAGTGGAAGAAGCATTGCTAACAAAACTAAGCAGAAGGGGTTGGAGAGAAATACAGAAACTTGTTTTATTTAGGACATCTCTGCTCTTCATAATGTACATGGAACATATTTAGATATCACTAATCATGTACTATGCCACACACTGCTGGCTACCTACTGAACAGTCAGTCACTTCCCCCTTCTTCACTGCTAAGAAAAGCCTGATGGTTTTCCAGGTATTGGGTGATCGGGCAATTCAAAAGATGAAAGGCTAATCTTCATGTGTCTGTGGTAATGATGGGAAGTAGTAATTCCATTGTCTTGCCAACAAGAAGTTTTGGGACAGACTGTGACAGACCATGAACTGTGAAGGCAAGTCTGCTTAGGGCCCTTCTAGGGGAGCTTTCTTCCCCCTTAAAAAAGGGCATTCCCTCTTCTCACCTCCAGATGCCTTGAGTACAAGAGCCATCTTGTAACCAAGTGAAGTCAGTTTAAGAACAGAAACATAATGAGGCTGGCAGGGCAAAGGATGTTATGAGTTCAATTCCTGACGACCTCTTTAAGCCAATAAATTATCCAACCCAGAAATGGTTTTACCTCTAGGCTACATTTTTTTTTTTTTTTTAAGAGAGAGAACACACATGCACATGGGGAATGGGCAGAAGGAGAGGGAGAGAGAGAATCCTAAGTGGGCTCCATGCTCTGTCTTAAGGCCCGACTTGGGCCTTGATTTCACGACAGTGAGATCATGACCTGAGCTGAAACCAAGATTCAGATGCTTAACTGACTGAGCTGCCCAGGTGCCCAGATGCTTTAATGGAGGGCTATTTCTTAAGTGAGAAAATTATTTCCTTTAGCATTTAAGACATTTTGAGTTCTTGCAGAAAAACAAAAAACAAAAAACAAAAACCATTCAAACTCAGTGCCCAGGATAGTGTAGGCTAAATGGGCATGCATTATTGAAACAACTTATTATCATTCCCCATGCCTAAATGATTAACACTTTTTATCTTATTTAAAAATATTTTTAATGTTTATTTATTTTTGAGAGAGAGACAGAGACAGAGTGCAAGCAGGAAAGAGATGGTAGAAAGAGAGACACAGAATCTGAAGCAGGATCCAGGCTCTGAGCTGTCAGAGCAGAGCCCTACATGGGGCTCGAACTCACAAACCATGAGATCATGACCTGAGCCAAAGTCAGGCGCTTAACCCACTGAGCCACCCAAGGTGCCCTGATTTGTACTTTTTAAAGGAAGGTGTGAAGTTCCTGAGGTGTTTTCACTAATATAAAGGGACAAAGTGACATGCTATTTGGAGATTTAGCTAGAAAAAATATTTTCTCTTCTGCTCATGGGAAGATGTAGCCTTTTACTCCTCTATGTTTTGTGGCCCTATTACTTCTTTCTCCATTTCTAGAAAAGTATTTAACAATACTCTTTAGATTAGCCACTGACAAAGTCAACCTTGGTGTTGCTTTAGGAAATCAGTACGATTTACACATATTTTTTTTTTTCTCTCAAAGAAAACAGGATTTTGGAATTGCCTTTCCTTGGTGGAGTCCTAAATCCTGAATAAGGCCTGACAGAGGGTATGATGGAACTCACAAATGTGTTTCTGATTAATAAAAATGTGATTCCAAAGCTGAGCTTTAAATTCTGGTGGAGTCTAAGGAATATGTACAAACACGGTCTCAAAGCACTTCAAAGCACGGGTTAGAAAAACCAACATCATGGTACATCTATCCATGAGTTCAGAGACTGCCAAATTAATGACTTTTTTTCTCCTGATTTATGAGAGTTACCCTGGGACCTGTTTCTGGGTAAAGCAAATGCAGCACTTATTAATAATGTAAGCAGCTCTAGGGCCCCTTCACCATGGCAGTGAAGCTCTTGTCTAAAACCAGAACTGTTTCCTTTACACTTTAATGGATTAGATTTGTTTAACTTACTTTACATAGTGCTTAGTGCAGTTCCACTGGCATAGGGGTGCTTAATGAATATTTGATGACGGTGACTATGACTGCACAGAATATATCTTAGTGTCCACAGGAAAATGATAAAACACTCTAAGCTACATTCCTCTAGTGATGAAATCATATAATAACAAAAGAGGAGTCATGCATTTCATGCTAGCACACTGTTTTAAGAAAGCCACAAATAAGAGTAAGGGCATAGGAATTACTATTACCTAATATGATTTAATATGTGCTAAAAATTTACATCACATTTCTACATAATATTTTACTTAATCCTTACCATAAGCCTATGGACTAGGTATTGGAATTCCCATTCCCTGACTCTAAGATGCCATTAGTGTGTGATGAACCAATATTTTACATATCCATAAGAAAAATTCAGCCAACGAAATTATGATATGCCATTTGTAAGACATACCCTGATTTTAAAGATGTCAAAATGTAAAAATAATATGCATCTCAAAAATGATAATGAAATATGATACTGACCAGAAAATTCATTCAAGTCATATAGCCAGTTAATAGGTATGGCCAAGACTAGCCTGCTGTCCACCAAAGATTCATGTTCCACTTCTACAATGTGGCGTTCCTACAGAGAAATGGCTGTCCAGCCAGAAAATACATTTTCCATTTTCCAGAGTTCGGACCAATAGAATGTAGCAAAACTGACGTCATTTCCAGGCCAAAGTGGTAACGAAGCACATCCTCTCCATCCTCTCTCTTAAATTATTATTTATGTTGATTCCTAGGATGATTTTAGAAACTACCTGTTGAATATGGCAAAGCTTCTGTGTCAGCCTGGGTCCCTGAATGACTGCAAGGAACCAAGCCTTACCCGTACCCCTAAACCCATATTGCCAAACAGGGATGCTACCTCTGATTTGACATGAGAAATAAGTAAACGTCTATTATGTTAAGACATTGTAATTCAGAACTAGTTTATCATATCAGCTAGAATTACTCCAAATAACTGGAGTGGCAGAATTAGAATGTGAATGTTAAGTTCCAGTGCCTGCGTTTACTCTGTGATACCATGTGAATGCAAAACACGAAACTTACCCCTTCCAAAATAAACACACGAAACAGGCATGATTGCTTCATTTTAAGCAGGTTTCATCAGCTGGTTTGAAATAATGAGCAGAAATCAATAGATTTAAGAATGATGTATTTCAGAGAGAAAGTCCAGAGAGAATAATTTAAGCTGTGTATATGAATAGCATAGATGTGAGAAAAACAAACAAAGAATGAGAGAGTTGTTTTCAAAGTGGGGGAAAAGTGACCTATGCATGCTCTCTTCTTTTTGTCCTGTTTCAGCTTAATACAGTTTGGGTTCAGGTAAAGGAGATCCAGGTATGTTATAACCCTAGGCTACTAAATGGTTTAATATCTCAAGATAAAAATAGTCTTGTTACTTAAGAAAACTTGAAGAAGAGGAAAGGGAAGGAGGAGCAGCTTGAATGGCAACGGATGAAAAGGAAGTGATAGAAAATGGAAGAGGTGACTAGCACAGGTTCTAAAGTCAAGACAAGAATTTGAACCATGGCTCCACTATTTGTTGGCGACCTTGGGCAATCATTGTAACCTAAGGATCAACTCGGTCATCTACAATGGTATGATAACAGAAGGCACCTAGTAGGTTATGTAAAAATTAAGCGAGACAATGCATACAAAAGGCACCCAGCATCCATGAGTGAGAGCACACTGAAGGCTAGTGGTTACTACACTGGCTGTCATCACTAATCATCAGTGTCCCTTCCCAACCTAGTTGCAAATAGCCAAGTATGATTTTAATGTAAATCTCTTCTACAGATAGAAAATGCAATTCCTTGGAATAAAGTCTGCCTTTGGCTGTGAAACCAACTGAGGTTAAGAGCCTGAGGAAGTTTCTGCTTCAAATTAAAAAATATATATATCTGTTAACATGCCTTGAGGGAATGATGAGCAGAGAAAATATGAAAGTATGTTTGGTATATCATATTTCAAATACCAGTTTCACTTTATTGCTTACATAAAAATAGCACTTTTTTTTTCATTTCACGATATTATAAGAAATAAAACGGAAAATAGCACACACAAAAAACTTACCCTTTGTTTTTCATTTGAACCCTTTTTATTGGTTTCTTTTCTACTTTCATCTTCATACACTAGAACAAAGTCGATTCTTCGCTGACCGTCATTAAAAAAGAGGGAGTCAGGTTTTCCATTAAATTCTTCCTGTGTGGGAAAACAAATTTTAATATAATTTTTTCAAAGTGTCAATTATAAGTGTTTATTTTCTAGCTTTAATAGATACATCAGCGTGTTTACTGAGAAAAAGAAATCCACTGCTAGTTACTTAACTAAGAGGTCGCGGTCACCATGATCTTTGCGAGCACAGTTTGTTCTGGGTGAAAGAAGTCCTTGAATTAAGCAGTTTATGATTATTCTACAAACACATGGGAAACTATCAGTATTATGTATGTAAACACAATCATCTCAGAATTATTCCCTCCTCGAACAGCAAAGGAGAATAATGTTTGCAAATAAACACAATAACCAGAGGTGCCTATCTGAAGTACGGAGGTTCATTTAGCAAGAAGAAAAATCTAAGACAAAGCACTATTTATGAAAATCCCATCCTTCCTAAGCCATATTTTCATGGCTTCTCTCTGGACCTCACCACTTTAAGAAGGTACCACTTTATAACCCTAAACATATGCCAGATGATGCATAAACACATTTTGTGTTTTGATAAACACAAAAGCTACAATGGTTGTTGGTATATGTTCCTGAATCCACAGAAGATACCCCTTCACTCCTAGCAAACAAAACAAATAAACAAATGACCCTGGCAGCATCAATAAATAAATAAGACTTTAGTTCAGAGCATAAAAGCTTTATGGCTTAAAAACAAAGAAATAATGGCAGAACTCGGACCTACTAGAGTCAAACAACTTTTGTTACCATGTGGATTTGGATAGAATTATTTTAATTTGCTCTAAGCAAAAACTTGGGTTTGTGTTTCTCACACAGCTTGTCAGGATGCTCATGAGAATTTTGTTGCTGTTGTTTAAGAATCAGACTATTTTTTAACTGATAGGTAATATTTAAAAATTTTTAACTTCTTTCTCCATTAAAAACTCATGGGGAGATTGCATTTTGCAGTCCTTTGGTGGAAACACTTAGTCATTAAATGCGATTAATTCTTCTCTGCATTTACCATCAATTAATAAAAAAACTCACCTAATTTTACCAGCACTCCTTCCTCCTTTACTTCACACTTTTGAAAAGACAGATCTTTTGCTGAGGGTATACAGCCTGATACTTGTCATTCCTGTCTTTTCCACCACGGAGTGGGGGCAGGTTTCTTGCTAGTATTCAAAACATATCCCATTTAGTAGGTTCCTTCACGTGTGGAGTGCATGCTGCTGGCCTAACTCAGAACACCCCCCATCACAGTGCCGTTTAACCAAGGATTCCAATCACAAACAGTGTGACTTTGCCTTGAGACACCAGCTGGGAGCAGGGAGGGGCCAGGACAAAAGAGACAACAGTATGTTAGGCTGGGGCCACTCCCCAACTCTTTTAATTTACAATTGCAGCTATTTAACACCCATAAACTTGAAGAGTATTTAAAGCTATACAAAAATGCTAAGCCCTATCTTTTTCAATTCAGCCACAAAGTCCTTCAGGCTCCTTCCATTTCTCTTCTTTTTTTTTTTTTTTTTTAATTTTTTAAATGTTTATTCTTGAGGGAGAGAGACAGAGTATGAGTGTGGAAGGGGCAGAGAGAGAAGGAAACACAGACTCCGTAGCAGGCTCCAGGCTCTGAGCTGTCAGGCTCAAACCCCACAAGCCGTGAGATCATGACCCGAGCTGAAGTCGGACACTTAATGACAGAGCCACCCAGGTGCCCCGATTTCTCTTCCTTTCAATGAGGATGTTACTATTGGTGACAATCAGGGCAGTTGCTAGAGGAAACTTTTACACAGAAGGGGGAAAAAATGAAAAATTTCCTTGCAGTGACAAAGGGGGAGGTGAACTGGGGTGGAATTTAGTCATGAAAACCTGGTCATCATTACAGATGTCTGAAAAGTATACAAAAGCCACTTGTTCTCTGTAGCCCACATTCTGTTGCCTTTGGTGGCATCCAGCAGGACTCATCGAAGGTCTGAAGGAGGAGATCTGGAATAAGATCCACATCTGCACGCGGCTCCAGGCACTCTCCCTTGCATGGCCCTTGCTCAGCCACACAGGCTGGCTGGCAGCTCCAGGACAGTCTGGTCTGCGTGCACGTCTTTCCTGTGTGACAGAAGACCATGGTCCTTTATTTGGAGGAAAGCCTCAATGACCTGGCAACAGCTGTCTGTGTGAAATAACTAGGTCAAACTCTGATATGGTTTTACTGGAATGCAATGCTAGGGAAAAGGGCACCAGGTTTGTGCTGCTGTGAAATCCAGGTTTCCCATCGCTTGGCAGAAGGCCCTGCTAGGCAACTGGGAGAAAGGGAGAAACTCAGTGTAGGGTTGGAAAGAATACATAACAAAAAAGAAATCTGGCCTGGTCTGAATTTTAAAAGACTGACTTATAAACAAAACTTTTTTTTTTTTTTTTTTTTTTTTTTAGGGATGGATTTTTCAGTAGTAATTCTACTCCAGGCCTAACTCACCCATCAGGACACTGAAATAATAGAGAACTAAAAAGTAATTCCTTTCCTACAGTTTTGCTTTATATGAAGTAAAATTTTAATAGTCTCTCATGATAAATACTGATACACTTCTTTAAAGGACTGATTATTCAGTGATGAATTATTCAAGTCCTGACCTCTATGCCTTTCTTGGTACCTACTCAAAACCTTATCTTTACTCTTTTCTACCAAGTCAAATGGCATCAAGATGAAATACAAAAACTCTGAAACCAGACGTTTTTCCAAAGAAGACATACAGATGGCTAACAGACACACGAAAAGATGTTCAACATGACTTATCATCAGGGAAATACAAATCAAAACTATAACGACATACCACTTCACGCCTATCAGAATGGCTAAAACTAACAACACATGAAACAACAAGTGCTGGTGAGGCTGCAGAAAAAGGGGAACCCTCTTTCAGTGTTGTTGGGAATGCAAACTGATGCAGTCACTCTGGAAAACAGTATAGAGGTTCCTCAAACTGTTAAAAATAGAACTACCCTAGGATCCAGCAATTGTACTACTAGGGAGGTATTAACCCAAAGGATACAAAAATACTGATTCGAAGGGATACATGCACCCCGATGTTTATAGCAGCATTATCAACAATAGCCAAATTATGCAAAGAGTCCAAATGTCCATCAAATGATGAATGGATAAAGAAGATGTGGTATACACACACACACACACACACACACACACACACACACACAGAGTGGAATATTACTCGGCCATCAAAAAGAATGAAATCTTGTCATTTGCAATGACGTGGATGGAGCTAGAGAGTACTATACTAAGTGAAATAAGTCAGAGAAATACCGTATGATTTCACTCATACATGGAATTTAAACAAAACAGATGAACATAGGGGAAAACAAAAAGAGAGAGGAAGGCCAGAAAACAGACTCTTAACTAAAGAGAACAAACTGAGGGTTACTGGAGGGGATGTGGGGGGGGGGATGGTAATAAGGAGGGCGCTTGTTGTGATGAGCACCACACATTGTAAGTAAGTGATGAATCACTAAATTCTACACGTGGAACTAATATTACACTGTGTTAACTAACTGGAATTTAAATAAAAACTTGGAAAAACAAAACCAAAAATACCCTGAAAGCCAATCTTTCCTGTTCGGCAACTTAAGTTTAAAAACACTTGCAGAGAGGTTGAAAATTTATCAGGTAAAATTATTTTAGAGATCATGGCTTCTGTATGGTTACTGACTTCCCCACTAGGACGACCCCACTAGGGTGTTAGGCAAATGTCTCAAATGTCGAGGAAGTAAACAGTCTCTAGCTATTAATACTCACGTCTTTCTGGAAAAATATCAAGTAAGTATCCAATTACAGTTTGGAGTCTATACTATATTCTACCTGTTCATACCCAATGCCCTCTCTGGTTCCGAAGATGCTAGATCTCACCCACCTAGCATTCAGTTACTCCTGGGTAGCCACTTGACCTAACGCTGTACTGAAAGTTAAAGGCTACAGAGGTTAAAAAAAACCCCACCCACGTTCATTGTCCGTACACCAGAACTGGTGGCAACCACTGTGAAATAGTGACCTGACTACCTCTGCCTTTGGCTGCTGCCTTTGACATTTCATACTTGGGATGCAGAGGAGACATACAGGTCTGAGCAGTAACAGCTTGGCTGAGGAGAGCAGGAGAGGGAATAAGTAGGGAGGTCAGGTGTGATTCATACAAGCGATGTTTTCCAGGCCTCCCTCCTCTCCGCTGGCTTCTTTCCTCCTTTTATTTATGGGGCGGCTCCTTCAACAAAAGAGCCCCACAGGGCAGGATCCTCCTTAACCAAATCAGGATAAAAAATGCAAGCAACAAAATACTGTGCCCAGTGCTTTCAAGCTACAGTCGTGAATTTAAGAACATGAAAATTTTTTGCTCTTGGCTAAGAAGTACGAGTGGGTGCTGGTCCTGTACCTGGAGCCCGGTTCAGACCTCCATAGTATAGAACAAGCGATTGAGAAAGAATGTCCTAGTGGACACAAAGACAGATCCAAAGATGGTAATTACTTAGTAGGAAAATTTCTCATAAGTAATCTCTGAATGAAATGAGGCATTAGACCTCTCCTTGAATAGATGCTTCAGGCAAATGAAGGGTGACATGATGAGGTCTCTCTTCTAGGTGGGGAAAGAAGGACCAGGGTAAGAGAGGACCTAGGAAACAGGCGTCACTGTTTCCTGAGTGTCACTGCTCTGTGGCATTTAGGTTAGTTCTAGGTGAGCAGCCTGTCTCACTAAGCACCCTCCTGGAATCCCTGATATCAGCACTTGGTAAATCCACAACATAACTTGCTGCTTAACATTTGTTCAATCTCATATTTCTCAAGTGTCCACAAAATCAGGTCCCCAAATAACCCCGCAAAACACAAGACTGGAAGTTCCCTTTCACAATAGAGGCATCTAATTTCGAGAGCTTAAAATGCTGAACTTAAGTTATTTGTCCAAGATCTGCATAAAAAGCAGTGTAATTGGTATTTTTGCTCAAACTCTTATTTATGTGTGAGGGTGTTTGAAACTTGCCTTGGACAGCAAGTGATATTCTATCTCCAGAATTTTCAAATAGTCTACTCCTGATCTGATATGGTTGTCATTTACTAGGATACTGGAGAGTAGTCCAAGCTCATTTGGGCAATGGTGTCGACCTTTATACAAAGCAGGATACAAAAAAGGCTTAAGATCTAACGATAATAGTTGAGGAATTACATGACGAAAAATAAACAATATCAAAACACTCACACAATTAAAGAGCAACTGATATGTAAATGTGGAAAAAACACGTGGCTCTCTGTAGTCTTTAACACCTCCTTAAGTAAAACAAAACTAATTAAATCCAAGAAGGACACAACAGGAAAAAATGCAAACTTTAATCATGGCAGAGAACTAAAGTGAAAATATTGGATCTTTGATTTTTCAGTAAACCCTGAATCCATGCATGTAGCAAGTTCTAGGGAAACCAAACTTTTGAAGCAAAAGCCTTTGTGTAAATATTTAGATCTCACAAAACACAGAGCACAATGAAACTTTATTTGCAGGCCATACAGTTATAAATGAGATATACTCTGTTTTCCCTAACTGTGGGAGAGTGCAGGCAGATTCAAAGCATAAGTAATCGTGGGACATTTTTACTTTATACAATTGTGCACAAAGCGAAGAGACCAGGACCAATTTGTTCCTTTGAGGAGAGCTCCTCCTCAGCCCGTAAGAACATGTAATAGTGAGAAAATGCAAAGTTGAAAGAAAAATGACAAGCACTGTCCATATGGAAGGATTGATGCTGAAGGTGGAAAGACTAGTATTGTGGGAAGCAGGGTTGAAGAAGAGGAAATAACCTGTTAACAGGGATAAAGAGACATATGTGGACACACATGGGAGCCAAGGAGGAAACCAGCTCAAGTAACTGGGGATGAATAAGTGTGTTTTTTGACTGGACTCAGGCGTCCAGGAATGTTGATGGGAGGGAAGTGCAGTGGACAGAGGGCCCATTCAAGGAGGAGGGGGTATCCAGAAGCGAGGACTCTAGGTTGGTTTTAGAGTCAAGCATGTCAGGATGTTCCATGAACATCCTTTGATGGTGACTCTGTAATGATCAAGGTGTACTCAAGAGTGACCCAGAATATTTGTACAAATCACAGTCTCTTTCCCCACTCTGTTATCCACACTACTAGCTTCTGAAGACTAGTGGCCGGGTCTTGTTCCAACCCTGAGTTCTCTGCTGAGCATTGCAGGTAGCAGGAGCTCAGTTTACTTTTTTCTTAGAATAAAAATAACCTCTTTTTTCCCCCGATAATAAAAGTAATATATACTAACTGCTAAAAAATTCTGAAGATGCAGCAAAGTAAGAAAGGAAAAAAACAGAAGTCATACATAATCCAACCTCGTAGAGCTGAGCTTAATATTTTGCATCCTTTCAGGTTTTCCCTCTCTCTCACATACACACTCCCCAAAATGGTACCATACCCTACATACTGTTTTATAAACATCTATCACATTTTTCTAGCTTCATATTAAAGCTCTGAGTCATGCTTAATCACTACAATATAAACATTTCTTCCACTGATGAACACATAAATTGTTTCCAATTTGCTGCTTTTATAAACACCGCTGCAATGAGCATCTTTGTACATATGTATCTGTGCACATGTTCAATTACTATTTCCTTAGGCTAAGTTCTAGAAGCAGATTTTAAGTGGCATGGCTTTTTCGAGAGCTTTTGATGTATACATTGCCAAATTTTCATCCGTGATATTTATAATAAATGAACACTTCCACCAGCAGAGCACATGAAAGTCTCCTTTCCCACCCTTACCAGATTTCTGTTAGTTTCACTGTCTCCTTGAGAGTCAAAATATTTTTTTTTCATTTGTACTTTTTAATTAGGGAGCACCAACATTTTTATGGGTACTGCCCAAATGAATTACTGCTTTTGTGAAATGCCAATTACCATTCTTGACCTAAATGAACTATCTCATTATTTAATCTCTATTCAGTAGATTCTCTTGGGTTTTACTGATGAGATCCTAAAAACCATGCAGGCAAATGGGGCGAGTTGATGAATGGCGATATAAAAGGGGTCCATAAAATTACCAACTAAATCCCAAAAAGGAAAAGGGACAAATATTTTAGGGTACTGTCAATCAGTCCTGGGTTCAACAACGTAGACATGTCTGAAATTCAGACATGGAATTGGAATGTGCTGATACAAATTTTAGAGATCACTGCCCCAGATTGACATACTTTCCCTTACAGCTTCCATGCCACCTTTGTAACTACCACATATCAGTTATATATCTTTCCTCAAAACTTTTTTAGAACTTAATACTTATTTACCTTATAAGTGATTTTTGTTGAAAGTCAAAAATTGATGCACAAATTCCTAAAAAACAGTCTTGCATGGCTATAACTAGTTCCCAAATAGCTGAGCTTACTAGTTTCCATAATTTGTCCACAGGGATATGGTTCACTTATAAATATCATTAGATTGTGCCTAAAGATGCTGCTGCTTCTTTTTATTTTATTTTATTTTTTTTGGTTATACACACAAGGGAATGTTCACATGCCGGCAGCCTCTTCATTTGGTACATGCATTTTGTTTTGTTTCCTTTTGCTTGTGTTAAACTCTGGAGTTCTATTATTAGAACATCACATTTAAGTTGCTGGGTGAGTATAAAGGCCATAATACCTTAAGCATAATTATTGTTAAATATTTCCCTGCAGGCCATGCCATGGAAACAGTAGTTTGATGAAATAGAGTTCTCATATGGCTTTAAATATTCTTCAAATTTCTGAAGCAAGTTTGACGAAATACGAAAATAGGACTTTTAATGACCTTTAAAATAAGACTTCCTTAAAAGGAGTTAAGTAACTAGGGTTTCAGGAAGATTGCAGGAAGATGCTCAGTTAGCAGGGTCCTCCTAGGGGAGGGACTCTGCCTGAACCTTTTCTTCAACCCCGCAGTCAAATGTGAGACAGGGGATCGGGATTTTTATTAACAAGACTACACGGATGGTTGGTTGGTTTGTTTTTGCTCTCCTGTTTTCCCACCATTTTAAAACCCCTGTTTAGCCTTCTTTAAAGGTGATCTGCAGAAAAGAAGAATAAGAAAAGTCACAAAAGAAAAAAAAAACAGTGTGAAAATGCCTATAGTGGTTATTTTCATATTCTTCCTTTTCTAGAAGAAGCCATCACCTGTTTGCACAGTTCTCATCTGATAATGGTAACAGTGGTGAACTGTGGGAGAGATTAAGCTGCAAAATATTCCCAATAAAGTCTTAAATAAAGTGACAGACATGATAAAACAAGACAAGTGATGTATGAGGATATTTCTGAAAGGGAATGATTATCCTCCTAGCGCCTAACCTCTTAAGGTTTCAACATCCCCAAAGTGTCCTGCTTTTGCTTTAATACCACATTATGTATTTAACATTCTTAAATATGTCTTGAATCTGTTAGCATCTTCAGTTTGTACTACCTCTCGAGGAAAAATGTTGTATAGGTTTCCCACCTAGGCAGGATGGCTGTCCTAAATTACACTTTTTGGACCTTTAAGAAATAACTCCCAATCTTCTATTCTGGAATCAGAACCAAAATAATACTGCTACAACCAGATCCCTCATGATTTAGTGGACTTTCACAATATTCCATCTACAATGTTCAGATCATTAGTCTCAAGGTAAAATAGTTTTCACGTGACTTCATAATCACAGGTTTCCTTCCACCTTCCTCCTATTCCTTAGTCAACCACACACTTCAACTGGCTTTCACACATGTAAGTACTTTCAGTACTTGGAAAACTACCCAGTTATGATGAAAAAATATTTACTGGTAGTTACCATATCCATGGCTATGAACTACTCCCCTTTCTTAGTCACCTGAGTCACATGTGACCAGGGTGACCAGTCCCTGAATATGCATGCTTGTGAATGAAAACCTTATCCCCTAGCCGGTGATTATAATCTCAGAATGAAAAGAAAATGGAGATTCAAATTGGCCATTCAGACTGTCAAGCTGAGGAAGCTAACAAAGGTATCACTGAGGGTGTAACTGAGGCAATGAATCACACTCTTTACTAGGATCATGTATCATTCTTCTTTTGCAGACTTCCTTAAAGTTATAATCCGTCACTCCCAGATGCTCTTCATCTTTCACAGGATGTTTCCATTTCTAGTCTAAGAATTGCCCCGGGTTATTTTTAGCTTTTCAGTTGCTCTGAGTTTGCACCACTAGAGTCCTGTCATCAACAGTTACTCCCCCATGGACTGTTATGTCCCATGTCCATAATCTTCTCAGACTACTTCTCTGACAACTGATGTTTACAAACTCATTCAAAGCGAGAGAAAGAAAAAGAAATCAGAGCATCTAGTGCCCAGCAAAGCAAAGAATTGTGACATTGCCTATCAGCTGGTTAATGTTTTATAGAGATAGAACTTTTTTTTTTCCTTTAACTCACTAGTAGTTTACAAGAATGGCTGTTCTTTGTGGTATGAAAATGAGGATACACAGAGGTTTCCAAAACAAAATTTAAAAAACCACAGGACTCATTCAAAACAATGGCACAAAATGGGGCACCTGAGTGGCTCAATCGGTTAAGCATCTAACTTCGGCTCAGGTCATAATCTCACCATTCATGGGTTCAAGCCCTGTGTCAGGCTCTCTAGTGACAGCTCAGAGCCTGGAGCTTGCTTCGGATTCTGTCTCCCTCTCTCTCTGCCCCTCCCCTGCTAGCACTCCGTCTCTGTCTCTCAAAAATGAATAAAAACGTTAAAAACATTTTAAAAATAATAAAACAATGGCACAAAAGTTTGAAACTGACTGTAGACAATAAATAACATTTTACAAAACTTCTTCCAGCCCATTGTTGGGAATTTTCAAGAAATAAAGTTCTCTGAGGAAATGTATTTTTAAATAAACATTATACCAATTAAAAAAAGATTACTTTAGCCTTTTTGTGCTCTAAATTTTCTCAAACACAGTACACAGTATTTTTTGAGATCTTTTAAAAGGATATTGAACATAACTTAGCTATTATTATTATTGAGGTAAACATGAAGGAAGCCCCCAAATAAGAATAAAGAACATAGGCTTTGTTATCCAGCTGAGCTCATTTCAAAACACAACTCTGCCACATACAAAGCAGTGTACCTTTGTGTATATATTTTATTTCTTTAAAAGTATTCATCTGTGAAGAGGAGAAAATCATAGAAATGCATGGTTATTGTGAAGATTAAGTACAATGATACATGAAAAGCAATAGCAGAGAGCCTGGAACATAGTAAAAGCACAAGAAATGTGAGCTGTTAGTTTTCTCTAACATGTGACAGTCCTTTATTAATTACTAGCTGTGTTGCGTGCATTCACATAATCCATAATCCTGAGGAATTTGCACCCGCATCTTGCTTTTTCTGACATTATTCTGGTTATGAATAGTCATTTCGTTTGGTATCACTTTACCTATTTTTTTTTTAATTTTAATTTTAATTTTTGAGAGAAAAAGTGAGAGAGAGACAGAGCAAGAGTAGTGGAGGGGCAGAGTGAGAGGGAGACATAGAATGGGAAGCAGGCTCCAGGCTCTGAGTTGTTTAGCACAGAGCCTGACACAGGGCTTGAACTCACAAACCCGTGAGATGATGGTCAGAGGCTTAACTGACTGAAACACTCTCATTTTACCAGTTTTAGTAGGTATTTCACTACCCTTTTACTTGCTGCTTCTCATCTGCTTTGAATTGGGAAACCAGAATAACTGAATTTATTTAATTTGAAATTTAACCTTGGTACTTTGGTTTTCAATGTCAGAGTCTTTTTAGCTTTCTTAAGGTTCTCAGTAAAATGTGACTGATGTAGAGTCCTACCCTATCAATGAACAAAATATGTGAAGGATTAATAGATTATCATTACATTATATTCTTCTCCCTGAGATATAATGATTTAAGAATCATCCACGGTTCCTGAAAATGCTTCACAGGCATAAAGGTGAAATGGGTATCTTATTAATGAAGGTGACTTTTGGACCCCACCCAAGGGTGGGGGACTGGCTGCCATGTGATTAGAGAATTGGAATTTTCAGGCCCCCCCATCACCTCCAAGGATGGGGGACAGGCTGGAGTTTGAATTGGCTGATGGCCAAAGACTTAGTCAATCATGGGCAATGAGGTCTCCACAAAAACCAAAAGAACTGGGTTTGGAGAGCTTCTGGGTCAGTGAACACATGGGGATGAGAGGAGGGTCACATACCCAGAGAAGACACAGGAGCCCCATGCTCTTTCCCCCTACCTTGCCCTATGTATCGCCTCATGTGGTTGTTGATTCATGTCCTTTAATAAACCGGTAAATATAAGTAAATGTTTCCCTGAGTTGTGTGAGCTGCTCCAGCAAATTAGTTGAACCTAAAAAGGAGGTTGTTGGAAGCTCCAATCTGTAGCCAGTTGGTCAGAAGCACCGGTAACAGCCTGAGGTTTGTCACTGGAGTCTGAAGTGGGATGTGGAAAGCAATTTTGTAGGACTGAGTCCTTAACCTGTGCAATCTGATGCTATCTCCTGGTAGACAGTGTCAGAATTGACTTGAATTCTCTGATACCCAACTGGTGTGCAAGAATCACTTAGTGTTTGGGCATTGGGGAATAACCCTTCACATTGGAATTGGTATTAGGAACCCTAAAAGACTCTCCCACTGTCAACCTCTTTCAAAAAAGGTCTTCTGATATCTGGCATTAAATAGAATGAAAATAGTAAGATTAATGAATTATAAAGAAAGAAAGAAGAGAATCAGGCCAGAGAAAGAAGAAGTAAGAAATGTACTAACCACTGGGACAAGTGTAATTGTTATGATTTTAATATGATATTTGGCACAAAGCCTCCTGGCTCCAGGTCAAAAAGGAAATGTGTTCAATGATCCAGTTCTTGCTATCAGAAAAAGGGGAAGCATTCTGATTTTGGGGAGAGGAAAAAGTCTCATGTGAGACCTTATATAGAAACGCCCAGTTTTTGTTCATTTCCCTAACAATGTCCTTGGCAAGGAAATGGGGTTATAAAATATAATATGCAAGTAACCTTTGACTTTTTCTTCTTTAGTTCTCATATCACTTCTACTTTTGAAGCAATTGGTCTACATTTCACTCTGGTCCATCTACTGCCATCTCTCCAGCCTGTATTTTTTTTTCCCCCAATGTTTTTACAGAGAGAGACAGAGTGTGAGTGGGGGAGGGGCAGAGAAAGAGGGAGACACAGAATCCAAAACAGGCTCCAGGCTCTGAGCTGTCAGCACAAAACCTGACGCGGGGCTCGAACCCACAAACTGGGAGATCATGACCTGAGCTTAAGTTGGACCCTTACCCAACTGAGCCACCCAGGCACCCCTCTCTAGTCTGTATTCTTGACGCTCACAAACTAAATTAATATTCCAATCAGTCTCCTTGCATCCAGTTGTCCTGATTGTCAAATTTACCTTATACACTTTCGCCGTATGGATGGTCCTAAACCAACATGTTCATGTCACAGGATTCAAAAACCTTGAATTACTTCCCGTAACTTCTGGAAAAAATGCAAACTTTTCTGATAGGTATTCAAGATTCCCCCGTAATATCATCATATCCCATATTTTATAAATAATCACTCACTCTCCATTCCTAACCCTCCAACCCAACCATCCTTTCTCCTCAGTGTTTTGGCCACATCATGCGGCTTCCTGCCTCTACTCCTTTACTCACATGATTTCCCTTCCTAAAATCCCTTTCCCTTCTCTTTTCCACCTATCAAAATCTTAATTCTGCTTTAAAGTCTAAGTCCGTTCGCTCATGAAGCCTTCCTAACAATGGGTTTCTGTGTCTTTCTTACACTACTGTCTATGCCAACGCATGTGTGTTCTGAGGACTTCTGGGAATTCCTGAGACCTTTTCAGGGGGCCCATAGGGTCACAGCCATTTTTATAATACTAAGATGTTATCTATTTTCCTCACTGTGTTAACACCTGCAATGATGGTGCAAAAACAATGGCGGGTAAAATTCCCAGCATCTTAGCAAACTCAGTAGTGGCACCAAACTGGCCTAGTTGTCATTGTATTCTTTACCACTGCATACAGTAGTGTATGCATTCTTCACTTAAGAATGTTCTTGATGAAGCTGTAACAATGACTAACGTTATTAAATCCTGACCCTTGAGTACCGGGCTTTTCAATATTCTGTGTGAAGAAATGGAAGTAACCATAAAGCACTTCTGATGCACACTGTAGTATGATGGCTGTCTTGAGGAAAAGTGCTGATATAATTTTCCAGTTGCCAATTTTTTTTCACAGATACCACTTCACTTGACAGATAACTAACAAAACTCAGTTGTATAGACTTGGATATTTGGTAGATATTTTGCAGAAAATGAACAAAGTGAAACTGTCATTTCAGGAGAAACAACTGACAATATTTATTGCTTATGATAAAATTCAAGTTTTCGGGGCGCCTGGGTGGCGCAGTCGGTTAAGCGTCCGACTTCAGCCAGGTCGCGATCTCGCGGTCCGTGGGTTCGAGCCCCGCGTCGGGCTCTGGGCTGATGGCTCAGAGCCTAGAGCCTGTTTCCGATTCTGTGTCTCCCTCTCTCTCTGCCCCTCCCCCGTTCATGCTCTGTCTCTCTCTGTCCCAAAAATAAATAAACGTTGAAAAAAAAAAATTCAAGTTTTCAAACAAGTATTAGAATTTAGGACAACTTGTATTCACCACCGTGCACTTCACAGCTTCCCAATATTCCTTAGCTTCACTGGTGAGACTGGGGCTGTGTTAACTAATGTCATTTTTTTCACCTTGTATAACAAAATGGGTCAACATTTGTAAGAGCTACTTAACTCAGTGAACCAATGTTTTCAACTGCCCTGTGAATAGTGATAAAAATTAGGCTTGGGTAAAGATCCATTCAAAATGCAAGACAGGTTTTTAATATACAAAAATTTGTTGATATGGCTTCACATTTCATATTACAACGAACCTTTAAGATGCTACTACCTGTCAAGTTTCAATGTGGTATCAAAGAATATCTAGAATTACCTGAAAAGACTATAAACAACTCTCTTTTCTGACCACCTATCTGTGTAAGGCTGAGTCTACTTCACATACTTCAACCAAAACAACACACTGGAACTTTTAACTACAGAAACAGATATTAAGAATCCAGCTGCCTTCTCCTAAAGAGATGTGTAAAATGCATGTGTAATGCCACTCTTCTATGTTGTTTTAAAAAAAAAAAAAGTTATTTTTTATTAAAATGTTTTATGTTTATATATATTGAGTTTATTAGTTTTAAGTAAATTAATACATTTAATTTTTTTCAGTTTTAAGTTCTACTATAGTAAATATCAATATACCTACATGAAAAGCTCTTTGGGGTCCATACTTTTAAGAGTATAAAGTGAAAGAATATAAAACCTTTAGAACCACCATTTCATACCATTCACTCTGGCTCTTAATTTTCCATTATATAAATTATAATAATAGTATGATACAATACCTATAGAGTACGTCATCTATTTTTATGTATGCATATTATCATTTTTATTGGATTATAACAATAAAGAGAAAAAAATCCTGCTTTTTCTTTTTAACTTATAACCCCCAGGAAAGTAAGCCAACAGATAGATACTTGCTATATTGACTTGAGATCACATTCAAGTCAAAGTGTTTAACAGAACCATGTTATACAAGTTTGGTTGGTTTCCAAAAGCTGCTCCAGATGGCTTGAAAAATTTAAGACCATATTCCATCCCAATGTAGTTGTCAGGTTCTTTATTCCATTAAAGTTTTTAATCATTACATTGTATTCCATTGAAATAAAGTACTTCCCTTCTCTCTTTACACATGTGGTCCCCACTCCCTAGAATCTCTCCCTTTCCTTAGCCAACTCCTCCTTACGGAGCCCTTCCCTGAGCTCCCTGGCTAGCTTAGCTCTCCTCCTCATATACCCTCAGAGCACCTTATATTCCTCCTTAAATGTCACATCTCACAATTTTAATTGTGTAGTTATTCGTGTAATTATTTGATTAATGTCTGTTTCTCTCACTAGAATATATGCCCCAAGGGATATTTCAGTGATATTTCCCAATAGTACCTGCTTAATAGGGTTATAGAAATACTAAATGGATAAATATTATTAAATAAATCAACTGAAATTAATTAACCCTTTATCCTGCGATATTTTGTAATATTACAGATAAAGCAACGGGGGGAAATTACGTTACGCATCACAGAAGAAAGTATCTGATTTCTGCTTTTCTTTTTTTTTTTTCAACGTTTATTTATTTTTGGGACAGAGAGAGACAGAGCATGAACGGGGGAGGGGCAGAGAGAGAGAGGGAGACACAGAATCGGAAACAGGCTCCAGGCTCTGAGCCATCAGCCCAGAGCCTGACGCGGGGCTCGAACTCACGGACCGTGAGATCGTGACCTGGCTGAAGTCAGACGCTTAACCGACTGCGCCACCCAGGCGCCCCTGATTTCTGCTTTTCAAGGAAGTGGTTAGAGAATAGAGATGCGGGTGGCAAAAGTGGCAACGGGACTGTGAGAGTCCAGGGAAGACAGGGAGTGACCTTGTCTGAGGGGGGAGCAACAGAAATGAAGACACAGAGACAGACAAGCTGTAACTTACACTTAGAAATAGGTTAGGGGCACCTGGGTGGGTCAGTCGGTTTAGCGTCCCACTCCTGACCTCAGCTTAGGTCATGATAGCGTGGTTTTGTGGGTTCAAGCCCCAAGTCAGGCGCTGGAGCTGACCACAGAGAACCTGCTTGGGATTCTCTGTCTCAGCCCCTCTCCCACTTATGCTATAAATAAATAAATAAATAAATAAATAAATAAATAAATAATTTAAAGAAACAGCAGATCGGGAACAGTATCAGGAGGAGTCTGAGGTTTCTGGCTTGAGCAGCTGAGAGGATGGTGATTATATTTTGTGCAAGTACCAAAATGCACAAAACTGAAAAAGCAGTGTGGGTAGGAGGGGAGACCAGTAAGAGTCTGTGAGATTTCCCTGTGGAGATATCAGGGGCCCGAGGTTGAGAGGAAAGAGCTAAGACTGTGAGTAGAATCTTGGGAGCTGTTAACACAGAGTTCTGTGGTAACTGGAGCTAGGGAAGCCCGTGTGAGGACAGCCGGCGAGAAAAGAGGAGCTGCGGACATCTGCCTGACAGGAAGGGTTTAGGTGGACAAGGGGAAAGCAAGAAGGTGTAGAAGTGGTCAACCCTAAGATCATCGTTGGTTCCCTTCTCCTCCATTTCCCATCTCTCTCCCTTCCTTCCCTCTTCCTGCACTGCCCGCCCTGCCTGGGACGGTACGACTAGTCTACTAACTGGACCGCTTGCCTTCTTTCTCGCCTTCCAGTGCATCCTGTATACCCCCTGCCAGACTGACCTCTGTACAGCTGCACTGTCCAACAGTAACTACTAGCCACATGGAGCTACTTAAATTAATTAAAAACTCCTCTGTGGGGAGCCTGGGCGGCTCAGTCGCTTAAGTGTCAGACTCTTGATTCTGGCTCAGGTCATGATCTCATGGTGAGTTCATAAGATTCTTGTTCTCTCCCTCTCTCTCTGCCCCTCCCCCGCTTGCATGCATGCATACACACACACTCTCTCTCTCTCTCTCTCTCTCACGCTCTTAAAATAAATAAATAAACCTTAAAAAATTCAAATTCAGTTCCTCTGTATCACTAATCACATGTTAGGGTAGGTCACTGAGAGGACATGACCGCTGATTGACCCAGGAGCTGGACTCCAACAATCAGAGGTTCCTCACCACCCCCACCCCCACCCCCCCACCCCCCCCCCCCCCCCCCCCCCCCCCCCCCCCGCCTCAGCTCCCACCCACCGTCCTTGGAAAGTACATTCCACTTGCCTTCCCTGCTCCCAGAAGTTGCCCCAAGGACACAACCTTGAGATAGTGATGTGGAATTCAGACCATCTGGTCCATATACATGACTGAACCTAGTTAAGGCCTCTATAGCAACTTTTAAGATACTGCCAGGCGGGGGTGGAGATCTTCCTGCCTTTAGGTCCACCTAAGAAAAGCCTCATAAGTTCCCTTGCTCATTAAACTGTCCACCTCCTGATATGGAGTGGCCTCTTTCTTTAGTCTTTCCTTCTCTTCAAGTACGGCGTCACTTTCAGATTTTACCCAGGAAGGTCCCAAGGAGGTTTGGAACTAACACCCTTCAGGTGTCTCCACAGCCGCACGTGGCTAAGGGGCTATGGTGCTGGCCACCACAGAGACAGAACATTTCCATCATACCGAAAATTCTGTTGGGACAGTGCTGCTATAGCATTGCTTTGTCTTTTCAGCTCAAAAGTCCAATACAGCTACATTTAGCCTTAAACTAACTTCATCTCCTCCCACTACCCTAGATCAACTGGATACAAACTGGACACATCTTCCTCATCTCCACTTCCATTCATTTGCCCATGCAAGTAGGATACCCTCTGTAATATATCCACTGTGGCAGTCAGATTTGTGTGTCAGCTTAGCCAGGCTACAGGACCCAGTTATGAAATTAAACACTAATCTAAGTGTTGTTGTGAAGGAATTGTATACATGCGGTTAACATGTACAGTCAGTTGACTTTAAAGGAAAGGACATTAGTCTCAATGATCTAGGTGGGACTCACCTAATCAGTTGATGGGTCTTTAAAAAAAAAAAAATCCTGAGGCTTCTCTGAAAAAAAAAAAAAAGAAGTTCCACCTATGGACTGCAGCAGCCGTCCCTGCCCTTCCTGCCAGCATGCTCTGTGGATTATACCCCACAGCTGCATAAACCAATTCCTTCAGCTAACTCTGTTTAATAAATCAGGGGTGCCTGAGTGGCTCAGTTGGTTAGTCGTCTGGCTCAGGTCATGATCTTGTGGTTCGTGAGTTCGAGCCCCACATTAGGCTCTCTGCTGTCAGCACAGAGCCTGCTTCAGATGCTCTGCTCCCCACCCTCTGCCCCTCCCCCACTTGTGCTTTCTCTTTCTCAAAAGAGTTTAAAAACAAATACATCTGTTTATTAAATCTCTGTGTATGTACAGATACATACAACTATACATACACATTTGAACGTGTGTGCACCTGTGTGTACCTATGTGTGTGTGTGTGTGTGTGTGTGTATATATATATATATATATATATATATATATATATATATATACTACTGATTCTGTTTTCTGGATTGGTATACCTTTCGGTACAGGTTTCGGTACCTAGTGAAATGTACCCTTCAAGGTTGAGCTATATACCACCCCTCCTTTAAAATTACAAACCTAGGGGCGCCTGGGTGGCTCAGTCAGTTAAGCATCCGACTTCAGCTCAGGTCATAGTCTCACTGTTTGTGAGTTCGAGCCCCATATGGGGCTCTGTGCGGACAGCTCTGAGCCTGGAGCCTGCTTGGGATTCTGTGTATCTCTCTCTCTGTCCCTCCCTTTCTTGCACTCTTTCTCTCTCAAAAATAAACAAACATTAAAAAAATTAAAAGAAAAAATTTTAATTACAAATTTTTCAAAGAAAATGGCTCTTAAAACTAGCTGTACATTAGAGTCACCTTCATAAACTTTATTTAAACACATTCAGGTTTTAACCAAGAGCAATATTAGCACATAAAGGTCAGCTTGGACCTTCACTTTTCCAAAGAGCTCTCTGGGGAGTTCTGATGCACAACAGAGCTGAGGACTGCCATCCTAACCGAACTCCTCCAGCACTTTTGCTGTGTGTGCCTTTAAGTCACCAAACACTGCACACTGCCTGATATTCTCTCCTTCAACCAACTAACCAGCAGTGGTTGCAGGACTAACATTTGTCAGATACAAAGACACTGTGCAGGGGCCAGAGGCAACAGTATACCCACTCCTGGCCTTGAGGGGAAACATTTAGATATACTGCTTGGTATTCCTCAAAGCACTTTGATTAATAAATATTGAATGAATGAATACATGAAAATTTCACGGCAAAATTTAGTGAAGCTGATAGCGGTTTATTCAAAATAGTGCATAATTTAAATAGCTCTTATTTCTAGTTCAATTGAAAATCCTATTAGCAAGTGTTAGTAAGTGCCCAACATATTTATTTATTGATAAGACTGTACTGTTGGTATTTTACAATATTGCTGAGTAGGATTAATTCTCAACCCAGTGAAAACTTGGTAGATATCTAACGCCTGTAACTACTTTCTCGGAAGCACTGAGTCACAAATGCCCGTGTGCTCTTCTACAGAGAACAGAACCAATTTCTGATGCCAACACCATCCGATTTCAGTTGAAAGGAAACAGGAAGGGGTACAGCTGGGGTGAGCAATGTGGGGCTGTGGTCATCTGAAGGTTGGCTATCCCGGTGCCCGCAATCTGTATTGCCGGCTATAAGCATCCATAAATCTTAGATAAGGCTTCTCACTATATTATTATTTTATGAATATGCTTTTAAGATAGCTAAAATGCTTTTCAATCACTGTGCATGCAGTCACTGAACAACACCCCAGTGAGGAAATCTGCTGATTTTTCTGCTTTTTCACATAAGGAGACTGAGGTCCTAAAAGAAAAAGCCCATAGGGGACTGAGAGCAGAACCGGAAAAGGGCTTCTAAATCCTTCGAATTCTACCTCATGCTCCACTTCCTGGGGGGGAGGGGACCTTTAGAAATGACTCTAACAAAAAAGAAAAAAGGAAAAAAAAAAAAAAAAAGAAAAACACTTTTCAAAGTCTCAGAAGTACCTCCTCTCATTCACTTTTCTCTTCTTCAACCTTCTTACTACTTATGTCACAAGACAGTGTATTTACTTTTTAAAAACACTTAAGACTGTGTTAAAAATCATGAAATGGTGGTGATACCATTAGCATCACTGAATAATCTGTCAAAATTTTCATTATGTGTTTTTATTTTAAGGGATTTGGACTTAGCAGTCAAATTTTACTCCAGCTGCAAGTATCGTCTTGATATATTCTAATTCATACTAACACTGTAAAGATCTATATTATTGGTTTGCTCATTATAATTAATGAAAATGCTCTTTGGTCGTTATTACAATCTATCAGGTCACATTAATCTACATTTCAAAAAGTGCCTTGGGAGAAGGAACTGTAAATGCATTTTCCTTTTGAAAGGGCCATTAGAATTTTTTTTTGATTAAAAACGTATCTTACAGGTTTTTGTTTTTTTTTAACCAGAGACAGATTTAAGGAATACATTTGAGACTTACAGTAAAGATGCACTTTTTTATTATTAATTTGTCAAAACAAGGAAAATTGCAATTAGCTAGTAGGACTTCAGAAATAAAGGGATTTTAAATGATCTTTCCAGAGCCCTTAAGCCTTTCAAACTCATTACAAATTCAAAATATGGGGGTTTGGGGTATAGGGGGAGGGATAGCTATAGTTGAAATCCTACAGATCTCTCTCCTTTTCAATTTTCAGGAATCCTGTGAATCCATTCTGTGTATACATTTCTGCCAAGTTCTGTGTTTCTCTTTAAATTTTTATTACAACTTCTTCCATTAGTGCTGTTTTTTAGGTCATGGCAGTCAGGTTATTTACCAGCAGACTCTCAACTTTAACTTGATTCTTTTGCTTCTGTGGGCTTTTCTGGCCATTATTGTGGCATGCTTCTAGATGACTTATAATCAAATGAGTTCCATGGTAAATACTGATATTACATCTTTGTTCAGAATGCCCAGGGCTCCCTGCTTTCCTCATGCCTGTTTTTGTCAAATTAATGTTGACATTTCCCCAGATAATGGATAGATCACTGAATTTCAAATGGGATACTGCGTGGGGCAAGAATTCACAAGGCATTTCAGTGGAGGCTTTCTGAAAATAGGGGAAAAAACAGTAGAATGAACACTGTTACAAGGAGGAAATTTGGCTGATGATGACAATAGGTTGAAAGAGGGGGGGAAATAAAAGCAACTCAGATTCATCAGTGAGTCACTTACTAGGGTGTTATATTCCCAGAAACATCCTGTCTTTCTGTCATTCCCTGCTTGCCATCAGCTACCAAGTCCTGCTACACATAAAACATGTATGTTCTTCCTTCCCATCCCCACTGATACATCCTGGTTAAAGCATACATCATCTGCCTAGATTGTTATCCAGTCTGTCTATATTTAAACTCCTCTGAAGAATTAAACATCTTTCCACTAAAATGAAATGTCTGCCTATCTATACCTCCGAGTCATAGGTCTTAATACTATATTTTGCAACTCCATCCACCAATTGCTATTATCAAATATTTAAACTTGATGTCCTGCTTTGCCTAAGTGTCAGGATCTACCACTTGTTTTTCCCCAATCAACATGGCCTCCCCTCCTTAAAATGGAGGGCCCAAGTGGCTTTACCAATACTGAATGGGAGAAGCTTAGTAATTTCTTTGTTTTGGACACATAGGTGCAAATGCAACCTAAACTTGCATAAACTTTTTGACATTGTTATTACATGCTTGATTCATACTAAGATTTAATTAGCCAAACACCTAGTCTTTTCACATAATCAGTCATTAGCTTCAGCTCTTATGATTTGTACTTAGGCAGCACATATTTGTGAATCAGGAGCAGGCCGTTACTTTAATTCATATTGATTTTTGTCTCCTCTAGAAATTGATTTCCAGCCATTGTTCCACAGTCTTGGTACCAAGATCAATTGCCCAGATAAGTATACTCTTACTAGGTCCACATTTCTTCATTCTGTATTTAAATTCAATTTTGTTCATACCATTTGCTAAACTCAAAACACACAAAAATGTGTCAACTATACTCCAATTTTTAAAAAACACAAACATGTCTGTGGCTTTCTCCTGTTCTACCATTATAATCACCCTCATTAAAAAACAAAAAAAAGGTAATGTGCTCTGTCTGACATGACTTATTTATATTGAACTTGCACTGGCTCCTGATGACCTTTCCTTTTTCTAACATTCACAAACCACCCACTGAAAAATCTCATCTTGTGATATTCCTGGAGAGTAATACTCTGGTGTCAATGTCTCCATTTATCAGAATTTAGTTTATGTCCAACTTCTACCCTAACCCTACCCCTTCTGGAAAATTGTCACATTTGTCCCTCTATTATTCTGGTAATTGCCCCAGCCCTCATATCACCTCCATTAGCAACTGTGATTCCACGAGCGAATTCACCTGCTCTTTCAATACCCTGGTTGATATATAATTTTTCTAGCTAAGAAATTTAAACTCATTTGGAATAATGATATACCTTCCTACAACAGTCTCACGCAACATGGACTTTTTTTTAATGTTTTTATTTATTTTTGAAGGGGAAAGAGAGAGAGAGAGAGAGAGAGAGAGAGAGAGAGAGCGCGAGCATGAGCAGGGGAGGAGCAGAGAGAGGGGGAGACACAGAATCCGAAGCAGGCTCCAGGCTCCGAGCTGTCAGCACAGAGCCCGATACGGGGCTCGAACCCACGAACCGTGAGATCATGACCTGAGCCGAAGCCAGACGCTCAACCGACTGAGCCACCCAGGTGTCCCAAGGACTTCTTTTTTTTTTTTTAACGTTTATTTATTTTTTAGACAGAGAGACAGAATCTGAAGCAGGCTCCAGGCTCCAAGTTGTCAGCACAGAGTCCGAAATGGGGCCCAAACTCAGGAACAGTGAGATCATGACCTGAGCCGAAGTCAGACACTCAACAGACAGCCACCCAGGCGCCTCTAGCATGGACTTCTACAGCTCCTTCCCAGGACTTGAACCTTTCAATCTAAAGTTCACCTTCACTAGCAGAAAAGACAAAAGGAATATGGAAGCTGATAAGCTCTTGTCTGTTACCTCATACCATTACACTGTCTTCCTCAAATTCTGGACAGAACACTGCTTCAGAATCTAAATAACTCAAAACCAATCCTCTCTTCCACTCATCATGCTAAGCATTTTTTTCCACAAGGTTCCACTCATGCACTCACTCTGGACTTGAGGTTTATTCTAAAATTTTAATAATAATGGAAACAATAAGACTGGAGTGTTTCAGCGAACTATTATTATGGGATGACAGTTTTGTTAGCACTCTGAGTTAAACTGGCTTTAGCTAGTCTGGCTGGCTGGACCCAGAAGTCCAATCACCGTTTATGACTGTTTCTCTGGGAAAATACATTCTGCATTCCAAAGAAGTGAGTCAGAAAGATTTTTGACTGAGACGTTGTATGCTGGACTGCCGCCTATTCTTGTTCCTACCTTCCAATCCTAACAAATCAACAAATGTAGCTTTGGAATCAGCCACATAAAAAAAAAGAGTACATCCCCTTCCCTCCATATTCAGGCAAAGTACACATTCCCTCACCTTTTGCTCTTAAATGTACAAAATGCTTTCAAAGTTGAAATGCCATGTGAATTGCTGCCATAGCAAATGGGCCAACTGAGCAGTTCTTACTAGCCTATCTTTGGTCTCCTTTCTTCTTTTGAGAGTTCCTTTTGCCAAATCACCGTTCCTTTGTTTGGTTTCCTTTTTTGGTTTAGTTCCTTTTCTTTTTTATTTTGGTGAACTTAGTGCCAAAACTTAGTGCCAAAAGGTACAAGGCAAAGCCATCCTATTTCTTTGTAGAAGATACAAGAGCACAAATCCAAGTAAAGAAATGCTTGAGCAGAAGGGTCCTGCCTTATTCCCAGTCTTCCAGATCCAGAAGATCTTGTGAGCTTGAGGCAGATCTTGGTACTTCAGTTGGATTTCTGGGATTAGCCAGAAAGACTCTGGACAGCCCATAAAATAAACTATAATCTCTCTCAATAGCCCCAACATCAATTCATTTGCCTCAGGGCCATTTAGGCTAGAAATAACCAAAACGACGTCTGGATTTGGGAGGGGGGGGGTGGGAGGGGATGAAGGTGGGAACCCACCTTGAAATAAAACTTGATCAATCACTCTGAAACAAAGCCTGCAAACAAAAATATGCAGACATATGAGGAGCTGGCTCTGATTATTCTTTTATACCTTTCACACTGGGGGCAAGAAAGTAAGGTTGACATTCACCTCATTCTATATGTTGCTTCCAGACCATTAGTCCTCAATGTTCTTGGGATGAAAATAGTTCCCCTTAGGTCCATGCAAGCAGAGTATGACCCCAGAGTTTCCTAGAGCCTATCGTCTCCTACCTGCCAGCTAACGCTCCCGGCCCACAGAAAATCTGGCCCCTGGCTCACATTTCCCTCTCCATTCCAAGTTTTCCCTCATCCAGAAGGACATCTGCATCCACAGACATGACTGGGCCACCTTGACCCCTTAGTAACTTGACTTCTTATCACCAATGATGTTCTCCCTTTCATGCACTAACTTCCATGGTCCCAACCTAGACCTTGCTATTACTTGACAAATTGCCTTTCCAAAATCACTTACTCAGGAATCCCCCTTTCTGACCACCACTAACATCCTGTCCTAATTGCACAATGACCTCAGAGGCCCTGTGACATTTTCTAACCAATCTGCAGATTTGCATTTCTTTCCCTCCCCTCCTTTTGTATAGTTACATTTCCCAGCTCATCGTTTTAATAACACTCTTGCCAATATTCTGCTCTTTCCATCACAACCATCTAGCAAAGCCCTAACTTGGGCTGAATCCTGCTACCTGCTTTCGTGGTGTCTGAGTGATGCTGGAGAAAGCACAGCAGCACAGGTTGGTTTAGTTGTAAATTCAGGTCGCTAGCCCCACACAGGCCCTCGCCACTGCCCAGACATCCTAGAACTTTTCCTAGGTTTTCCAAGCCAGCTTGGTCTCCCATTTCACAACTGGTTCAACGTGCCAACTCCCCCCCACCTCCGCCCCTGCACTCACTGTTCTCTTCACTCTCAGCAGCTGAAAATGGAAGCTGTTGGATGAGAACTCCCTCTGCTTCTCTCCAACAAATCATAAACCAGCAGCATCCACCTGCTGCTCCTGGATCTTTGGAGATGCTGCTCCTCTGATCTAACGTTGACTCCTTCACATCTACAAACCATTCCACAGCCCATTTCAGACCGCTCTTTTCTCTAGGTCAGTTGTTCCCCTCACATGGATCCTTCTCATCAATATTTAAATCTGTTTATGGCTCCATCTGACCCACAGAAGGAAATCATCTCTGGTTCTCCAGAGTCTCCTTTGCTCACTGCGCTCTCATCCTCCAGCCCTTCACAGTCAAACTCCTAGAAAGAGAGGTACTTTGTTTTTTCTCCTGCTCATTGCATAATCTGCTCTAATCTGGATTAGAATGGCATCCCCAGCACTTCCTAGAAAGAGCTTTAGGGAAGGACACCAGGGACCCCAATGCTTTTTCAGTATTCATCTAACTCACTGGTTCTTAAATGAGGGCAATTTTGCCCCCAGGGACATTTAACAATGTCTGGGCATATTTGGTTGTCACAGGTGGGTAAAGAACACTGGCATCTCATGGGTAGAGGCCAGGGATGCTGCTAAACACCCTACAATGCCTACAATGCACAGGACAACTCCCACAACACAGAGAAATCCAGCCCAAAATTTGGTGCTGAGGCTGAGAAATCCTGATATGACTGAATTCCTAAAGCTACTCACCACTTCCATCTGTTTCTTGGTTTTTAGCCTGCCCCTCTTCAGATTCCTCTCCTACCTCTGGTCATCTCATTTGGCAGCCATCTACTCATTCCTGAGTCACTACCCCTCATTCCTTAAAGATTTAAGCCCTGCCTCACTGTTAACCTCTCCAAGACATCTCTCCTGACATAATTCTTGGGGATTTCCACATGCACATGTGATCCTTCCACCACCCTGTCCTTGCAACTCCACATTGCCCCAGCCCCTCATTCCAATGCTCATATCCCAGACCTTGTCTGTACTGGTTATTGTAATTCCTTCCTCAGTGAGAAAGATTGGATTCTCCAACCAACACTTCCTATTTTTCCAGTTTACTCTCTCCAATACCCCAACTGCAAAAATTATCAAGCCCCACTAAGGTCTAACTCTCCTGATCCTATTGTCTCACCCGGCTCCTGTCCCTGGTCCTCTGTTCTCTTGCAAACACCCTGAAACTCTCTTAGCCTTGTCTTGCTTCACTGAACTGACTTGGGAGAAACCCCCAAGTTGGTGAAATCAAACTCGTTGCCTACTGTACACCTGTTCCCCAAAGCTGGACTTGAATGGGAAAAGCACGCACTCATCATGACCAGGAACCTCAAGTGGGCTCTCAGTGCTGCCAGGAAATTATACTACATTTCCCAGAACATTCACTCTCAGATGACTGTGTCACACCTTCTCCTCTCTCTCCAGGTCTCTTCCTCTCTTCCTTCCTCAATCTTAGCTAATGTCTTGCTTCTCATTTCACGGGTAAACAAGAAGCAATCAAGAAAAAACAACAAGATCCTACTAGCAAAACTACTGAACTAATTCCACCTGGGTCCCCACATGGTGTGTTTATAAGAATGAATGGTCTCTACGGCCATGAAGGGTGTCCAACCTCTCCACTTATGGACCAGATTCCATTCCTTTCTTGCCTTCTCAAGGATGTCATTCCAGAAATTTTTCCTTCTCACTCCTGCATCATCAGGTTTTCTCTCCCTACTGGATTATTCCCATCACCTTACAAACAGTAATTCCTGTGGTTTGTTTGTTTGTTTTTGGCTATACACAGCTGGTATAAGCCTGGAGGCCAAACACCACATTGAGAGACTGTCCGCCTAGCCGGGCCCATAGGGCAGCATTCTGGGGCTTGTAACACTTGCTTGGTGGGCACACAGGCAGGGCAAAAGGGTTTGGTCACGCCCAGGAGTCCTGGAGGCTCCCTGGCCCAACGTCCTGGGCAGTGGCACCTGGGCTCAGCTTACATCATCCTGGGTCTCGGCAGCACGCTCAGGCAGGACAAAGGCTGCCTGGTGCACATCCCAGTTGTAGTATTTCGGCTGCATCTGTTCTACCTGCTTCTGTGTCAGCTGCTGCACGGGCTTCCAGAAGTTAGTGCTCAGATTTTTGCTGCCCAGCATGAAGACTGCCTGGCCACTGGGGAAGGTGGGGACAGTGCAGTAAGCATAGGCCACCACAGGGAAGAGCGACCTACAGAACTGCCGCATCTCCTCGATGAGGTCCAGGTAATAGGATTCCTTGAAGAGACTCTAGGCAGGGCCTATGGGGTCTGAGGAGTCTGTGAGGATAACATTGAAGGTGCCCTGGTTCTGTTCCATGAACTCAAAACCGCCGCCCATGTATAGGGTCAGCTTGGCACTGGAGGAGTCCAGGCCAGGCCCAGCAGGAACTTCTTAGAGACCTGAATGACATCCTCGTCAATCTCACACCGGACCACGGACTCCCCAGAGGAACGCTTCACCACAGCCTGCAGGGCATCCCCATCCCCACACGCAATGGTCAGCACCTGGCATGGGCTGGGATGGCTGCAGGGGAGGCACAGGCTGGCTGCCATCTCCTGGTAGGAGAACTCCTTCCTCTGTACGCTGGATGACACCATCCAATAACAGCATGTTGCCACAGCTCTTACCGAGGAAGACAGGATATTCTGATAGGGCTCCCAGGCAGGCAGAGCACGGGCTGGAACCAGCTCTGCCCGCCATCCTGGCCCTACAATCTAACCCAGCTGGTGGGGCAGGGGCAATTCCTGCCATCTTAACACTAACTATACACAAAAACAGAAAACAAGGCAAACAAAACCTCTCTTCATCCTAATCCATAATAACCTCTTGCTCTGCATTTGTGTTCAGAAGAAAAAAAAAAAAATGGAAAGTGTTATCTAAATGCTATGTATCCAGTTCCTTTTCTCCCATCCTGTTTTCAATCCTCCCTAGTTTTGGAGCCCACCGTTCAGCTGAGCCTTCTCTGGTCAAGGTCTCCTCCACACCACGAAATCCAATTTCCCATCCTCATCAGCGGATTTGGTCACTCCCCACCCCCCCCACCCCCGGACTTTTTACTTCCCTCATCTGGCTTCCAGGACTCTCCTCGTTTCCCTCCAGCCTCACTGGCTCCTCCTTCTCAGACTCCGCTGCTGCTGCTTCCTCCTGTCTCTGACCTGTGAACACCGGAGTCCCCAGGGCTCAGTCCGGGGTGTCTTCGCCCTGCCTCTTGCTGTTCTCATTCAGTCCACAGCTTTCAACACCACCTGTGCGCTAATTCCCACATCGCTAGCTCTCTTTAACTCCAGACCCATATATTTTACTGCACGTCGACATCTCTATTTGGATGTCTCAAGTTTTCCATGTTGAAAACAGAATTTTTATTTTCCGCCGCCTCCCCTCCCCTCAGACTGCTCCTTCCCCAGCCCCTCCCAGGTCAAAACCCATGGAGTCATGCTTGACTGCTCTTTCTCACACACCTCACACCTGCTCTGTCAACAAATCCTATTGGTTCTTCAAAACATACTGACAATTTGAGTATGTCTCACTAATGCCATATAAGTCACACTCAGGGCCAAGCCACCACCACCTCTCACTTGGGTTCCTGAAAAGTCCCATTGGTCCCCCTGCTTCTGCTCTTGTTCCTCCATGGTCTATTCTCAACACAGCCAAAGCGGTCCTGTTAAAACACAGGGCAGGGCAGGTCAAGTCCCTCTTCTGCTCAAAACCCCCCAGTTTATCCTCCCAAGGCTTACCTCAAATGATCTCCCAAGTCACAGTGAAACCAAAGTGTTTACAGTGAAGTCCCCACTATCTATGATTTTCACCACCTTTCATTCTGCTCGTCATGTTGGCTTCCCTCCATTTCCTCAAACATATCGCAACCTCCTACCTCAGAACCTTTGTCTATGCTCTTCCTTCTGCCTGGAATGCCCTTCATCTGGATTTCCAAATACTCTGCTTCAGCACTCCTGCTTTCGGGTCTTTTGACTCATCACCTTCTGACCACTCTATTGCTGAGAAATCACCTGAACACTCTATTTAAAACTGTAGCCAACCCCCACACCCCTAACACACACTTATAATCCTTACCTTACTTGTCTCTAAAGGACCTACCCTGTTATGGCATGTTATATATCTTATTTATTTTGTCTTTTACGTCTCTCCCACCAAAATGTAGGCTCCACAAGTATAGGGATTTTTTTGTATTCACTACAGTGCCTAAAATAGATTAACATTTTAATTTTAAGGATCACATGTCTTTTCATCTAGTTAAAGACAATCAAACTTGAATTTCAGGAAATCAACCGTATTTTTTGTAAAGTAGTATATTCCCTCAAAAAGGGAACCAGTTACACGAAATCCCAAATAGGATAATGACTCTTCAGACCTCCTTCTCTCTACATAACCACAGGTGGGAAATGAAGGGGATGTATTTTTGTTCCACTTTGATCCTCATCTTCCCGAGTCTATGTTTTAGCTTAGTCTTCCTAAATCCTGTGGTCTCTCATCATCTTCCCTGGTTTATTCCATGATAATCCTAATATTCTTTTGCCAGCCCAAACTCCTATAATCTACTCCAAATTTGGCAGAAGCTAAACCAAGGAAAACCTCATCAACTGGTATGAAACAAGAGCTGGTTAAGAATCGTCCTGCCTCTAAAAAGCCAGAAGAGTTATACATAACCCTTAAGTTCTGGCAAGGCTGGAAAAGGGGATATTACTAGTGAGAACCAGCTCATAAAATATAATTCCACAGCCTTGCCTTTCCTTCTCTGTGCTTTTGTGTGGACCACAGTTTCCATCCAGCCAGCTACAAGCAGATTCCTCACCGGTCCACAGAGTTCCTCCCCTCATCACATTCTTCACTCCTTGTGTACTCAAGTCAATCATGCCCATTAGCATTCCTGAGTCAGTACCAGCAGAGTCAGGGTTTCTAGAAAGAGCCTTGACCATTACTCAACCTTTCCCCTACTTTCCCCCTACTTTTTTCCCACTCCTTGGGGATTGGAAAGAACCTGGGGTCCTCTGGGCCAGCCATGACGGATGAGCCTCTGGACTAACCCGTCAGATTGCCTTTGCTCTTAAGCAGACCTAAAATTAACAGTACCAGGGGAAACCTAGGTTGCAATGCTACCACAATGCAGAAAAACCTTTATCTGTTCCATTACCATGTGGATGGCTCCTCATCCTCATTTTTTTTTTAATGTTTATTTTTTGAGAGAGAGACAGCACAAGCAGGGGAGGGGCCAAGGGGCAGGGGACAGAGCATCTGAAGCAAACTCTGTGCTAACAGCAGACAGACCAATGCGGGGCTTGATTTCATGAACCATGAATCAAGAGTTGGATGCTTAACCTACTGAGCTAACCAGGTGCTCCCATCCTCATTTTTTTTTTTTTTTTTAATTTTGTAGAGAGAGTGAATACACACACACAAGCAAGGGAGAGGGCCAAAGAGGGGGAGGGAGGGAGGAAGGGGGAGAGAGGGAGAGGGAGAGGGAGAGGGAGAGGGAGAGGGAGAGGGAGAGGGAGAGGGAGAGGGAGGGGGAGAGGGAGGGGGGAGGGGGAGGGGGAGGGGGAGAGGGAGGGAGAGGGAGGGAGAGGGAGGGAGAGGGAGAGAGAGGGAGAGAGAGGGAGAGAGAGGGAGAGAGAGGGAGAGAGAGGGAGAGAGAGGGAGAGAGAGGGAGAGAGAGGGAGAGAGAGGGAGAGAGAGGGAGAGAGAGGGAGAGAGAGGGAGAGGGAGGGAGAGGGAGGGAGAGGGAGGGAGACAGAGAATATATCTCAAGCAGGTTCCATGCTCAGCATGGAGTCTGATACAGGGCTCAATGTGAGACTTGATCCCATGATCCTGGAACCATGACCTGAGCTGAAATCAAGAGTCAGATGCTCAGCTGATTGAGCCACCCAGGTGCCCCTCTTTATTGTTGGTTCAGCCTACCTAGTTCTGCAGACTCTACTTCAAAGTCTGAACTCTACAAGGTTATCTGTAACCATTCCCCAGCCTCACTTTGGCCAAATTCCTTTTCCAGAGGCTGATGCTTGTCATCATGAAGCCAGTTTATTTTCAGGACACATGTCCCTAAATGATGGCCACCAATCACAGGGTTCCAGAACATCTGGCCATGTCACCATTTCCTTGACTAGATCTCCCTTGAACTAATTACTCTGAAAATTACAATGTTGATTAATTATAGTTCATCAACAAAAGAGAACAGATGTTAGAGAAGATAACAATGTCAGAGAAAAAAAAACACAGCATGGAGCTGAACACCTTAAACTTATACAGTGCTACATGTCAATTATATCCCAATACAACTGGAAAAACAAGTGTGGGAAATATTCAGGATAAAATATTAAGTTAATAAAGCAGATTATAAACAGGTTTCCACTGGATTTGAACAAAATAACAAACCAGGATCAAGATGGTGTCCTACCACAACGAGATCAGCTAGTTACTCTCTGTAAAGTCAGCATTCAGCCAGGCCCCTTACACCTTGAGCCCCACCCACACACCCACCCCACCTCCAGGTGGGGCTACGTCACAAGCTTTGGGGTAGCAAGAACACAGTTACTTTAGGTCCACATCTCTGTTCACAGCCTAGCGTTTCAGATACTTTGGCAAAACTCACTCTCCTCGGTCTGCGAAGTGGAATGAGAGGCGGAGAGGAACAACACAGGTACGCAGGGGACCTGTCATCGATGGACAAACCCTGCAGGGACCCTGAGAAGGAGCGTCGGGGTGGGCCCTTCCGAGAAAGGCGGCCTGCTGTGTGTCTTGGAGACACCCAGGAGCTTCACAGTGGCATTTATTTACCCATGATTCACGCAGGCTATCAGCAACAATGGCTTTGCCTGACTAGTCACATTACAGACACCTGAGCTGTGAAGGAAAGCTTTAATGTGCTTCTCACGCCGGTAACCAAGGCGCCCTGACCAGCACTGCTCACTTAGGCCTTGTTTTAAACGAAAGAACAACAGAAATCCTGAAGGAAACAAATAATGATAAGCATTTTGTTCTCCACGTTGGCCAGACTATATAAATACACTCCGCTGTATGAAAACATCCTTCTAAAATCTGAATGACTTGAGAATAAGGTCTGAACAAGCACGGTCTGTGCCTCACTTTATTTCAGCTCACCTCCGCAAACGGAAGGTGCACCTTCCATATGCCAGAGGGAGAAACAGCACTGATATTTCAGCTCCTTTTACCACCTTCCCCACCTTCTTTCTGTTTTCAATTTTGCTTTGCGCCAGGCTCCCTCTGCTCCTGGATTTGTACTCTTGCCCCTGTTTCTGATGAAAATTTTTGGTTTCGATCAGCTTACCTGGTTTTGTCCTGGCATCTGCCCAATCCACCTGCCTACACGCTGGAACGACCCGTTCTCACTGATGCTGCAACTTTCTGCCTACAAAAAAGGCTACCCTTAAACATCGTGCTGGATTCCCTCGAGTACTCGGTTCCCAAGGCACTTTATACATCTCCTGTTTGTTTATCAAGGAGACAACAGTTTGGGAAATACACGTTTACTGGGGAACTGGAAGTGCAGGGGCTCCAGTGATGTGATGAGAAAATACCAGCAGCCATGTACATGTAACCCAAAGATGTGGCATGCAATAAGCATCAGATGTGTGAACATCTATAAATATGCACCAGAAAATCACAGACTCCTTACTACACATGGTAGGACACACAATTAGAGAAAGAGAATAGCTGGATTTAGAAATCTTGTTATCAACCACACATATAAGGAAACCATGATTAACAGCTTTACCTGCACTAATGTGGTCTAATGATTCTAGATATTCTTGAAGTATGACAGGGAAAAATAAAAATATGGGGATTTAAGTTAAAAATCTCCTTTCAACTTGGGTGTTCTCAGACCCATTGTTAGGACAAATCTCTCAAAATAGAAGTATATTCTGCACTCCTCAAGTTCGACGCCTGACTATTGTCGCTTAGGGCTTCACCCTTGGAAAGGAAAATGCAGTAGAGTCAAGAAGTTAATGCTGAAGGTTGAATAACATCACCAGTGTAATTACCAGTGTAGACTATCTATTGCAAAGACTTTGCTGAGGCACGCCAATCTCAAACATCATCATCTACTAAAAGCTGTTCTTGAGAAAAATACTTTTATTTTTGCACAGGGAATCAGTGTGAACTAAATAGGTGTTTACCAAGCACATCGACACTTTATTGCACACAGCTTTTTTTAGACTACCTATAGTGTTTAAAGAGTACCAATAAGAAGCAGTTAGAAAATGAAACAAGAAAGGACCAGCTCCACGAGTCTGTGCCAATTCCACATTCAAATGTGACATATCTGTGTCAATTCTGCTTTAGGGGCTCTAACTGTAGAAGTTAGAAAAACTGCAAAGTTGCTCTGCTACTTTAAGATACGGGAATATTGGTGAGCGTTCACAATTTTCCTTCACTGAAAATCTCATTGAATATAACAGGGAAGTCATTGAATACTATGTCTTTCTATTATATCCAAGTGCTTTTCACAGTAGGCAATCTGCTAGTACACCACAGGAGTCCCACACTGTGAAATAAAGTGACATTGTGGATATAGTTTTATGGGCGATCCCTTTTCAGTCCAGAGCACTGCCTAGTTTCCTTACTCTTGGTTCAATTGAGTAGGTAATCCATAAAGAATGAGTGAGAAGAGGAAAAACACATAATGAGTTCTTTTTTTGTGTGTCTTTATCAATAATACAATTGTGATCTGCCAATTACTAGAGTGGCGATCGTATATCACACTTTGAAAAGAAAGCAAAAAAAAAAGATTTTTGCATTGCTATCATGGTAGCTGAACCATTTACAGCAAGGGGCAAAAATAAGTAAATCTAGGTGGATCCTGGCATGCTTTTCCTATACATTTGGGGCAATAATATGGTACATGAGTCAGAGAAACACTTCTTCCCATCCCCCTCTTCAAATGAGCCTAATATAAAATCTATTTAGTAAGGACATTCTGCACAAGGCATCCTATGTGCTTAATTTTCTTTAAACAAGGCATTAATAAAACCACAGTAGCATCTAATAAGATTTTTAATTCCTCGAGGGTAGGAACCATGGCTAATCTTTAATGAGTCTAATTTAGTGAGAGCATTTAGTTCCCCTCTTGGTAGGAACAACCAATAAAATATTCCTAGCCCTAGAAGATACATCTATACAGGTTGTATGACTGTAGGCTCCAGGGTGAAATGGGAATCAGACTGGTCAATGCACCTATATGTGCTCAGTAAACACTGGTTTCCAGAGTTGCTAACAGCAGAAACGGATACCAAGGCTATTAATGAACGAAGGAGGAGTCTGGGCAGTAACAACGCTACTTTCCTGCAGAAAGAGTTCCCATTTGCTGTTTACAAGCAGTATGAAGAACAAGCCTACAGAGCATGATGCCAAGGCACTGTACGTAGTTCAGTAACTTGTCCCCCAGAGAACTGGAGCTTTAAATACACAGCCACTGCAAGTGAGACAGTGCCAGATCTACGGGCGCCAAAGGCAAGATTTCACAAAAAACTCTTTTCTCCATTTTGTGAGAAATCTCTCGCTAACCAATTCAAATTTAAGATAGAGTAGGAGTACTTACAAATTCTGGGGTTTGGAAATCAGGCTGACTTTCCAGGGTTCCAAAACTGGAGACAACTGTCTGTTCAAGGTTTTCCAACACTAAAAATAAAGAAATAAATAAAGCATAACTTTCACTGGCTCATACACTTTTTTTGCCTTTAAGTCATCAGTACAGGCTTAACAACTGTATTTAGCATTTACGGCACACCTCTAAGTTTACATTATTTAACACTTTCAGTTATCAGGGACACTCAAAATCTTCAGTAGCTATTTCATCCACTGGACAAGGCCATGTTTCTAGGATACTCAGTCTTAAAAAGCTGTAGGCTCAATCTATGCAAAATCATTTATCTTCTACATGGAAGGACACAGCAACTATGTTTACAACTATGTCACAAAACTCTAGCTTAGGAACATTTCAGCCTGTTGATATTCTTTTTTCAACTACATCTCAGGGAACTGATGTGGAGTCATTTTGGGGTAGCAATTTTCTGTTTTAAAATCTGTTGAATAGCACGGATAGAAATACACTGGGAGCCAAATAAAATTTTCTAGTAGGGTATATCAAGAAAATGAAAAATAAACAGGTAAAATTAATTTTAGCAAAATGATTTCTGTAACTTGATATACCCAGATTACCATTTAAACATATATTCAGGGGTAAAAAATAGTTTCAAACAGAGAGGGAGGCAAACCATAGAGAATCCTAAATACAGAGAACAAACTGAGGTTGATGGGGAGGAGGAGGGGAGAGGGAAAAATGGGTGATGGGCATCGAGGAGGGCACTTGTTGGGATGAGCACTGGGTGTTGTATATAAGCAATGAATCACGGGACTCCATCCCCAAAGCCAAGAGCACACTGTATACACTGTATGTTAGCCAACTTGACAATATATCAAAACAAACAAAACAAAACAAAAAAACATATATTCAAGAAGAGCCACTGGGTGGCTCAGCCAGGTAAGTGTCCGACTTCAGCCCAGGTCATGATCTTGTAGTCTGCAAGTTCGAGCCCCCTGTCAGACTCTGTGCTGACCGCTCAGAGCCTGGAGCCTGCGTCAGATTCTGTGTCTCCCCCTCTCTCTCTGCCCTCCCCTGCTTGCACTCACTCTCTCTCTCTCTTTCTCTCTCTCAAAAATTATTAAATAAACATGAAAAAAATAGCAAAAAAAATAAACATGTATTCAATATAAAAATTTATTAGTGAAATAGTTTACATTTTTTATACTAAGTGTTAGAAAGCCAATGTGTATGTTATACCCACAACACATCTCAATTTGGACTGGCCACATTTCAACAGGTTAACAGCCACATGTGATTAGTGGTCACTGCACCCTGTGGAAGGGATAAAGGAAGCAAATCCAGAAGCTGGGTTGTTCTGTGAGACACCGGTCTCACCTTGTCTACAAGTTCCTGATATAAATAAAAGGGACTGTTCCAGATGAAAAGATAAGGAGAAAACAAAACAACCATTTGCAGTGCATGCTTCTAGACTGTATCCTGGTTTAAACAGACCAGATATAGAAGACTTAAAAACAAATTAGAAAAATGTGAATATTGATTGTGTTGGATTATATTCAGGAATTATTATTATTGATAAGTGATGAGGGAGCATAAGGCAGCCTAAGGGCAAAGCACAAGCTAACAGCAGCCACCCCCCACCCCAGGGGGGATATGGTGATATTCCTCAGGCACTCCTGGCTGCCCAAGGACAAAGGAAAGGAAAGGAAACAAATGGTTAACTGACAGAGATCACAGTCATGCAGGCCATGAGTCTCCATGACTCTCCATGAGTCTCCATTTGTCTCTCTACAAATGTCTTGGTAAATTATAAGAAAAAGGTAATCTTATCAATAGACTAATCTCCAGTAACCTGTAGACTCAGTTTCCTGGAGCCCCAACATCACCCTCCATAGTGATATGGGGAACAAAGGCAAGAAGGAAATGGCAGAAACCATTAAATTTCCTTATAACCTACAGCCCACTGACAAATACTTCTGGCAGACAGAGTAAAACATTTCTCCAGGAACCCCCTACCATCTGATGTTAAGGCCTTACTAGAGGAAAAACAACCTTAGCTTGACAACAGCAAGGCCTGAGGTATCTTCCGAGGCCTCTTTACCGAGTCCTCTTTACCGTATCAAAGTCCCTTTGGAAGCCTCCCTTTGGTCTTTACCTCTCTCAATTCCATAGTATAAAACCAGTCACTCTTCACAATCCCAGCACCGCTCTTTCTGCCCAAGGGTCCTGTCCCCATGCTTTAATAAAATCACCTTTTTGCACCAATGACCTCTTCAAGGATTCTTTCTTGGCTGTCAGCTCTGGACCTCATTATCACCCCAAACCTCATCAATAAGTGTAACAATGTAATCTGGGCTATGTAGGAAAATGTTCTTAATTAAAAGAACTTAAATATTCTTAAATATGTAAATGTGTTTAAATAAACATTAAGCATTTAAGTAAATTAAATAAATGTTCTAATTTATCAGCAGGTCTAGCCTCTTCAATAAATCAATCACATAAAAAAGGCAGAGATTTAAACAGCCAAAAGAATATAACTCCAATGTATGTTTCCCACCACCCCCCCATCACCAAACAATTAAACTGAATTTTGATGCTGTCTACCTGAAGATAGCATCAGATTCCACAGGTTAAGGGCTTAGTCCCCCAAGACAGCCACCAGTAAGTCCCAGGTGGTTACCTGCCTGTGCTTCTGACTGAACGGCTATAAATCAAAGGCTCCCACCACCCTCTTCTCAGGTTGATTAATTTGCTAGAGCGGATCACAGAACTCAGAGAAACATTTACTTACGTGTACCAATTAATTATATAGGACACAGATGAACAGCCAGATAAAGAGGTACAAGGGCAAGGTATGTGAGAAGAGACACAAGGCTTCAGTGCCCTCTCTGAGGCCACTACTCTCCTCATACCTGTACACATTCACCAACCTGAAGCTCCCCAAATCCAGTCCTTCTGGATTTTTACTCAGGATTCATTACTTAGGCATGCTTGATTGATCACTGGCCTTTGGCAACTGACTGAATCTTTCTCCTCTCACCTCCTTGGAGGTCAGAGGGTGGGACTGAATGGTTCAACCCTCTAATCTTGTGATGAGTTGCCTTAGCAACCAGCCTCCACCCGGGCTACCTTGAGGCTTTCCCAACGTCACCTCATCAACATAACAAAAGGCACCGTTACCTACTTCATCACTTTGGAAATTATGTGAGTTGTAGGAGCTCTGTGCCAGGAACTGAGGAAGACCAAATATATATTTCTTAATATAAATCACAATATCACAAAAACCATTAGCAATATGGGATACTCAACTGAATCCAAATTTGGACAAGCCAGCTGGAAAGGATATATTTATCAAAAATAGGAAGACTGAGTATGGAATAAGCATTAAATTATGTTACGAAATTACTTTTAATATTATGAAGTGTGATGTTAATCTTGGCTTTGCAGTGACTTTTTTTTTAATGCATACTAATTTAAAAAAATCCACTAGAGGCTTTTGTGAAAGAAAAGGTTGAGTCCCTATCAATCCAGAAAAATTCCCTTCAGTGGCCCAAAAGAAACCTTAACCAGGAAGATTGATTAAAAGATTTCTAAGTGACTGTTTAACATAATCAAAACATCAGCCAACAATTCAGCTACCAAATAGTTAGGTTTGGCACATCATTAAGATGGCACATCTTAGGTTTGGCACATCTCAATATCTTGATTAGATTTCAGATTTACTCAGAATCTTGCCCACTGTATCTGATCACTGTATACCTATGCACTGGAAAAAAAAAAATGCCAGTAAAGACAACATAAACAAGTGATTAAAAACTGACTTCATCACAGGATCCCTAAAAGTAAACCAAGGCAGAAACAAGAAACAGATCAGGTGAACCAAGGCTTACAGAACTTCAGGCAATACCAGAATTAGGGTGCTTGCCTTTGAGAACCCTATGAGAACTATGACAGTTACTGCACAGTCTGTCACACTTAGACAACTTGTACCATAGCAAACTGGTTTATTCCAACATCAGAACAACAGTGGTCCAAGATAATTACCTTCTTGAAAGCCGCCTCTAGAACTTGCTAAAATGTGTTTATACTAGTGGCTATGACACTCTTTTATTTTTTTTAATTTTTTTTTTCAACGTTTATTTATTTTTGGGACAGAGAGAGACAGAGCATGAACGGGGGAGGGGCAGAGAAAGAGGGAGACACAGAATCAGAAACAGGCTCCAAGCTCTGAGCCATCAGTCCAGAGCCTGACGCGGGGCTCGAACTCACGGACCGCGAGATCGTGACCTGGCTGAAGTCGGACGCTCAACCGACTGCGCCACCCAGGCGCCCCTATGACACTCTTTTAAACTGGTGTTTTGCAGCTTGGTTTACATTGAGAAAAAAAACTAACCTTTTTATAATATTCAGATATGGAAAAATTATGTATGTGGTATTCATGATACATTGGTGTTTTGGGAGAGCCAGCAAGTCAATGAAACATAATAAAGCAGATATTTTTTAAAGGAGTATTGTAAATCTGATGGAGTGATGGGACTTCTGCATCTTATCTGGATTACTTTACAATTAGATGCCCAATTTATCTATCAGGAATCTGAGGTCAAAAGATAGGATGGAGCTGCTATGGATTTTTCTTTTCTTTTCTTTCTTTTTCTTTTTTTCTTAAGGGCAGGCTTAAGAAAGTTTGCATTTGCCTAAAGACAGAGAAGAAACAAGATGTATTGCCCAGATGTTCTATCAAAGTAAAGGTATCTATGCAGTGTGAAAGGGTTTTTGAGAGAAAATATAGAACTATGTATAGTTTTAGCTATTCTGCTGGTAATGGAAACTAATAGATTCACTGCTTAATGTCAACACAAAGGAGGAAGTGTAAATTTGAGTGAATAAAAACAGAAATGGCTTTAGTGAAACATCATCTAGGTAGAACAAAGATGCAGCTGCTGCTCTCGTGACCTAATACAGTGCTGAGAAGCAAATGATTTATGATGCTAATATGATAATTATACCTCCACTACTGAGGGCTCCCGTTACTGTTTGATAGTCTCATTTCTGGTAATCTAACACAGCTGAAAAAGTTCATTTCTCAGCAAAAATAGTCAAAATCAAGGTGACACTTTGAGGGCTTTTTGTGAAAAATAGGGCAGAATCAGGGAAAAAACATTCTAATAAGGTAAAAATGTTAATTTTATTTTTTTCCTTATGTCAATCATTTTTCATGCACTATTTTGAAATGTATCTTTAGTATTGTCACCATGACTCACTTTATACAACCCAAGTAGCACCATGAATGGCTTCGTGATTAGTTCATTGAATTTCAAGCATTTGGAACATAAAAGTATGTTTTTGGGACCTCTATTGTATGTAACTTTCGTTAAAAAGCTGACTGGAGAGGGGCGCCTGGGTGGCGCAGTCGGTTAAGCGTCCGACTTCAGCCAGGTCACGATCTCGCGGTCCGTGAGTTTGAGCCCCACGTCAGGCTCTGGGCTGATGGCTCAGAGCCTGGAGCCTGTTTCTGATTCTGTGTCTCCCTCTCTCTCTGCCCCTTCCCTGTTCATGCTCTGTCTCTCTCTGTCCCAAAAATAAATAAACGTTGAAAAAAAAATTTAAAAAAAAAAAAAAAAAAAAAAAAAAGCTGACTGGAGAACTGAAAACTAGTTATTCCAGTATCGTGAAAAAACTTTAGTCTTGACCTGTCAGTGGAATTTTGTGTGGATGTACAATGAAAAGACAGCTGAAAGTCAGGTTCAACTGACATTCACTACGTTGTTTATAATTTTACACAGCCGTTGTGCTGTTTGGCCCTGGCGAAGAACCAGGCAAGCAAGTTTCCATCTTCTTGAGAAAAAGAAATTGAGACATGATGAATATTAATTTTAAGCTAATTAGTAAGCTAGACAGATTTATGGAGTGCCAAAGGAATACTGTGGAAAATACTATACACACACTTAGCAACTGGTTTGTGTAGGTACAAGTCAAATAATTGAGGGTTTGGGGCAAAAGAAACCCACTAAATTTCTACTTTTCCTAAATTTTATAATCACATCACAATTAGTTAAAAGCAAAAGAATAGCATATTTTAAAAACCATCAATACAGTTAGTATAATAAGGTTAAAGCAATGTGGTCATTGGTGGTACCAGTCCTGACTTATTCGGCAGAACAAAATGAAGGGGCCACTATCTCGAAGTCTAGTCACATTAATGGGTTCATAACAACGCAGTGGAAACCTCACCAGAAAGCTGCAATTCATAGGAGTATTTGTCTATCAATTAGAAGAAATGGAGTAACTAACACTTTTTATTTCATATGCAAAATCAAGAACTTCTACAGCAAAGCCAATTGGAGACTTATTTAAAGTGAGGGATAAAAGGAGCCATTATCTATAATTTTAAAACATAGACCATCTATTATTCATCAGAAAACACAAAAAAGCCTTTCAGGAAACTAATAAGTAAAAAACAAAGTGCCTGATAAGCGGTGCCCTAGCAATAAAAGTAATCAGAATTAGGCATTCAACACTTTATCTAAAAGGACAGGCATGGAAGTCAGTGGGTCTAAATGGTGATTCGTTGCCACTGAAAGGATCAGACACACAATGAACGTAAGAGAGACGGCAGATAAAAATAGATGAATCTGGTGCAAAGGGCACTGGACATGGTTTAAGGGGACAGACTGAGTTCAAGTCCTGATTCTACAATTTAACTACATTCCCCTAGCCATTAACTTAGTCTCAGTTTATTTATCTGGAGCTGGTAGTAAAATTACTTTCCCTTGTTATCTCACGGGGCTGTGCAAAGGATACAAATGACAATTCAAAAGCATGTTGTAAAAAAAAAATACAGCAGCATATAACCATAAATTAAGTTCCTGTACACAGACCCAGAGATATGAAAAAATGTAAACAGAAATCTCCTGAGTGTCTTATTTTGTGCCTGGCACTTCTAAATGTCTGATCTTATTTAATCCTATTTTTGTCTTTGTTTTCACAGATGATGAAAATTTGAGGTTATGAGTTGCCTAAAGTCAACTACCAGAATAGACCAGAAATGACACAATGAGAATCTGAATCTGTCCACTTCCACAATTGAACATCTTTTTGAATATACTGATTTGTCTCCTGGGCTGCTGTGAATAATTCCAAGGGGCTCACCACTGCTAAATGTAACCTGATAAGGAATTAAGATAGTATTGCACACATAAGTCAAATAAGTATTAACAAATAACAGACTAATGTATCTTAAAAACTAATGACAGAATAGTGAAATTTATTGATATAGCCAGCACAATTAGAACTAATGGAAAAGCTCCACAAAATAAGAAAACAGATACAATACTCAGGCAAATGGCTAAAGACAGGCATGTGTCAAGGATGGAACCAGGTGACAGGAGTACAAACATCAAGATGAAAAAAAAGTACAGAAACTGTCTTCAGGAATTCCACGATCTAGTCAATGTACAATTAAAGAAATATCAAAGGAATGGCCCATTCACCTTGAAAATGAGGATATATTCATACATCCTGATTGGGAAGGATGCCTAATGATGTGCCAGGCAGTCCTGTACCTGAAACTCTTCTCCCATTTGTCTAGAAGCCTCTGAAAACTGGTCTCAGCACATATCTGATATTTGACCTGAATGCTACTACCCAACCACCACTATTTTTAAAGTTAACTATACACTTGAGCCACCGTTTCCTATCACTTCATACTTTCCAGGTATTATGTGGACCCACCTCATCTTACAACCCACATCACCGTCATCCTGTGGTAGCCATAGTTGGTGCCCAGGTTCCAGTACCTCTTTCTCTGGCCTCAGTCTAGCGGGATCTACTGTATTTTGGTGACAATTAGGTAGGGGAAAATCTATTTCCCATATTATCGAGAGGTTGTAAGCCTGTAGCTTACAGACCCTGTTGCATTAAATGAAATTCTAAAATGAGGCCAAAGAGTCACCATAAATGAAAAGAAAGTTAATAATGAAACATAAAACATAAAGACAGAAGAGTTTCTTTCAAGGCTAAGATGGCTGTGTTTTACCACACAGGAGAGTGTTGTTTTCCCCATCAATAAAAGTGCAAATTATAATTCCTACATCACAAGGTCATTGTAGAGAACAAATTAACTGATACATATATAAAAGTGACCTGAAAAGTGTGAAGTACTATATAAATATTGGCTATTATTATTTTTTTTACTTCAATCTTTAATAAATTCTGGCATTCTTAACCTTGTTAGGCACCAATTTTTCCTCCTCACTTTTTATCTGGACTATTTGCTTTTGTTAATAATAAAATAAATTCAAATGTAAAAAAAGATAACATTAATTCAGCAAATATTTTTTTAATGACCTCCATGTCCTATGCACTGTTGGCTACTACTTACGATGAAATGAAAAGAGATAGGACTCAGGAAATGTTTCCTTATTTTTCCGAACCTGGATGGATCATTTTTTTTTACCCCAGTTTATTACTGGCATTTCCACTCAATGATGGTAATATTTTAATGGGGGAAAAAATGACATTATCCTCAAATCATTTCTGCAATGCAATTTCAAATTCAAGTTGATGGTTTCTATTAGAGTTCTATCTTTCCCCTCTTAAGGCAAAAGTGCGCTCCCTCGCTCTCTTGTACGTGCTCTCCCTCTCAGATGATTAGCTAAAGGGGAAAGAAAAAGAGGCAAAGGAAAAAAGTCATTTATGAAGATGCCAAGTTTGTTAGGGTAAGCAAATTTTGACTCTGTTTGAAACTCAGTCCTATCCATCAGGTGATTTAGAAAATTACTACATATTCTTCCTACATTATGGTAAAAATGGCCTTGTTCTGAAGGTTCCCTCTGTTGGGCTTGCCTTTTCTGATTAACGTATCGTATTGGCATCAATTCGACTGCCTAAGCCAGAGCGGGAGCCATTCTTCACTTTTCTCTTTCCGTCACTTGATGTTTGGTGGGTCACCAGATTTTATCCTTTTTATATTTAACCTCATCCTAAGGATATTCTATCTGGTATGCACATCCCTTCACCCTCTCCCCGACCCATATACACATTTTACCCTTTCTTTACCTTTTTATTTCAATGTCACCATTTATGTACCAAGTTAAGTTACTTGCCTCGACTTCATGCTCCTATAGTACTTTGCATTATCTAGTAAAACCCGTCAGGCCACTATAGGTGTCCAAAAACTCAACTGCTGATTAGTAAAATACAGTATTTTTCAGTTGGTCCTCTAGACTATGGAAGAGAGAGAAATAAAAATGAGTGATTATAAACAAATTTGCAGCTTACACTGAACAGGGTATCAAATAATCACATGGTAGTTACTCATTCACAATTGGCCACCATCACAGAAGACAAAATCTGGGGAAAACATAGAGGTCCACCCCCCCATCACAGTGTATGGTCCTTATTTTTCTTCACTACTGGACCATGAGCTCCTAGACGAAAAGTCACGGTCTTATTCTACTTTGTCTCCTCAGAATTTGAAACAATACCTAGTATATAACAGAGGCTCCGTAAGTGAGTGAACCAATAATGGAATGAATTATAAACCCTTTGTCATTCTAGAAAAGTTACTAGTGTTCTTCAATTCTTCAGAATGTAATATAATTACTTACATAATGATAAAAGAGTTTTTGCACTTCCAGAAACATATTGCACTGGGCCACAGGGAGGTATGTTCATACTCAGAGCAGGCTAATAACATACTGTCCCTCCAAGATAATATTCTGCAGATATTTTGATGATATTTATGAAAAGGAGGATTTCTGCCTCTCCTCCAACCTGCCCACTGCTCTAGCAATGCATCAAACAGGAATGTGCTTCTTCCCACAGGACAAGGGACCCCACAGAAGAACAAAAGAGGGACAGTGTGAGAAGTAAGGGTGATGATTCAATTTCAGAAATATCAAACAAAAGCTGTGCTGTCTAGCTAACAATAGGTTTACAACCTATTGGAAATATGTACGAACACCGCTACCCCACAACGGAGTCCCCAACCCTTGGACACTTCACTTCCTGGTTCTTCCCCTCTCTGTTTCACAGGCTTATTTTCATGGGCTTTACAATAAGCAGGCACCAAAGAACGGAAGTCCCTGCGTCACCTCACAGAATGTACATTTGTTCCAATCAGACTACTTTTTGCCTTACATGGGCATAGGCAACTTCCGGGCAAGGCTGTCACCTCTGTAGTACTCAGCCAATGAGGGGAGGCTTGCACACTAGGAGATAAATTGTCTGCTGTAACTGCCCCGAGTGTGCCTATCATCAGAGACCCGCTCTTGCAAGAACACTGATTAAGCCTCACTTCACTGTGCTCCGAGTCTCCATGTCCCTTCTTTGGTTGGGTCGGTGGACTTATTTCTCACACAGTTCAGTGAGGGCATCTGATGCTAGGGCATCTCACCCTTCCAGCCCTATCCTGGTGGCAGCCCTAAGGATTTCTTCCATCGACACATATTATTATTATATTATCCCCGAGAAGAGCTCTGATAAGCATAATTTTCTTCGTCTTGTTATATTTCTAGGATTAGTGTTTTAGCTCCTCTTATGCACTGCCTCTCCCTGTTCCTACAACCCTCCCTCAATAATTCGCCCCAAAAATATACCTGGAAGTTAAACTTGTCTCCTTTTGGAGAGCTGGGAACAATCATCACATTATTCATTCTCACATCCCACCCAGATTAGCTAATGCTTTTACAGAAAAGCCCAATGTATGTCACAAACCTCTCAGATTCCAACTCATTAGCTCCTTTACCATCTTAAAAAATTTTTATTGTAGTAACATACAAAAAACAGAAAAACTGCCATTTTCACAATTTTTAAGTGTACAATTTTGTGGCATTAATTCTGTTCACAAATTGTGCAACCATCACCGCTATTTCCAACACTTTTTGTTAATCACATCAGAGACCTCTGTAACTGCCAAGCAGTAACTCCCACTTCCCCCTGCGCCCAGGCCATAATAATGTCTCATCTACTCCTGACCCTATGAATTTGCCTCCTAGATGTTTCATGTAAGTGGAATTATATAATATTTGACCTTTTGTTTCTGGCTTATTTCACTTAGCATGATGATGTCAAGGTTCATCGTGTTGCAGCATGTGTCGGAAATTCCTTCCTTCCTATGACTGAATATTCTACTGTGTGTGTGTGTGTGTGTGTGTGTAATAAACCACATTTTATTTATCATTCCTTCATCTGTTGATGGACACTTGGGTTGTTTCCACCTTTTGTCTATTATGAATAATACTGCAGTGAACAATGGCATACAAGTATCTGAGTCTCATTTTCAATTCCTCTGTGTATATACCTAGTAATGGGATTGCTAAATCATATAATAATTTTATGTTTAGCTTTTTGAGGAACCAGCAAATTATTTTCCACAGTGGCTCTACTATTTCACATTCCCATCAGCAATGTATCTACTTTATTGTTGCTCATGATTTGGGTGTCATGTCTAAGAATCCACCGCCAAATCCAAGGTCATAAAGATTTACCCCTGTTTTCCTCTAAGAGTTTTACAGCTTTAGCTCTTATATTTAAGTTGTTGATCCATTTTGAGTTAATTTTTGTATATGATGTAAGGTTGAGTCCAACTTCATTCTTTGTGCATGTGGAAATCCAGATGTCACAACATAATCTGTTAAAAAGGTTCTTCTTTGTGCGCCTGGGTGGCTCAGTTGGTTGAGCATCCGACTTCGGCTCAGGTCATGATCTCACGATCTGTGAGTTCGAGCCCCGCATCGGGCTCTGTGCTGACAGCTGGGAGCCTGGAGCCTGTTTCTGATTCTGTGTCTCCCTCTCTCTCTCTCTGTCCCTCCCCTGTCCATGCTCTGTCTCTCTCTGTCTCAAAAATAAATAAGAACGTTAAAAAAAATAAAAAATAAATAAAAATGTGAACCAGGAAGAACACCAACCTGTTAACAATAAAATTTAAAAAATAAATAAATAAAAAGGTTCTTCTTTCTTCACTGAATGTACTTGGCACACTTCAAAAATAAATTGGCCGTAGATGTATAGATTTACTTCTGGACTGGTCTAGATGTTTACCCATATGTTATTACCACACTGTTTTGATTACTATAGTAGCATTGAAGTAAATTTTGAAATCAGGAAATGTGAGTCCTCCAACTTTGTTCTTTTTCAAAATTGTTTTGGCTATTCAGGGCTCCTTACAATTCCATATGAATTCAAGTCAGCTTTTCCATTTCTGCAACCTTCACTATTTTAATAAATACTTTTTTAAAAATGTAGACTTAAGAACATGAGTAATAATCATATAACTGAAGAGTGATTTTATTTAATTTTACCAATTTGATATTGTTTTTTAAAAGCTTGGCTAAGACGGTTTATGTTCTATAAAGGACAAGTGGTATTAATTATAGAAATATGTTCCAACAATTGGAAAGTTCCAATCTTGGAAAGCTATTACTGTCACTTCACAGTTCAACTGGTCTCCTCCTAAGACCCTCAGGGTTCCCAGCTTAATGCTACCCTAAGTTTGCAGTTAGTTATAGTTCAGCTAAAACCTGGTTCTAGTCACTGACCTGTCAGTTCCCAGATTATAGTGATTATACATGCCCTGGGGATCAAAGAAGATACCCCACTTAAATTTCTATTGTCCTTAAACTTAAAGCACATTGAGTTGTAACTCCACGCTTAACCTACCAGAGTAGGTCTGATTTCAAAATCAGTTTCTGAAGCCTAGGAGGGATGAGAACATATAAATGCAAGAAAAAAAAAATTATAGGTCCATACACCCTTATCCAAAATCTTTGATGCCCAAACCACTGTGTTTCAAAATAACCAATATGTATACACTATATGCACTCTCAGTGGGATCTGGGACAGCACCCCTTACTCAAACAAAGTCATGTTTTGCAGCCAAAAATATGAGCAGTCACTCTAAATGGGATAAATAAAATATATTAACAGTCTCATGCTGGTTGAGGTCGGGTTTCTCCACCAAATGAGTTCAGATCTGTCAGGTGTTTGTTTCTGAGTATAGTTGACACACAGTGTTATGATCTGTTAGGTTTTATAACCAAATGAATTACCAAAAAATTTCTTTTCAGCACTTTCTATTAAGTTTATTTATATATTTTGAGAGCGAGAGAGAGAGAGAGAGAAAGTAAGGGGAGAGGGGTTCAGAGAGAAAAGGGAAAGAGAGAGAGAATCCCAGGCAGGCTCTACACTCTCAGTGCAGAGCTGGATGAGGGGCTCAAACTCATAAACCATGAGATCATGACCTGAGCTGAAGTCGGACACTTAACCAATTGAGCACCCAGGTGGCCCTCTTTTCAGCACTTTTTAGATTTTTGAATTCTAAATAAGGAATTGTGAAATTTTAACTATTAAGAATGTATTTAGCACACAAAACAGAAGAACTCAAAACCTGATTACACAGCTTGTCGTATATACACAGAGCAAAAGGCTTGCAACGGCCTGAGAATTAAGGACTAGGAAGAATCCCATGGGTGGCCATCATCTGTCATCATCTCGCAAGTTGAACGTTTACCAAATCAGTATCTTCCCAGTAATTGGCTACAAAAAAAACTCAGAAAATGAACCTTAACTTTGCATAAAAGGAAAACCAGGATTTAAATGATCAAATTGACAGAAAATAATGACCAATACCTAATATTAGCAAAGGAGCATGGAATACATACAGATTTTACTAATGTCAGGTCGTATGAGTTTCTGGTTGGCAATTTGGCAAATGTAGCAAAACCTTTAATATTAGTCATACTCTTTGCCTTACAATTCTATCTCCAGGAAACAATTCTTGCTTAAGTCAATGAAAATATAGCTACTGATAATATATAGTGCAATTATTTAAAATAATTTTGTAGAAAAATATTCACACAAAATTCTAACAATGTACTTTAATGTAAAAAAAAAAAAAAAAAGCCAGACTTAAAAAAAAAAAAGCCAGGTGCATTTAGGGGCACCTGGGTGGCTCAGTTAGGTAAGCGTCCAACTTTGGCTTAGGTCATGATCTCACTGCTCGTAGGTTCAAGCTTCATATCAGTCTCTGTGCTGACAGGTCAGAGCCTGGAGCCTGCTTCAAATTCTGTGTCTCCCTCTCTCCCCGCCCCTCCCCTGCTCACAGTCTATCTCTCTCTGTCTCTCAAAAATAAATAAAAATGTTAAAAAACATTTTTAACTGCATATAGTATATGCCGAAAGAATTCAAAGCAGGAACTCAAACAAATATCCATATACCGTGTTCACAGCAGCATTATTCACCACAGCCAATAGGTAAGAGCAGACCAAGTACTCACCTGCACATGAATGGATAAACAAAATTTCAATGCAGTATTATTTAGCCTTAAAAAGCAAATTCTGACACATGCTCCAACATGGATGAATCCTAAGGACATGATGCTAAGTGAAATAAGTCAGTCACAAAAGAACAAATACTTATCTGATATCCCTAGAGTAGTCAAATTCAGAGACGGAAAGTAAAAAGTCGAGGCTAAGAGGAGGGAAGCATGGGGAATTGTGTTTACTGGGTATAGCGTTTCAGTTTTCTATGATGAAAAAATTCCAGAGATGGATGCTAGTGACCGTTGTACAACAGTGTAAATGTACTTAACACCGCTGAACTGTGCATTTAAAAACAGCCACAATGGTAAGTTTTAGGTGATGTGCCCTCTCCACAGTGAAAACAAAGTACTGTATAGTTTAAAAAAATAAAACAACAACAACCTGCTAACAATTGTGGATGAAATTGTACAGGTTAGCAGGTGCTGGGGGTCCTAAGACAGAAGAGCAGAAACAAGATCTATCATCTGCTCTACCCTCTTTAGCTGGAGAGCTCTTTGAAGGCTTGAGTCCATACCTGCTGTCTGTGATGGCAGGTGTAGAGGGCTTTCACAGGGCTAGGGCTCTTATCACCTTGCCTATATTTTACCTCTCCCCTTTGCCAGGAGCCATTTTCCAATAAACTGAAGTGTATATAAAACAAACAAAAGGGGTACCTGGGTGGCTCAGTCAGTTAAGCTCCTGGCTCTTGGTTTCAGTGCAGGTCATTTTTGATGGTTCATGATTTCAAGCCCCACAGTGGGCTTCATGCTAGCCGAGATGAGCCTGCTTGAGATTCTCTCCCTCTTTCTCTGCCCCTCCCCCATTCGCACTCTCTCTAAATATATAAACTTTAAACAAACAAAACCCTATATATACTGTATGATCTAAATTTCTGTGGGGTAAGAATAAATTTAAGCAAAAGATAATGGGTAATGGGATATCAAGTGTTTTCATTTTCTTATTATTTGTCTACGTTTTCCAATTTTCTACAGTGAATAAAAAACATGAACGTGTTAAGAAGTAACTCAATCTTAACTACAAGCCAAGTTCTTGATTGTCACCCTCCAGTATACCTTCTCCCCCCCAAAAAGACTTGCTATACCCAAATCTCCTCCATCTCAGTAGATGGCCCCCAAATCAACCAAATTAATCAGACCAAAACTATTGGAGTCATCCCTGGCTCCTTTCCCCCATACCCTTGCATTTAATTCCTCAATAAATCCTGTCAGCTGAATTTTCAACTACCCAAATTTTAATATTTAAGTTACTTAAAAAAAATTGTTTATTTACTTTTGAGAGAGTGAGAGAGAGACAGAGAGACAGAGTGTGAGTGGGGGAGGGGCAGAGAGAGAGGGAGGCACAGAATCAGAAGCAGGCTCCAGGCTCCGAGCTGTTAGCACAGAACCAGAAGGGTGGCTTGAACTGACAAACCATGAGATCATGACCTGAGCCAAAGTCACTCAGCCAACTGAGCCACCCAGGCGTCCCTGATTTAACTTACTTAAATAACAGACCCAGAAAGCAGCTACTTCTCACAATTCCCATAGTGCCTAGAGACTACCAGCTAACACTTAAAAGAGTGTTACATTCCAGTGCTTGTTTTATAGCTAAGTTCTTTTAATAAATATTATATTTACCTTTACATCACCAACGAAGAGGCTGAGAGAAGTTGCATATTTTGTCCAAGATCACACAGCTGATGAGCAGGAGAATCAGAATTTGAACCTAGAAGCTCATAAACTATGCCTGTAGCCATATGACACTGCCCCGTGGCCTTAGGAAGTTGCTCTTTCGCATTACTCAGGTCTCTGTTCAATATCCCTGCTTCAGAAAGGCTGTCCCTGAAATCCTAACTTTTCCAGCTCTAAAGAAGAGCCACTGTTCTCTGCCACCTTGCCCTGCTGTACTTTCCTTTAGTACCTAATAATATCTTCATTATTATATATTGAGTTCCATGAGGAAAAGACTTCGCCTTGTTTCTAACTGAATCCCAAGCACAGCCAAATTCCCTAGAACAGTACCTGAGCCACGTTAGGTACTCCATTGTTACCTGCTGAATGACTTACCAAATGGATGCATAACTTCTATATAGCTGGCTGCTGGAGTCAGACAGACCTGAGTTCAAATCCCAGACCTACCACTTCCTAACTATGACTTTGAGCAGTTTATTCAACCTTTCTATGCCTTGAAGTCTACACCTGAAGAATGGGAATGACAGTACTTACTCTTGGGGTTGTTTTGAACATGAAATAAGTTGTGGCATGTGAAATGTTTAGCATGGTACCTACACATATAAATACTAGATGAATATTAGCTACACGTATTATATAATGAAAGGGGGGAAAATGCTATGTTTGAACCTTCCTGAAGTTCTTTTCATTTTTTTTAAAAAGGGTTACAGCCTTTGGACTATGCCAAGAAATTAGAATGCTGACAGCAGTTTATTAAATGTTCTGTTACATCAAAAATTAGGAAAGTGGGGCACCTGGGTAGCTCAGTCACTGAGCGTCCAACTCTTGATTTCAGCTCAGGTCAGGATCTCAGGGTTATGGGATCGAGTCCCGTGTCGGGCTCTGCGCTGAGCATGAAGTCTACTTAAGATTCTTTCTCTCTCTTCCTCTGCCTGGCTTGCACACGAGCTCTGTTTCTCTCTCTCAAATAATTGATAAATAAACAAAAAAAACAAACTTGAAAAAAATCGGTTAAGTGTAAATTCAGTCTAATACGGAAAACAAAGAGGATTCAAGAAACATGTAAATCTATTTTTATGCATTCTCTACTGTATTATTACTTAAATATTTCTAAATCATGCTCCTAACTTAAACTTTGGATGTATGGGCATATTTTTTAAGCTGCCGGTTAAATAAGAAACTGGGAGGACAAAAATTCCTTCCAAATGGATTAGTTTTAATAGTGCCACATACTATTTTAGGCTAAAGAGACCCAAATGTCTATATGGTTAAGGTGATTTAAATTCATATTTGGCCACTGTCCCTTGTGCTGCCACTGCTCAGCAGAAACACGACAGAGTCAAGTGCAACCCTAGCAGCAAAGACCTCATCCTCTTGCTTTTTACTCTTCTATAGCCCAGTGGCCTTCGGGGAAGTGAGCACTCAGACCCTGCTCCAGTCATGCCCTTCTGCTGAAGCAGTGGTGGGAGGGATGGCCATCCTAACTGCCGAGGATGCAGGGAATGTGCTATGAGTAGGTAGCCGTTTGAGGGAAACAGACCCTGGATGGGGAGAGAGGAATCACAGCAAGAAGCACCCCTCAGACAAGCGCCCTCCAGACGGTCCTAGGGAATAAACCCAGGCCCTCTGCTCCACAGAAAAATAACCAACTCTGTGTGTCTCTTTCTTTCATTACACTCTGATTCTGTAACTTGAAATACCAGCTGGTAAGGATCTCCCAGTACTCTTCCCATAGATGACATGGGGCACAGTGATGGGGGTGGGGAAGCAGGCAGACCCGAACAGGAACATTCCAATCCTAATTTGGAAACTCTTAATTTAATGGGCTGGAAGGCCATTTCTTTTAGAATCCCATCAGGGACTTCAATCATGTGATTATCCTCCAGCTGGCCAGATGCAACTAAAGAGGTTCAAGTGTTTCTACTCTAGAAAATACCACACAGTAGTTATTTGAGATTGTAAAACTAAACAGATCACCTGAATGTAACTAAATCACCTTAGAGATGCGAGGTATTTCCAATTTTTCAAAATCTGCATTTAACATGCTAATTACAGAAATACTAATACAAATGACTCTTAGAGCAGATTGACTTTCCCTAGGGAGTAATAATCCTGAGGATTGTTCCAGGATCAAATGTCTTAAATTACCAGTCCTTTGTGAGTTCATCTCAAGCCTGCTTTTGTCCTTATCCCCTCCCCTTTTTCTGTGTACCAAGTTTATATAAGCATCAGGCTTTCACACAAAATAACATCAATCATTTTTGCAGCGTGCAACATGAGCTAAGCATTATAGGTGTTAGAGATGTAAAAATGTTAAGACATTCACATATGAAGGTTTTAGGTTAAAAAAAAACAAACAAGCAAGCAACATACAAGTGACCATCCAGGGAGAAGAGATGCCACACAAGGCTCGGAAGGTGCTCCTGAGCCAGCCTGGCTGGGGGATTGGAGGAGGTAGGTGGTCCCTACACCAAGTTCTGAGCCATGTACAAGACATAAGAGACCATCTAAGAGGCTGCTAAGAAAATCCAGGCTGGAACTAACATAATGATGGTGGTAGTGGGGATGAACAGAATTAGACGGAGTCCAGGGATATTAAGGCCTTAAAATCAACAGGCCCTGCAGGTGACTGGGGAGGAAGGTTAGAGATGCCCTGTCTTGGGAGTCCTGCCTGACCTGGGCAACTTGGTTCGCTAAGCAAGAAGGGCTTTTCAAATCTCCAACTTCTCCTTTACCGGTTTCAGTAAGAAATCTTAACCTTCTGATTTGTAGAAAAAGTACAAAACTAGATGCTTTCAGAGAGAAACATCATGAAGTTCCACTGCCAAATCAACCAAACTACATTCATTTATTCATTCAACCACCAAGTATTTGGTGCCAGCACCCATCAAGGTTCTGGGGCTGCTGCGGTGATTGAAGACCCTGCTTCCCACCCTCTCCTCCTTGGCTTGAAGATTCCTCCCACACTTTGGTTCCCATTCCCACCGGCTTCTTTCTAGAAGACATTCAGTACTTTTTCCTGTGACTTCAACCTGCTCTTCATTTGCCCCTTGTTGACATTTTTCATGCTCAAAATTCTTCCAACTAAGATAAGGGAGAGAAGAGAAGAGAAGAGAAGAGAAGAGAAGAGAAGAGAAGAGAAGAGAAGAGAAAAAAAGAAATGGAAAAGAAAAGAAACGGAAAAGAGAAAAGAAAAGAAAAGAAAAGAAAAGAAAAGAAAAGAAAAGAAAAGAAAAGAAAAGAAAAGTAAAGAAAAGAAGAAAAAGCCCCTCTCCTTGGGCACTGTGACACTATCAGAATGTCAAATGCACATGTCCTTTGTCCCCACAATTCCATTTTAGGAACTTATTCTACAAAGATTCCTGTACACACACACATATATAAGGAAAACACAGGTAAACATGTACAAGTATGTTCAGTATAGCATAGTGTGAGAAAGCAAAGATTTCCAAATAAAACTCAAAAATTTGGAGAATATACTACAGCACAATAGCAGACTACATACATCTGCTTTATGTGAATAAAGGTCTGAAATACACAGGTAAAAATACAAGCTTTAGCAGACTATATGGCAATAAGCCCAATTTTTGGAAAGTAAATGTGTATCAATGTATGTATGTGATAGCACATTCACAGAAGAACCTGCAAGGATATACCCCAAACTATTAATGGTTATATATGGTTATATATGAGGGAATATATGGTGGTTATGTATGAGGGAATGCAATTATAAAGATTGTTGTCAGTCATATTTGTATTTAATTTTTAATTTTTATTTTTAATTTCAGAAAGAAATCAGGCATGTGAGCAGGGGAGAGGAGCAGAGGGAGACAGAGAGAATCCTAAGCAGGCTCCACACTCAGCACTGAGCCCAACATGGGGCTCGATCCCACAACCCTGGGACCACAACCCAACCTGAAATCAAGAGTCAGACGCTCCACTGTGAGTCATATTTTACATGTTTTAAACTTTTACAATGAGTACATATTGCTCTGATAACCAAAATAAAACAATAAAGATAAGAGGCTATCATAGAAAGGAAAAACAACTTTAATCAGCCTTTTCCACTGCACCTACTACATTACAACACAGTCCAAAATCCTTAATACTCTTGCCAGGGCTTTAGATGAGCTGGCACCCCTCTCCCAGGGACTCCACTTGTGACCACCTGCCACCTGACTCTGGCTAAGATCATCCACGATTTTCACGTGGCTGAACCTAACATCTGCTTTACATTTGTGCCTTATTTGACATCACAACAACCTTTGCCACAGCTGACCGTAACCGTTTTTGAAGACACCTTCTCTTGCTTTTCTTCCCTTAGAGGTTCTTTCATCTCTCTGGTCCCCTCTGTTGGTGCATCCTTCCTGATTGGAGCTTGACTTCTGAAAATATTCAGGTGGCCACCTGTGGCCTGCTCCTCTGTAATCTACCCACGGCATCTGTTGGCAGCTTTAGACTAAAGGTTCCAAATGCACTGCTCTATTTCAAGTGGTCTCTTCTCAACTCCAGACTCATACATCCAGCTGCTTATGTGACCCCTCCACCTAGAAACTTCCAAGACATGTCAGACTCACGGAGCATTCACACAGGACTTAGGTCTATACACACGCACAGAGCTACTCTTTCTCCATTATTTCCTGTCTCAGTAAATGGCGTTACTACCCACACAGCTGGGTAAGCCGGAAACCTGGGTGTCATCCTGGACTCCCCCTTCTTCTTCATCCCCACAACCAAATATTCACCAACCTATCATGCTGAACAGATCTTGAGTCTGTCTTCCTCTCTCCTTACAATGCCAAGCAGCTCTGATCTGGGCTGGAGCAGAAATTCCCTGACCGATCGCCTGCCAGCAATTTCCACCCCCTCCCAATCCTTTCCCCCTTCGGTAGCCTCAGTGACCTTTGTAAATGAAATTCTGAAAATGAAATTCAGTACTCTTCTGCTTTAAACCCTTTCGTGGCTTTCCATTAGGAAGCTATTTTCAAATTTATGATCACAAGCATGTGTTCTTTCTGTAAAGGAGGAAAGTAAGAACGACAATTTTTAATTTTTAAAAATTTTTTTACATTTATTTATTTTTGAGAGACAGACAGAGACAGTGTGAGCAGGGGAGGAGCAGAGAGAGAGGGAGACACAGAATCAGAAGCGGGCTCCAGGCTCTGAGCTGTCAGCACAGAGCCCGATGCGGGGCTCGAACACACGAACCGTGAGATCATGACCTGAGCCGAAGTCAGACACTTAAATGACTGAGCCACCCAGGCACCCCAAGAACGATAATTTTTAAAGGACTCTGGTTACAAAGAGACCATCAGCATCGTGCAAGCGGGGGTTATGTCTGTTTAGTCTGATGTTGAAGCCCAGTGCCTGGCCAGGTCTCTGCACATAGCTGGCTCTAATAAATATGGCCTAACCAGATGAATGACTGAATGAATAAACCTAGGCTGGCCACAGAGTTGAGGAAGGCATATTTTTGTTGTTGCACCTTGTCCTGTAAGATGGAATATGTATTCATATTACATATATCACATACTCATACACATACACACAAATACTGATGGAAAGAGTGAAAGAAAAATACACAGGAGGGGTCACTGATGGAGAGAGGCACAGGCAGAGGGGTTAACCTTAATCGGGGAAGCAAAGTTAAGTGTAAACATAAATTTATCTGTGCATTACACATTGCACACACACAGTTTCTTTTTTGAGGGAAGAAAAGAAGTTGAGGCAACATCCCCTGAGGGTTTCTATTCCCTTTGCGTTTAAAAAGCAAGATGATCGGGGCGCCTGGGTGGCGCAGTTGGTTAAGCGTCCGACTTCAGCCAGGTCACGATCTCGCGGTCCGGGAGTTCGAGCCCCGCGTCAGGCTCTGGGCTGATGGCTCGGAGCCTGGAGCCTGTTTCCGATTCTGTGTCTCCCTCTCTCTCTGCCCCTCCCCCGTTCATGCTCTGTCTCTCTCTGTCCCAAAAATAAATAAACGTTAAAAAAAAAAAATTAAAAAAAAATAAAATAAAAAAAATAAAAAGCAAGATGATCTACAAAGAATGAGGGAAAAGAGTGTGAAATATGAACATGAGAAAAGCAGCGAGAGTCGGAAATCCTTTCCAAGACTGATACGAGTGTCAGCTAGCTAGGTGTGCAGGGCTCAGGTTCTGTTCTGTGGTTTTTTTCCGGAGCTCTGCAAACGCTCAAGAGTCTGATTTTCTTTTTGGCCTCCTGTCCCTAAGACAATAGTTCCCCAGAGTCAGTATAAGAATTAAGCGTATCCTAAAAGGCTGGAAAACTCTAACAAAACAATTCCTGTGTCCCACCCCACAGAGATTCTCTGTTAGTAACAGGGGGCAGGGGTGGCTCTGGTGTGCAACTCAGTTTGGGAAGCACTGCCTTAAGGAGCCTCGCCTTGGTCTCTGGCCCACAGGGTCACTGGCCTCACAGATCACATTTTCTCCTCAGTCACCGTAATGACCACTGCTGAGCACACTGGGTTACTGATCAAAGCAGCCAGTCAAAACCACAGTGACATGCAATGTCCACTCTGTCTTTCCATCTAACAAGAAATAGCAACATGGAGGAGAGAGAAAATACAGATGTGGCTATCATGTACTCACACATGGCTTCCATAGGAAGGGCAATTTCCTGGTGGGGTGCTACCAAGAATGGCCATCCCTGCTACAAGGGAAAAGGGAAAAAAACAGACCTCTTTCTCTATTATCTTCCCTGTTCTTCTGGCTCAAAACTAACACTTTATCTCCCTATCGAGAACATGGATCCAAGTATGCTTTGCAGCTGAACTCCTATCAGCTGAAAATAGTGCAGAGGAAAACAAAATTCAGAATTTTTAACCTTTTAACAGCTTCTTGTTCATGAAATGTGGGTTGCAATTTTACTTGAGACTTCTAAGATACCAGAGTTACAGAGACTAATACAGGGAAAGGCTGAACTCGTGCATTTCTTCAGCTGGCTACTGCAACTCTGTTTCCTAATTTGGTGTTCAGTTACACATGATTATCTCAACTTCTTACAAATAAAAGCAATTTTTGGGTACAAAGAGATCTCAGAATCATCTACTTCAATGCCTTGGAACGACAGATGAGAAAACAATGATGAGAAAGAATGCACAGGATTAAATATGAAATCTGGGAACAGAACCCAAGCTTCCTAACTCATGGTCCAGAGAGCGTTCCACCACACTCAACCCCAACTGTATGTAAGAAAAGAACTAGAGTTGGTGAAAATAGAGATTCACAAGTGTGATCAAATGCCTCATAAACAACAAAGAAAAACACGTCACGTGAGGATTCCATTTAAAGGTGGACTATGAAACACCTGCACAGAGTCCTGCTTCAACCTCAACGCCACTGGAAAATAAACAGATATAAAGAGAACAGGAGAAGAGATAGTAACACAATTTTGGAAGCCGGAGAACAAATAGACTAGTGGCCAATGGCTCAGCAGACTGGAGAAAGCTCAATCCAAAACCAGGACTATCTAGCAGCAATTTCATTTAAATTATAAACCATAAAGGCGCTGAGGGACTGGTAGCATCAGGTTCCTCTGGAAGTGGGGGTAGAGGTGGGGCACAGAATTGGCTGAAAGTCCATTTAAGAAGTAGAGAGACCCAATTCTCTCCCTCACTCCTTGAAGTAACTGTCTCCAACCCCCCATGCCCCACCTAGAAGATTGGTCTGAAAAGAGTCAGTAAGGGATTTTTGGACTAGAGGATTCTAGGCATAAGTGAGGATTGGGATTCCATACTGAAGAGAGATTACACACTACAATTGTTACTGAATGTTGAGACACCCTAGCCTTGTACTTGGCTTTCTCACTAGTCATCTTTTTTCTGGAGAATCTGGTCAGTTAAAACAAACAAACAAAAAATAAATAAACAAATAAAAATGAAAAACGTAAAAATACTAACATTAGGATTTCCTAAACAAAACAAAAACAAATACCTCAGCCACATCATCCTAGAATGAAGCTAAACACAATATGCTATCAAAGAACCTCCAGTCATCCTTTTAGATAGCTAATCTAAAACAGGAGAGAACAATAAGACTTTCTGGATATTAGGTAAAACACCTAACAGAGAAACAACAAAGCAACTTGGAGGAGAGAGAAAAATCACAGGAAGAAGAAAGTTTAAAAAAATTCAAAACTCTAGCATCTTCAGATATCTGAGAAAAAGTACATTCATGAAATAAGGACAAGATATTATCGGAAAGAGAGAGAGAGAAATAAAAATATTAAGTCTTAGAAATTAAAATGATGACAGATTGAAGAGTCAATAGAAGGCTTGAAAGACACAATTCAGGAAATGGCCAAGAAAGGTGAATAAAAAAACAGAGATGGAAAGCTGGAAAGTTTGGGGAACAATTCACGATAGCCAAGTCCAAAAAATAGTGTTCATCATCAAAGAAAATGGAGGGGAAGTGATTGCAAAGGAAAGAAATTTCCCAGCATCAAAGGGCATTTTTTCCCCCCAGGACTGGAGGACATCTTTCACCCAGAACTAAAGGACGCTGTTTTCCCTTTAAAGATAAGACAAGAATGGGGAGAGGGAAGGCGACCGGGTTTCCACAGCGAGGAGGCTGTTTCCAGCACATTAAATGCAAAGAGAACAACTATACCAAGGTACATCATAATGGAATTTCCCAAAAGAGTTTTTCATACCAAGGATTTTAAGTCCAAATGGCAGGAACTACTCAAGAACAACACGGGAAGGCAGAGGCTTCAAAATTCTCAGTAGAGATGATTTCTGCTCAAGAATTATGAAGTTAGTCAAGCCGTCAGTTAAAAGCCAGGGGAACAAAGGCATTGTCAGACCTGCAAGTCTCAAAAACTTAGCTCTTCTTACACCTTTCCTCCATAAGGAACTGGAGACTGTGTGAAGCAGTGAACCAACAAAGAGTAAGTCATTAAGTTCCAGAGACCAGTGGCTCCGATACAAGAGAGGCAAAAGGAGTCTGCAGGAGAGCAGTGAAGGGGAAGCCCTAGCTGTTTGGGGGCCAAGAAAGCAACCTAGACAGAGACAAGATCAGAAGGGTCTGAGAGGAACTGACTCCAAACAGATGAACTTGGTGCATTCACTATGTGGTCGACTGAGAGATTTACAACTGGGGTAGAGTCTCAGGTTGAATATTCCTAAGTACATCCAAAATGAAGAGATTAAAAAAAAAAAGTCAGTACAGTATTCACTGTGTAGTTTTGTGAGGAAAAGTAATCAAACTACATTCCAGGGCTCCTCTGTGGAAAGTACGACATAGTTCTAACAAAGTAAATGCTGCATATTGATCTTACCAAAATTACAATACAATTACAATATTGGGAGGATGGGGGTTGGGAAATTTGCATGAGAGGGGAGAGGAGCAGGGGTAGATGAACCCGGGCTAAACTTTTTCATCAGTAGATAACCACTGAAACGTTAATTTATGTTAATTAAAGATATAGAAGTGATTGTTAACATAATCAGCTAAAGTTAAAAATACTTGCCTCTCAGGAACAAAAACTGGAGGGGGACATGCTCTTTTTCACAACAAATCTTGTATTATTCACTTGTCTACTTACATAAACTTTTAAAAAATAATTATATACAACACTTTGCCAAAAGTAAAAAAAAAAATTTTTTTCCATTTACAAAAACTGGAAGTGAGGACTCATGTCAAACATCTCACAACAGGACACGACACGTAGAAACACAAGAACACCACTTCTGGCACCTATTATGTGCCAGGCACTGTGCGAGATGCAGAAGACATTAACAGGTAACAACACAGAAAAAGTCCCTTTTCAGGAAACTGATGTTCCATAATAAAACTAAACGTAAGGGGCACCTGGGTGGTTCAGTTGGTTAAGCGTCCAACTCTTGGTTTCAGTTCAGGTCATGATCTCCTGGTTCATGAGTTCGAGCCCCACATCAGGCTCTGCGCTGGCAGCACGGAGCCTGCTTGGGGTTCTCTCTCACCCTCTCTCTCTGCCCCTCTCTCACCCTCTCTCTCTGCCCCTCGTGCCATCTCTGTCTCTCTCAAAATAAATAAATAAACTTAAAAAAAAAACTAAATGTATGACAGGATAGGAATGTATCTACTAGAAGCAGCAACACATACAGCTTGAATGACCCTGAGAAATTTCACCAGAGTGAAGGGAAAAGACCCCAGATCGCAGCAGAGTGAAGAGGAAACGGGTAGTATACCTACACAACATTTAGGGATTCTCCCTTAACAAAGATAGAGAAATGGGGTGAGAGACGGAGAGGGATATTAGGGTTGAGGAAGGTTCTTTAATTTTTAATATAGGGGTATCTGAACATTAATTCACTTATTCCTTCAGTCATTCAAAAGACACTTATTGAGCACCACAACAGTGTTCCTATGCAGCTTATGACCTACTGGGGGACAGAGGCAATAAACAAAACACACAAAGTTAATTTCAGGTAGAGATAAATGCTCTGAAGTCAAATAAAGCAGGTGAAGGGAACAGAGAGTTAACAGTGCTATTTGGGATCGATGAGTAAGGGAGGACAGCGAGCTCTAAGGGGTGGCATCTGAAGGAGAACTGAATGAAGCCCCAAGAGCAAGAATCCTAGACAGAAAAGGGTTGGGAGGTGAGAGCAGGTGGAGAGGAGGATGAGAAGAGCATTCCGGGAAGGAGGGGGACACATCGAGGGACAGTGAGGGGCCGGTGTAGCTGGAGCACCATGAGAGACAGGCATAGCAAGAAGACATGGGGACAAGGAGGTGGCGGGGGTCTTATGGTACACGGTTAGGAGCCTGCACTTCATACTGTTTGTAGAGAAGCCACTGCACCTAGTATAAAAGTATAATACAGAAGAATCCCCATGGCTGTTGTGTGAACTCAGACCATAAGGTAATGAATAGAGGCAGGAAGAGGGCTGAGGAAGTGATTCGAAGTCCCAGCAAGACATGGTGAAGGCCTGGGTTTAGACTCAGGTACGAGTTGGGAGATGAGGGGTGCTTGGGCTTGGGATAGATGCTAATGGGTCCGACATGAGGTGTGAAGGAAAGGCAGCGATCCAGGAAGACTTTAGGTTTGAGGGATTGAGCAACTGGGTGAAGTCACTGCCGAGATGATGAAAAGAGGAAGAAGTGTAGGTTTAGAAAACAAACCAGAAGTTGGTTTTGGAGATGCCATGTTTGCAAGAGTATAGCCAAGTGGAGAGGTAAAGCAAGCAGCTGAAAAGCCAGGGAGAGACAGAGATCAGGGAGGCAGATATGGAAGTCATCACCAAATAGATGGAAATGACTATCACCTAAGTAGTGAGCTGAGATGGGAAGCGGCCAGAGCACAAAGCTGTTGGCACTCCAACGTTTAGAGGCCAGGACTAGGAAGAGAAGAATCCAGCAGAGGGGACAGAAAAGACAAGCGCGGTTGCAAGCGGAATCAAAATGGAGCAGCACCACAGAAGCCATGCACAGAAAGAATTTCAGGAAGGAGGGAGTGGTCAGCTGTGCCCAGTGCTGCTAACGATAAGCATGAGCTCCGTGATCAAGGGCCAGGGCCTCCATGACTCATGATGAATGAACAATGCGCTGAGATAACATATCTTATCCATAAATGCACTCAGACTACTTAATAAACCGGAATAGTAACCCTCAGTTCATCTAGAACACCAATGCTCTGTTTCCATGAATGCCTCATCACACAGCCAGCCCTCCCTCCTTCAGGATTCTCCTGGGAAGCAACCCAGGAGATCCCCAGGCCTGAGAAATACAAGCAGCTCTCGTGGGTAGGCTTAAAAGAAATGGGGTAGCAGACCAGTGCGCACAGCAAAGAGAATCAGGTGTGCTTTGGGTAGGACAGAACCATTCCACAGGTTTCTATATTTTTCTAACTCACAGCCTGTGAGAGAAAAATTAATGAAATCATTCCACCCATCTTCCATAGTCCTTGAAACTGCAAAATATCTTCAGTTTCTGCCACTTCCGATTACTGTTTCTAAACCCCTTTTCTCCCACTATTTGTCATATGATGCAGCACCTGACTTTTTTTTTATTATTATTATTAATCAGGTTTACTAAGGTTTAACTTATTATACACGGGAAAAAAATTTACCCTAAGTCTGATGCGTTTTGACTAATGTGTAGTCATGTAACCTCCAGGACAATTAAGATACAGAGTATTTCCATCACCCCAAAGAGCCTTCCCTTGCCCCTCCACACTCAGTCTTCTCTGCTTGCTTCTGGTCCTTGGCAAGCAACCATCCGATGTCTCCCTACAGTTTTGCCTTTTCGGAATGTCATATACACGGAATCAAATCATACACAGCCTCTTCTATCTGGCTTCTTTCACTAAGCAGAACACTTTTGAGATTTATCCATGTTGTTGTCCTGGATCAGTAATCTGTTCCTTTTTGCTACTGAACACTATTCCATTGTGTGGATGTACCATAGCTATCCATTTGCCAGCTGGTGGACATTTATTTCCACGTTTTGCTAATTATGAATAAAACTTCTATAAACTTTCACTAGAGGGTCTTTTGTGGACACGGGTTTTCATTTCTCAAGTCAATACCTAGCAGTGGGGTTTCTGGGTCATGTAGCATCTAGCTTCTGTCCACTGAGAATAGCTAAACATCTACTGAGCACTTACTTTCTCTCACACAATGTTCCAAGCTCTTTATATGCCTTATGTTATTTAATTCTCAAAACAGCAAGTTTAATCAAGTTACTATTATCCCTGCCTTTTTGATGAAGAAACTAAGGCACCAAGGGGTTAGGTGACTTGTCCAAGATCACACAGCTAGTAGGCAACAGGGCCAGGCCTCTCAAACCCAGGAATCACATGGCAAAGTGCAAACTCTCAACCATTTTGCTTTGCTGCCTCCCTCAAGTCAAATGCGTGACATCTGAGAGATGAATTTACAAAATTCTGCCTGTGTTTGGACCAAAAATGGTCATTGCTGACTATTCCTTTCCCCTCTTCAAATCATGGCGATGAATACGCCTGAACTCTACACCACTGCAACAACGGCATGCCGTTTTAAAGTCAGAACTTTATAGAACATTATGAAGAAGTGCTTTTAACCATGTCACAGAAGCTTATAAATGTTAACCTATTAATGTTCAATAACAACTGTAAAGGAAGCTGAAAGTCAGCCCACTTCTACAGTAAATACTGTCCTCTGGAGACTTTTCCACTCTCATGACTAAGAGGTCCTGTTAGTAAGAAAATTACAGGGACTCTGGAATCAGACAGACCTGGATTTAAATTCTGGCTCTGCTCGGTAGTGGACAGGTGCATATATATGTCCTCGCACATAAAAGCTGGTGTGAATTAAGTCCTAATTTGCAGGGTAGTCCTAAAGATTTGATGACACAACATGGTTGAAACACTGAACACTGTGTCTTATGTGTTTAATAAATCTCCTCTCCCCCATTCCCCTTCTCTTCCACAGTATACTGCTGAGCCTCTGAAATTAGCATGATAGAGGCTGGTTCCTTAGCAAAGTTGTATCAGTCTATTCATTTTCCACCCAAATAGCAGCAAAGGAGAGACTGGACAGAAGTGCTTCTCTAAAATTTCATATTTCACCTTTAAAAAAAAGTCATGCAAAAGGTTGCACTTTATATTCCACAGTATAATCAAAAATATTTTAATATAAAAGCATTTTACATTTCCCTCCAGCTAAATGACAGCTTTTTGTTTAAGGAAGATTCCCGACTATATGGTGGCTTCACTTACCTGCTGCCACACTGCCACTTTCCTTTTTCTTAAGTTTTTTTTATTTATTTATTTTGAGAGAGAGACATTGTGAATGGGGGCGTGGGGTTAGAGAGAAAGGGAGACAGAGAATCCCATGCAGGCTCTGCACTGTCAGCACGGAGCCTGACATGGGGCTCGAACCCACAAAACCATGAGATCATGCCCTGAGTGGATAAAGCAGTAGCCTAGAAGTCTAAGACTTCAGAACGAGCCCACACACTCCCATCATTCTCTCCTGGCTGCAACGTCTTAACATCATTTTCACATTTACCCTATAACTCAGTCCAGTTTATAGTCTAGGCTCCAAAAGCTTCAAATTCTCCACATAAGCCTCAAATTCTCCGTTACTCCTGTGTGCAGCCTCCTGGCCTCTTCAATTGAAGAGATACTAGTTGCAATCTGCTTTCTGAGACAAATCTCTGGTACAGCTACAAGAATAAACACAAATACTGCAAACCTGGAAATGTTTTTCAAATAAAAATAAGACACTGACCAAGCATGACCTTAAGTAAAGTGGGATGACAGAAGACAGTTTTTTTTTTTAAATCAACTGAAAAGAATTTAATGTATGAATCCAGAGAAGCCAAAGGATTTAATTCAGCTATGCTAACAGAATGTGGCTTCTCAGAGTTTTATATGCAGTATGATAAAGGACATAACTTAATCCCTAAAACATATTTCCATGAAATAGCATTATTTTCCTCATACAACTTTTTGTCTTAAAATAAATGCCACATACTCCCTTCCACTGATGCCATACACACTCATAAGTACGTTATCCAAAAGTCCCCAGATGTTTTAAGTAACAACTTGTGAGGTCACTGAAATTTTATTTTCATTGTTATCAAAAGCCCCGTGAATTCTTTTTTCTCCCAAACCTCTGTTCTGGAAGGTAGGGATGGGGAGTCCTTGTGTATGAGATCTTGACCCACAGGACAGTGGGCCCTAGAAAAATAAATGACTTTTGCTTTCAGAAGCTATTTTCAGAAGCTAACATATAGAAATGGATTCTTGTTAGCAGTCCATGTGGACTAACTGAAAAATAAAGAATCAGGGAACCTCGACTCAACAAATTATCTGGGAGCCTACATCTTGCCAGCATGTTACAGAAAGGACGACTCCTGTCATCCCAGAGTTGACAGTCTTAGAGGAGAGCTCGAGGCGCTGTTCAAATATAAAAGAAGGGCATCTTACCCCGACTGGATGAGTGGAGAGTATGAGGAGTCAGAAAAGGCCTCCTGGAGGCAGGAACATCACCTGAAGGATGAGGAAGCATCAATAAATACAACGGACAAATACCAGGGGGTGGTGTTGAGCAGCAGAGACCCGTTGGAGGGTCAGACCTGAGTCCCAAACTTGCTCCTGCAACAACTGGGATACGACCATGTTTTTCTCACCTGTGATATGCGATGGCTAGATTATGTCAGCTTGCCTTAACCCTTGCTGTGCACCAGAATCATCTGGGGGCTTTCTAGCAATACTGGCTCCCTCCTCTAGAAATGTGGTTTCAACTGGAGGGCATCTGTGTTTCTTTCAACAGCTTTCCAGGTGATGCTACTCTGCAGCCAGGGCTGGGAACCCCTGGATGAGAGGTCTCTCATGTCTGTGGTTCTCAGCATCTAGAGCACAATAACATCCACTGGGGAGCTTTTGAAGAATCCCAAGGCAGGTTGCATGCCAAACAGTTAACCCAGAATCTCTGCGGGTGGGACCCAGGCATCTGTAGTTTTTAAAGTTCCCAGGCTGATTCCAAGGTGCAGCCAAGGTTGACAGAACCACTGCTCTAGGTCCCCTTAATACTTCCATTTCCTATTACAGCCACTGAAGGATGGGGAAAAAAAGGAAAGAGAAACTTTTAAGTCTCTCCCTCTCTTTTATTTCAAATTAAAAAGAGAACTGAATGTCAAAGACCACTGATGGATTTTAAATGGCGTTGTAGTGGGGTGCCTCAATGGCTCAGTCGGTTAAGCATCTGACTTCAGCTCAGGTCATGATCTCACAGTCTGTGGGTTCGAGCCCCATGTCGGGCTCTGTGCTGACAGCTCAGAGCCTGGAGCCTGCTTCAGATTCTATGTTTCCCTCTCTCTCTGCTCCTCCCCTGCTCATTCATTCATTCATTCTCTCTCTCTCTTTCTCTCTCCCAAAGAGAAATAAACGTTGAAAAAAAATTTTTAATAAGGTTGTAGCACACAGTAGAGTTGATTTTGGACCTGTACACAATTCATGCCGATGCAGGACAGGTAAAAAATGCCCATTCCAAAATGCTCTCAGTTCTAAATTTAAAATTCAGTGGAATACATATAAAATGACTCCATGGCGTGTTTTCTGCAATACTGAGTTAGAATTTGATTTGCATGGCTGACTAGAATATGAACATTACATTCCCTACCCCCAAGGTTACTTAAATCCACTTATTAGGGCAATGGTGAACTAAACAAACAGTAATTAGAAACACTCCAGACTACCTTTTAACTCTGTTGCTAAATTATATTTTTCTTGCACCGAAGCCCATACACACAGCATGTCCACAAGCATCACACAAAACCAAAACCTCAGAAATATTTACATTAATAAGAGCATAAGCTCCTGTGGGTCTTCACATTGGATTCTGCCGGGAAGGAAGGCCTGCTTTGGAAGAGGGCTGTTCATTACTGTTATTTCTCACATCTGGGTAAATAAAGCACTGCCCACATGTGGTTAGAAATCCCAGGAGAAAATGAATTCTCCATGGGTCTGAAAATGAAGAACACCTCTGATAGACTGCCTCATTTCCTGAAATGAGTCAGAAATGAAAGTAATTCTTCAGCAAAGAACATCTGCACCGTGGCACAGCTTACAAAATAATGCCAGATGATACCCGTGGCTGAGAGGCCGGGCCTGAGGACGGAGGGAGGGCCTGGAGAACAGGACGGGTGGCCTCGGCACTGCACTTCGTCTCAGAGTCGCCGCTGCTAGCTTCGAGGGTCTGCAAATCCAATGAGCGGCCGGTCATCTCAGTCTCAGCTGTAAATCTTGATTAGCAGTAAGACTGCTTACATTCCATTAGAAAGCTGGCCCCTCTCCAAAGGGTAGAAGCAGCCAGAAAGGATTCATGTGCCATCGTGGGCACGGAAACAGCAATTCTTACAAGAAAAACTGTTCTACTTAACTAAAAATAGTTTCTGCCTGTTCATGATTCAGATAGACCTTTCTTCCGTAGGAGGAAGGACAGCGGCGTGATATGACCTAATGCTGCCAGGGGAAGCCCCTCCTTCCACATTATTCAGGAAGGACGTTGTGGCATATGGTCAGGGGCTGGAGGGTAAGGAAGACTGAAATACCTTTCACAGCAACTAATAAGGGCCAATAAACAGGAAGGTGAAAAAAAAGGCTGCCTTTACCCAAACCGAATGCCAGTTGTTTTTATTAGGTAGCTCATCCCTCTTCTCTCCATAATGTGTATTTAAAAGGAATCCAAATCCATCATTTGTAATGGAGGCAAGGGTTGGGGAAGGTACCTAGAAACAACTTAAATGCCCATTAAATGGTCACTAGTTACATTAAAATACAGGACATATACAATGGAATACAATGTAGTCATACAGAGGGTGTGTAGATACCGAGAGATCTGTGTTTTGTGTGATACATTAAGATCAGAGAAAAAATGTACCTGGACTCCGCATAGTAAACATTTGGGTAAATATATTTAAAGAGGTTGCCTTAGTGTGGAAGGAAGGGACTAGGAGAGCATTCAATTTCCTTTTATAACCTTGAATACAGTTTGAATTATCTTTTCATGTTCTTACCCTCCCTCTTTAACAATAGGCACTAACTAGGTAGAAGGCTATTTTTGGTTTCTTCTTTTTACTAGTCTCTATATAAAATAAATGGTTATTTTAAATAGATGTTATGTGCTAAATTGTGTCTCCTCAAAATCCTGAAGCCTTAACTCCCCATACACAGAATATAACTGTATGCACCTTAAAGAGGTGATGAAGTTAAAATGAGGCCATTTGAGTGATCCCTGATCCAAGCTGACTGGCTTTAAAGAGAAGATCCAGACAGAAAGACCCCACACGCAAAGATATGCACACATAGAGAAAAGACCATATGAGGACACAGCGAGAAGGTGGCAGCTGCAAGCCAAGGAGAGAAGCCTCAGAAGAAACCAAATGTGCCAACACTTTGACCTTGGACTTCCACCCTCCAGAACTATGAGAAAATAAATTTATCTATAAACCAACAGATGAATGAAGTTCAACTAACACAACATGGGGAGAGGCACCCATAAAAGTATTTAATGTGTCAAAAACCCACAAGGTCTGCTATGATTCATCCCTTGGCATGCATCATAGCGGACAAAGAAATCGGGGCCACATTTGGTACGCAAAGACATCGGGGCTCACTGTGCCTCTGACATCAGAGTCACCCCCCTTTAAGTGGCTTGTGTCAGGAACAGAACAGGTTTCCAAACTCCCTAGTCAGGACTCCATTTGCTCATTCACTTACCATTTATGGTATTTTTAACAAGTCCCATAACTTGAAGGACTAGCACTCAAGAGATTTATTAGCGTCTTTAAAAGGCCTGGTTCATGTTCAAAAGGCTTTCTTCCTGTGCTGATAACTAGTGAAAAGGAAGGTATCACAGTAATATTATTAATTCAATTAAAAAATTAAAAAAAAAAAACAAACAACCTTGGTGCCAGAGGTTTTTTTTAAACATCCAGAAAAACAAATGACATGCCACTTTTGTGTGCCAACCTAATTTTTTATACTTTAACACATGTGGTCTCAGACCATCATGCAATATATTAAAAATATGGCGGCCCAATGCTGAAATTTCTTTATGACATTTTATAGATGTTTTACAAATTGATCTTTTCTTTAAAAATAGAATTTAAAAATCAAAGATATATTAAAATCACAGACTTTGCCTATAGAGTCTATAACAGAGAAGTGGGCTAAGATCCAGGCACATGAAAATAAGATTAAAACTTGAAGATAAATATTTGGTACAGTCAGTTCAGGCTTCATTCAGAGAAAGGTGGAATCAACTTTTGCCTTGAATGGTACAGGAAACTTTCACCAAGGGCAAATGCTGTAAGCCAATCTGGGATTAGATACATAAAAGTTAAGGAGAAGTGATGTATGTGCACATCTATCTTGCTACTAGTCTAAAGTTTTGAAGGTAAGAACTTTACCTACGATCCTAACGGAGTGTCTGGCAAATAATAGCCATTTGCAGGAGAAACAGCTGGGGAAGTACACCTTTGTGTAAGAATCTAGTGCAGATTCTTGTAAGGAGGTTGTGGGGTATAAAGTCAAAGAAGTCGGGGTCAACCTGTACACATGTTGAAATCTGGGCTTTATCCCTATGCAGTGTGGACTCTTAGAAGGTGTGTCTGGAGGAGAATGTTACAAAGAACACAGATGGGACCAGCAGTGATGTGCAGAAGGGAACAGAGGTGGTAGGGGAATGACAAGGATCGATCAATCAAGAGGTGTCAGGGGGTTAATCAGGTGACCTCTTGGGGAGGCTCAGCCTCCCAATGTGTGAAATGGGCATCATACTACCTATCTTCATAGGACTGTTATGAATGCTAACAGGACATAACACATGGCTTGATAGTAAGCATTTAAGGAAATATCATTGCTATTACATTTATCTCTCTACACTGAAAGATATGGAAGAAAATGAGAGAGAGAACAAGTGTAAGGTATTCATCTAGGGTACATCTACTTAGGCTCTCCTCAAGTGCCTTAAACAGTGATAATGGCTGTCATCTTTTTTGGAAGTGGAGTGTGCTATATTTATACCCTAGTTCTCCAGAACTTAACACATCGATCCAGTAGACCCAGGAGGAACAGATGTCTGGAATGGTCTTTAAAATCAAGACACTCGAAAATGAATTTTTAAGTTGTTTTTATATAAAAGTAACTAACAGGCTAATGCCAATCAGTTTTGAAACACTAAATTAATGGACTCAGCTATAAGTCCAGGAAAACCATTTTCATAATGAAAATGCCAACGCCTTTTTAATTAAGGATGGAATTGCCAACATAAAAGACTTAAGATAAATGACAAATCATTCCTTTCTCTCAAAAATGAAAGATCCTGATAACTCTGTGAATTATTTTGAGCTATGGATTACGAGAAATTGTTTAGGATCTAAGCTACAGGATTTTCCAACTACATAATAATCACTTCAGACTGGGGCTGACAGCCTCAGCCCAAATTTGGTGCTCTGGCTTTTCAAGTTCTTTTTTTTAATTATTGTCAGGGGGCCGGCCTCTGGTCCTATATTTAGAGTCATTAGATATGAAGCTCTACTGAAGATAATGGCACTTTGTCAAACACAAAGCAATGTTAACTTTTTTGTAAGTTTGACCTTACAAGATTTACTATACATAAAAAAGTATACGCACATGTATATAACGATGTGTATTTGTGGTAAAGCTTTACCAACTTAATTGTTATCTATCGGTCATCATAAAATAAATACATCAGAGATCTGTGTACTATTTTGATTCTCAATATTAATGATCTATTTAAAAACTATTTACTCTTTGGCCCCAGACCAGGTTTCCATATTTACTACATCACCGGAAGTTGTACTACTTAACATTAATAAAAACAAAACCCTACAAAATTACTCAAAAGGGCTAACACAAAGGGAGCAAAATAAAACATCACTGGGTACTTTTGCCAGAGCCAACAGGGACTTTCCAATAAACACCTAGGCCAAGATGAAGACGGCAGTTGGCAAACAAATTAGTAGGCTAAGACCAACACAGAAAAAGGCATGCAAACACTTCAGCAGAACGTGATGACTATTGATAGACATCAACCAACACATATATGTATGCAACACTGAAGATGAACAGCGTCTTAGAAGAAAATGGCAGAAAGCCAAATCAGGAATTTAAAAGAAGAGAAGAACTCCAAGGACAAGAACAAAGGCTAAGAAAACACGGGGCAGGTTATGGAGTAAACCACAAGAGAACTCAAGAGAGATTTCTCTATCTACCCAACTGGTTTCCTTCAGAATGTCTCTTAAGTTTTCAAAACCTCAGAAGCTTCATCTATGGTCTGAACAGGGAAGATTATATACTATCCAAAAGTCTCTTCCAGCTGATAATAGACCAAAAATTTCTGTTTAGATGATAAACAGATACTTTGTTTTTTTATATACTTTTTACTTCACAATGAGCTTCAAGTCTGCAAGTCTGAATTTCACAGAAGGAAGCCAAACTCTGTCAGCACACACATAGAGCACAGCCCTAAAGCAGGAGTCAGACCAAGGCCTTTGATGGAAGTCAATCAGCTGGACAGTTCAAATGTCACCTGTGACACTAAATGTCAACCTCAGCCATATTCCCTTTGCCCCTGTCCTCCTTAGCTCTTCCCAGTTGGATACACTCACTTCTCAGCCCCAACTCTTCATATAATCCTACAAGTCAGACATACATTTATTTAAAAAGGTCAGTAGAGCTCACAAGATGGAACAGGCAAGGGAAATGCTTGGTGGCAGCTCCCAACCTTTAGAATGGTGAAGTTTGGGTTAACAATAACCAGTGCTCCAAAAGAATACCTCTTACTTTGCTGTTGTAGTAAGTAGTTCAGTAATTCCACTTTTCAAAACGTTCATAAAATAATCTGAATGTGAACAAATATTTACACCTACAAATATCTCACAATATTACTTATAACAGCTAAAAAAAAAATCTGCTACACACTAGATCTACAATAATCAAGGAAAGATTGTATAAATTATACCTAAGTTAGGGGCTCTCTTCCCATTTGCACCCCCGGCCCCCACACTCACCCTGTGCAGGACTCCCAACTGCCCACTTCTGGCTACTTCCTTCACCAGGCTTAAGGTCCAAGAAGAAGGCAAAAACCACATTTGGTTCACTACCTTAGCCATAAAGTCTACATCACAGTGAGCACAAAAATCAGCATCTGTTGAAAGTTTGGTAGTAAATGCTTTCAAGTAAGTTATCTATGGCTGGATATTATGCAGTTTTAAGTGTGGTTTGTGAAGCATTTTTAAATACAGAGAATACCAAGGATAAAAAAAAGCTGTGGAGATGCACAGCAACGATGGTCACACAGAACAGTGACTATCTAATATTCCTGAATTACACACTCGAAGATGGATAAAATGGCCAATATCACGTTATATATATTTTACCATGATGAAAAATAAAATAATTAGGGAATGCTTATGAGGCAAGTTAAATGAAAAGGTGGGGTACCCTAGGTCTAAACGACATGAAATTACATCTGTGTTTCTAAAAGCCTAGAAAGTAGCATACTCAGGTACTCATGTTTGGTTTATCCTAGGGTGGTTGCACTAGGGGGGTGGATTTTTGCTTTATTTAAAATTTTCCGTGTTTTCCAAAATATCCACAAATGCCCATGTATAATGCATACAATCAGAAAAAGATATGGACAGCAAGCGTCAGGGATAGGAAGGTTTGCTCACCAGCAAACTCAACGTACATGGGAATCATTCACCTTGCTAAGATCCTTGATGTACTTACATACCACATTCCACCTCTGCTTGCCTTCACGGTGATCATCCACAGGCATGCCAGTGGAGGCAAAATTTGATATTTATTAGATTAGATTTATTGATATTTATTAGATTTGATATTTATTAGATTTATTTATTTGATATTTATTTATTAGATTTATTTTTCTTCTTTTTCTTTTTGCTATGCCAGAAAACATGCACTACAGATTTGCTACTCCGTAAGTATCCTTTGCCTAGGCTGAGAAATGGCAATAGACGCTTGTTTTGGACATGTAAATGCCAAACTGGAACAAACACACAGTTATACTCCGAGGCGAAGGTTTTCAGGACCTGGGACAGGCCAGGTCTCTCCTCATGGAGAATGAGGCATCCAGACAGCCTCAGGAAAACTAGACTCATTGTATCTCACAGACAAGTTAGAAGCAAGGCCTTTGGAGTCACACAGACTTAGGACTGAAGTACCATACAACATAGACTGAGGATTGCCACCTCTGATTGTCACCTTGCATGCTCCTGGCTTCAGATTCCCCATAAATAAATGGGGATGGTAATACCTACCCCTCAGGCGTTAAAATGGTATGATGTCTGTAAATCAGAGATGTTGGAAAACCCAGAGCCTGTTGTCAGGAGATGCTCAGGCAGTACCCCTAGTTTATTTTCCTTTCCTTCTTTACAGCAAGTGTCTAATCTGGAAAAGCAACAGTGTAAATGAATTGAATGTCTAAAATGACCAACTATCTATAACTAATAAAGGTAACATGATAGAGATATATCAAGATATTTTCAATAATCTTCAAATACACTCCATCGTTTCAGAAGCCCTCATGATATAGTTCAGAACAATTTTCCTGTTCTTTGTTCCTCAGTAATTGGAAAATACTAATCACTATTCTCTGTGTACTTCATACGCCTGAGACCATGAAGCGCCCCTTCAGTTCCTTCTTTGACATTCTAATTTTTAAATCTTCCATTCCTTTAAACACATCTGTGACTCCCCTGAGCCCTCCGCAAGCTCCCCACACACCCTGTTAGCTGGGGATCCTCTGAATGCCTCTGAACAGAGCTGAGCATCATGCAAGGCAACCAGCCGCCTGCTTCATGCCTGGAGTGCTGAGCTTTGAAAAATACAACTACATAATCATTATGCTTCTGAAGGTTACTTCACTTTGGGCCACAAATGAGGGTGTGTGGGTGCTCCTGAGGCAGATCCAAGTGTGACCAACAGTGCCCGCTGTGTTTGCTCCAGTAACCTTTGTCCTTTGCTTTGCCTGTGCTGACCAAAACCAGTTAGCAAGCTGACGGCATCTGATATTGCATCAGACTCAATACTGCACCAAATACCTCCCTTCAAAAGAACAGCCCGTCTTTGCAAAAGATCTGCTCCCTTCCTTGATTAGCGCTTTTACTTGAGGGCCTCCTTAGGCAAAGGATAATGGAAATCTTCAGCTGTTTGGGTTTGTGTGTATGGGTGTGTGCAGGCTAAACCATGAACTCTACTCCCTTCAGGCTAGAAAGCTCAAGTTCATTCTTCTAACAAACATGAACTGAGCCCAACACTAAATGCTGGGCATTCAAACATAAGACAGTCATGCCTTATACAAGAAAAGAGTATCAACAATTACACCGCCACAGTGCAATATGTTCTAGAACAAAGGTATAATAGAGGGTATTATTATAACTCCACAGAGGGGTAGAGAAGGAGGACCCTGGATCTGCTAAGAGTTGGATTCTAAGGATTCCAAGAGGATTCTAAGAGTTGGATAATTCACACATCGCTTTACTGGCCAGCTCTGAGGAATGAATGAGCTGACCCACAGTGTCTCTGGGGAGGTTAATGCCATTGCAGTCTTTTAATGCAGTCTATTTAATACCATTTCCTCCAAATTGCTTTGGTTACTGTATTTGCTTTCTTGTTCTCACATATTCACCTCCTTACTTTATTTTCAGAATAAAACATATGGTGCTTCCATTCTCTCCCCAGTCTTTCAACCCCATAATGTTTCCTGCCCTGGAGAGTTGCTTTGACTCTCAGGGAGAGAACACTGTAATGGCTCAGTGGGAGCAAATAAAGAGATAGGAATGAGCCTGCTTGGTGAAAGGAGCGAGAAGAGAGTGTGTGGGACTATTACAAGAAGTGCCTGCATGACCAGGCCCTCAGTGGCTCCAGCAGGTAACTGCCCTGTAGATGCCAGGGGCATGACCACCAGCTGCAGCATGAGTCAGCTTATCTGCACATCATTTTCTATCCTCCACCCCTCACTTCCCCTATTTCCTGTGCTATAATATTTGTCAAACATTTTTAAACCTTTCATTGGCCGTCCAACTGCCTGGGAAAATCAGGTGAAATTCTCCAGAAAAATTCTCAGAAGCACATAAACATAAAATATGGTATCCAACTTCTGGGGATTCACAAACTTCCGAATCACTGGATACTAGGAGGGGGCATACAGTTCAGTTTGAATATTTTTGAGCTTCTACGGTGCCAAGCACCATGGTGACCCACCTCAAACACAACTCGTCATCATTCTCCCACACCCTGCCTAGAACACCTGTACAACGTGTTCTGCCCAGGAAACATTATTCAGCCACTTAAGCATCACCTCTTGAATGAACACATTCATGAACTCTTCACCCTAATTCACCTGCCCCCAGAAGGACTACCTGCACCCTTCTTTCTGCCCTACTGAACTCTGCAGGTACTTGTATCAGAGATCCTACAATATTTACTGGCTTCGTGTATTTATCCCTTTCTCCTCCTGCTAATTATAAGCAACCTGAATGTACGGACTATAATGTAATCAACTTTTGCTTCCAGATTCCGGTAAAATCCTCATTCAGGAGAAAAACACCGCACTGAGGAAAACAGACAGAGGATCAAATACTTTCAACACGGTGCTCCTCATGCTTCATCTGATGAGTGACTATAAGCTAAATCTTCAAGGAGAAGCTACAGGAAATAAGACAAAGCCAGGATTGGACATTACAGACAGAGGAGAGAGCAAGGCATGCAGGCAAGAAACCATATGTACAGGGAGTAAGGTAATTCAGGATTCATGGTGACTTCAAAGGTAGGCAGGAAAAAGTCATAATCAATGAGGATAGAGAAGTAAAACAGAATGAGGTTATGGAGGGCACTGAATGAAGTGTAGGGGAATCTGGATTTATTGCATAAAGGTGGAAAGTCACTGAGAAATTTCTGTTTAAAAAGTGACAGGGGCACCTGGGTGGCTCAGTTGGTTAAGTTTCCAACTTCAGCTCAGGTCACGATCTCACAGTTCGTGGGTTCATGCCCCGCATCAGGCTCTGTGCTGACAGTTCAGAGCCTGGAGCCTGCTTCAGATTCTTTGTCTCGTTCTCTCTCTGCCCCTCCCCAGCTCACACTCTGTCTCTCAAAAATGAATATTAAAATTTTTTTTTTAAAAAGTGACAAATGATAGTTATAGAAAACGGAGAAAAGGTACAAATAAGAAAAATCTGTAACCCCACCATATTGAGACAACCACTATTACTATTCTTTCATCTTTATATATTATGTAAACATGTATGTATGTGTATGTGGCTGTGGTTTTCATGTTCTTTTGCCTCTGCTAATATTTATGAAGCATTTCTGAGGTACCAGACATTGTGTGAAATATACTACCCACATTCTGCCACTATGCCATTTAATCCTCACAAAAATTCTTAGAGGTGGTTCCTACCATAATGCCATTTTCAAGAGGAAGACATAGTAAAGGGCAGGGGGTAAGTGCACAAGACCATATGTACCAGAGCTGAGGTTCAACGCCAAGTTTCCTTACCTCAAAGGCGATAATTATACTTCAGTTTCTCATATTTATTCTCACACATTTATTTTATAAGATAAGTGAATCACTTTATCCAATTTTCTCAGAAAACTCCCTTTGGGTTCTTGATTAGCACTGTAGTAAACTGAAAAAAAAAAAAAAAACAAAAAAAACAAGCCTACAAAGCATCAACACTTTCCTACTGTCACCCCATACGGGGAGCACAGAAAACGCCCGGCATTTATTTCTTTTTGTAGTCTTGGTAAAGTTTGCAGTTTTCTTCCTCATAGGTTTGTAAGTGTAGGAGGGTGGCATGTTCACATAGGTTCTTTGGACAGATTAATCTGGCAATAGTATTCTGAAGAAAGATGATTTGAGAAGACTGGAAGGCTAAAATACAAAGAGATATGACCACAGTCCAGGTGAGAGAGAGGAAAGCCAAGGACCACGGTAGTGATATTTGCGAAGGAAGGGAATGGACTCAGAAACACATAAGATAGAATTTAAAGGTCTTGGGGCACCTGGGTGGCTCAGTCAGTTAAGTGTCTGACTCTTGATCTCGGCTCAGGTCATGATCTGACAGTCTGTGGGTTCAAGCCCCGTGTCAGGCTCTGCACTAACAGCACAGCACGGAGACTGCCTGAGATTCTCTCTCTCCTCTCTCTTTGCCCCTCCTCCCACACATGCTCCCTCTCGCAGAATGAATAAACAAAAAAAGAAAAAAAAATCGAAAGGGCTGGATGTGGAAAAAAAGCAGCAGCAGGGTGGTGTGAGAAGAGAGAGGTCGGAGGGGAAACTGGATGGTGATGCCATTCGTTCAGAAAGAGAACACAGGAAGACATGTGTTTTGAGTGTGTGCCTACTGGACACAGGAGGATAAGGGGTTCAACCGTGGACATTAAATCACTGAGCACATTCTGAGTGCCGACTTTATGCCAGTGCCTGGCTGAGTCCTGGGGAGTCGGCAGTCAAGCCACTGAGGTCATCACAGGACAGGTGGAGTGGGGGTAACAGAGTGAAGGAGAAAGAAGGAAGTACAGAAGGGAGGGCATCCCAGTGGAAATGGCCTGGGGGCAGGGAGGTCTCTAGAGTCGAAGAACAGGCCAGAACCTCTAAACTGCAGGTGTGAATGGGAAAGCCCTGAGAAAACAAGGGCAAGAAGAGAAGTGGACTGAGGTTCATACTCTAAGTAACACGAGCATTTTAAGCAGAGCAGAAGAAGCAGGAGACCAAGAAGGAACAATCAGATGTAGGAAGAGGGCCAAGAGAGCCAGATCACAGGAGCCAAAAGGGGAGTGGAAGAAAATAACAACCCATCTTGAGATCATATTGCCCTTGGACTTCTCGGGAGGAACGACTTTTTTTTTTTTTTTTTTTAAATTCAAAGGTCACTCGGTCTATTTTAAAAATTAAACAAAATCACATAAAAAGTCCATGATGAGGGTAAGAATTTACATCTCCTGGCTGTGCCTCTTAGAGTTTTATCCACCAGCCATATGGAGTTGATGATTAATATTCAGTAGGAAGTGAATTTATAATCAGGTGCCTGCCATTCAAATGTGAAAAGAAATGTTTTCTGCTCAGTACACCCAATAATACATTAATATATCTCCAGTTTAAAATACATTTATGAATAATTTTATACATTTTATAAATGTCCTGGCAAGAATGATAATAGAACAATCTATTTTCACTGCTACATGAAACAAAAAAGAGGAATGAAAGGTTCAGTTAATCAAGGAATTTAATATGCTTTATAATAAATATCAAACAGTCATTACTTTGGCTATCCAGAGGGTGGCTGAGGTCAAAAGATGATTATAATAGCAAGAGTTTGTGCTCATATTTATTCTCTGTCAGTTGCTTATATTTGCATAAGAAGTTTCCTCTATTCATGAATTTTTTTAACCACATTAAAATGCTAGAAATCAAATTTGTTTTTCCTGATTTATATATGGGCAGTAATAATAAGATTTTGTAATGATTAACAGTAGTAACAAATAAATGGAAAACACTAGCCCTTCCAAAGGACCAGTGCAATGACAGACAGATATGAAAATAAATGACCTTTCTAAATGTGGTTTAGAAAGCCAGGAAAGCACCAGAATCTGAAATGATTACCGCGGCAGAATTTGATGAAGCCAGGAAAGGCAAAATACTGTGGATTCTTCCTTTTTTGTCATCTTTCTCAACACTGTGCATGCATGTGCATGTGCACAAACCTACGGACAGCATCCTAATCAGAAGATGAGACGCAATTACTTCCAGATTACAGTGGAGAGACTTGGGCCAGAGGGAGATGCCAGAGATGTTCATCCAGGAGGAAGTCATGGAGTCACAATTTCACTTCTTAACTATCACCCAGAACTGGGAGTCACCACTAGGAGAGACTATAATTCAATAAAACGAAAATGACTTTGGGGTGATTCTTTCTAAATTGAGGAGAATCCTACGGTTTCATGATGGTGGTGTCCGATGAGTAATGTCCATTTCAACCTTTTCCAGCAACACTTCTGCTTTTATTGGAGGAGAGAATTCCAAGGAAGAGAGAGAATGTGATAATGATGGCTAATCTTCTCTACGTTTTCAAAGGTGAACAACAGGAAGGGCTTCCAATACATCAAACACTCAAATGACCGGAATAATAAAAGCAGGAAAGGAAGGAGAGGAAAAAGAATTAAACAAATAAATGACACAAAGTAGATACTAGAAAATTAAGAAAACCGTGGTAAATAGGAGTAAAGTCTTATTGAGCTTGGTAATCTAGACATGCAAAAACTATGAGCACTTAATTCATCAGTGTTTACAATGTAAGAGACACTACATATGGCATGTTTAAGTAACAAACTAGCTTATTCTCAATTACAAACTATGTTAGGGAATTAAAAATTTGATGACTCGGGGCGCCTGGGTGGCGCAGTCGGTTAAGCGTCCGACTTCAGCCAGGTCACGATCTCGCGGTCCGGAGTTCGAGCCCCGCGTCAGGCTCTGGGCTGATGGCTCAGAGCCTGGAGCCTGTTTCTGATTCTGTGTCTCCCTCTCTCTCTGCCCCTCCCCCGTTCATGCTCTCTCTCTCTCTCTCTGTCCCAAAAATAAATAAAACGTTGAAAAAAAATTTAAAAAAAAAATTTGATGACTCAAATCTTAATCAGGGTTATTTTAAAAAGTGATTATTTTATGGCATCGCATTTGGGTAAAAATACATAATTAAACAACAGAACCAGGAAACTTTGCTTTATGCATTCAAATATATTGAGTTTAGGGGTGTCTGGTTGACTCAGTAGGTTGGGCATCTGATTTTTGATTGCACCTCAGGTCATAGTCTCACGGTTCGTGGGATGAGGCCCCCTTGACACAAGCTCTGTACTGGCAGCCTTGACCCTGCTTGGGATTCTCTCTCCCCTCTCTCTGCCCTTTCCTGTGCTTGACTTTTTATCTCTCTAAATAAATAAAAAATTAAGAAAAATAAAAAAATATGTTGAGTTTCTTTAAGAAGAACTTGGTCATAATGCATATTTCTACCTCACTTTCAACTGATGATAACTAGTTAAGTATCACCATTTTATGCTCCCTCCAAAGTGTGATAAACACTTAATTAGCCAAATTAAAAACGGAACAACAGGGGCATCTGTGTGGCTCAGTAGGTTCAATGTCCAACTCTTGATTTTGGCTCAGTCTACGATCTCTTGGTCATGGGATTGAGCCCACATCAGGCTCCATGTGGAGCCTCTCTCCCTCGGCCCCTCTCCAGCTCATGCTCCCTCTAATAAAACAAAAACAAATTATGCAAACTAAACCGTACTAATGTTATTTCCCAAAAACAAACTTGAAATGTGATGATAGAGTTGGTTCTATAACTACAAGCAGTTGTTGGTATCAACGATGCCTTCAACAAACTTGCCCAGTCCACTGTAGACCTGTCTGCTAGGACAGGGTACTGCACTGTGGTCAAGGGCATGGATGCTGGAGTCAGATGGCCTCAGTTCAATTCCCAGCTCAGCCACTTGCTAATCATATGACTTTGGCAAGTTACTTAGTCTTTCTGTGCCTCAGTTTCTTCAGCTGTAAAAATGGGATCATAACAGTGCATACCAATCTAAGTTGTTGTGAGGAGCATATGAATGAATGTGAAGCACTTAGGAGAGCCCCGGCACACAGTACATGTTCAGTAAGGCTTGGCTTAATATTATCTGATTATAACTATTATCATCATCATCCTCATTATTATAGCTGTCATCTATTTCGTGGGCTTTCCATTCAACAAAAATCAATTCATGCCTGAGTGCTCAGGGCTAACCAATAATAATATAATACTATATTTCAGCATACCGTAATTAAAATTTAAGACCTACACATGCTTTTGGTGAACTATAAAAAGACAATTACTAGCCCCAGGCTAGTGAGAGGTAGACACAGGACTGGACCAGGAAATTCCCACGTATGAGTGTTCTGACTCATGTTGATGCTCCCTCTCACGGTGACCCCTAATTTTAGCAGGCTTTTAGCAAACTACAACAGCTGCAAAAATAAGCCAATAAATAAATAACCCACCAAGGTAAATATTTCCCCATAGATGACAGTCAAAACAAAGAAGATATATTCAAAACATACAATTATGTAGTGTTGTGGCCTAGATTCCTTGGACGCCCATGACATTGGTGTGAAACATGGCAGAAAAAAATCATCCTCACTGGGCCAAAGTCATGATCTAGCAGGCACTGCCTCCCCGGCAATAATCATCAACAATGTCCTCATCCTCCTCTCTCCCTTACTGACTCACCGTCAGGAGACGTGGACAAATGTGTTACAAATTTGGGTTTCCAGAATCCTGGAGTAACTTTTCCCTAGCTCTCCACATTATAATTCATAAGTCTTTCCCTACTGCCTTCTCCTTTCTGTACCATCCAGCACCTATTAACTTCCATGATCACTTATAAGATTGATGAGATATCTGGAATTATTACATGGAAATCTCTGAAAATCTTTTGCAAATACCTAAAGCATAAACCAAACGTTTCTAGCCTCACTGTCAGGGTTACTAATGTACAACTATGGAATGAGCAAGTTGGGGAGGGCTCTTGGATATAGTGTAGTCCAAACCTTTCATTTCACAGATAAAAGAACTAGGATATTGATGATCACTGATAACTAAAATAACAACTAACTTCGGGCACCTGGGTGGCTCGGTTAGATGTCTGACTTTGGCTCAGGTCACAATCTAACAGCTCATGGGTTCAAGTCCCACGTCGGGCTCTGTGCTGACAGTTCAGAGCCTGGAGCCTGCTTTGGAATCTGTGTCTCCCTCCCTCTCTGCCTCTCTCCCACTCAGGCTCTGTCTTCCTCTCAAATATAAACAAACATTAAAAATTTTTTTTTTAATAACAATTGACTCAAAGTAATCTAATGCATTCATGTGGCTTGAAAATAACACCTTAATTATACATTTTCATGTTCTAATATAACAAAAGGTTAACCACTGAGGTTGTTAACAATATTGTTATATCTTCTAACTTACAATCATGAACAGACTTGGGATAATATTTAAGCTTTTTAAATCTTGAGCTTCTTCCATGGACCTCGATTTCACATTTCATTGTTATTAATGGCATCAACATGCCTTTCATAAATTAGCTCAAACAACGAATAATTTTATATATTTAAAGATTTCTGAATTCTATTTGTTTCTTCTCTGCAACTAGAGCCGTGGCAGGAGGCTTGGAGGGAGATGAGAAGCAAGCTCTGGACTCCCACTGACTTCAAATGGGAATGCCCAGTAGGAATGAGCAGGAAGAGGATAATCTGTAAAACTAAACTTCTTTTCCTAAAATGTGCTCTGCTTTTAAAAGGATGAACATGTCACCTTACATTTACTAAATGGAAATCTTCCATGCTTATAGGTTTAACACGGTAAGTGAAAAGGAAATTCATAGGTAAGTAAATAATCTTACTTTTCAATTTTGTAGACTCAACTTCTATTTCTCATACATACATTTAGTTGGTGGAATCAGCCTACGAAGCCTACAAACATTTTATGGGGGTAGGGAGGGCCATGGTAATAAAGACGATTGTTTAAAATATAGGTAGCAAGTCTACAAGTGTGCAAACACTCAGAGGGATACAACCCCAGACCAATTTTAACCAGACAGTAGGTGTTATGTAAGGCCAGAGCTCATTCTGATTAGTTGGTGCCTGTATTGGCACCATATGGACTGTTAAAGATTTTTTTATTTCATTCTCGATATAAACCTGTGCCTATGTAATACTTATGCAATTAAATAAATGTGATGTTAAACAGGCCAAATTATAGAATGCTCACTACTTCCTGTAAGGATCTTAATTGAGGTTATGCCTCAATCTACAGAATGTCTACAGAACGCCTCCGGAATATCTCACTATCAATATAGTGAAGAATTTTTTTTTTTTCACAGAACAAGGAAAAGCTATCATTTTAAAAAATAGACACAATAAGCCTTTAATAAAGCAGTATTAATTATGTCAGCACCTGCAGAGAGTATGCAAAAACAATACAGTGGTAACTTTTTTCCTGGAGGAAGCCTCAACGGAAAGACACCGAGGGGCGCCTGGGTGACTGATTTGGTTAAGCATCCAGGATGCTTGCTCTCCCCACACACCCCCACACCCCCCCCCCCCCACCACACTCTCTCTCAAAAAAAAAAAAGGAAAAAAAGACAAAAAAGACATTGATTCTCAAATGAGTCAAGAATTAAAGTTCCCTATTGTGTGACGGTTTCCACGAATCTCCAAAGTTACAGAGATTATAAAGATCTTATCCTTACTGTGACTTACCTCTCAGAGCTGAAATTTATATTTACATTTAAATGTGTCAATGACCAAACCACTATATTTAAAACATAATGAAATGTAAAAAAAAAACATTAAAAAAAATAAAATAAATGCTGATTTCCCCCCACCACCTCCTTATAGTTAACACTGAGATTCACATAAATGTGAGAATTGTTTTGACCTAATAGAAGGGTAAATTACCTACTGTGAAGGCTGTTCCCAACCTGTATCCAAGTATACCGCTTTATGTAATTATGTTCTAGCAACTCTAAGCTTGATGGGCCTGGGTAACAAAACTCCTTCACAGCAGTGAAATGAGAATTTAATGAGAACACCGATTGTCAGCCAAATTTCAGCATGTGCCCCTAAGAAACAATGGAGAGATGTCATTTCTTATAAACTGCAGCTATTAAAAACAGTAGTTTAAAAAATTCCCTAGGCTTCAAAAAAACGATTAAGCGTCTTTGGAGATGCAGATATGTTTATGTTTAGAATTTTCTGACCACTTTCCTGTAATATCTGCTTAATAATTTCTTTAAAACCTTTACACCACCACCTGTTATAGTCAAGATAAATACAGGTCTCCAGGAGAGATTAGCTCAAAGCATTTCACATAACTTCAAAATTATGGAAAGAGAGGATGAATCACATCAGGCAGTTTGGTTGTTTAATCATAAATTACTGTTTTCTAACTGAAATTATTTTTTGTGCAATTGTCTATGTGCTCTGCCAGTTGATGTCAGCATTATTATCAGCTTCTTTATTTCAAGCAACCACTTATTGGAAATGAAAAGGCTGGGAAACGTCCTATGCGCTTCACCCCAAGTCAGGTCATGGAAAACGCTCTCAACGAACTGGGGCAGCCACTATGGGATACATAGGGAGGTTCCTCAAAGAATTAAAAACAGAATGATCCAGTAATTGCCCTACTTAGTATTCACCCAAAGAATATAAACATATTCATTTGAAAGGATATAATGCACCCTTATGTTTACTGCAGCATTATTTACAATAGCCAAACTATGGAAGCAGCCCAAGTGTCCACCAAAAGAAGAATGGATAAAGAAGATTTGGTAAATATACAATGGAATATTATTCAGTCATAAAAACGAATGAAATCTTGCCATTTACAACAACATGGATGGAGCTAGAGAGTATTATGCTAAGTGAAATAAGTCAGCCTGAGAAAGACAAAAACCATATTTCAGTCATAATGGAATTCAAGAAACAAAACAAAGGGGAAAAAAACAAACCAAAAAACAGATTCTTAACTATTGAGAACAGAAGGTTACCAGAGGGGAGGTGCGTGAAGGGATGGGGGAAATAAAAGATGATAAGAGTACTCTTATCTTTTTTTAATTTAAATTTTTTAACCTTTATTTATTTATTTTTTTTTTTTTGAGAGAGAGAGAGAGAGAGAGAGAGAGACACAGAGCATGAGCAGGGGAGAGGCAGACAGAGGAAGACACAGAATCCCAAGCAGGCTCCTCGCTCTGAGCTGTCAGCACAGAGCCCAACGTGGGACTCAAACCCATGAGCCGTGAGATCATAACCTGAGCCGAAGTCAGACGCTTAACCAACTGAGCTACCCAGGAGCCCCAAGAGTACCCTTATCTTGATGAGCACTGAATAATATACAGAATTGTTGAATCACTTATATTTTATACCTGAAACTAATATAACACAGTATGTTAACTGCTAACTACACTTGAATTAAAATAAAATTAAATTGGAGCACCTGGGTGGCTCAGTTGGTTAAGCGTCCAACTATTGATTTCGGCTCAGGTGATGATCTCATGGTTCATGAGTTCGAGTCCCACATTGGGCTCCAACCTGACAGTGCAGACCCTGTTTGGGATTCTGTCTCTCTCCCCCACCACTACTCACACACACTCGCTCTCAAAATAAATGAATAAACTTAAAAAGAAAATGCTCTCAAACTGTACTTTTCAAGATCTCAGTATTCTTTATATTAAACAACAATTTTAAAAAGCTTAAGTGGTGGTTGGGGGACTCTGAGCCATAGGCTGAACAAATAAAAGTTTAAAATATCAAATAATAAGCAAAGACTACAGGAGAATGGACAAGAAAGAAGGAACAGAAGGATATTAATTTTGGTCCTAGAGAATAAGGATGACTTTTCCATCTTGTTAAGAGTTTGGAAGGCTAAATTTAAAACAGCACGCTTTACACAGCACAGTTGAACAAACTTCACCATACATGGTGAACAGGACTACAGCAACTTTAAAATATCACCATTAATTCGTGGAAAGTCCTCTCCTTAGGTGGTAGAGGCTCATATCCCCTCCTCTTGAGTCTGGACAGGCCTACGACTGCTTCCTTCAATGGAGTACAATGGAAATGGTGCTTGTGACATCAAAGGCTAAGTCATTAAGAGACCATGCAGCTTCTGTGTTGTTCCCTGGAATGCTACTCTCTGAGCCCTGAATTGCCATGGGTTACTCTCACTACCCTGAGGCCAGCATGCTGAAGAGGCTGCAAGTAGGCACTTGAATGAACAGCTCCAGCTAAGCTCAGCCTTCTAGACACCTCTATCTAGGTCAGAGAAACATGAGTGAAGCTTTTTTGGACCATACCACCTGCCAACTCAATGCTACTCAGCCAAGCCCTGGCTAAATCTTTGTGTGAAATCAAGAGATCTAATAAAATCGTTGTTGCTTTAAGTCACTAAGCTTTAAGAGAGTTTGCTATGCAACACAGAGAATCACAGAATTTGAAAGGGACTTTCAAGATCTGCTGGTGAAACACTGGTTGCTTTGAGGAAACTATGATCCAAACTGGTTAAATATCCAAGGTCACTAGTTAGCAATCATGATAAAACTAGAACCCAGGTCTCCAGGCTCCCAGCTCTGTTCTTTCAAGAGTCCATCTTGGGTTTCATCAACAAACCACCTCCACCTTTTTATTGTTCTGCGTGACCTCAAAAAGTACCAGTCCATGTTCTTACAAGTTTCTTCTACCTATTTATTTAAATGTATTTATTTTTGAAAGAGAGAGACAGTGTAAGGGGGGGAAGGAAGAGAGAGAGACAGACAGACAGACACACAGACAGAATGAATACCAAGCAGACTCCACGCCATCAGCACAGAGCCCAATGTGGGGCTCGAATTCACGAAACCGTGATACCATGATCTGAGGTGGACGCTTAACCAACCGAGCCACCCAGATGCCCCTCTTCTACTTATTTTTAAAAGTTAAGGAGGGGCACCTGAGTGGCTCAGTTGGTTAAACATCCCACTTCGTCTCAGGTCATGATCTCATGGTTCCTGCGTTCGAGCCCCACATCAGGCTCTGTGCGGATGGCTGAGAGCCTGCAGCCTGCTTCAGATTCTATGTCTCCCTCTCTGCCCTCGCGTGCTCATGCTCTGTCTCTCTCTCTCTCTCAAAAATGAATAAACATTAAAAAAAATAAAAGTTAAGGATAATTCTGACCTATTTTCTTTCTTATGCCTTTATCTTAAACACTTTCCTTCAGTGGAACTAGGGAAGAATTACTGTTTGGAGAGCATGGAATAAAAGTTCTGACCAACATTTGCTGCAGTCATGTGGAAAACAGTGTTAACCTCAAACCCTATGCATAAGATTTCACCTCTTTGTTCTCTTTTCACATGAAATATCTTCAGGTAAACTTTGGTGTTACTTTCTCCAGTACTTACACAATCAATATTTTATCCCAGCTTCTTTAAAAAAAGTATGACCTTTTATTGGATCTAGTAACACAGTTCTTGAGTTTCATTTCTTTAGTTAGCTGAAATACATATTAAAAGCAACACCGAGCTTCCCAAGCCTTTTGTGTGAATGTTTACAGGAAATGTTTCAGATGTCTGTTAGGCTCCATATGAACCTGAAATTGCAGATTAATGATCTGCTAGGTAAGAAGCTTTCTCGTTAAGTACCTTAGTCTTTTGGATACCGTGTTCATTAAACTGTTAATAAATAAAAGATGACAATTCCAAAGATCAAGAAACAAGTTCTAGCAAACATTTAAAAATAAAAGTGGTTAAGATATAGGCATTCAGGCAACTAGCACATTGTAAGGATCTAAAGGTCAGATGACCACAAATGCCTGAATGATTTGGAGAATTGTCAATGTCTAACATTTTCCACCAGAAGTGGCTTTACTTTAAATTTACACGAAATGTTATCAAGATTTTTGAAAAAACAAGTTTATTACCTGATGGATGTCCTCTTCCTCCCTAAACAAAACTATAACTTTGATATCCTATCCTCCACACAAAAAAGAGACCCCTGAAACACCTCACAATAGGAATGGCTTGTCTTGCCAATAAATTTGCCCTCAGAAAAAATTTATTTTTCAAATGCATGACTGTACTCCTGAGAACTGAAAGAGTTCTATTACATTACAAAGGATTTTCTGAATTTGGAAACCTTTTATACACTTGCAGAATATTTAATAAACCAAATTCAAAATGGCAGATTGTAATCCAAAGGAATAAACAGCTCAGAAGAACTGCTCAAAATGAAATGCTGATCACAACTTAAAAAATGGTATTTGTGAACATCTTATGAACAGGATACAAATTAAGCAAATTTACGATACAGTGTACTCTTTCCTATTATCAGATAATCACTTTTTAATCATGCATTTTTGTGATTCTGTTTCTCTGATATGTAAATTGCAGCTTCAGAAACTAAGTTATTGTATTTATGAAGCATTCGATGACCAGGGTGCCTGGCTGGCTCAGTCAGTTAAGCATCTTTAAAGTGACTTTAGCTCAGGTCACTATCTTGGAGTTCAGGAGTTCAAGCCTCACGTTGGGCTCTGTGCTGACAGTTCGGAGCCTGGAGCCTGCCTCAGATTCTGTGTCTCCCTCTCTCCCTGCCTCTCCCCCACTTGTGCTCACTCTCGCTTGCTCGCTCCCTCTCTCAAAAATAAATAAAAACATTTAAAAAAAAAAAAAAAAAAAGCATTCTAAGACCAGGACATTATAGCAGTTGGGATGACGTCCTCTATCAGCCTACAATTCAAAATCTTTCAAAGCAATTTAACATCTACTCTATCATTTTGTTCTCACAAAAAGTCTCCTATGTGGTACCACTGATACATATTATTACGATTTTAGGACAACTTTTAGACAAGAAAGGTTAAGCTACATCAACAGACTACAACCCTGACTCAGGGTAACAGCTTCCAATTCTGCAGCAGACTCATCCCAAAAGAAGGAGGTATTATACAAGGTGGGTCTTATTTTTGGCTAAGGCTGGCCACATGGGCCCAAACCAAATGTCCTTGAATTGGAATAGCATTCTAAGACTGAGTCAGTGGGACCATGTACTAGTTAGTGGCACAACGCTTTGTTTAAATGAGTTTTGCCAGAGTCTTCCTCCATATTCCTTCAGGTCAACTGACTCCCAAATTCTTGGTTTTGTTTTTTTCTAAAAAGTTTCATAATCGTGAAATACACTTGCTTTATCACCTCATGTATATTCCCTACAGACACAAAGAAAATTCAGCTGTACTACTTGGTGGAAAGTTTCTAAACTGGGGAACAGAAGAGTGTAATAGCAAAAGTTCAGGGTGACTTAGCATTTCAGTTTCGTCATCCATAAAATAGATGTCCTGCCAGCTGTACGTAGTTGTATAAGAATCAAATAACACAAGTACCCTGTTAACTGTAAAGTACCACAGCCATACATAATGAAGTTATTACCATTATATACACACGTCAGAAAAAAAGTAACTCTACAGTAGTATTTATCAAACTTTTTCCTTCCATTAACTCTAAGGAGTACTGTCATATCTAAATCAGCCTTCTGCCTAGGAAAAATTAGTAGGATTTTCAAGTGGATGAAACAAAATTAATGGCAATGAGATTCTATAGATTATGAAGATTCATAATTCTCCAGTTTATTAATCAAATATTTACACTGCTCTTATCGTTCATGTTTGTACCCATGACTAGACTGTCTAGGAATCAGCTTAATGATTGAGCCAAAATTCCAATCCTGCCTTCACCATTTACTTGCCGTGTGACTATCGCAAGTCACCTAATTTTCCTGACCCTCAATTTTTATCATCCATAAAAAGGTTATTAGCACCTACTTAACTGCATTAACTATTAAACATGCGAATACATATGACATATTTATAATTATACCTGGCATTTAATATAGGTTACTCTTTTTAGGCACCTTCTTAAGTTTTTATCACTGATAGACATATAGCAGATGCCTAAATCCTGGGTTAATGGATTTCACTAGAAAGTAGGATAGAACTGGGACGCCAGTCAGTTGAGTGCAGGACTCTTGATTTTGGCTCAGGTCATGATCTCACAGGTAGTGAGATCTAGCCCCATGCTGGGCTCCTTGCTGGGTGTGGAGCACTTGAGGTTCTCTCTCCTCCTCCCTCTGTATCTCCCCTACTTGCATGCACACACACGCTTTCTAAAAATAAATAAATAAATAATAAATAACTTAAAAAGAAAAAAAAAAACAGAAAGAATAGAACTGACCCATATGAAGCCATCTGGTCTAGCCCCAGTTGAAGCAGCACTGTATCAAAGTCAGACCAATCACTGCCTTATCTATTTTTAAACATTCTTAGGGAAAAGTCTATATTTGGACTTCATCAAGTGTTTAACAATCTGTACCACTAGGTTAATTATAAGAATGAATTCCCTAATTCCACTAGGATTCCCTCTCTACCCATTTCCACAGCTGGCCTCTCTACATTATAGTCTACAAGTCAACCTTCTTTTTCAAAGCCCAGCAACCTTGGTCCCATTAGTTTTTCCTAACAGCAATATTTATTTTGACTTGAATTCCCAAGTGTAGAAATATTTCAGGCACTATATTGACCCAGGTTAAAAAAATCCTGAAGAATTCAAAAAGGATTACACTGGAAAGTACAAGAAAACCAAAAACCACAAAGTAAACTTTCAATAGGTTTCAGTCGTGGCTCCAAAGAAGGTCTCTAATTCAACAATTCTAATCGGAACTATTTATTATAAAAAGTAAATATATTCATTTTTATTCATTCATATTATAAAATTATGAAAATTGAGCCCCAGTATAAACTGAATAAAGTCACCTGAGGAATAAAATCAATTAAAGATGTACTGTGTACTTACATTCAGACAGACTTGGAAATTCAGTGCTTTAAGCTAATTTCCCTCTTGATATTTTCAGACCTAATTCAGTAACACAAGTAATGCTTATTAGGAATATTAATGTACCATATGCCATCTCTGTCAACTTAATAATCTTCTTGGTTTTTTTGACTAAAATGTCAATCTAACTTCTGGAATCCTACCCAAGAGAATCCATGGAAAACTACTATGAATAGATTCATTCTATAGCCATAGTAATTAGCCATGGGGCCATTCATGAATGCCTGTAATTAAGTTCTTGTACATATTATAATAATGTTATTTGAAATCATGAGATTTGCATAGTTTGGCTAGTAGAAACAGCTACTATTCCCAGGCACTATAGTAAGTCCTTTAAGTGCATTATCTCATTTTATCTTTATAATGAGAACGAATGGCTGAGAGAGATTCAACAACTCATTTAAGGTTACCCAACCAGTATGTATCAGAGGAAAGATTTTAATTTTCTCATGCTACCATCAGAAACCCTTCCCAACAAGCCTTTTCTACTGCTTTGTATTAGTGAAATAATTGAAAAACATTTGTGGTAACAGAGTGACAGAGCAGATTTAGCCATAACTTTTCTAGAAGGAGCTGCCAACACCACCAATTTAATGAGAGAAGAGGACTCTAAGGAGGGCCACCCAAAAAATCAGGTATTTTGTTTTTAAGACAGAGCAACAGAATATATCTGATGTCTCCAATTTTTACATTAAGAAAAGCAAATATAAAACTATTAATTCTGAATATTAAATGCTGCATTTCAGTACAGTGAACTGACAGATACACTTCGCTGCCATTTTAGTTTTGGAAGGTAATAATACAAAAGTTCAAAAGAGGTGTGTACAGTCTCCTTTGTCAGTGATGTGGCTAAAGTGACTTCTACAACACCTGCAACTCACGATCAGGATGGTGATGCAGGGATGGGCTTATAATCCCATGAGAGCTACTTGCTGAGATTTCTAGGGAAGAGGAGTTACCAGAACTCTTTCTTCCTTTGGATGACATGGTGAAAGGGAATTAACAGGTGGGAAACCACCGCTGCCACTTAGCGGCAAGTACAACGATGGAGCCAGTGGGAATCCCTGCCATGAAACCTGAGGGCAAAGCTGGGTCCTGCGGCTCAAAGTACCTCTGAACCTTTCAGTTATTACACTAATAAATTCCCTCATTATCAAGGCCATTCGACTTGGCTTTCTGTCCCCTGTGACCAAAGACTCCAAATTAAAAAAGCAACGCACACATCAAGAAACAGAAAAACAGGGACGCCTGGGTGGCGCAGTCGGTTAAGCGTCCCAGCCAGGTCACGATCTCGCGGTCCAGGAGTTCGAGCCCCGCGTCGGGCTCTGGGCTGATGGCTCAGAGCCTGGAGCCTGTTTCCGATTCTGTGTCTCCCTCTCTCTCTGCCCCTCCCCCGTTCATGCTCTGTCTCTCTCTGTCCCAAAAATAAATAAACGTTGAAAAAAAAAATTAAAAAAAAAATAATAATAAAAAAAAAGAAACAGAAAAACATAACAGCATTCTCCGTTCCTTTTCTAGTCTTCCCTCACTACCACCACCTCAGGAAATCCATTATAGCGCACACATTGTAAAGCAGGTGGTAGGCCTCAGGAATTGTCAGTGTGGTTGCTGAGGAGGACAGCACACGAAAACAGGCTTTCAGTTTCAAAGGCAGCAGTGTGGATTAACAATTTTACACCACTCTGCAGCTGACAAACCTTAGCTCATGAGATCTGTATCATAATTGTCCCAGTTTTGGCAGTTCAGTCCTTTTGGATCAAGGAACCCCTTAAGAATCTGAGGAGAGGGGCGCCTGGGTGGCGCAGTCGGTTAAGCGTCCGACTTCAGCCAGGTCACGATCTCGCGGTCCGTGAGTTCGAGCCCCGCGTCGGGCTCTGGGCTGATGGCTCAGAGCCTGGAGCCTGTTTCCAATTCTGTGTCTCCCTCTCTCTCTGCCCCTCCCCCGTTCATGCTCTGTCTCTCTCTGTCCCAAAAATAAATAAACGTTGAAAAAAATAAAAAATTAAAAATTAAAAATTAAAAAAAAGAATCTGAGGAGAGTGATGGATTCTCTTCACCAGAGACCTAGAAATACCCAAATAAATACAGTTCCCATACAGTCTGGGGACTGAAAAACTCTCCTGCCCCCAAGCCTACACATGAAGACCTACAGACCCCAAATTAAGAACCCACATAGGACCAGTGCATGGGCACTATGAGAAACAGATGTGGAGTGACCAGCATCTTTCTGATCAGTTTCTCAAAAAGGTCATCCTCTATGTCTAAAGCTCCCACAAGTCCCCTCAAAGATGCTTCACAGATATTCGCCTCTAAAAAGTCTTTCATCTACTCACCTTCTAATAGTTATAATAAAAATGAGGCAGGAATCATGAAGAACATGAACAGAGACTTTTACTATTCAAAAAATCAAATGTGATTTTATATTACTACTATATTTCCCTGTCCCATCAATTTTTAAGTTCCTGGGAAAGCTTTGCATAGCATTTATATTATACTATATAAAGTATCTGTAATTATTTCTATAAAACAAAGGACAAAGGGCCCTTGGTATAATCTCCCTTTATACACAATTCCTACGAGAAAATGAGCTTTAAGTTATTTTATCTGTACTGCACATTTCCAATGGGTAACTTGCTACAAAGGAGAAGGCAATTGTACTATGTCTGAATCTCTCCAATTTAATCAGCAGTAATTAATTATACTAAAAATTTATCTGTAAACATCTCTAATAAGACCTAAAAGCAGGTAAATTCAATCATGGCTTTAGATATCAGGAGCGAGATACGTAGAAAAATTAAATGCTTTAGTCCAGGTTGTCATGGCTAGACAAGACTGAGAAAGGGGTAGTTTTAGTTTTTCTTTAATTTTTAAAGTTTATTTATTTTGAGAGAGGAGAGAGAGCATGTGTGCACATGCAAGAGAGAAAGGGGTGGAAAGAGCAGAGAGAGAGAATCCCAAGCAGGTTCTGTGCTGTCAGCACAGAGCCTCACACAGGGCTCAATCTCACCAACTTTGAGATGGTGACCTGAGCCGAGATCAAGAGTCAGATGCTTAACCGACTGAAACACCCAGGTGCCCTAGAAAGTGGTGGTTTTAAAAGTTCAGAATGCAAATTTAAAAGATGAATTAAGGCAGGGCCTCTCAAACTGGACCAACCAGGCACTAGAACCACAACCTAATGGGGTCATTTCAAATCAGCCCAGGCTGTCAAAAAATTTAAAAAAAAAAGAAAAAAAAAAAAAGTTCAGAATGCATGGCCAAGGTAACTCCTATGTGCAACAAATTCACTCAGACTTTAAAAAGCTACAAAGCAATTTATCACAATTATTTTATTATTTAAATTGTCCCTCACTCCTACTGGATAAATTAACATGGGACACAGAAGGCACAGGTAATGGACCTTCTACCTATTTTGTAAAATATTGATTCGTATATTTTTGATACACTAGTTGCAGATTAAAAGTCAGAAGTCATGGGGCACCTGGATGGCTCAGTTGGTTGAGCATCTGACTTTGGCTCAGGTCATGATCTCATTATCTGTGGGTTGGAGCCCCACGTCGGGCTCTGTGTTGACAGCTCAGAGCCTGGAGCCTGCTTTGGATTCTGTGTCTCCCTCTCTCTCTGCCCCTCCCCCACTCATGCTCTGTCTCTCTCTCAAAAATAAGTAAACATTAAAAAAAAACTAAAAGTCAGAAGTCGCAATCGACTTTTTTCATCTTTTTAAAAATTTTTTTAATGCTTATTTATTTCTGAGAGAGGGAGAGAGAGAAAGAGACAGAGTATGAGCAGAGAAGGGGCAGAGAGAGGGAAACATATCTGAAGTAGGATCCATGCTCTGAGCTGTCAGCACAGAGCCTGACACAGGGCTCCAACTCACAGACTTCAAGATCATGACCTGAACCGAAGTCGGATGCTTAACTGACTGAGCCACCCAGGTGCCCCTACAATCAACTTTACTGAAAGACATGTGAAACACTGTAACCTTACTTATTTCATAAAGTAAAATTTTCAGAAGGGAACTTTTCTGAATCCATTCTGAAGAGTTCATAAAGCTTAGTAAAACAAATGACAGTGGCATATGTTCGCTCTAGTTGCACAACAAGCCTACAGTTCACCTAAGCAGAGCATTTACCATTTTTTTTCCCCTTAAAATTTAAACCGGATATCTAGGTTCTATCACAACAAGGTTAGGGCTGTTTTGCCTGTGCAATCACTTAGAACTGATTTCCCTCTCTGAAGGATTACAAGATCTCTCTTCCCTTCATATAGTCTTTCATTTCCCAAGATGGGCTGGCCAGGTAAAATGAGAACTTTAGTTAAGATCTACAGTTTGGAGCCTGCCTGGGAGGAATGAAGCCTGACTCAAGGGCAGACCAAGGGCCTGGGAATAAACCCAGGGCAGGAGCCAGGAGGAAGGCCACCTGAGAGAGGATGTGGTAACCGAGAAATGTAGAGACAGGCAGGCTAGTTCAGGAACAACACCAGCATCAGGGAGAGAAGGAAAAAGGCAAGACTGGTGGTTCTCCTTGTGATTCCCTGCACATTTTCAAATATTGGAAATTCTGAATAGGGGCCTTTTTTTTTTTTTTTAAGTTGTGTCTGTACAAGATTGAGAAAATATCTATTTCCCATGCTGAATAACAGGGAGGGCTGGCTTACAGCCCTCCTACCTGAGAGTTAGCTTTGCTCAGATACCCTGCTGCTCAACTAGGTCACTCCCCAACCTTGGGGAACTGCTTTTGAATAGAATTGTTTACTTGGAGGCACAGATTTCTACTATGCCCGGGAGGCGGTTCTCTCACATTCCAGTAAACACTTGATCTTTCTTATGTGTCAGGTTGAAGTGAAGTCTCCTATCTCTTACTGTAGGAAACTTTATCCCACTCTTACAGCCCCCCTTTCAGCAGCCATGGCAGCATAACTAAGTTAGTGGCATGAAAATAAACAGCACTTTGTTCACAATTTAGGGCCTAAGATTTAAGGTACCACTAGTATAGCAGCTAAAGAAGAAAACAGAAGTAGAGCTTGAGTCATTAAATCTGGGGATACAGGGATGCCTGGGTGGCTCAGTCAGTTAAGGATCTGACTTCATCTCAGGTCATGATCTTATGGTTTGTGAGTTCTAGCCTCGCATCAGGCCCTCTACTGTCAGCACAGAGCCTGCTTTGGATCCTCTGGCCGCAGCCCCTCTCTGCCTCTCCTCTCCCACACCCCACCACCCTCCCCACCCCCACCACTCAGGCTCTCTCTTTCTCAAAAATAATAAACAAATAAAAAACACCTGGGGAGACAGGCAGGCCATTACCAGGGTCTGTACAAGCACGGGCAGGTAGCACCCCCCAGGGAGTGAGGAGGCCTTCACATCCAGGGAATGAAGGCAATTAGATGACACTGCTAAATAAGACAGGACCTGAAGAATAAAGAGACTGGGATCCTAAGCATGTTTCTGAGATAGGAGTTTGGGCAACTGGGAAAAAAAGACAGGCCAAATGATCAAAATGGAAAAACAAACACAAGGTTAGTGCTGGGCTGCTACTAAATGCTGAAGTTTAAGATCCTTCTTGCCTAGAGTCAGAACTGGTTGCAGAGACTGCTGTTTGGCTGAGCCAGGAGGTGGAAATCAAGGGGGTGGGGAGTGGGGTCTGTGAAGGCTGGAATCCAGGCAGAAAGCCTGCTTTAACCCAAGCCGTGAAGATGACTAACAGTGGAAACCAGGCCCAAGAAATCATGAGTCATCCTTAAGGGAAACAACGTCAGCGTCAATAACTTCTCTGGGAACTTGGAGCACATGCACGCAAACAAATATTTGGAATCTAATATCTTGTACCAACATTGAACCACTCCCTCATTTTGGATAGGTCACCGTTACTTTTCTATTCTCAGAGCTTTTCAGTTACCAACTGAGGCTGATAATATCTGTTTGGAATATTTTTACCAGTCAAAAACATCAATAAGAGCTGACCTTTGGGAAAAACAAATGACTACACCTGAACTCCTTGCATGGAAGGAAAACATCCACAAAGAGTCCACTTTGGAATGGTATCACACTCATCAGTAAAATCATCAGTGGGCTAATGCTCAGAATGAATGTGCATTCTTGTTGCACAATCACAACACAGCAATTAAAATCTAAATTTCTATAAAATGAGATATGAGTTACTTTTCCTCACACATTCCTTTCCAACTTAAGAAAACATTTGCTCATTTCCTATCACGGGCAAGGCACTGTGTGAACTGCTAAAAGAATTATAAAAATAACTAAGACCAAAAAAATACTTGACATTAAAGACAGAATTAAAAGGTTAAGAATCATTAGGCTGTCACCTATGAGAGATGTACTGCTTCACAATTTAATTCAAAATGTTTTTCCAGATATTCTTATATGTAAAATATATTGGAGTATGACTGATACCCACAACATGAATGAATCTCCAAAAATAATAGAAGTCAGGCACACATTCTATAGGGTTTCATTACATGCATGTCAAGAACAGGCAAACCAATTTATTGTAGAAGTCATTCCGTGTTCACCTGGACTGGGGGAGGAAGGCAGGACTTGAAAGAGCAAAGGAAGTGTCCTCTATCTTGTTGTGGGTGGTGCTTATAAAAAGTATGTCAAAAGTTAGCAAGCTGGACAGTTAACTATGCATTTTCCTGTCTGTAAAATATGCCTTTTAAATGTTAAAAAAATATCACAGGACTAAACAAACATTAGTAAGAACGGAGGGCTCAGGTAAAAGCATGGCAAAGGGTTAATGGTAGTATCTCTTCTACTTGATCTCTGTGGCATTTATAAAGAAAATATTCCCAATTTGGAAGGAATGAGAGGCAATGGCTAAAACAGTTTAATAATGCAGTCACAGTGCCTGCTGGACTTCAGTCATGTATGAAAGATCCTAACACATAGAAGAAACAGGATTTTTAAATAGTAAATGAAAACAGCATTCACATCCATTTCTTTCTGCCCTAGCAACTGAAAACAAAACAAGTTTTCATTTGCATATTCCCTATTACTTACTCCATTACCAGGGTACTCGCTATTTACAGAGAAGGACTTGTAGAGGGTGATTCTCTGGTATTAGGATTTCTCAAGAGGAAAATCCCTGAGGGAGCACACCAGGGTTCCTGTGGGGCTTCCCCACCCTCACAGAAATTCTGATTCATGTCTCAGGGGCTTGGTTAGAACTCCCAGCCAAAGTCAGTCACTTTGAATGAGTCACATCCCTTAGCAAAGCAGGGCAGGATGGCTGGAGAACCAGTCCCTGGCTGAAAATCCAAGAAAGGTGTTCTTTGCTAGCTCCCTGACCCATTCCAGTCAGGAGAGGAAAAGGTGGAGCACGGGGGCGGGGGGGGAGGGAGATGTACCTGCACCTTCTTGTTCCTCCTCCTCCTCTGTCAACACAGGGAAACTGCGCAGAATCGCTGCAGCCCAACCTCTCAGCCCCTTCTTTAACTTAAGAAAGGGAGAATAGCGTGCTAAATTGAGCTATAAAGGAAGAATTAAAGGAACTGGGAGTGACCTACTGGATTTTGTGGGTTTCCAACCCAGTGCTAATAGTTTGGCCAATGTACCAAGAATAAAGGGGCACAGGACCAAACAGCAACAAAGTTGCTCGCTTTCTCAAGTGCACTAACAGCTGTAGAAATCAGTAATGAACAAAGCTTCCTCAGGGAAGACTGCCCCAGCACAGCACAAGTGGAGTTGTGAGCCTGAAAACATTTGTGGTGTTTTACACATTCATCTAATGTACATCTTGAGCCTTCTCATAGACCTACTTTCTGAAGATTCCAGTCTAAGGCCATGTTATTTTTAGAGTTATGAGAACAACAGCTGCACATGTCATCCCCCAGTGACGGCAACTGGCTTTGGAAACACCCGAGTCCTGTTCTCAGCTGTGCCATCCTGCTTGAGTCTCTTTTCACAATCTTTAAATATAATTTGCTGGTAATCTGTAGGCATGTTTGTCTTCCCTGCCAGTCAGCCTACTCATTGAGGGCAGAGGCCATTTCTGGCTTGTGTACTGCTGAATTCCTAGCACAGAGCATAATGCCTGGCATGTAGACGGTGCTGAATAGACATTAGGTAAATGAATGGATATTTCTGCAGGCATTTTGGGGCTTTATTTTATCACTTACTAAAAAACAAGCTTCGGGGCGCCTGGGTGGCGCAGTCGGTTGGGCGTCCGACTTCAGCCAGGTCGCGATCTCGCGGTCTGTGGGTTCGAGCCCCGCGTCGGGCTCTGGGCTGATGGCTCAGAGCCTGGAGCCTGTTTCCGATTCTGTGTCTCCCTCTCTCTCTGCCCCTCGCCCGTTCATGCTCTGTCTCTCTCTGTCCCAAAAATAAATAAACGTTGAAAAAAAAAATTAAAAAAAAAAAAAAAAAGAAAGAAAACAAGCTTCATTAAAGATGGAATTTTTTTTTTAATTTTTTTTTAACGTTTATTTATTCTTGAGACACAGAGAGACAGAGCATGAACAGGGGAGGGGCAGAGAGAGAGGGAGACACAGAATCTGAAACAGGCTCCAGGCTCTGAGCCGTCAGCCCAGAGCCCGACGCGGGGCTCGAACTCACGGACCGCGAGATCGTGACCTGGCTGAAGTCGGACGCTTAACCGACTGCGCCACCTAGGCGCCCCTAAAGATGGAATTTTATCTAGTTCTGTACCCTCCAACCTTTTAAATAGTACATGACCCACAAGAGGTCTTCAGTAAATATTTTCTGAATTAATAAAGATTGCGAGAAGAGATCAATCTAGTGCTCTGAGTTAAATGAAATCTCTATGCACATGACTTTTTAAAAGAGCAATAGTCCTGATTTATGAAGACCACTAGTAGCAAATTCTGCAATCAGCCTTCAAAGGGATTTTTGTATGTGTGCCAAATAACTTAGCCAAGATTGTGATTGAACTCTTCAAAATAAGTATCCTGGAGTATGAAACAAGCCACTAGCCACAGTTTAGGCAACTGTAACTCTCAGGAAAACCATGATTACCCCATTGCTCAAAAGGCATTTGCTGTGTTGCTTGCCCTTAGAGTAGATGACAAGGCCTGTTAGAAATGTTCACATCTCCTCTGTGATTTGTAAGCTGCAATGTACTCATTATAGAAGTATGCACCCCACAGGTACTATATACTATTTAAATTTAAACAGATGAAAGAAATATGGGACAGTCTGGCAATCTTCTGGATGGAATATAGGTTGAAATCCATGGGCAATAAGAACTGCAATTCCAAGTGCAGTAACCAAAAGATGAAATTTTAACTTTAATTGGAAAGTCAATTCTATCAACACTTAACTATAAAGAAATTTTAACTCTGGTTGGGGATAAAAACAGCCTTCCTGGGGTGCCTGGGTGGCTCAGTTGGTTGACATCTGACTCTCAATTTCAGTTCAAGTCATGATCTCAAGGTGTGGGATGGAGCCCCACATCAGGCTCTGCACTGAGTGTGGATCCTGCTTGAGGTTCTCTCCCTCTCTCTCTCTCTCCCTCCCTCCCCCCACCCCTTTGCCTTTCCCCCTGCTCACACACTCATGCTCTCTCAAAAAACAAAACAAAACAAAACAAAAAAATAGGCTTCCTCCTTTCATCTTGCTTTGGTCTACCCAGATGAAATGGCATATCTAATTTTTTTAGGGCTGATGCTGCTGGAAGGGGTCTGACGGGGTTAAGTTCTGACAACTGGATATAGGCTGAATCATTCCCAAACCTCAAAAACACAAAAAGAAAAATGTTATTTCATATACCTATTTTGCAAATTAGGTAAGGATTATTTTATTTTATATCACTAAATTCAAAACAATTCAAACCATAAAGTTAATGATTTCTTCGTGTGCTCTTGTCTTCAGTTGTATCATTTTGCTCTGTATCATTTATATCTTAACAGTTTTTATTGACTTCAAATTTTCTAATAATACTTAATGAAGAGAAATTTTAGCCCTGTGGGCAAATTAGACATTTTAGAATTTCTCCATTTAAAATAACTGACCATTCAAGTGATATTACATATTTTAAAACTACATATTTTATTAAAGGTTTATTTTATCAAAATTTCACATGCTCAATATCAAGAACACCACTCTTTAGACTGTAATACAAGATATTTTTAAAATCTTAAGTTTGCTAGATTAAAAAATGTTCTTATTTCTTTCACATTTTCTCTAGTGTAAAGACTATCAAAGTAGCATTTAAATTTCCATTATGAACCTTTATACTATATTCTTTTACCTTTCTTACTAAAATTATATACATTCCAAGGGATGATACACTTATATTGTGACACTTACCTACTGGAAAATCTAACTTAAGTTACGCCAGTCATTTTTACTGTATTTCCCCATTTTTGGTTGTTTTTTAATGACTCTATTGTTGGTCTACTATGTGCCAGGAACTGTCCCTTGTCCTTTCATATACAGTATATTAATATATTTAATATACTAAACCTTCTAACAATTCTATAATATAAGTATCATTCCCCCTTCTATATTATCTCTATGACATTTTTCTGATCTGGAAACCAAGGCTCCAAAGTTATAAAGACCTGTCCAAGGATCAGCCTATATACAAGGGCCTATGTTTCCAATCTAGTCCTTCTCTAATCAGTATGTTTCGGGGTGCCTGGGTAGTTCAGTCAGTTAAGCATCCGACTCTTGATTTCAGTTCAGGTCATAATCTCATGGTTTGTGAGCTCAAGCCGCACGTCAGGCTGTGTGTGGACAGTGTGGAGCCTGCTTGGGATTCGCTAGCTTGCTCTCTCTCTCTCCCCATCTCTCTGCTTCTCCCCTGCTCACGCTCTCTCTCTCTCAAAATAAACTTAAAAAAACCCTCAACAATACATTTTTATTATAAAAAATAAATATCTTTCATCAATTTAGTCATTTAGTAATAATTTACTGATCTCCTGGCATGTGCCCAACGCTGTGCTGCTCAATGAGGGGACAGTTCTCAACATGCTCACAGTTTAATGAAAAAGACAAAAACAGGGGCACCTGGTGGCTCCGTCAATTAAGCGTCCAACTCTTGGTTTCAGCTCAGGTCATGATCTCGCAGTTTGTGAGTTCAAGCCGCGCATCAGGCTCTGAGCCGATAACGTGACGTCTGCTTAGGATTCTCTGTCTCCCTCTCTCTGCTCCTCACCCACTTGCTCTCTCTCTCTCTCTCTCAAAATAAATAAGTAAATAAACATTAAAAAAAAAAAAGACAAATACAATGAGCTATATAAATGGAAGGTACAGCCTTGGGAGAAAGGTTAAAACCTCTAGTGGAAAACAAGAGAGGTAAACCTGGGTTGAGATACGAGTAAAAACAGCTATCCATAATATTGGCATCATTAGCATCTAATTATGGAGGCTTTCAGTGTGTCAAGTATCACAACCCTACAAAGTTAAGATTTTTTTAATTGTGTCATTATTGACACAGTCACCCTAGAAGTCAGTTCTAACAGTAGCTCCACTGTGCAGAGGGGAACATTATGTTAATCACTCAAGGTCACACAGCTAGTGAATGACTGGGCTAGAATTTGAATCACCTCTGTGTAAAACTGAAGTGTAAACGGTAGGGGTCTTTATCTCTGTGCAAGCCCATCTGTCCGATGGGAACACTGGGCCAGAGGTCGAACACAGGACTCTAAGGAGAAGGATGGTCAAATGAGGAGCAGGAAGAGGAGCCAATGGAAGATAAACAAAAAGGAACACAGGCCAGCAGAGAGGCCCATTTCTTCCTCACCATAGACAGCCACGGTATGAGATGCCAGTCCACACCCTCAACCAAAGTAAGGCAATCTATAACAGATAGATGGCAGAAGTAATCTTTCAACATAGGAAAGAGTCATCCTTTTCTTTTAAGCTCCAGTATAATTACCTCTAATCAAATTTAGGTTTTCACCTGTAAATCCAAAGGCATGAAAAGAGCACTTTTGGGGCACCTGGATGGCTCAGTCAGTTAAGCTTCTGATTTAGGCTCAGGTCATGATCTCACAGTTCATGAATTCGAGCCCCATGTTGGGCTCTGTGCTGACAGTTCAGAGCCTGGAGCCTGCTTGGGATGCTGTGTTTCCCTCTCTCTCTGCCCCTCCCCCCTTCTCAAAAATAAACATTAAAAAAATTTTTTTTTAATAAAAAAAGAAAAAAGCACTTTCACCTGATCCCTAATACCTAGACTTATCCAGGGCTTTGAGGGGAGAGGGTGGATCCCTCAGACAGGGAAACAAAGGTCCAGGTCTCTCCCGTTCCCCTTCAGACCCACATGGATGTAGCTTCCCAAGGCATCCCCAAAACCATCAGAGAGTGGGGTTTGGGTGTGCTGGAATAACAAGGTAGCTGAGAAGGTCCTCGCTCAGGACACAAGGTCATTTCCAATTCTAAAGACATTTAGAAAATGAGGGGCCAATACTGACTGCCTGCATATACAATGGTCAAGAACTGGGGTGAGGGCAATGGGAAGGATATAGAGTCAAAAAATTTTTTTTAATATTTATTTTGAGATTGAGATGGAGGGGAGAAAGAGAATGAGCAGGGGAGAGGCAGAGAGAATCCCAAGCAGGCTCCTCACTGTCAGTGCAGAGCCCAACATGAGGCTCAATCCCATAAACTGTGAGATCATGACCTTAGCCAAAATCAAGAGTCAGATGCTCAATCTACTGAGCCACCCAGGAGCCCCATGTCAAATGGGCTTTTAGTATAAAGTCAACAACCATGCCCACCATGTGCCACATGACTGCCCTCCCTTCACTGAATGGAGAACATCTCTGAGTGATCTTCCATGTTTCCACATCTCAGTAGTAGTACCAGAGTCATGGAGAACCCTGACCACTGAGAATCTCATCATTGATCTTCCTCTCCTCTGTTCTACAATATTCAATTGGTAATAAAAGCTATTTACTTCCTACTTAAATGTCTCCTTCCTCACCTACAGCACATACAATTATCTGGTGACACACAGGAGCACACATACGTGGGCTAGAACTGCCTGACAGCAATTAGAGAATGGGATAAGCCACAGGTACTCCCGATGGAAAAACAATTCCTAAATTTATGAAGCATTTACTGGGAGCCTACTAAGTGTCAGCCCTTAGGATTTTTTGCTAGGATTCCCTGAGAGAATTTGGAGGACACTGTCCATCTGTCTGAAGATCTGTGAGAGGAAAAAACACACACAATAACTATCTCTTTGCAGAACCCACATGCTATTCTTCAACTCCTTTATCTTTAAACACATGTGCCTGCAGCACAGCCACTGTCATGATCATCCTTAACCTGACACTTAGTGGGCATTTTCTGCACGCATAATGTGACACAAGCAACACAGAACAGACAGCAATGTTTATGAGGAAAGGACTTAGAGATCTCTGAGGTTAAGGGTAGCCATTTCTTACACTGGAATTAAAATAAAATAAAATAAGATTATCTTTTTTAAAAAATTAAAACAGTAGCCATTTCCATGACTGCTTTTAAATATATGAATTCATTATGATGGTGACACTGTAAGTGCCACTCATGGAGTGTGACTGGAAATACCTAGCACTGTACATATACCTTGCATCCTTCTAGCAACCCCATGGGGCTGAAGAAACAGGCTCAGAAAAGCCAAGAAACTTGCCTCAGGCTTGCAAAGCCAACCACAAATTCAGGTCTTCTGACTGCCAGCCCTTCCTTTCCCACTCCCCATTTCTCTTCTCCTGATCTCCCAACTCTGCATCAACACTGCTTTCACAAACTCTCCCTCCCCCTGCCCTCCTCTTCAGGGATTCACTTTCCACCCTTTCTCTTTAAAATCTCTTACTTTTCCTAGGTAGCATCTACCATCAGTCAATTTATGCTATTTCTTCATTATTTGTATCACTTAGAAACAATAGTCGGTCTTGTTTGTTGATTTTTCTTTTATTACTAAGAGGATCGGGGGGGACTGGGTGGCTTGGTCAGTTAAGCCTCCGACTTTGGCTCGGGTCATGATCTTATAGTTCCTGAGTTCAAGCCCCGCATCAGGCTCTGTGCTGCCAGCTCAGAGCCTGGAGTCTGCTTCAGATTCTGTAGCTCCCTCTCTCTCTGCCCCTCCCCCCACTCACACTCTATCTCTCCCTCTCTCCAAGATAAGTAAACATTAAAAAAAATCTTTTTTCTTAAAAGAGGACCTTTTACACAAATTAAGCATCTAAGACTTGTTTATTTAATAAGTAACAGTAGGAAGAAATAAAATGATACAAATGAAAAAAATTATTGTATAATATACCTATTATATATAAACTTGTAAAATAATGTTAAAGGTCTGAGTTCTATATGTCAGAAGGGTGTATAATTCTTGTTTAGAATTTAGTTTTCTTAAAATCTAAGCACAAATCAGAGAAAAAAAACATACTTAAGGTTGTGTCTATATAATGCCACGAGAAAAATTTTGCCATCATTTTGTCTGTGCCAAGCCAAAGATTATTTTTCAAATATCTAGATAGAATGTCTGGAGAAATTGTGATAAATTCAATTATACAAATACAATCTCAGTTTATATAAAACAAGCTTTATAAACAGGCCTATGATTTGCATAATTGTACTATGCACAAGAACATCTATTTGCACGCCTGACCAATGGCTAACGTTCTGCCAAGGTTAAAATTAAAATTATAAAAAAGATAATTTTAAAGATCCGTATCCTTTTCCTTCCAATTTCAAGTATTTGTATTTTTAAATAATGTGGGAAACGGTAGAGTTTCAATGTCCTAGATTACAAGCATTAAATATAAAACAACATCTGGGTTTCACCAAAGAATAGATTTTCTTTCATTCGGATTTTTACCTACTGAATAACTGCCTGCAGCTAGCTCTCCCAGTCAGCATTTGGACCCGTAGCCAGAGCAGTAGTAAAGACCATGGCAGAGAAAGTTGCCTATCAACCCTTCGACTAGTCTCCTATGCAAACGTTCCATCTGATATTTTGGCTGAGGAGTATCTGAATTGCTCTTTGGTACACATCCACAATATGCTATTGTTGACATTTGCATCCAGTATTTCTTCAATAGGCTACTTCTTGGGATGGAGTCTAATTAATTTTAGTTGCAGTATTATAAAGCAAGGCAAAACTAAAGGAAGAGCAGTAATAATGATAACGACTTGAGAGAATCACTTGATTGCATGAAATTTTCACAATCTCTGTCTTTACATGAGTTACCAGTCAAGAAGTACATTTCCTTGGTTGAAAGTAATTGGAAATGATGTTTTTCTGTTCTAAAACTGGTGATTTTTCCACAGACTCAGGCCTGTATCAAAAAGCGGATCAAGCTGGGGCGCCCAGGTGGTTCAAAGGGCTGAGTGGCTCACATAAGAGCTCTGCTCAGGTCATGAACCTGATGGTTCATGAGTTGGGGCCCACCATCAGGATCTGCGCTCACAGCATGGAGCCTGCTTTGGATCCTCTGTCTCCCTCTCTCTGCCCCTCCCCTGTGCTCTTTCTCTCTCAAAGATGAATAAATGCTAAAGAAAAAAAAAAGCAGATCAAGCCTTAATCTACAGCATACAAAGCTTCCATTAAAACCTTAAAACCAGTCCCTCAGCAAATGTTTGTTGAGTATCTACTATGTGAAAAGCATGATATGCAGGCTGTGAAGTACAAAGGTAAGACAGCACTTCTCCCTCTAAGACTATATAAGCTTTACCTTCAGATGTATGATTGAATCAGCTAGAATACAAAACACAAAACTGATAAGCACCGATAACAGAAGAAAACCTCAATTATTAGCTGGAGTAGAAACCTTTATGAAAATGTAATCATTTTAATCTAAAATGCTACAAACACCCTTTGAAAGTTTAAGACCAACTTTTAACTTCAAGCTAGATTGCGAGATTCTTAATAATGTATTATAATCTCCCTTCAAGAATGTCAGAGTTTAAATATCTGACAGAAACCTTCACAGGAGCCTTTGGTCTACATTTACTGGTTTCCAAAAGGAAAACACACACACACATACACACACACACACACACACACACACACACACGGCAATCAACATAAATGACTATTGAAACTACTGGATAAAAAAGAAAGGAATGTCATGTGGAACTTTTTTAGAGCTGTGTTTGTGTCAGGTTTAAACAACAATGGGAATTATAAAAGGAGACAAGAAACCTTTTGGAAAGCAATTCTTGGACTTGAAAGTTAGAACACATAAGATAAATTGTGACTAAGGACTTGAAACTGAAAGTAACAGGTTTATAAAACAAAAAAAAAAAGGACAAAACTATACTCAAAGAAAAAAGTATAAGGATAGTTTACTTTGTTTTGTTTGTTAACTATCATTCTCCTGGTAGAGAATATAATATATATCTATGATCCCTTTGCCAGAGCAAATAAGGCAAAGGTAGCACCAAAGCTTACTTTCTAAGAAATCACATTTAAGAATGCTGGAGCCACACTGTCCTAGCCCCAGCCCCTTATCTCTTTCTCATCCCTCCCAGGGCTGGTATCTGGAGTCCCTGCAGCGAGAATCTCCTTGGTACCACCACTACCCAGGTACACATCTTGATTACAGCATTAATCACAGACTTACTGCAATTATCTATTCATGTCTCTGCCTCCTTCTGAGATAGTGAGGTACTGGTGGGTCAAGGACCCAGGAACCTGGCAGAGTAGGTACAATCAACATTGTTATAACAGATAGTAGGGAATCTCAAAGTGCCATGGAAGGGAATTCTACTAGAGCCATAAAACCACTCAGCAGAATGTTAATCAAATTATTTAAAAAGAGCAATTCACTTGATTCTTTCAATAATGCTTGGCTTGGCTTCTACTCAATAGCAAGCACCATTCTAGGCATGAGGGACATAGCTTGGAACACAAAACACACAAGACACCTGCCTTCAGGGAGCTTATGATATGTTAGAGGCAGGTGAGGAAGAGAAATTGTTTTTTAATTATAGCAATGAATGTCTACAATGTTTGGGATATTTTGCATGATCTCTAGAAGGCTCAGATGACCTAGTTCCAATGCAAGAAATTTACACTCTAGCTGTGCAGATAAAGATAATGAACAACAAAGACAAAATACAAAGTGAGTGCTGATTGTGTAGCACAGAAAAAGAAGGGGTGCGACAATTCATTAGTGGGCACTTTGGACAATGAAGATCAGTAACAGTTTTCCGGGTTTTGGAACAGCCTCCTCCTGAAAAACAGAGGAGGTAAGTCTGGTATTACCAAAGAAAGGAATTGGTCTGAGCTAAAGCAGAGGGGAAAAGTATTAAGACTTGCTGGAACAATAGAAGTTCCCCCCCCCTGCACACCTGCCACCACTTTCTACCTAATCACTCAGCTGAAGTCTAAGAGTCACGATGTTTCTGGAAGCCATGGGTCTGATGCCTCGGAGATGTCACCTCTTTCCTAAACTCTCAGACCACTCCCCTCTATTCCCATGGCCACTACAGGCATTTCCAAACCCAACTGCTAGAAAGACTTACTTCTACAATGTCCCCTCTCCAATCCCATTTTCCAACATGCTGCCAGGGAGATCTTTTCCTAAGGCAAATTTGATCCCATCACTCCTTTCCTTAAAATCTTTCAGTAGCTCCAAATCCTGAATCCTTAAAACATACAGAGGCTTCTTCATGGTGTGGCCCCTGCCTGCCTCCCTAGCCTTGTAGCGGCTGCCTTCCACCACAGGGAACTATGTGGAAATCCAGACTCTCCTTCTGCTATGCCACTGCACCCGCCTGGTCCTTCAGTACCCAGCCCAGCAATCTCTTCTGTGAAAATGCCTCCCATTATCCTCCCACAGCTGTGTACATACCTCAGTAATAGCACTTCCTGCAAGTGACTGGTTCCATCGAACCTACTTCTCCACGGCCAAGGGGTGCAACACTTATTTTTAGTTTCCCAACACCCAGCCCAGCACCTAATCCTGGACCTGGCACAGAAAGTTTTCTCAGTTAATACTGACTAAGCAAAACTGAGGCTAGGACCACATTTGTAGGTGATTAAGCAAACTTTATAGTGAAGGGATAGAAATCATGAAGAAGTCTCTGTAAAAATGCAAAAGCGAAAAGGGAGACAATGACACTTGAGAGATACAGCTGGACCATCATCACTCGGAGGTGATGGGCTTCTTCCTACAACTCCCCCAAATCAATGACATGACCATCAGCTGTGGGGATCAGAGAGTTAAACTCTATCATAAACAGACGGGGATCCCAAAGCAACCAGCCAAGCATCTAAACAAAATCTTTTTGCCTGAACTACATGACTTATTCCTGAGAACACTTTTTCTCTCTAAGCGAAGTCTGAACCATAGAAATGCAAAAGCAAAACAACCACACACATACGCAAAATAAAACAGCACACAAAATATCTACATTTTGGCCGTAAAAGAGTTTTCTGTCACTTTCTACACGAACAGGAAGAAATGTTGCATTCTACTCACTGATTAAAGGCCGGGAGGAGGGAGAAAGGCAGCCAGGAATGCTCTTCTGCACACCAAGTGCACAAAACCTGCCTTGCCATGTGATCTCCACCAGCATGAGTGAAATAAGGGCTAAAAGTCACATATTTCCTGCCACCAGTGCCCAGGGATCACAACTGCATTCGGTTGCTGGAGCTGATTTAGAAAATAAGTGGTCTTTTGAAAAAATGCTCTTATACCAACAGGCTGCCTCATTCACAAACCTCTGGGACCAATTTCTGGTGGCAAGGAGTTAAGCAAATATGGAAAAGACGCTCATAGTAACATTTACCATCTTTGATTCTTTAGACAGGTTCGTGTCAAACAAGGAGGTAATCCTTACACTTAAAGCACTGAATAGTGCTTTAAAGGTAAAGGTAAGCAGAAACCCACTGGCGGGGGGGGGGGGGGGGAGCCCTAAGTCCCAGTCCACTACAGGAACACTTCCATATATGTATGTAAAACATTCATATGATATAACCAGGGACCACATCTAGTTTAAAAAGATTCTCTTTTCATCCTTTGTAAATTAGCTGATGATAAATGTTTTACTCAGGAACTATGTCAAAAATAACTCTATTGTTCTGAATTATAAAGTTAATATTGATAGAGGGATTACGTAGAAATCTTCAGTACCTGAGTGGATTTTAAATTATACAACTATCAGTAATGACAAGTACTAGGAGAAAGATGTCAACAGCTTAACCATAGTTCTGCATATGAAACTAGGGGCACAAGTTAAAATTATAATCGTCATTTCACCACAACCTCCCCTAAGTTGAAAATTACAATTATAATGGGGCGCCTGGGTGGCGCAGTCGGTTGAGCGTCCGACTTCAGCCAGGTCACGATCTCGCGGTCCGGGAGTTCGAGCCCCGCGTCGGGCTCTGGGCTGATGGCTCAGAGCCTGGAGCCTGTTTCCGATTCTGTGTCTCCCTCTCTCTCTGCCCCTCCCCCGTTCATGCTCTGTTTCTCTCTGTCCCAAAAATAAATAAACATTGAAAAAAATTTAAAAAAAAATTACAATTATTTTGTAAAAGGCTATATACCATCAGCCTACTTCTAACCTTTAAAAAAAAGACTTACCTGTTTTACAATGTCATAAACTTTCTTTTTTAAAATTTTTTTTTTTCAACGTTTATTTATTTTTGGGACAGAGAGAGACAGAGCATGAACGGGGGAGGGGCAGAGAGAGAGGGAGACACAGAATCGGAAACAGGCTCCAGGCTCTGAGCCATCAGCCCAGAGCCCGACACGCGGCTCGAACTCCTGGACCGCGAGATCATGACCTGGCTGAAGTCGGTCGCTTAACCAACTGCGCCACCCAGGCGCCCCATAAACTTTCTATTGACATGGTAAGCATTTCCACTTGATATAAAATCACTGCAATCCACATTGAGTTTGTATAACAAACAAAAATTGTGGAGACCTACTTAAATGATATCTGTTGCCTAACATAAAATAATGTTGAATTGACCCCTACACACAGTAAAGTAATAATATCAGTAGCCCACAGAGGGAGGGGTGATGGAGGGATAGAGATACTTAACTTTCTAAATATTTTTTTTAAATTTTTTATGTTTATTATTTATTTTTGAGGGAGAAAGACAAAGCACAAGCAGAGGAGGGGCAGAGAGAGAAGGAGACACAGAATCTGAAGCAGGCTCCAGGCTCCCGAGCTGTCAGCACAGAGCCTGACGCGGGGCTCGAGCTCACGAACCACGAGATGAACCTAAGCTGAAGTCAGATGCAGGCACCCCGAGATATTTAACTTTTTAAAACATATTTACTGGTTGACTTGATAGAACCAGCATAAATTACATCTGTAATTAAAAAAATAAGGGGCACCTGGGTGGCTCCGTCGGTTAAGCGTCCGACTTCGGCTCAGGTCATGATCTCGCGGTCCGTGAGTTCAAGCCCTGCGTCGGGCTCTGTGCTGAATGCTCAGAGCCTGGAGCCTGTTTCAGATTCTGTGTCTCCCTCTCTCTCTGACCCTCCCCTGTTCATGCTCTGTCTCTCTCTGTCTCAAAAATAAATAAACGTTAAAAAAAAATTTTTTTTTTAAATAAAAAGTAAAAAGAACCAGCACACCTGGTTGGCTCAGTTGGTTCAGCAATGGACTCTTGATTTTTGGCTTAGGTCGTGATCTCATGGTTCCTGGGATCAAGCCCTGAGTTGAATGCTGTGCTGACAGTGTGGGGCCTGCTTGGGATTCTCTGTCTCCCTCTCTGACCCTCCCCTGGTCATGTGCGTGTGCTCGCTCTCTCAAGTAAATAAACTTAAATAAAAATAACCTATTGCCACACACTTAAGATAAATTTTATGATGCCTCATCTGGTAAACACAGACTAGACCAAAGTCGTTTTTTCTAAACTGAGATCTGTTGATGGCACAGTGGAACAAACAAAGGTCAGAGTCTCTTATTTCAGTTACCATTTGGGTTTTTACCCTATTTATTCACAATACTCAGTATAAACAGTGATGATACCTCACCATAACAGGCAAGAGTATTTTCCTATGAAATGGACTGTGCTAGTTTACTGTAACTTTTTACAGTCTGCTCCTATGATTTATATTTTTATGTAACTATGATTTACCAGTAAAGTCTGTTAAATAGTAGCATTATATATTATCTGACTGCTGGTGACCAGGTGGAAAGGGGATTAATCCACATAGGTCTTGCAAGTCAGAAAACCTGGTTTTGAATCTTTACTAGCTATGTGAAAAGCTAGGCAGATCAACCTGTGAGCTTCAGCTTTCTAATAAAAAAAACACTACTTGCTCCCTCCATCTCAATTGAGAACAATTATGCTAAATCGTGGAGCATAAGCTCCTCTATTCAATTTGTTCCTCATCAACAAGGAAATTACCACGTTCTCTTGATTTAAGTGAACAATACCTATAATAGCCAAGATATGAAAACTGTCCATCTATAGACGAATGGATAAAGATGTGTTTGTGTGTGTGTGTGTATATATAATAACCACCACCAGCACCATCCTCAACCTCCTCACCCTCGCATGTGGGCAATGGAATATTATTCAACCATGAGAAAGAAGGAAATCCTGCCATTTGGGACAACATGGATGGAACTTGAGGGCTTTATGCTAAGTGAAGTAAGTCTCACAAAGACAAATACTTATAGGTGAAATTGAATGGTGGAGGGGAGAAGATGTTGGTCAAAAGGCACAAACTTCCAGCCATAAGACAAGTCCTGGGGATGAAAGGTACAGCACAGTGGTTATAATTAATACTGTATCATGTAGTTGAAAGTTGCTAAGAGAGTGGACCTTAAATGCTGTCACCACAAAAAGGAAACAGTTACTTGTGAGTTGATGGAGGTATTGGTTAAAGCCATAGTGGTAATCATTTTGCAACATGTAACCGTATCAACTCAACGTGTTCTACACTTTAAACTTGCAAAATATTCTATGTAAATTGTAGCTCAATACAGCTGGAAAAAAAATAAAATGATAAAAAAAATAAAATGATAAAGAAAAACCACACCTAGCTCCTAGAATTAAGTTACTTCTAAAGTTGTTATTAGTGAAGAATAGGACTTCAGGATCTGAGCAGGAACTGTTTCGCTTTAAACTGATTTGGCGTGCAGGAAACAGACTCGGAGTCGCTGAACAGACCAGCACGGTAATTTAATTGCCAGTCTTCTGGAGAGACCCAATATGTCATCATTCCCTGACAGTGATGTTCTCCCTGCTCCTCCAATTGTTTTCCCCTTCCCCACCTCCTCCAATCCCTTTTGTTTGTTGCTGTAGTTATTTCACTCTTAAACAGCTCTCCCTTCGTTCCGTCTACAACTTCTAAACATTTTTAACTCAAACTAGAAATGATACACCCCAGGCTTGCCCCACCCAACCACTCCCCACCCCGCCAAGCGCCAGGGCCCTCTGGACTTGCAGGAAATGTTTAGAGATCCCCCCCAGCCCCACCCCGGACAAGGGCTTCTTCCTCCAATCACTTCCCCCGCGGGCTCTGCGGCTGAAAAAAGGATCCCGGGCTGCCACCCGCGGCCACAAATCAGTTACCGAGGCGCCCCACCCTCCCCCCAGAGCAGCTCCTTGCTTTCACTTTAAAGCGGATGCAGGTGGGTCACACCCCTGCTCTCTGAACGGGGCCGGGTCCCCAGTGCAGGTTCCAGGCGAAGGAAATGACCCAAAAGTTGCCGCTTCAGAGTCCACAGACTTCCCCGTATCCAGCACGAGTGCTCAGGCGCTGCGTCCGCGGCCCGCCCAGATCCTGCGGTCGGGGGCCCGTGCGCGCCCCGCGCCTCCCGGCCTCCACCGGGCGCCGACCCGCTGAGAGCCGAGCGGCGAAGCGGCCGCACTGCGGCCCCGGGACGGCGGTGCGGGCTCCCACCTCCCCGGCGCCCGCGGGTCCCCGCTAACCGCCCCCGCGCAGAGCGCAGCGCCCGCGCGCAGTCCCCAACTTCTTCCGGCCCCGGCCCACGCCGGAGAACCCCCCGCTCACCGATATCCCCGTCGTCGTCGTCCTCCTCCTCCTGATCCATTTCTAGCAGAACGTCCCTGGTCATCATTTGCATGGCTCCCCCAGAAGGCGGTTCCGAACTTGGAGCGAAGTTGGGGGCCCCCGGGCTCCGGAACACCGCGGCTCTGGCGGGGCCCTGCGTCCCGGCGAGGACCGCGGGGTGCTTCTGGCTCCCGGCTCAGGGCCCGCAGTGCCCAGCCCGCGCTCCTGGAAGCCAGCCGAGGCGGCCGCCGACCCGAGCCCTGCGCCCCAGACGAACCACTCGCCAGCCGAGCGGGGCCCGGCCACTGAGCATGCCCAGTGAGAGAGCCCGGGCTCGCTGCGGAATGATTAAACTTCCCCAGGGTTTATTGGGCTCTCAGAAGGAAGTCGGGACGCGAAAAGGAGTAGTCGGCGCTAGCGTTCTGCCCGCGAGTGACCTCGGGGAAGGGCGGAGGGGGGAGAGCACACGAGGGTGGGAGTGGACAGGGTTCCCCGAATTCTGCTCTAAGGTCATATATGGACACATACTGGGGCTTGCTTTCTTTGACGTGGGTTACTGCCTCTGCAGTAAACGCCACCACGTCTCAGGTGAAGAACCCTGAAGATGAGCACGCCAGAACGGGGTTAAAGGCTCCGTGGAGCCAATGGAGGATCTTCAAGCATCAATTACTCTGCTTCCAAAGTGAGGGAACGTGTATTCCACGGGGGGCAAGGGAGAGGGAGATTATACAGGAAAGAGGCAAACTCGTAGAGAATAAGCAACAGAAGAAAAAAGACAAAGAGTGAGAGAGAGGGCTCTAAAGAAGCGTGTTCACAAAAGGCAGGAAGATTTCCGCATAAAGAGAGGTAGGAGGCGAGAAAAGCGCCCCCTACCCCCGCCCGCGGGAGCACACGCAGGGAGTGGTCGCAAGAGGATCATCCTGCAGCCCGTTTGGACCATGAAAGCTCAGTCCTCCGTATCAAAAATGCAAACGAGGCCAAAGAACGCGACAATGGTTAGGTGCAAATTCTAAGGCGGGGCGGGGGGGGGGGGGGGGGACTATAATAACCAGAGGAAACAAAGAAAGTACTAAAGTAAAGTTGAGGCAGAGTGGAAGAATGTATTCCCGGAGACCAAAGGAAGCACTAAGACAAATACAAAGGGGTTTCTACTTTTAAGACACACGGGGGTACTTTGAACTGCAGGTTTCTGGGATTGTGAGTCTGCAGAACTGTTTTCAAAGAAGCTGACGAATTCAGATGGGTCCATTTTGACTTGTCAAAAGGGCTAGAAGTTATATTTGAGATCCTTGTTGCATTCATTGTCTAACACTTCCCATAGAAACTTGTTATATTTTTTCCACTAATGTAGCAGAATTATTATGATTATTATGATAACACTAAGTCTACTGTGCATCATATGCTCCCATATACTTATTTTTTGAGTTTCTGTATGAAAGAAATAAAGCATTGAGAGCAATCATAAGTGGAGAACAGCCATGAATATGCACCATAAGGAATGTGGAAATTACTTTTAAGAAAATATCCAGTATCTGAAGGGGGGAGGGCTGGGAGAATAAAGAAGAAAAAAAGAACAAGAAGGAGGGAAAAAAGAATGTTTTCTCTTAGTCAACTCTCTCCCCAAAGCTTTATGGGACCTACTAAAGTAGAAATTCCCGACACATTTTAGTGACATGATCAGTTATCACAATTTCCATTTAACAAATGTGTACATAGTGCTTTTTATGTGCCAACCATAGTGTTTTTAATGTTTTATAGTCATGCATTTAATCCTCATAACAACCCTAGGAGCTATTACCACGTTTACTCAAACACAGGATGACTGAATAATCCAAAATCAGTCACATATAGGAAGTAAGTGGCAGAGCTGGGGTTCTAACCCAAGCATCTAGAATCTGGGCTCTTGGCCATTTTATAAACCACTTCCAGAGACATTCTGAATCCGTTAAAAAAAAAAAATCACTTTTTTTTCCCCCATCAATTGTAAGCTTTTAAAGTCTCATCAACTTTGTGCTATAGTTCTCTCCCCAAATGGTCTGGTTTGTATGGCCTAAGACTGCTCAAATTCCATTAGTAGTTATAAAACTCTTGTGGTGGATTTTGTAACAGGTCCCATGAGTCATTTGAAATTCTTCATAGATTTTAGGGTTTACATTTTTGGTGCTTTATAAATGTTGCAGAGAGACATTGCTGGCCTTATATGTAAAGGTAACTGTTGTTGCTGGAAGGGAAATTAATTATTTACTTAGGTTACCTATGAGTCGATCATTGGTAAATTCCATTCTTTCATTCAATCTATTTTATTTCCTGTAGCTTCTCTCATGCAATATTTTTTTCCCAACTGAATAATATATGCTTCAAACATAATCAAGGTAATAGGCCTATGTAAGAACCACACCCTTGACCCTGAAAAACTATCATTATGTTGTGAATAGTTAGTGAAATAAAATGTGCCTAATAATATGTGGCCAGGTTATTGGATTTGCAAAGCTTTTCCAAATCAGGGGAGGTAGACCAAGTATTTTCTCCTTCATTGGTCTTCTGATTAATTACAACCTTTGCCTCACCACAGGATGCCCTTTCTCTGCCCATTTCTTAAATGTTGTTGCTTCTCTGGCTTTGATCCTGTCCCTTTTCCTTCTCATCTTTCCCTATTGAAGTCATTCAGTCTTACAAATTTACCATCTTTTCCAAACAGGGCCAGTTTCATGGGCATAGGAACAGTTCCATTACAGAGGTTCCTGAGCTCAAAGGGACTTAATGCTTGGGGTCTTAATGCTCTGTGGTTGCCAGCTTAAAATTCTTAATAACATTATCTTTGAATTTTTGTTTTATATCTGGAGTTCAGTGAGACAGAGAAGTGTGCTAGTTCTCATACAGTCCTGCCCCACACTGACTCTCTGTCTCCCAGGGATAGGGTCTCAGCCTTGCCCACGCTCCTTTTTGTCCTACGCAGGACCAGGACCACTAGCACCAAGAGGACGTAGGCACAGGCATAGGGAAGGTCGGGGTCATGTGCGTGCATCCATGGTGTCGTAAGCTGGGGCAGATGGCAGCTGTTCCTGCCCTAGAGTGGCAGTGCCACAGTGCACCCGCTGGGTGACCAGCAAGAGTGAGCCTCTTGCCCATCCTCTACCTAAGGGCATCCTGCATGGAAGTTGCAATCTCTTGGAGGGTGTCCCTTTAATGTGGTTTGGAGCCTAGAGTCCATGAGAAGGGGAGATACTTGGTTCCACTTCCCCACCTTCAGCCAGGGCATGGTCTGTCAGTCCTACAAATTGGTGGGAAGGGGATCTGGCAGCTGGTGGACCTCATGCGCTCTTTGAACAAGGAACCCTGCAAATTTTCATTTGCACTGGGCACTGCAAATTGTATAGCTGGTCCCGATTTCAAGGTCTTTGTTTCCAGCCCAGATCTCTCTTCTGTGTTGCAAATGGTATGCTTGGTTGCATGCTGGATATCTCCACTTGGCTATTTCTTAGACATTTCACATTTAGTGGGTCCAACATTCAATGTATAATTTCTGCCCCAATCCTCTTTCCCAAAATTTGGGAATGGCACAAACTAGTTACATAAGCCAATAATTTGAGAATCATTTTGACTTCTTCCTCTCTGTTATCCCCCATGTCCAATCAGTTACTTAATCTTATTACATATACCTCCCAGATATCACATCCTGTATCCACTGTTGCTTTGGTGCATAACTGCATAGCATGACATTTTAGCTAAAGAATGATGGAAGTAAGAGATTAAGACATAAAACTATCTAAGGGAATTAAGTTTTAGGCAGAAGGGAAAGCAAATGCAAAATTCCCAAGGAGAACCAGCAAAGAGGCTCAGTAGCTGTGGTATAATACATTTCTACCAAATTTAGCACCTCACAGCAACAAAAAACAGGCATCATCTCACACAATTTCTGTGGTTCAGGAACTCGGGAGCAAGGTAATCAAGGGGTTCTGGCCTAGGTTCTAACTTGTAGTCACAATGTCGGCCAAAGCTGCAGTCACCTAAAAACTTGACTAAGGTTCGAAATCTGCTCCTAAAATACTTCACTTTTGAATGGTGCTGCTTGTTAGCAGGACCTCAGTTCCTTCCTACACAAGCCTGTCTGTAGACCACTTGAACATCCTCATGACACAATCCTGTCTTCCCTGACGCAATGACTAATGCAAGAGAGTGGGCAAGATAGAAGCCACAACATCTTTTATGACCTCACCTTGGAAGTCACTCATTGTCATTTCTGCCACTAGTGACACAGGTCAATCAGTTCTACTTCCTGTGGGAAGGGTGTATACAAAAGCATGAATACCAGACACAGGGATCATTGGGAGCCATCTTGGAGGCTGTTGGTCCACTATCACTGTTGTATATATCATTCTTCATTCTTAGTTACTGAGAACAAACTATGCTGGCCACTTTCCTGGGTGTTGGGAATTCAATAGTAAAACCAAAAAGCAAAAACAGACAACATCTCTGCCATCATGACTTTCCACTCCAGTGGATAGAGACAAATAAGTAAGTACATGTCAGGAAATGATGGGTACTAGTGAGACAAATGCAGCAGGGCAAGAGTCATAGAGAGTGATGGTTGGGAGAAGGACTTTATAATGAATTGTTAGGAGAAGACTCTCTGATAAGGTGATATTTTAGCAGAGATCTGAAGAAAGTAAGGAAAAAACATGTAAGTCCCTGAGGAAACAGGTTTTTTAAAATTTAATTTATTTATTTTGAAAGAGAGAGTATGCTCATGCAAGGTAGGGGGAGAGAGAGAGAGAGAGAGAGAGAGAGAGAGAGAGAAACCCAAGCAGGCTCCACACTGTCAGCACAGGGGCAGATGCAGGGCTTGAACCTACAGGCCTGTGAGATCATGACCTAAGCCAAAACCGAGAGTCGGATATTCAACTGACTGAACCACCCAGGTGCCCCAGAAACAGAGTTATAAGAAGATGGAAATGCAAGTGCAAAAGCTTAAAGTCTTCAAGAAAAGCAGAGGTCATGGTGACTGTAGCATCGTGATGGAGGAGGTGAGTGATAGGAGGTCATGGACGGCAGAGGAGGGGGCATACGGCAAATCATTTTTGGCCATCAGAAGGACATGGGCTTTGATTCTGGATAACATGGAAAGCCTTGGAAAGTTTTGACTACATCAGTGGCATAACTTCTATTTTAAAATGATCTTTCTGATGGCTACAGTCTTCTGGACTATAGAAGAGCAAATGTAAAAAGCATGGAGGCCAGTTAAGAAACTAATCTTTTAGGGGCACCTGAGTGACTCAGTTGGTTAAGCGTCTGACTTTGGCTCAGGTCATGATCCTGCAGTTCATGGGTTCAAGCCCCACCTGGGGTTCTGTTACTGACAGCTCAGAGCCTGGAGCCTGCTTCGGATTCTGTGTCTGCCCCTCCCTCGTTTGTGCACTCTCTCTCTCTCAAAATTAAATAAACATTTAAAAACATGTTGTTTTTTTTTTAAAGAAACTAGTTCTTTAATACAAGTAAAGGATAATGGCCTTGAACCAGAATGGTAGTGGTGGGTGTGGATAATAGGTATGTTTTGAAATAAATTTGAAGAGTGTCTGAGGTACTGGATATGAGTCTGAGGGGGAAAAAAGGGAGTCAAGGAGTCAAGGGACTCCAAGATTTTGACCTGAGAAACTGTGAAAATGGAGTTGCTATTTTTGAGATGTGTAAGACTACAGGAGAGTAAGAGGGCGTGGGAGTTTGGTTTTGGACCCATAAGTTTGAATTTGTTGCTAGACATCCACATGAAGATGTCCAGCAGTCATGGTCTGGAGCTTGGAGGAGAGATCTGCACTAGAGAGAAACTTTGAACTAGCCAGGACTGCATGGAAGGTTAATCTATGTAAAGAGATAGGATCCAAGTGTTGAGCTCTAGGACTTTGCCCTCCAACACTTGCATTGGGAAAATGTGGAAAAACCAGTAAAGCAGACTAAGAAGGAAAGTATGTCCAGTGAAAAATGAGGAACAGGAAAGGGTGAAGTTTGGTTAATTTTTTTTTCAAAACCAGAGGAAATGATCTTCTATGTCAAATGACTCTGATAAAGTGGCTTTATAAAGACTGCAAATTCTTCTGTAGCTCAAATAGCATTCTTTGAGTATGAAGAAAATTTGTCATTGGATTTAGCAGTGGGAGGTAATAGGTGACATAAGCAGTTTCAGAGGAGTGTGATAGGGGACAAAAGTAGTTTTTACAACATCACAAAGCAACTCTCCAATTCTCAATGGACATTGACTGGGTTTCCTACAGTAAACTCAATTCTGGCACTGGAGATAGCATCAGATCCACAGGTTAAGAGTTCAGTCCCACAAAACTGTCTCTCTCTCTCTCTCTCTCTCACACACACACACACACACACATACATACACACCACTTCAGACTCCAATCACAAGTCTTGGTTGTCACCTGTGCTTCTGACCAATTGGTTATAGATTGGAGGTTCCCACAACCCCCAACTCAGATTTGATTAGTTTGCTAAAGCAGCTCACAGAACTCAGAGAAACATTTACTTACATATATCAGTTTATTATTAAGGAGTTTATAAAGGGTACAGATGAACAGCCAGATAAAGAAGTCCATAAGGCAAGATCCAGAAAGTTTCTGAGCACAGGAGCTTCTTTCCCCAAGGAACGGGGGTGTACCACCCTCCTAGAACGTGCATGTGTTCACCAACCTGTAAGTTCATCAAATCTTGTTAAAGAGTTTTTTATAGAGTGTAATCTGCAGCACCCTCCTACCCCTTTCTCAGGGACCAGTGGGTGGTACTGAAAGTTTCAACCCTTTAATCACTTAGTCTTTTGGATGACCAGCCCCATCCTGAGGCTATCTAAGGGCACTACCCCAAGTCACTTCATTAGTGTAAGCCCAAAAAGGCTCCAAATGAAGGACAAAAGACACTCTTATCACTTAGAAAATTCCAAGAGTTTAGGGAGGTTTGTACCAGAAACTAAGGACAAAGAGCAAATGTATTTCTTGCTATACCATGGGTTCACAGAAGAACAAAGGAAAAAGAAATGGTAAAAATGACTATAGACAACTCTTTTGAGAATCCTTGAAATTCTTTGAAACCCATGATCTCTAGACTTCTATACTCATTTCCATTTGGATTCTCATAGGCAGCTAAAATTAAATGTCCAAAATCAATCTCCTGATATTCTTCCCAAACCATGGTCTACCAATAATCTTCATCTCAGATGATCAAAATTCCAACCTTCTGATTGCTCAGTACCCAAAGCCTGGCATCATCTTTGATTTCTCTCTTTCTTGTACATTCCATATTAACTCCATCAACAGATCTATTAAAATATATATATAGAATTGGACCATCCACACCACATTCCCTACTAACATCTCATCTGTGACATCATCCTCTCTTACTTGGATTGGTTTTCTAAATTCCTTACTTCCACCTCTGTCCCCCGCACAGTCCATTCTCAACACAGTAGCTCAAGTGATGCTATGAAACCATAAGCCAGATCATATTCTTTGCTCAAACCAGCAATAGCTCCCCATTTGAACTGTAGGAAAATCTAAGGTATTTTGAAAGCCACCCTATTTAAATTGCAAAATCTCCAGAGCTACCCCAGATGACTGTGCAAGATGTTTACTGTACACAGGTGCCTGGGCAAGGGGAGTAAAATGAGGCCTGATAGCTAGTTCAGCCTCTACCCGCCAAGCCACATGCTTTGGTGAAAGGTCTCTACAGGCTTCTACACAGGTTGTCAGGAACCCTGGATACCACTACACATGTACTCCCCTTCCTTCTTATTTTGCTTCATTTTCTCCTTATTACCTAGTTCCCTCTTATATACTACATCATTTGTTTACTTACTCTCTGTATTATCTGTCTTCATCAACTAAAGGATAAGCTCCATGAAAGCAAGTACTTTTGTCTTTTATTACCATATCCCCAGCACAGAGTAGGTACTCAATAAATATTTATTAAATTGAATTGAATTTTTCTGTAAAGGGTAGTAGATAAATGCAGTAGTAGATAGAAGGGTATGTAGGGCCTACAGGAGGTATGTAGAAGAGAGAAGGGAAAATTGCTGTCGAGATGTCCTTGGGTAGGTAAAAGTGATGAGTTCCTGTAAACTGGAGATAATGGCTGTAAAAAGCAGGATAAAATTGTATCATGAAAACCATAGGGAAAATATAGTATTTGGATATAGATGCAGGCATATTGGCAGGTGTATTGGTAGGAGCTGTGGAAGCTGTCTTTTTTTCCCCAAAATGTTTATTTTGAAAGTTTTTAAACATATAGAAAAGTTGAAAGAATAATGTAACAGACAGCTATACATCCATCCAAGCTTCAACAGTTGTGAACATTTTGCTATATTTGATTTATCTATTTGTCTCTCTGTATATATTTCATTGAACCATGTTAATGTCACAGACTTCATGATATGTCATCCCTACATAAATAACATATTCACATAAAAGAGATTTAACAATATTTCCCTCATATCAACCCATTCCATATCCAAGTCTCAGAGAGTTTAATAGTCGGGTTTTTCATACAAACACCCAACCACATTTCACATACTGTGATTGGTTATATTCCCTGACTTTTTTTTTTTCCCAGTGACTTTGACTTTGACTTTTTCAAGAGAACAGAGCAGCTGTGGATGATTTCTTCTGCTTACTACTGTTTTTCAAAGTCTAGTATTTCCTGTTAACTGGAAACATTTTAGTAAAACATTTTTGGCCAGAATCTGTCATAGAACATGCTGTGTTCTTCATGTGGCATTACAGTAGGAGGTGTCCGCTGACAGACTGTCCTACCATTATTGGTGTTAAGTTTGATCGCTAAGCTACCTGGGGAACACCAGATCTTTCCATTGGGTTGGGGTTCAAAGCTGGGCAGTGTGACTCCAGCATCTGTGCCTCTAAACATTTGCTGTTGTTGAGATAAATTTCCAGGCCCCAAATGAAGCCACTCCTGTCTGGGCTGTCATGTCAGCAAACCAAACTTTTGTGTTCCTATAAATGCTCTACTTGACCAGAAACACAGGACAGTTGACCCTTGAATAGCAAGGGGGTTGGAGTGACAATCCCCTCTGTCTGCACTGCTGAAAATCCATATATAACTTTCGACTCCTCAATAACTTAACTACTAATAGCCTACTGTTGACTGGAAGCCTTACTAATAACATAAACATTGATTAACACATATTTTGTATGTTGTATGTATTACATACAATGGTCTTATAATAAAGTAAGCTAGAAAATATTAAGAAAACTGTAAGAAAGAGAACATGCATTTTACAGTACTGTACTGGATTTATTTTAAAAACCCACATATAAATGAACACACATAGTTTAAATCTGTGTTGTGCAAGGGTCAGCTGTACATCTACTGAGCCAATCCCCAAACACCAAGAAAACTTTGGGCTCCATATTTATTTCCTCTTTCCTTCATCTTTTTGAATAAGGTCAGCTATGCAACCCAAGTCATTCATAATCTCTTTCTGCACTGCCACTTCTAATGCTCTGCAAAACTCGCTCTTGCCCCAAATACCGTGGGAAATGTGTTTGTAATGCACTGTACTCCCCCAATCTGTGCACTGTTTACCCTTGAATCAAACTCTACTAAGCTGTTAGTTGTGTCATTTGACACTATATTCCTCCTTAGGTACGAGCACAGGTCTTAAGAACAAGGAGTGCGGGGCACCTGGGTGGCTCAGTCGGTTAAACATCGGACTTCAGCTCAGGTCACGATCTCACAGTCTGTGAGTTCGAGCCTCATGTTGGGCTCTGTGCTGACAGCTCAGAGCTTGGAGCCTGCTTCAGATTCTGTGTCACCCTCTCTCTCTGCCCCTCTCTGCTCATGCTCTGTCTCTGTCTCAAAAATAAATAAAAACATTAAAAAAACAAAAAACAAAAAACAAGGAGCGCATGCACAAGCAGCAAGACTAGGATTCAAATGTACGACTCCAAAAGCTGATTGCTCCACCCACTCCATGAAAATGCCTCATCAATATGGAATCTTAAAAAAGTGCCCTTGTTTTTACATAGTGATAATTTTTTTAAGGCTTATTCATTTTTGAGAGAGACAGAGTGTGAGCAGGGGAGGGAGAGAGAGGAAGACACAGAATGAGAAGCAGGCTCCAGGCTCTGAACTGTCAGCACAGAGACTGACATGGCTATGAGATCATGACCTGAGCCAAAGTCAGACGCTTAACAGACCAAGCCACCCAGGTGCCCTAGTATTACATAATGATAAAGGAGTCAATCCAACAAGAGGATATAACAATTATAAATACCTATGCACTCAACATGGGAGTACTTAAACACATAAAGCAAATATTAACAGGCATAAAGGGAAAAATTGACAGTAATACAACAATAGTAGGGGACTCTGGCACTACACCTACATCAGTAGATAGACCATCCAGGCAGAAATTCAATAAGAAAACAGTGGCTTTGAACAATACATTAGACCTGATCAACTTAACAGATATATATAGAACATTCTATTTAAAAACAGCAGAATACACATTCTTTTCAAAGGCACATTGAACATCCTCTGGGATCAATCATATGTTAGGTCACAAAACAAGTCTCAGTATATTTAAGGATACTGAAATCATATCTCACATCTTTTCTGACCACAATGGTATGAAACTAGAAATCAATCATAAGAAAGTAAAACAGAAAAAAGGACACAAACACATTGAGGCAAAATAACTTGCTACTAAATAGTCCATGGGTCAACGAGGAAACAAAAAAGTACATAAAGACAAATGAAAATGAAATACAATGGTCCAAAATCTTTGGGACACAGCAAAAGCAGTTCTAAGAGGGAAATTTATAGTGATACAGGCCTACTTGAAGAAACAAGAAAAACCTCAAATAATCAATCTAACCTGACACCTAAAGAAGTAGAAAAAAAAAGAATAAACAAGGCTCAAGGCTAGTCGGAGGAGAGAAATCATAAAGATCAGAGGAAGAAATAAGGGAAATATAAATTAAAAAAAACAAACAAGAAAAGATAAATGAAATTAAGAGCTGGTTCTTTGAAAAAAATCCACAAAATTGATAAACCTTTAGCTGGACTCATCAAAAAGAGAGGACGCAAATAAATAAAATGAGAAAAGAAAGAGAAGTAACAACCAACACCACAGAAATACAAAGAATTAGAAGAGAATACTATGAAAAATTATATGTTAACAAACTGGACATCCTAGATGAAATGCATAAGTTCCTAGAAACACACAATTCCAAAGGTGAATCAGAAAGAAGTAGAAAAATCTGAAGAGAGTAATTAATAGTAACAAAATTGAATTGGTAATCAAAAAAAATCTTAAAAAGTTCAAGGCCAGAATGGATTCACAACTGCATTCTATCATTTAAAGGAGATCCAAAATCTATTCCAAAAAATAAAAGAGGAGGGAAAGCTTCCAAATTCATTCTGTGAGGCCAGCATTACCCTCATAACAAAACCAGACAAAAACACTACAAAAAAAGAAAGCTACGGGCCAATATCCCTTATGAACATAGATGCAAAAATCCTCAACAAAATATTAGCAAATTGAATTCAACAATACATTAAAACAATCATTCAACATGATCAAGTCGGATTTATTCCACAGACACAAGGATGGTTCAATAGTTTGAAATCAACATGATACACCACATCACAAAATCAAGTATAAAAATCATAATCATCTCCATAGATGCAGAAAAAGCATTTGACAAAATTCAATACCCATTCATGATAAAAACTCTCAACAAATTTAGAGGGAACATACTTCAACATAATCAAGGCCATACAAGAAAAACCCATAACTAACATCATACTCAGCAGTGAAAAACTGACAGCTTTTCCTCTAAGATCAGGAACAACACAAGGATGTCCACTCTTACCACTTTTATTCAAGGTAGTCCTGGAAGACCTAACCACAGCAATCAGACAAGAAAAAGAAATAAAAGGTATCCAAACTGGTAAGGGAGAAGTAAAACTGTCACTGTTTGCAGATGACACCATACTATACATAGAAAACCCTAAAGACTCCACCAAAACTATAAGAAGTAACAAATTAATTCAGTAAAGTTGCAGGATACAATATTTTTTTTTAATTTTTTTTTTCAACGTTTATTTATTTTTGGGACAGAGAGAGACAGAGCATGAACGGGGGAGGGGCAGAGAGAGAGGGAGACACAGAATCGGAAACAGGTTCCAGGCTCTGAGCCATCAGCCCAGAGCCTGACGCGGGGCTCGAACTCACCGACCGCGAGATCGTGACCTGGCTGAAGTCGGACGCTTAACCGACTGCGCCACCCAGGTGCCCCAGGATACAATATTAATATACAGAAATCCATTGCGTTTCTACACATTAATAACAAAGTAGCAGAAAAAGAAATCAAGAAAACAATTCCATCTACAATTGTGCCAAAAATAATAAATACCTAGGAATAAACTTAACCAAAGAGGTGAAAGATCTGTACCCTAAAAAGTGATAAAACATTGATGAAAGAAACTGAAGACAACACAAATAGAAAGATATTCTATGCTCATGGATTGGAAGAACTAATGTTGTTAAAGTGTCCATACGCAAAGCAATCTATAGATCCGAAGAAATTCCTATCAAAATAACAATAAATTTTTCACAGAACTACAAGAAACAATGCTAAAACTTGAATGGAATTAGGAAAGACCCTGAATAGCCATAGCAATCTTGAAAAAGAAGAACAAAACTGGAGGTATCACAATCCTAGATTTCAAGATACTACAAAGTTATAGTAATCAAAATTGTGTGGTACTGGCACAAAAAATAGACACATAGACCAATAGAATAGAACAGAAAACCTGGAAATAAACCTATATGTGTATTGCCAATTAATCTACAACAAAGGAGGCAAGAACATACAATGGGGAAAGACAATGTCTTCAATAAATGTGGCTGGGAAAACTTGACAGGTATATGAAAAAGAATGAAACTAAATCACTTTCTTATACCATATACAAAAGTAAACTTTAAGTGGATTAAAGACCTAAATGTGAGACCTGAAACCACAAAACTCCTAGAAGGAAACATAGGCAGTAATTTCTTTGACATCAGCCTTCACAACCTTTTTCTAGATACGTTTCCTCAGGCAAAGGAAATAAAAGTAAAAATAAACTATTGGGACTACATTGAAATAACGGGGTTTTACGCAGCGAAGGAAACTATCAACAAAATGAAAGGCAACCTGCTGAATGAGAGGAGATATTTTCAAATGATATATACCAAAAGGGTTTAGTATCCAAAATATATAAAGAATTTATGCAACTCAATACCAAAAAAACAGTCTGATTAAAATGGGCAGAGTACCTAAATAGACATTTTTTTCAAAGACATATACATGGCAAAGAGACACATTAAAAAATGTTCAACATCACTATTCATCAGGGAAATGCAAATTAAAATCATAATGAGATACTAATTTATACCTTTTTATTCTAGCCAGAAGAAAAAAGACAAGAAATAACAAATGTTGGAAAGAATATAGAGAAATAGGAAGCCTCAGGCACTGTTGGTGGGAATGTAAATTCGTACGACCACTGTGGAAAACACTATGGAGGTTCCTCAAAAATTAAAGATAGAAATACAATATGATTCAGAAATTCCACTATTGGGTATTAACCAAAGAAAATGAAACACTAATTGGAAAAGATATATGCACCCCTGTTTATTGTAGCATTATTTACAATAGCCAAGTTATGGAAGCAACTCATATCCATATTGATGAATAGATAAAGAAGATATGGTATATGTATATGTATATATATGTATATATATATGTATATGTATATGTATAATGGAATATTACTCAGCCATGAAAAGGATGGGATCTTGCCATTTGTGACAACATAAATGGAAAAAGGGGGTATTATGCTAAGTGAAATATGTCAGAGAAAGACAAATACTATATGATTTTACTTTTATGTGGAATCTAACAAAACAAACAAACAAAAAAGCAGAAACAGAGCCATAAATACAGAGAACAAACTGATGGTTGCCAGAGGGGACGGTGGGGGGAAATTGCTGCAACATGGGTGAAGGGAAGTGGGAGGTACAGGCTCCCAATTATGGGATGAATAAATCATGGGAATAAAAGGCACAGCATAGGGACTATAGTCAATGGTATTATAATGGAGTTGGATGGTGACAGATGGCAACCACACTTGTGGTGAGCACAATAGAGATGTTGCATCACTGTGTTGTATACCTGAAACCAATGTAATATTATGTGTCAACTGTAGTTTAATAAAAATTTAAAAGTAAAAAAAATGTAAGAACAAAAAGGATAAAGAAACCGAGAAGAAAAGAGACTTTCCTACTTGGTTTGTTGGTGGGTTGTTTGGTTGGTTGGTTATGAAATTAAGCGGAGGCCCCAGTTTTGTCCATAGCTTGCTTTTAATTGCTATACATGATGGAAAATGTCAAATACCCCAAAGTCTACGTGCCCACTTCAAATACTATAAAATCTAAGTCATTGCTGTGGGAGGTGGGGGTGACGGGCAGAAGCAGAGTGTGCTTCTAAACAATCTCAAAGTTATTTAGAACTTAATTGCATTTAAAAATTTTTTGTTGTTTATTTCCGACAGATAGAGAGAGAGAGAGAGAGAGAGCGTGTGAACTGGAGAGGGGAAAAGAAAGAGAGGGAGGATGACAGAGTATCTGAAGTGCGCGCTGTGCTGAGAGTAGAGAGCCCAATGTGGGGCTTGAACTCACAAACCATGAGATGGTGACCTGAGCTGAAGTTGGACGCTTAGCTGACAGAGCCACCCAGATGCCCCTCATTTTTAAAACATCTAATACTCTGCAAGACAAGATGAATTATGAAGAGCAAATAACACAAGTGTCTCACACTTAACAATGAGAAATAGCTTTCTGTTACAACTAGAGAGAAGTTTAGGGAAGTTGATGATTGCCCATGTCTGTTGATTTGCCATATAGTCTTTCATTTTCATTGCTGTTTAATTCACAAATAATTTGTGAGTAAAAGTGAAATAAAATCTCCTTTTCTAGAACATTGCTGGATATTTTTACCATCAACAGGAACATGACTATAGTCAGTTCACAGAATTATTTTAGCCTTTTTGGCACAGATGGTTTCATTTTCTGAGATTGTCTGGCCTGTCCACAAATCTGAAAATATTTACTATTTGACCTTTAACAGAAAAAGTTTATCAGCACTTGGGTTATACTGTCCCTTCTTTGAGTGTTACTTTTTTTTTTTTTTTTTTTTTTTTAAGAAGGCTGCAAACCCAGTGCAGAACCCAATGCAGGGCTTGAATTCAGGACCCTGAGATCAAGACCTGAGCTGAGATCAAGAGTTACATGCTTAACCAACTGAGCCACCCCGGTGCCCCCTGGATGTAATATTTGAAAGCTATATTATACTTCTGAGATGGAGTTGTTTCAGCAGGTAAACAATCTGCACAAATGGGTATTTATGAAGAACGACTTTTTATGTGTTGATTTTCATTCACTATTTTCAGCAATTACACATTTTTTCCCCTATAGCTTATCGTGGAGGAAATCACAAATGACTTTATAGAATTAGCAGGCAACCCGAAGGGAGTCCTCCACAATGATGTTTTTGGCCAGCGTTAAATGTACCTTGGTCTGAGTCAGGACAGGGACTAAACGGTGCCCAAGAATGGAGCTCTGAGTCCAGCCCAACATTACATTTTCCTCCCAAACTGGCCCCTGAAGCCCCGCAGTATATGTGTGGGCAAAGGGACTAAATATGTGGGTCTCTGCTCTTTCAACCAAGCCTTTGTGCTGTTGGGTCCTGCCTCGTCAGTTTCCATCCAGCCTGGGGAACATGCATGACACCTTTCTTCTGCTCACTTAGTTTCTTGGCCTAGATTCTGGGTGGTGATGCCAGTCTTCATCATTCCACATGCCAAACTGAGCTGGTCCTTCTCTGGGTGCATTCCATTCCACATCTTCCACAAACTCGTACAGGAATCCCATCAGCTTGTCTCCAGTGATGGTCTCACTTGGTAACTTGTGCCGCAGTTCTGGGCTGCAGCAGAGCCCTGAGCTCTGTGACTCTGAGATTCTTCATGCAGGACATGTTTACTTCTCTGCCTTGGGGTTTTATTAGGGGAGTAACTCTGTACAGATATCTCTGAATTATCTTCATTGGCACCTCTGGTTGGATATGAAAGGGTGTGAGACCACCTGGCCGGGGCGGGGCGGGGGGGGGGGTGGGAGGCAGTGGCAGGGACAGAAGACCTTGGGTGGGCACAGTGCTCCCAGCTGAGAATAAACCAGGTTGTAGACTGAAAACTATATTTTTGTTGTTTTCATTGAGGTAAAAAAAAAAAATATGTAACATAAAATTTACCATCTTAACCATTTCTAAGTGCAAGTTCATCAGCGTACATATATTCACACTGTGTAACAGATTTCTAAAACTTTTTCATCTTGCAAAACTGAAACTCTACATTCATTGAACAACTTCCATTTTCCCCTTCCCCCAGCTCCCGGCAACCAGCATTTATTCTACTTTCTGTTTCTATGAGTCTGACTACTTTAGATGTCTCATATACATGGAATCACATAGCATTTGTCTTTTTGTGAGTGACTTCTTTCACATAATATAATGTCATCAAGGTCTGGAAACGATCTTGATAATTTTGATTTTCTCAGTAAAATAGAAAACAAAGGTAACTGGCAGGGAATGAAAATGTAGAAGGGGGATCAGGCAGAGAGAAGGACTAAAACAGTTATCAGAGATAGCTGGGAAGGAAATAGACTAGGGAAAGAGCATAGGATCACACCAAAGACCCATGCAAGGTTGTAGATTTAAAGCGAAACCTACTAGCACGTTCATATATTTTTTCCAGGCACGTTCCACTACTCAGGTCCAAGCATCAAACTGGTGGACTGTTAGATAAAAGTAGAGTTGGGTTTTGCAAGGTAAGTTCAACAGAGAGAAAGGAGAGGAGAGCGTTGATGGCATGGCTTTTAACAATTACCGGATCCAAGAGATAACATAGTGAGGAGACGACTGAACAAGAGTTGTAAGATCAGAAAGTTGAATACTTTGGGGGGTGTGGAAGTATCAGAATTGCTGGAGCTATTTCTCACTTGGAGTACTGCTGAAGCCTCCTTACTAGTTTTCTTATTCTTTTCCATTCACTCTCCCTTTTATGGTCAGAAATGATCCTCCTGTAGTGAAAACTGATGAGGTCATTCCTTTCAAATTCCCCACGGACCTCCCATTAGACTGTGGATAGTGGTAGACTTTTTCATGATTTCAGGCCTCATTCTCAACACCTCTTCAGCATCTTCAGTACCTCTAGCACCTCCAGTTACTTGAAGGTTTTATTCGCTACCATAACTCCAAGGCTTTGCACATGCTGTTCTCCCTATTTGGACCACATCTCTCCATCTTGAATTGGCTTTCACTTATTCATCAGGTCTCCACTTAAATTTTACTTCCTCCTGGAAGACTTCCTTGATTTTCCCCCAGTCTATATCGAATGCTTCTCATTCATACTTGCAGAGTATCCTGTATTTTCTCACACCAGCATTTAATATACTTCACTGTTAATGCTTACTTGTTTAGTTATATTTTAATTCTCTATACATCCTGTTGACTCTATAAGAATAGCTACATTCATGAGTATATATATGAAGCATCAAAATCACAGTTTTTTTCTAATATTTAAAGCTTACATAGAAGGTGATTCTTAAAAGTGATTCAAATTCCTTTTTGAAAGTCTTCTCTGGGCTTCCCAGGACGTTTCACTGATCTATTTGCTCCATAGTCAATAGCCAATCCTGTTCTACCAACCCTCTAGCCTTCTGTTCTACCTCCTTCCTTTCCTGAGGTTATTTCATCCAGTGTCATGACTTAAAAATATCATCTAAATCTGTATCTCTAACTTGGACATCTCTTGGGTGCTCCAGATTTTTATGTCCACCTGTCTATTCTACATTCCTACTTGGTGAAAAAGACTTATGAATACTACCAAAACACCATTACCCAAGTTGTCTCGATTTAGGGCAGAGCACCTCTGGTAGATTGTATTTTATAGATAGCTGCACCAAAATACTTATCCCATTTCCTATGCTCTTCTTACAATGTGGCTGACAGTGTGCCATTGAAAAGTGGGTTCTGTGATCTCTGTTATTGGATCTTGGCAGGGTTTGTGACTTCCCTATCAGTGGAGCACAGAGGAGGTGATGCTATGTAACTTCTGACACTGGATCATAGAAAAGGTAGAGCTTCCTCTGCTTGGCTCCTTATCTCTCTCAAGATGCTCACTTTTTGAAGCCAAACACTATGCTGTGAAAAAGCTCAGACCACATGGAGAGGTCATGTGTACATATTCCAGCTGATAGCCTCAGGTAAGGCCTGAGCTGACATCCATCATTAACCATTAGACAGGTAAGTTGAACAGACCTTTAGATGGTTTCAGCCTCCAGCCCTAAAGCCTTCCAGCTGAGGTTCCATATATGGAACAGAAATAAGCCATCGCTGCTAGGACCTGTCTGAATTCCTGGCTCACAGAAACCACAAGAGATGATAAATGATTCCATGTGGGGGTAATTTGTTACACAGCAAATGATAATTAATACAGTATAACAGCTAGTCACTTTCTCAGGCCAAAATTTTATTTTCCTCTTTCCTCATTCCACTTTTTTTTTTCTCATATTCATATCCACTCTATTCAACAAGTCTGGTTCACCCTATCTCCAAAATACATCAAGCATGTGACCCCTTCTTATCTCCCATAATACACCATGATCCAAGTAACCATTATCTATGGCTAAGGCAATCAGAAAACTTCTAATTGATCTTCCTGACTTTGCTCTTTCTTCTCTACAGCCCATTCTCCTTTTGGTGGCTGAAGAGATCCTTTGAAAATTTCTATCTGAATATATTCCTTCCCTGCTTAAAACTCTTTACAACTGAACATACTTGAACACTTCCAAGATGTTTGATGCTATTAAGGAACAATTGTGAGTTTTTAAAGTGTGATAATAGTATTGTAATTTCTTTTGATATGCATATAGAAATATTTATAGATGAAATTATATAATTTCTGGGATTGTTTCAAAATAATAGAGAGGGTGAGTAGGTAGGGGTACTGACCAAACAAAGCTGGGCAGGAGCTGAGAATTGTCTATACTAAGGACAAATGCTAGGTAGGGGTCAGTATATTATTCTTTGTATGTTTTATAATGTATTTTTTTAAAAAGGGGAAAAAGACTTTCAGTGTCTTTCTGTTCCGCTTTTGTTCCCTTCTTTTCCCTTATTTTTTCTTTAAGAAAGTTATTAGCTTTCTTCTATTTCCTTCCTCTGAGGTAGCTATGGATGGCAGGGCCTGAAGGGGTGGGACCAAGGAAACAGAGCTGAGGAAGTGGCTGAGGGGATGTAGGGGAGATAGAGTTCCAAGGTTGAGAAAGCAGTGATGGGGTTAAAAGATTGGTTACATAAAGGAGGAATGAGCAAGTAAGTAAATAAGGTACAAATATGGACAGGGGGAAGGCCAGAATAACTGCTGTGGTTTTGATTGGAATTGGAGACATTGGAAGTCATGGTAGACAGATAAAGACACAGATGCAGATATGTTGTATGTTTGTCATATATGTATATGCTATATGCATATGTTGTGCTTGTGTATGTGTTTCCTACCTCAGTCCAATGAAAGGATCTAGAAGCAATAACATCCTAGGAGCAATGACCACACTTAGCATCTGAATCTTAGTTTCTAAAACCATTCTCCACTACAAGGAACCAGGGGTCTTGGAAGAAATGGCTGATTCCAGGGCCGGGGCAGGGGAAGCACAAGAGGAGCCTAGAAACTTTTCTTGGGCCAGAAAATAAGAAAGAACTCAAAAAATGATGAAGACATATCAGAAGAGCACAGGAGGTAGCCTGAAGGGGCTCTCAATGGTTAAATCCGGACAACTTAAGCATCCAAAGAAATGATGAAGTAGAAATTGTAATCCATCAAATATAATAGGAATCTATGGGTCTATACACATATGAATGGATGAATGAATAAATGCATGAATGGATAGGGGGAAAGGGAAAACTCTTTCTTACATTAGAATGCAACTACTAAATTTTGAAAGAATGAAAAAATTGGGAAATCACCACTTGGCAACCATTATTATAACGGTTCAGACATGAAGCATCGATAAATGTTAAAACCAGGGGGTGAAGGTTTATTAAGGAATGGTATATTTACATAGTCTCAAAGCTTTTTCCCCACAAAATAATTTATTTTAAAAGTAAAAAATAATAACCTTATAATGGAAGAATCTGATAGATACCACCTTAATCAAAATTAACACCACTAGAAATCAGACAAATTAACGTTATGTGCCTTCTGAGAATACAGGATAATTTCTGTAAAATTCTTACCAAAAAGTCATAGCCTGAATAATTATGAGGAAACATCAGAAAAATTCAAACTGAGGGTTGTTCTATAAAATAATTGGTCTGCGACCTTGAAAAATGTGTAGGTCTCTGGCACAAAAACAGACACATAGACCAATGGAATAGAATAGAAACCCCAGAACTAGACCCACAAATGTATGGCCAACTCATCTTTGACAAAGCAGGAAAGAACATCCAATGGAAAAAAGACAGCCTCTTTAACAAATGGTGCTGGGAGAACTGGACAGCAACATGCAGAAGGTTGAAACTAGACCACTTTCTCACACCATTCACAAAAATAAACTCAAAATGGATAAAGGACCTAAATGTGAGACAGGAAACCATCAAAACCTTAGAGGAGAAAGCAGGAAAAGACCTCTCTGACCTCAGCCGTAGCAATCTCTTACTCGACACGTCCCCAAAGGCAAGGGAATTAAAAGCAAAAGTGAATTACTGGGATCTTATGAAGATAAAAAGCTTCTGCACAGCAAAGGAAACAACCAACAAAACTAAAAGGCAACCAACGGAATGGGAAAAGATATTCGCAAATGACATATCGGACAAAGGGCTAGTATCCAAAATCTATAAAGAGCTCACCAAACTCCACACCTGAAAAACAAATAACCCAGTGAAGAAATGGGCAGAAAACATGAATAGACACTTCTCTAAAGAAGACATCCGGATGGCCAACAGGCACATGAAAAGATGTTCAGCGTCGCTCCTTATCAGGGAAATACAAATCAAAACCACACTCAGGTATCACCTCACGCCAGTCAGAGTGGCCAAAATGAACAAATCAGGAGACTATAGATGCTGGAGAGGATGTGGAGAAACGGGAACCCTCTTGCACTGTTGGTGGGAATGCAAATTGGTGCAGCCGCTCTGGAAAGCAGTGTGGAGGTTCCTCAGAAAATTAAAAATAGACCTACCCTATGATCCAGCAATAGCACTGCTAGGAATTTATCCAAGGGATACAGGAGTACTGATGCATAGGGCCACTTGTACCCCAATGTTCATAGCAGCACTCTCAACAATAGCCAAATTATGGAAAGAGCCTAAATGTCCATCCACTGATGAATGGATAAAGAAATTGTGGTTTATACACACAATGGAGTACTACGTGGCAATGAGAAAAAATGAAATATGGCCTTTTGTAGCAACGTGGATGGAACTGGAGAGTGTGATGTTAAGTGAAATAAGCCATACAGAGACAGACAGATACCATATGGTTTCACTCTTATGTGGATCCTGAGAAACTTAACAGGAACCCATGGGGGAGGGGAAGGAAAAAAAAAAAAAGAGGTTAGAATGGGAGAGAGCCAAAGCATAAGAGACTGTTAAAAACTGAGAACAAACTGAGGGTTGATGGGGGGTGGGAGGGAGGAGTGGGTGGGTGATGGGTATTGAGGAGGGCACCTTTTGGGATGAGCACTGGGTGTTGTATGGAAACCAATTTGTCAATAAATTTCATAAAAAAAAAAAAAGAAAAATGTGTAGGTCTCAAAATACAAGAAAGAGGAAATATTCTAGATTGAAGTAGATTTAAAAGATATGACAATTGGGGCACCTGGGTGGCTCAGTCAGTTGGGCGTCTGACTTCGGCTCAGGTCACGATCTCACAGCTCGTGAGTTCGAGCCCCACGTCGGGTTCTGTGCTGAGAGCTCAGAGCCTGGAGCCTGCCTTGGATTCTGTGTGTGTGTCTCTCTCTCTCTACCCCTCCTCCACTCATGCTCTGTCTCTCTCTGTCTCAAAAATAAATAAACATTAAAAAAAAAAAGATACGACAATTAAATGCAGCTCATGATTCTAGATTGGGTCCTGTAACAAAAGAAAAAGAAATTTTCTATAAAGGATACTATTATTAGGACAACTGTCGAAGATAAGTGGGATCTCTGAGGTGATAGGCTTATATCAATATTAATTCCCTAATTTAGATGATTGTACTATGGATTTGTAGGGGAATTTAGGAGGAAGGTATATGGACGCTCTTTGTATACTTTTGCATCTTCTTTATAACTTTGAAAGTACCTCAAAATAAAAAGTAAAAACAAGCCCCAGACAAAAGCCTCTGGGTGCTCCCTCACCCCGCCATGCTGCCCTGCCTTCATCTCCTTCACTCTCCCCTTGTTGGAACAGTTCCCACCGCCCCAGGCATTCTCTGAATGCCAGCCAATTGGGTTCCGTGTCAAGGCCTTTGCATTTGCTGTTTCTCTTTCCTGGGAAGGCTCCTTCCAGTCCTCACAAGGCTCCATCCTCCTTTTCATTCAGCTTTCAGCTCACATGGGTTGCATTAGGCTCTTTTATTTCTCCACTGCACTTGTGAGACTTGCTTCTTTACTTGTTTGTTGCCCATCTTTCTTCAGTAAGTGTGAGCTCACTGAGGGCCAGGACTTTGTCTTCTTTCACCTCCCTGGACCCAACAGGTAGGATAGTTCCTGGTGCATAACAGATGCCTATTAAGTATTGCTGTCTGACTGGTTTCATAAACATTTGTTGAATAAATGACATACTGAACCTCTAAGTAGGTCTTTGGCTTTAGTATTCTAATCCTTTGACATGACTTGGTTTAAAGACAAAATTTTTATTTATTTATTTTTTAAATGTTTTTTAGCATTTACTCATTTTTGAGAGACAGAGAGACAGCACGAGCGGGGGAGGGGCACAGAGAGAGAGGGAGACCCAGAATCCGAAGCAGGCTCCAGGCTCTGAGATGTCAGCACAGAGCCTGAGGAGGGGGCTAGAATTCATAAACCACAAGATCATGACCTGAGCTGAAGTCGGCTGCCCAACCAACTGAGCCACCCAGGCACCCGTAAAGAAAAAAAAAATTTAAAGGGAGAAGAAGAAAAAGGAAATAGAGTTTGGTGACCAAGTACATTAGGGACATGTTCCACACCCTCTTTGGGATTTACAAAGCCCCTCAGAAGCCCTCCTGAAATAAATCCTGCTTATCTTTGACGAAGCTTGTCTTAACTGTATTTGAGCATGGGATCCTCTTTTATTTACTTATTTAAAAAAAAACCTTTTTTTAAATGTTTATTTATTTTGAGAGAGAGAGCGTGAGCAAGCAGGGAGGGGCAGAGAGAGAGGGAGACACAGAATCTGAAGTAGGCTCCAGGCTCCAATGTGGGGCTTGAGCCCACTAACCCTGAGATCACAACCTGAGCCAACTTCGAATGTTTAACCAGCTGAGCCTCCCAGGCCCCTTACTTATTTTTTGATGTGAGGCTATAGAACACTGACCTAGGATCTTTCTATAGTACATGCTCTGGTAAGAGAGGCAAAACAAAACAAAACAAAACCACTATGGTATATAGATGTAAAAAAAAAAAATCTCTAAACACATTAGTAAGTGTCGCTCGTTTGACTTGCTAGTGAGGCCATGGATGCCACACTGTTCATTGCAAAGTGGGGCCACCTCATTCTTGATAATCAGATGTACCACGTTCCTCCCTCCTCCGGCAGCCTTCCCAGGGAAGCTGTCACTGGCTGCTGTGCCGGAGGGGCATGAGAGCAGCTTGTGGATTCTATATCTGCTCTTCACACCAGGGGAAGGGCTGCGTAGGCAATGAGGGATTTACGTGTATTTCTTGCATTCCAGGAATGAAAGGTCTGTTAAGTAACATAATTTCAAGACTTTTTTTAGCCACTAATAAGTCTCTTGTCTAGTCATTTTTGTAAGGTATAGTGTTCCTAAATAATCCTAAGCGTATTAATTTACACTTTTGAATGACTTTCCAGATGATTCATTCCTTTTCTATGCGTGGATTAGTAAGTATGGATCACTAAGGATGTTTATTTTACAACCAGTTAGTACCATGTGTAGCCCTTGTTTAGGACCATGTTTGTTTTCACTAGCCTTTGGAACTACCCCATCTCCTCTACCTTCCAAGTAGAAAATTGATTACATTTTTTTAAATTTTTTTTTTAACGTTTATTTATTTTTGGGACAGAGAGAGACAGAGCATGAATGGGGGAGGGGCAGAGAGAGAGGGAGACACAGAATCGGAAACAGGCTCCAGGCTCTGAGCCATCAGCCCAGGGCCCGACGCGGGGCTTGAACTCACGAACCGTGAGATCGTGACCTGAGCCGAAGTCGGACGCTCAACCGACTGAGCCACCCAGGCGCCCTGAAAATTGATTACATTTTAAAACTGGGCATGACAGGGGCGCCTGGGTGGCTCAGTCGGTTGAGCATCTGATTTTGGCTGAGGTCATGATCTCAAGGTTTGTGAGTTTGAGCCCCAGATTGGGCTTTGTGCTGTCAGTGCAAGAGCCCACTTCGGATCCTCTTCCCCCCCTCTCTGCCCCTCCCCTGGTCACATGTGCTCTTTTTCTCTCTTCTCTCTGCAAAATAAATAAACATTAAAAAAAAAAACAACAACCCAAAACTGGGCATGAAAGGAAGAGCTTACATCATTTCTTCTTTACAAGGAACTTCTGGGACCTAAATCTGCTTCCCTTCACTCTCCTCTCCTGGGCTGCACCCACCCTGCCCTACCTACCCTTCCCTGCTGCTCCTGCTCCGTCTCTCTCACATGATAGCAAGAAAACAGAAAAGACACAATATTTTTTACCAAAGGCCTACAAGTTCCAAAATGTACTGGCTTCATGATACTTTTTCTTCACTAGGTCAAGAATTTAAACCCCAGGCTGGTCCCAAGTTCTCCCCCTTCCCAAATGCATTTGTGCTCCTTTATTATCTTTCCTCATATGTTTTTAAAAAATGTTTATTTATTTCTTTTGAGAGAGAGTGTGAGCAGAGGAGGAGCAGAGAGACAGGGAGAGAGAGAGAATCCCAAGCAGGCTCCATGCTGTCAGCACTGAGCTGGACGTGGGGCTCCATTCCACAAACCACAAGATCATGACCTGAACTGAAATCAAGAGTCGGACACTTGACTGACTGAGCCACCCAGGCGCTCATTTTCTTATATGTTTTAATTTGGGAACAATTTTTTCTATCAGGATCTAATCTAAACCTCAGAAGACACAAAGTTCAAGGAAGGGCAGAGTCTCCTTAGTCTATATATGTCACCACCACTGGAGTGGATGTCGGGTAGTCTTGATTTCTGTAGGGGTGTCCATCATCCACGTGGAGATGCAGTCCAGGCCCCGGGAAACAGTCTGGACTGAAGGCATTTTCTCCGACTATCCTCTGTGGTTACAGCTTTGTACAAAAGAGTATCCACAAAGTTTAGACCTGGGATGGCAAAAGCATCTTTCTTCCTCACGTCTCGAGGCAGAATCAGGAAGGAAGTGACACGGTTTTCAAATGCTCACCCCGAATCTACCTTTGTGATTCAGGTTAGAGAAAAAGAAGAATAAGTGGTAGAAGGGGTTAAAATGAAAGGATGAAGAGAGAGAGAAAAGAGCATTAATTAAAAGTATTAAGTGATAAAAAAAGAGTATTAAGTGATCTTGTCATAGATATCTGAGACCAAATCCAGTATTTGCAAATAATAACTGCAGAAATTTTCTAAACCTGGAAACACACACACACACACACACACACACCCAATGAAATGAATAAATATTAATTTATTTTATTGTGAATGAGTGGATCCTGAGAAGACATATGGAAGGATGGTCAAGTATAAGTTTCTGTTTTGCAAGTCAGCCAGTAGTTCAGGGATACCATAGAGGAAGCATTTCTGAATCTAAACAGAGAACATCTGGAATTTTTTCATTCCTCTGGAATTTGTCATCTTCATCTGCTTTTTTTTTTTTTTTTTTGAGAGAGAGAGAGAGAGAGAGAGAGAGAATCTTAAGCAGGCTCGATACTCAGCTCAGAGCTCGATGTAGGGCTCGAACCCACGAACCATGAGATCATGACCTAAGCCGAAATCAAGAGTCTGATGCTTACCTGAGTGAACCACCCAGGCACCCCTCCCTTGCTTTTTTTCATATACCAATATCTCTGCAAAAGCATCCAACTAAAACCTAGTCAGCCAATATCCTTCTTATCAGATATAAGAACAATATGCCTCTAATTCATAATTCATAACGATCATCAACTGACCCCTCTGCACAGGGGACCTAGTTCTGCTTTCCCCTTGCTGAAGAGCAATGACTTATCTTGTTGAGGATCAGGGACTCCTGTACACTGCTATAATAGTGATAATGAAACTGCGAAAGGCACTGCAAACCAGCTAGAGTTAGAACATGTTAGCCCTGTGGGTGGCTTCTCTCTTCCTCTCCTCTCTAGTGTAAAATACACCCAGGGCTGAAGGCCGAACATCTGTTAATCTGGCCATTTAACAAGGAGTCTTTAAAGAAATTTATTTAGGGGCACCTGGGTGGCGCAGTCGGTTAAGCGTCCGACTTCAGCCAGGTCACGATCTCGCGGTCCCGGAGTTCGAGCTCGTCGTCGGGCTCTGGGCTGATGGCTCAGAGCCTGGAGCCTGTTTCCGATTCTGTGTCTCCCTCTCTCTCTGCCCCTCCCCCGTTCATGCTCTGTCTCTCTCTGTCCCAAAAATAAATAAACGTTCAAAAAAAAAATTAAAAAAAAAAATAAAGAAATTTATTTAAACTTTTCCTCCCATAGGGATCCAAAAGTTCTAGCTATGCCATAGATTGGTAGAATAAAATGAGAAGGGTGCTTTAGCTCAGTTTCTCCCCTCTAAGAAACAAGGAGAGGGGAGAATTACCACAGCTGCAGGGTTGTGCAGTACTAGCCAAATTTTAAAACATAAAAACATCTCTTCTGACCGTCCTCCACCCCCCCCCCCCCCCCGGCCCCTGTTTCCTTCAGATTGTTTTTCTCCATCCATTGGTGCACAAATATCTTACTTGTCTCCAAGTCTGCCCTCAAGAAATAGTACTTATCCGGGTTCAGGGTGAAAAGACCTCAAAATGTGGATCCAGTGAGGCCTGGATTTGGTTCGAATCTTGAGTTGGCTACTCACAAACCGGGCCAGTGCAGGCAAGTTACTTCACTCTGTATGTGAGCTTCCTCCTTCCGTGGGTGGGGTCACGGGGAGGGAAGGAAGTGATGGAGATAAAAATAGCTAACTCACATTTTATATCAATGTTCTCCCTTACTCAACAAATATTGAGTCTAAATATGTGTGTGCACTTGGGATACAATGGTAAACGAGACTCAGAACTGGCACTCAAGGAGTTTATAATCTGATGGAAACTCATGAGTGCCTATTATATACAGACAGTCCCTAACTTATGATGGCTTGACTTGATTTTTTTGACTTTGTGATGCTGCAAAAGGGATACATATTCAGCAGAAACTGTACTTCAGATTTTGAATTTTGCTCTTTTCCCAGGCTAGCGATATGGGGTATGATACTCTCTCATGACGCTGGGCAGTGGCAGTGAGCTGCAGCCACGGGTTCGGGAGAGTAAACAGCTCATACGCTTACAACCTCTCTGTGCCCGTACAACCGTTCTGGCTTTCACTTTCAGTACAGTATTCAGTAAGTTGCATGAGCTATGCAACACTGAAGTATAAAATAGGTTTTGTGTTAGATGATCTTGCACAACTATAGGCTAGTGTAAATGTTCTGAGCACGTTTAAAGTGGGCTAGGCTATGGGGCGCCTGGGTGGCGCAGTCGGTTAAGCGTCCGACTTCAGCCAGGTCACGATCTCGCGGTCCGGGAGTTCGAGCCCCGTGTCGGGCTCTGGGCTGATGGCTCAGAGCCTGGAGCCTGTTTCCGATTCTGTGTCTCCCCCTCTCTCTGCCCCTCCCTCATTCATGCTCTGTCTCTCTCTGTCCCAAAAATAAATAAACGTTGAAAAAAAAAATTAAAAAAAAAATAAATAAAGTGGGCTAGGCTAAGCTAGGGTGTTTGGTTGGTGGGATGTATTAAATGCATTTCTGACTTATGACATTTTCAACTTATGATGGATTTATTGGCATCTCCTACACAGTACAAATCATATTCAGCTACTTGACATTCATTCTCTTATTTTCTATATTCACTGAAAAGGTATATGAAACATATGTTCCTAAATGATTTAAGGAAATAGTACAAATATTTATCATACACCATTCATCTGCTAAGCTGTGGTCCCTCTCCCTCTGCCCCCCATGCATTTTCTCATGTAATCTTCACAACAGATGCGAGGTAAGCATTATCCCCAATTTACAGAAGAAAAAACTGAGATCCAGAGGGGTTAAACACCAAGGACTCTTGACAGATCAGTTTTTGAGATTATAGTCTGAGCTGCTGTAATGAGGACACCAGAAAGTATAGTGGCTTAGTTAATTAAGTTGATGCTTTCTTAACAGCCCCAGTGTGAGCATTCCAGATTGTCAGAGCAAGAATACTCCATGAGGTCATTTTGAGACCCAGGTTCCCTTTCTAATATTACTGCCATGGCAAAAGCTCAGTCACCACCATGTATATGTTCCAGCATATGGGAAGGAAAAACAATAGTTAGGGCAACTAGCTTTATCCTGAAGGAGATGACCCAGAATTTGTGAAAATCCTGCTTGCTCACACTCCACTGACCTGAACTTAGACTCATGGCCATACTTCACCGCCCAGGAGGCTGGAAATGTAGTCTGTGGCTGGACAGCCGTGTGCCCTGCTAAAACTTAGGATATTCTCTCACTGAACATAAATTGACAATGAGCACTCAGAGCAGTTAGTAGCCCCTGGCCCAGTAAGTAAGTGATGAAGCAGAAATTCAACCTTAGATTTGCTTGAATCCAATTACCACCTCTTAGATACAGGAGCTAGAGAATTCTGGCTCTTCTTTAATTTGTCTTCAGTGCCTAATAATAATAATAATAATGATGGCATTTTATTATTATAGTTTAGGATCAAGCAATTGAAATTGTGTGTCAACTTCTCAGAAACATAGGGGTATTATTTTTTTTAAGTTTTCTTCCTATAGATGCTGATATTTTTTCCCTCAGTTTTCTCGGAAATATCTCGAACTTTTAGCAGTCTGGCCTTGTGATTCATGTGAACCAGTTGCTAAATGGGTTACAGAAGAAAGAGAGAAAAATAGAGCTACTTAAAAAAAAAAAAAACCAAAAAACCTGTCATTTCCTTGCCAAATCTGTAAGAGGTGATATTTTAAAGGTAGTAAAGTGCAGCCGGTTATAGGTTTCGTTAAAGTTGGCTAATGTAGGAGAATGAGTGAAATGTCATTTTCCCCCTCTCTCTAAGGTTTCTTTTCCCCCATCACCCTAAAAACAAAGAACCTTAAAACTATATTTTAGGATGCAAAAGGAATAGACCAAGTTTTCATATTCTTGCTAAAGAAAGAAATCGTGATTAATTTCTTTTTCTTCTTTAAATTTATTTTTAAAAAGGGAGAAAAACTGTCTTTTTAGTTTAGGGCAGAACAAATGTCACGTGCATGTTTCTCTAATGTGGTAAGCTTTGTATATTCTTATTTTTTGTCACTTTTATAAGTAAATGTAACTCTTCCATGTCGTGATATAAAGGGCTAGTGGGTAACTCAACATTCTAGGTTCCTTTAAAGCTTCTCATTGTAAAACGCGCACTTTTTCTCTCCCCCCTCTGCACCCACTGCATAATCACTAACTATAAGGTAGTTGTCTGAACCGGTTGCCAAAAACCTTTTCCCCTTCTTTCACTTTATCTTAGTCCCTGAAATCTTGTCTCCATGATCTTTGATCCAATCACTCCAAAATGCTTTTTGAAAACTTGCTAATGATCTCCTAACTGCCAAACTCAATGTTTATATCATCCTTGTACTCTTTGCAGCCTCTCATACTACAGACCACTCCCTTTCTGTTTGAAACTCTCATTTTTTCAGATCTGAATTTTAAAACATTTTTGCCCTTGAGCCCTCTGTTCTCTCGCTCCAGCAGCCCAGACCCATTAGGGCTTTTCTCTCCCACTGCTTCAGCTAGAACCTCTACATTCAGGTGGATCTACCTCTCTAGCTCCATTCTTCATGAGGTCCAACCTTGTATTTCCCAAGCATTTCCACCTGAGCACTTCTCTGTGGCTGGCCCTACTGAAAGCAACAGGTGTGACAGTGCACGCATGGTCTTTCTCCCCAAAGCCAGCACCTTCTCTGAATTCCTAGTTCGATCAGTGGTACCAGCCAACTCTATGTCCTGGCTAGAGAATTTGATAAACTTTTTTAAAAAAATGTGAGAGAGAGAGAGAGAGAGAGAGAGAGAGTGTGAGTGGGGGAGGGACAGAGAGAGAGAGAGAGACATAGAATCCGAAGCAGGCTCCAGGCTCTGAGCTGTCTGCATAGAGCCCAATGTGGGGCTTCCTGAGCTGGAGTCAGACACTTAACCGAGTGATCCATCCAGACACCCTGATAAATTAATCTTGATTAATGCACCCATCATTGATTCTTTCTTTTTCTTGTTTTCAAATGTTTATTTATTTATTTTTGAGAAAGAGAGGGAGAGAGAGAGAGAAGGAAGGGCAGAGAGAGAGGGAGACAGAATCCCAAGCAGGTTCCACACTGTCCGTGCAGAGCCCGATGCAGGGCTTGAACTCAGGGACCGTGAGATTATGACCTGAGCCAAAACCAAGAGTCTACGCTTAACCAACTGAGCCACCCAGACACCCCTCTTTCTTTTTCTAATACCCACGTCAAAGCAGTCACTGAGGACTGCTGGCTCTGCCTTCACACTGTGTCTCTCATCTATCACTTCTCATCCTTTCCACTTTATCTGCTATCACTATGGTTTAGGATTTACCATCTCATCCTTGGAGGATGGGAAGAATGAACTTGCTAACTTGTCTCCTGTCTCAGGTTTCTTTCCCTCTCTTACACTCTGCTTCTACCCAAATCCGTTTTGCACTCTGCTTTCCCATGAATTTTCTGTAAACACTGCTTTCATTCCACCAACTCCTCACTCAGGAAAACCTCCCTAGCTCCCTGATGACATCCCAATACCTTCCTCTTCTTTTTATTTCAACATATGCCAGACAGACATGTTTCTAACTACTGGGCAAACCTGCCTATTTCATCCCATCCCCAGATCCATCTACTTCTCTCCACACCCACAGCTACACCACCTTTTCCCGGGATGTTACCTCCTAACTGGCCTCTCTGCTTCCATTTTTGTCTTGCTACAACACCCTCCTCACAGTCAGAGTCGTCTTTTAAAAGGTAAATGGCTTCCATGATAGCTGATCTCCAATGAACCATGTCTCCCAGTTTTCACACCCTCATGGAATCTGAGTGCGCTGTCAATCATTTCAACCAACAGAAGGCAGCACAAGTGACAATGTGCCAACTCTGGGCTGAAGCTTTAAGGAGTCATGATAACTTCTGTTTTTGTACTTTTAGAAGACCTGAGCTGCCATATAAGTTGTCTACTTATCCTGGTGGTCAGATCTCATGGGAGACTCTGAAACTACACGGAGAGAGAGGGAGAGGGAGTGGAGGGTGAGGGAGAGAGAGAGAGAGGCTTAGCCGTGCCGGTGTCCAGCTTAGTCCAGCAGTATAGTTATTTCTGCCAAGGCACTGGACAAATGAGTGAGTCACCTTGGCTGCTCCAGCCTAGTCTAGCTCTCAGATAACTACAGCCCCAGCTGACATCACGTGAAATATAAGAACTGCCCAGCTGAGCCCAGTCAAGTCTCTCACAGAATTGTGAGATAATCAAATGGATTTAAAACACTAAGGTTTGAAGTGTTTGGTGCATAGTAATAGGTAAAGAAACACGATTAAATCCAGCTCCTCCTTAGAGGAGCCTACAAGGTTCTACATGACCAGTCTCCTGCCTACGTCTCAGACTTCATATTCTATTCCAGTCACTATGTTCTGCCATCCTGCCTTGTGTCTGTTCCTCAGACACATTACCTTAGCATGGCCTTTAGCCAGACCCTCTGCCTGGTAATGCTGTCCACCTTCCCAGACAGCCTTCTAGGACAGCCCATCAGAAGCTGCTCTCTTTTCATTCTCCCTTCTCCACCCCCTACTCTTTATCAAGGCATGTTATTTGCTTCAAAGTATGACTCTCTGAAAAAAATCTCATTTGTTTACGTGCTTATTGCCCAGGTTTCCTCCCTGCTTTCTCTAGAACATAAGCATCAAGAGAGCAGACACCTTGTCTATCTCATTAGCTACAAGGACATTTACCACGAAGCTTATGAGTCTTATGCTCAGGGACCCCCACTGGTACGTACATCTTCAAAAGTCCTATATTTAATTTTGTATTTGTAATTTGGTATTCTTTTTCTCAAAGAAGGCTTCTCAAATTGTTTGAACTTCAGATCCCGTGAAACTCAGACCCACCTTTGTTAATTACTGTATTCCTGGGTCCTGGAATGGTGCCTGCACATAGTAAACAATAAATGCTAACGAATGAATGATGCCTGGCATTTTATAGGAATTCCTAATAATGTGATTACCCATTCCAGGGAGGGAATTTCCATTCTTCTCACATCTGCTCTGCACTTTGCTCCCATGTTCATCTTCTTAAAATACCACCTTCCTCCTGTCACTTCCCTATTCCAGAAATCTTCAACTCCAACATGAATAGAGAATAAAGTTCCAACTTCTGAGCCCGCCAATCATTCAAGGCCTTCTTCTATCTCCTACTTGTTGCCTTCCTAAACACCTCCATCAGAGGTAACAGATGTTTTTACTGCTCCATGAGCATTCACATCCCTTCCATCCTCCTAGCCTTCACATTAGATATTCACATTGTTTGGAGATCAACTTGCCTTCAGTCTTGGCCACATGGAAACTTTCTCCATGAAGCCTTCCCAGACTCCACCAGACCTGGTGGTCTCTCCTTCTTCTGAACTCTTCAGTCATGTCATCCGTTTACTTAGAACTGCCTTCGATTGATGGTTACCTTCTCTTGTCTCTGGTCTTATCTGCGCATCTAGGCTGTACAAGCACTCTGCCCAGGGACCATATCCTCATTGGAACCATTCCCAGTTTAGAAGCCCCAGTGGAAATTTGAAGAGGTCCTTGGGAGGCCCGGGGATTGTATATTTGGAGCCAAATGGGAAGAAATAACAGAATTTCACAGCTTCCCTGGAAGCAAATAAAATCACCAGAAATGTGAAAAGAAAAGAAATAAAGTCATGAGAAAATGGCAATATAATACTTTAATGTAAGTCCTTAAATCATAAATTCTTCAGGGGCAGTTCTGTAATAGTACCTGAGAAGTGCCTTGTTTGGGGGAATTTACAGCAATATTGCACTCCCGAAGAGATGGCAATACAGCAGTTGGTAATGTGGTGATCATGGGGGTGGTGATAACGATGGCAATGTAAAGACAGCTCTAGTTTGTTAAGGTGAATGAGACATTGGTATTGCTGGATGGGGTCCTGCATGAGCCGAATTTACTCCCGTACTGCTGTCTATGTTAGTAATGCCAAAGGAAACAAAGTTTTTCCAAAGGAAAGTAGAATTTGTGTTTCATTTTTCAAAATGGCTACATTTTCCCCAAGGCATAATGGAAGAGTCTTCTTCAAACAATACACTTCTAGAAAAGAAAGTACTTTTAGGAAATGGGGAAGAGCTTTTGTTTCCTGCTAGCATCAGGCTTCTTTGTCTTCTTTTGTGTGTGTTTCAGTGATAGGCGAAACGACAGTCCTTTAGTAGAAGTTAAAATTATAGCCCTAAAAAAATCTACTCAAATACAGTATTTTATTTCAGTTTAGACTCATTTCCAATTGTGCTTAATCTTTTCCAGGCTTGTTATTGCTTTCTCTTACAGTTTCCACTGTGAAATGACATCTTTAGTCTCTTTTGCCCTCTATTGAATTGCCCTGGTAATAACAGTAACTAGCAAAATGTTAGTTCTCTAGCATGTAGGGGAAGACATAAATATTTGATCTCAGATCAGTGGTGTGTGTAATTGTTGCTATAGAGAAAATCTTTGCTGCCCAAATCTGGAGGCCTATTAAAATTTAATTTCTGGGTCTTCTCCATATATATAAAACTCAGAACATTTCATAGCATGTAAGTTAACCCTTCCCTGTTCCTGTGACAAACTATTCTCCATCTTCATGGGGACGGAGCAGGAGGAAATGAAACTCACTCATAGGAATAGGATTTAGATGTTATAGAGTAATTTCTTCAATGAACACTGAAAAATTCTGGAAACAAATATTAAGGGGAATTATGGGTTGTCTTCTCTAGATGCCATAAAACATAGGGTAGACTCTCATTTGTCTGCATTTCCTGTTATGATTTTTCAGAAATTAGGAATAGTCATAGGAAAGAAAAATAATAGGAAAAGATGCAATTGATGCATTAGCTTGCCTTTATAAACAGTTTAAAAGCTGGGTCAATACTAAGAAATTGAAAAACTATGGCTTCACAGTATGTAAATGCTATTCATAAGTTATATTTACAGAATTCCAACTATAAAAAGAGCACATAAAGCAAATGTTCTTAGGGCAACAGTGGCAGAAGTATAATATATGAAGCTTTTCCTCCTAATACTTACATCACAATTGTAAGTGGGATTTAGCTACTGGCTGACTCATCTCATTATATCCAGATGAATGAAGTACTAAAGAAGTAGATAATCCCGAAGCTTAATTTTATACATTAGTTTCAAAGTCTCCCAGCTGTACCCAAAGCTGTTATGGTAACACAATTAACTGTACTGTCTTCTATCTCTTAGTTTCCCTCCTTCCCTTCTGAGGGAGTGGGACATAAACCTAAAGTGATAAATAGTTTAGCGGAGCAGAAAGATAGGTGAGCCTAGAGGGCTAGGTAGACAATCTGAAATAAGTCAAGATTGACCAAAGGGTAAATATAAAAAGCAGTCTAATGAGATTTTTAGAAATCAGATTTTTTCTTGTTGGCTTGTGCCATGCAACTAATTTACCTACCAGGACTTAAGATAGGTGAGGCCAACATTGTTCAATCCAGGACTCCAATCACCTAATTGCTGTGTGATTGCTTAATCTTAAGCAAGTTTTTTTTTTTTTTAATCTTCTAGGCCTCAATTTCCTCATTTGTATAATGAAAAAGATAAAACTTCATAGAGTTGTTCTGAGGATGAAATGAGACAATATCTATGAAATACTAGGGAGAGACTTGGCCAGAAGAGACTTTTGATTAATATTAGTCATTAGCGTCATCATAATGACTGTAATTCTCAACATTATCTTTATTATTTTTAGCGTAAATAATGAAGATAATAGTAACAGCCTTAACAGGGAAAGTTTCCCTAGACATTTGCTGGGAAATAAAGTGGAGATAGGAAGTCTGAATTCTGTGCATGATCCTTCCCAACTCAGTGTTGTGTTTGAGGCTGTGCCCCAGGACCAGGCAGGCTCATAGGATTCCTTGACATCACCCACAGGACACTATCTGGTCCTATGTTTCCTGTATACTTTCTGAGCAGGATTCAGAGCTTCCCAGGCAAATGATCAGCCATGGGTGCCTTGAGCTGTCAGTTCAGTAGTTCTTTGTTTGACGCATGACTTGTCTTGATTTGGGCCAAGACTTAGAATGAGGGAACTATTATTTGACTTTTTAACATAGAAAACCGTGGCACAGCCCTGGGCCCAAAAATGTCAGACAGGATGAAGTTTGTATTGTCAACAGTGATGCATAATTGTGTTTCCTATTATTTAAATTTTTTTTAATGTTTACTTATTTTTGATATTTTTGAGAGAGAGAGAGAGAGAGAGAGAGAGAGAGAGAGAGACAGCATGAGCAGGGGAGGGACAGAGAAAGAGGGAGACACAGAATCTGAAGCAGGCACCAGGTTCAGAGGTGTTAAAGTCAGACTCTCAACTGACTGAGCCACCCAGGCGCCCCAACAGTTATGCATAATTCTGAAGTAATAAATAGCAATAGGTTTTGAATACAGGAATTTACAAATTGGATATAAGGTTCTTTTTTCTTTTTTTGCTCGGGGGGCGTGGGTCCTGACACGGAATTGCCTTATCTTTTGGGGGTAGGGTGGGAAGATGTGTTGAAATATATTTTCTACTCAAAGAAGCATTCACTCCTCTTTCAGATATTCTTTGTAGATGGTACATGCAGGTAAAGAAGGGGATCCTGAATTTGGAGGAGACTATGTCAAAGAACAAAGAGATGGTCTGTGAATATGTGTCCATGGAGATTTGGGAAGTTTGAGTAAGCTGGCCATTGTGGAGTCCCTGAGAGGTAGGGTTGGAAAAGTTTCCTTGGAAAAATCGCCATTTTACCAATTATATTGTAATCTCTCTGCAGAAAGCCTGAATTATAAAGAGAAGAAGACTGAAAATAAAGAAAGCCGAAAGAATTCAATTATTTTTCTTTTTCTCAGGAGAAAAAAAAAAAGGAATCTAAAGTACTCGTATGAATTAGTATTAACTAGTATATCACAACTAAGTTGCCGAGGAGTGGGATGGAATAGTAAGCTTTTAAGATTTGGATGACATTTCACTTGGAACTATATCCTTTCCTCAGTCTTATTCCCTTCGTCTGTCTGTCTGTCTGTCTCTCTGCCCCCGCTTTCCCTCACTCTCTCTCCTTTAAATTTAATTAATACCTACTGAATGGCTGCTATGCGCAAAATACTATGTTAGGCACCTTGGTCACCTAGGTAAAGCTAGAAAATGAGACACCCTCCCTGGCCAGTTCAGATATTACGGTAACAGGAAAGAGTATGTATTTTTCACTGCAACCTAATTAATTGGGATTCTAATATATGCATCAATCTGAGATGATTCGGTTAATGTGAGTCTCCAAGAGGCTGATTATCTAGACACATGGGCCAAATTAAGTTTCTGAACTTACTGAGAGCCAAATCATGGTCCCTGGAGACCCACTGAAGACACTGTCACCCTGGGCATTGCCTCTGGGTGCTCAACAGGCATCTGTCTCTGAGAACTCCAGCCCATTCTTATTACTTTCAGCAGGAGGGTGCATTCTTATACCAAGTCATAAATACCACCATAGACACCCTTGTTGAAAAATATGAAAAATAAATGTCGAATTTGGGCTCCATTTTTTAGTGGCAGTGTCTGTTGACCAGCCCCTGATATTCCTCATGGTATGCATGTGTAAGTGTGCAAAGGTAAAACAGCAGGGAAAGGGTGCTAGCAACAGAGATGAATGTGAAGGGGATTTTTTAAATCATAAAAACCGGCATTAAAAGGCAGGGGATAGAATCCAACAGCCAAAGAAAGTATAATTAAAACAATGATTTCATAACATCAATCAAGCTCTTTTTATCCCAAATTTCAAGAATTCATCCTATAATATTTTTATTATTTTATATTCTGAAATTACCCAAAGCACTGATCTAAATCTAACCGTGTGATTATAAATTTCCTGAAAAGTCATGAAATACTTCACAAATTATTCATTTACTCAAGATTAAGTGTTACACTGGCTATTATATTCTCTAATAAATCCTATTATCGATTATTTGTACAAATGATTTACACATTTAACTACATTTTTAGCTTGCCGCTTATTAAGTCTTAAACCCTCAAAAGATGAGATTAAAAATTGCCTGGGATAATATATTTTACATGAATTAAATGATTCAAAACCAACTGCAAAAGAAGCAAATCCAATTGCATCTGTTCAGAATTGCTAAATAAGGTTCATTTATGTGGTTTAAAGTTGTCCTCTATTTTTATTTTGCAAGTTTTGCCCAATACTTTGGAACTACTTGTTTTCTTTAATTACTCTGACCCTACAGAGGGAATGGGAATAAGATAGCGCAAACATATCCTGACACACTAATGTAGAAAGCTCACATCGGACTTTGCTAATGCATGCAAAACCTGTCCCTAAGGCTTCTTTTTTCTGCTCCTTTCTTTTTCCTGCAGTACAACTCTGGAAGGGATCAATAGATTGTCTCCTTTTGAAGGCCATGACTCCAGTTGAAAAAGACTTCAACCACGAATAGATATTTTTTTTCTTTGTGCCTAAGGAATACATGCTCATTAATAGAAAAAACAAGTTTCATTTTAGCACTGTGATCCATTATGGTGATAACAGTCATAACACTACTGCTAAAAAGTTAGCTATGTCACTTAACTAATCAGCATGTATGTATAATAAAATAGTTCTGTTGAAAAATTGGCTATGTGAACTGACTAATCAGTATGAGTATAGGCTTATATTAAATACTTAACCATGTTATAACACCACCCTGGTATGGAACACAATAAGTCATTACTTATATTAGACGCATTAAGGCCACAAAAAAAAAATATTTGCAAAGGACACAGGCAAGTGCATTTTCTTTTTTTTTTTCTTTTCTTTTTTCAACTTTTTTTTTTTTTTTGGGGGACAGAGAGAGACAGAGCATGAACGGGGGAGGGGCAGAGAGAGAGGGAGACACAGAATCGGAAACAGGCTCCAGGCTCTGAGCCATCAGCCCAGAGCCTGACGCGGGGCTTGAACTCATGGACCGCGAGATTGTGACCTGGCTGAAGTCGGACGCTTAACCGACTGCGCCACCCAGGCGCCCCTGCAAGTGCATTTTCAAAACAGCTAACACCCAAGTGCTCACTATGTGTCTGGCACTCTGTCAAATGATTTATGTGTTAACTCGTTTAATCTTCACGACAATTTTGGAAAATAGATACTATTATTTCCCCCATTTTAGAGATGAAGAAGGTGGAGTCACAGAGAGATTCAGTGCTTTGCCCTGCTTGTGCAGAGATAGGAGTATTCTGATCCCTGAGGCGATCATGTCTTCTTACAAATTAATGGGATGATATTTACCTGCATATACCCTGCCCTAAGAACTGACCATGTCACATCCCACATTAGGTGTAGGAAGAAGCTGGAGGGCTGAGGGAGCAACACACTCCTGGCTGTACTCAAAGGCCCTTCCTTATCCTGACACTTGCTGTGCTTGGACCAAACCATTGTGCCCAAGAATGGAGAGTCCCCAGGAAGCTCCAGCTTCTTTCACACAAATAGACCCTTGGTGGCCTACCCTCCTACTCCCAACCAGTGTCTCTGTACAGTATGCCTTCCAAGTGGGTCACAGTCTTAACCAAATTCTAAAAACAATAGCTGTTGCAAAATTGTGGCGTGTTTATGATTTGGAAAGTGAAGCTCAAAGAGTTTACCTGACAATCATGGGGACGGCCAGTGCAGAGCAGTACCAGAGCCCAAGCTCCTGATTCCCAGTTCCATGCTGCCTCCTAGTGGTCTACTGTTAATAGCCCTGCTTCCAAAGGCACCACCAGGTTGAAATGCTCTTTCCTTCTCTCAGAAGAGGAAACAGAAGAACAGATCAACTAACTGATTCATAGAAAAGCTCAGGAGTTAAATCAGAAAGAAATCTTTTTAGACCAGGTTTCAAACTAGTTCTTCCAAATATTTTGAGACAGGATGATCTTATCAAAAATTCTTCTAATTTAACTAAAATGTCATGATTGCAATACAAATAAATTTAAAAGGCCCATTTGGGGATCATTCGGTACTTCAAAAAGTGACAAAAATAAATACAGAGATTTTTAAAACACACTGAAACATGGTAATACATGCCACCAGCAAATTGCTTTCAAGGGTCACCTTAGAATCTTAGAATGCTGCCTTTCTGGACTACATTGTAAATTTTATTGACCTTCAAGTATGAAAGAAGGACTCAAATATTAGCAGTATAACACTGCCATATAAAATACTGTTTCTCTTTAAACTGTTTCAAAAGAATGGACAGTGCTTGGTGGATGTTCTTCTCATTCTCTCCTGTCATGTTCCTAATAATTTATGTGCATGCAAATATCATGTGACAACATGGCAAGTACAATTGCCACTTTCAATCTGAAGCTTCAGAAATGTCCAAATTTTCATATGTAATGTGTTCTTATATATCTATATAAACACACTCAAACATATATACACATGCATGTATATATGCTTATAAATCACTGTATTCTACATGCATTATACATGCTTTATACATGCATTATACATTCTACATGCTTATACATGCATGCGTATATATGCTTATAAATCACTGTATTCTACAAAATATTACAAAGATACGTGAAGACAAAGACATTCTGTTCAAAAGCATACCCACATATTGTGACTCAAGTGAAAAACTTTTTTTTTCTGATTTTTTTTTTCAATGTTTATTTATTTTTGGGACAGAGAGAGACAGAGCATGAATGGGGGAGGGGCAGAGAGAGAGGGAGACACAGAATCGGAAACAGGCTCCAGGCTCTGAGCCATCAGCCCAGAGCCTGACGCGGGGCTCGAACTCCCGGACCGCGAGATCGTGACCTGGCTGAAGTCGGACGCTTAATCGACTGCGCCACCCAGGCACCCTTCAAGTGAAAAACTTAAGTGTAACTTTAGAAACCATCTTTCCAAATTCACAAGCCATGAATTAAGGGTCAATGCTCTAGTTCTCCAGTTTACTCTAAGAGATGGAACGTTCTGGTCACTTTGCAAAATGTAAGTTTAAATCAAGTTTCACAAAGCACTTGCTGCTGCAGTGAATTTGAACTCCAGAGGAAACAGCAATTCTGTAAAATGCCAACCCTTGACTGCAATCCACAATATGGTCGTTGGGCCAACTGTTCTGCACAACAGGTGCAACAGATGGCGTTGCTCTCCAGCGCTCCCCCCATCGCTTTTGTTCTGCCCTTTTACCAGTAGGCAAAAAAGCCACCACTTACTCTGGTGAGTTGTGTTCATTTTCTTGGAAGGCAGAGGGCTTTCATTTGGGCTTCCTTTCCAATGGCCTGGGCGTTCATAGTGGAGAGACCAGGAAGTTTTCATGTTATGCCGAGGTCTTTAGGCTAGGAGGAAAAAAAAAAAAAAAACAACACAAAAAAACAGATCAAACCTCTGCAGGGCCAATTTGGGATCTGTTGATATGCGCTGGCTTTTGTGATTTTCTTTTCATAAATTCATTGAACTCTTCTTTTCTCTCTTTGGAAATAATGGCGTCTTATGAGAGAAGGGACATTCTATCTATTAAATCATGGTGATGTCTGCAGAATGCTCTGAACAAAATCTGCTAAAGCACTCCAATTCAGCATGATAAGAAAATCCAGTCACTTGTTTATGTAGTCAAAATAATCTAGGAAAAGAAAAACGTGGAAGCTTAGAAACAGGATTTATTTTAAAAAGTGAGACTTTAGAATCACTGATTTAAATTTTTTTTATTAATGTTTTTATTTATTTTTGAAGGAGAGAGAGAGACAGGGCATGAGTGGGGGAGGAACAGAGAGAGAGGGAGACACAGAATTCGAAGCAGGCTCCAGGCTCTAAGCTGTCAGCACAGAGCTCGACGCAGGGCTCAAACCCACGAACTGTGAGATCATGACCTGAGCCAAGTCAGACACTCAACTGAGCCACCCAGGCACCCCTAGAATCACTGATTTTAAATGGGATTTAAATTATTTCAAATATATGAATTGTTTTGATAATGGCAGCAATGTAGGTAATCTCCATTACTTCTAAATTAGAGCAAGAAGGTTTCAAGATGTAAACCACACAAAGAAGATCTTCCTTGCCATAGGCAGTACTATACCTGAGTGGCTTACTAAAGGAACGGGCAGTGCAGGGACAAAGCATAGAATTTTAGCATAGTTAAAACCCCCAGTGAACTCACAGGGATAATCCTCTATGCACCTTGTCTCATGGATGTCAAATAGCTTTTCCCTAAGTGCTTTCTGCTACAAGAAAATCACCATCTCAAAGGGCAAGTCATTCCATTTCTAAATAACTTAAATCATTAGACAGTTCTTTCTCATTTTAAGGTGAAATCTATTCCCTCTAACTTCCATCCCTTGGTCCACTCTCTAGAGCTATAAAAATAAGATTTGTTCCCCTTCCATATAATAGCCCCCTAGATATTCAAAGTTCACGATTATATTCTGCCTAAGTCTCTCCCCTTTCCTGGATACATATCCCATTTCCTCAAAGCACTCATAACATAATCAATAATCTTTCCTTCCTCATTCATCCTCCCCTGATTGTGCTCAAGTTTGATCTTTTGAAATCTCTAGCATATCACTATGTCTTGAGGTTCTCTCTTCCTCTTTTAGTTCTGAGCATTTACCATCTTAAAAACAGGCAGTCAAGCAAGAAGCACACACACACACACACACACACTCCATTACCTTCCAGGTTTCACTTTCTCTCCTCTCCTTCAAACTCTAAGTTTTTGAAAAAAGTATTCTGCACCCACTTCTCCACTCCCTCCCTTCCAAAGCTGCCGCAATCTGCTTCTGACTTCATACTTGCTGAAATTGTTTATAGTGATATCACTGTTGACCCTTGAGGGTGAGTTGGCAAAGCAGCCTGAGAACAGAACTGGGTGCCAGACAGATGTGGTTTCTTGGATCTACAACTTGCTAGTTGTATGACCTTGGCAAAGTACTTAACCTCTCTCTGTCTTATTTTCCTCATCGATGAAAGAAATTGCTGTGAGGACCTAATAAGATGATGTAAGAAATGTGTTAACAGGCCTGGCCCAGAGCTGGTGATCAATGTCTGTGGTGGTCATTATTATTATTGTTATCATTGCTCTCACCAGTGGCTGTCAGTCTTCAGCGTGCATCAGAATCACCTGGTGAGCTTGTTGAAACAGATTGCCGCCCCACCTCTGCCTTACGCCCCACCCCATCTCCCCTCTCTCTGATTCTGTGGGTCTGGATGCAGCCATGAATGTGCGTGTCTAACAGGTTCCTGGGGATGCTGATGTTTCTGGCTCAGGAACAGTACTTTGAGAACCACTCTGGCCTCAACTTTTGCCACTCCAAGTGGACCGGTAGCATTGACATGGACATCACCTGAATCATAGTGTGCATGTTAATGAGACACCAAATGATTCCTATGCGCATTCAAGTTTGAGAAGCATGAGATATCTCTTGGTCCTCGTATCAGTTCAGTAATATCTAATACTTTATTTCCCCCTTCTTTTAGATAGTTTTTAAACTTTCCAGGTACAATTTCCTCCAGGTTTTCCTCATATCACTGATTATTCCTTCTCAATCTGATTTCCCTTCCTCTGGGGCTATAATCCTCCTTTGGGTTCTGTTTTACTCCTGTTTTTATTCTACATGTTTGAATTGGTTAAGATTAGATTCCAGGGCACCTGGGTGGCTCAGTCAGTTAAACATCCAACTCTTGATTTCGGCTCAGGTCATGATCTCATGGTTTGTGGGATTAGCCCCACATCGGCCTCCGCACTGACAGCACAGAGCCCCTCTTGGGATTCTCTCTCTCTCCCTCCCCCACTCTCTTTCTCTCTCTCTCAAAATAAACAAATAAACATTAAAAAAAAAAGATTACAGGGGCGTCTGGGTAGTTCAGTTGGTTAAGCAACTGACTTTAGTTCAGGTCACGATGATGCTGTTCATGGGTTTGAGCCCCGCACAGGGCTCTGTGCTAACAGTTCAGAGCCTGGAGCCTGCTTCAGATTCTCTCTCTCTCTCTCTCTCTCTCTCTCTCTCTCTCTCTGTCCCTCCCCTGCTTGCACTCTGCCTCTCTATCAAAAATAAACATTAAAAAAATTTTAAAAAAGATTAGAATCCACAGCAAGTAATAGTTAACCTCCCTTGCAAAACAACTGTTTAGAACAGATAAGAGACCATTTCTTTGTCAAAGTCCAGATGTGGGTAGTTCAGTGTTGCTTGTGATGACTCTGTCCCACAAAGCTTTTAATGATCCATGTTCCTTTCACTCTGGTTCTTCATCCTTCATGGCTTTCACTCCCAATGTCACTCATGGATTAAATACCACCATCACATCTGCATTCCAGCCACCAGGAAAGAAGAAGGGATACAGAAAAAGAAAAAAAAAAAGACAGCTGTCAGCTATTTTTAAGGAAGGCTGCTGGAAGCTGCCACCAGATACATCTGATTACAGCTCACTGGCTAGAGCTTAGAGACCTGGCCACGCTTAACTGCACGTGAGGGTGGGAAATGTGGTCAGCTCAGCTAAAAAGTGGGGCTATTCTTACCGTGGAAGTGGACAACTGCCAGTCTGCCACGTGTGCCACAATTCACCCACCTATTACCCATCTTACTACACGGAATACACTCAACTCCCCCCCCCCCCCCAAGGGAGACGTGTCCGTTTGCTAGAGCTGCTGTCACAAAGCACCACAAGCCGGGAGGTTTAAACAACAGACACTATTGTCTTCCAGTTCTGGAAGCTGGAAGGCTAGTATTGGTAGTTAGGTAAGGGAAGGAGCTACTCCAAGTCTCTCTCCTTGGTTTGTAGATGATCATCTTATATTCACATGGTACCCTCCTTGTGTGCCTATGTCCAAATTCCCCCTTCCTGTGAAGACACACCAATCATATTGGATCAGGGGCCCAGTCTACTCCGGTAGGACCTCGTCTTCACAAATTAAAACGTCAGTGGTCCCATTTCCAAATAAGGTCACATTCTGAGGTATGAGGGGTGAGGACTTCAACATATGAAATGTGGAAGGGGATACAATTCAATCCATAACAGAATAGAAACCCTATTTTCTATCAAGTTATTGAAGTTCCTATCAATTCCAAGTCTAGGAACCTTGGGTCAAGTGCCCATACCTGGGGGCTGACATGCTGGAAGAGAAGGGAGGGCATGTTACTGTCATGACTGCCTATATCTGCCAGATGGCCAGTGATTATATTTAAGATGGTTTCCCTTGGAAAGAGCTGTGTTTAGGTTCATCTATACCATGGATGTGATTGCTAACTCTACTGACCATACCACCTGCCTAGCAGTCCCTTACTTTAGCACAGATTTACGACATGCTGCTCTTCTTGATACATCTCTTTAGACGTTCAACTGGCTCAATCAGATGCTGTTCAAATAGCACCTCTACAGAGAAGCCTTTCCAGACCACCTTGTCTAAAATAGCCCTTTCCCTCCGCTCCATCACTTTCTAGCTCCTTACCACAAGTCATTTTTCTTTCATAACATTTATCACTACCTGAAATTGTGTTAACTATGTCTGTGTTTATTCTCTGTATTCCTCACTAGAATGTAAACTCCATGAGGACAGGGACTTTGTATATTTTATTCACCTCCACAGTTCCAATACCTAAAATACAGTGCCAAGTAAATTATTGAAAGAATGAATAAATCCTTCAAGATTTTGTTTACCTTGCCCAGATCTTGTACTATATAGATGAAAAATATTTTGAAAGCGGGAGAATGAGTCCTCTAAATTTTGCTTCTGGGCTAATATTTCTAAGAATTCATAATTCTGTGTCCTATAAGCTATGCAAGCTATAGAAGTCCTAGCTATTTTTGAGACTTCACCTGGTTTGAGGATTTCACTCAACTTTCTCACTTGCTCCGGTAAGTATGCACTAAGCCATAGGTTCTCAATAGAGCAATATTTTCAAATTATGGGTTAGGACTCATTAGGAGTCATGAAATTGCTGTAATGAGTCACAACCATTATTATCTAAAAGAAAAAAATGGACTAGAATAGACATCAGAACTTGTGCCATGTTTTAAAAATAAATGTTGTTTTGTGAAATCTCTGTTTTGGTTTTATTTATCTATGCACATGTACACTGTACTACAAGGTAAAATGTGTTTGTTACTTTGGGTCATGGTCAAAAACAGTCATTGCTTTTGTCCTCAGGGAACAGAAACACAAGGAGCTTATCTCAATGCAATTTTTTAGCTATTGAATTTTAGTCATTTATTCAATTCACTTCTTTTGAGGAGAGAACAATCAATTTGGTTAACACATTGTTTTTCAAAACAATCTTTGCCCTTGAAAAGCTCATAATGTAGCAGAAAAAGTGGAAATACCATATAGGATGGGAGATTCAACAGAAAGCACAGGAGTTCAGGGCAGGGAGCAATTAATTTTGCCAGTTTCCTAAGAAATGTGTTCACAGATTTGAGACATACATATATGTAGTGTTTGTGAGAAAAACTGAAGATAAGTTTCGCCTCTTTCACATATTAAAAAAATTATTTATTTATAAAATTTACATCCAAGTTAGTTAGCATATAGTGCAATAATGACTTCAGGAGTAGAATCATTGGTGGTTCTACTCCCTACATATGACACTCAGTGTTCATCCATCCCAATAAGTGTCCTCCTTCCTGTCCCTTGCCCATTTAGCCCATCCCCCCACCCAAAAACCCTCCAGCAACCCTCAGTTTGTTCTCTATATTTAAGAGTCTCTTATGTTTTGTCCTCCTCTGTTTTTATATTATTTTTGCTTCTCTTCCCTTATGTTCATCTGTTTTGAATCTTAAATTTCACATATGAGTGAAGTCATATGATATTTGTCTTTCTCTGACTGACTAACTTCACTTAGCATAATACCCTCTAGTTCCATCCACATAGTTGCAAATGGCAAGATTTCATTCTTTTTGATTGCCGAGCTATACTCCATTGTGTGTGTGTGTGTGTGTGTGTGTGTGTGTGTGTGTGTGTACCACATCTACTTTATCCATTCATCTGCTGATGGACATTTGGGCTCTTTCCATACTTTGGCTATTCACACCTTTTTTAAAAATGTTTATTTTTGAGAGAAAGAGAGAGAGACAGAGTGCAAGCAGGGAAGGGGCAGAGAGAGAGGGAGACAGAGGATCTGAAACAGGCTCCACACTGTCAGTTCACAACCCTGAAGTGGGGCTCGATCTGAGCTGAAATCAAGAGTTGAATGCCTAATGACTCAGCCACCCAGGCACCCTACCTCTTTCACACTTTTTAAAAAATATTTATTTTTGAGAGAGACAGAGACAGAGACAGAGACAGAGTGGGAGCAGGAGAGGATTGGAGAGAGAGGGAGACACAGAATCTGAAGCAGGTTCCAGGCTCCATGCTGTTAGCACAGAGCCCGATGCAGGGCTCGAACCCATGAACTGTGGGATCATGACCTGAGCCAAAGTTGGCTCAGTACTATTCATCGCTTACTGAATTGTTACTAGATGTCCGTGTATTTTAGTCAGGACTTTGGGTTGCAAGTGAAATAAAGCAGGACCACAGCTGGCTTTAGAGGTAACTGGAAGGAACATGGCTTGACAGACACGAGGTTGGTCTATCTTCTCTGTTTTTCTCTGCATGTTGCTTTTATTCTCTCACACTGACTTTTGCTACCCAGCAGGAAACAGATGCCAGCAGCTTTTCCCCTCATTCCTCCCCAACTGTACCACTGAGGAGGGACCCAAACTTTCTCTCTAGTCCCAAGTTAATAAACAACAAACAAAACTGTAGCCTAAGGAAAAGTTTAAATTACCTCAACAGAAGTTAGGTACAGGTGTCCCCCACTATCCGAAAGTAGAGCGTACCTATGAAACCTAAAATGGTATAAAGTGAAGAAGCAATTAACATCGATGTATGTGGAAAGAACTTTTGAGTGTTCCAAGGCTCAAAAAATGATCTCTTGTAGGCTTTTCTGATACCTTAGCGCATGTCTTGCTAACAGATGAAGAAAATAAATCGAGGTAGAGCACAGATGCTCACAGACAGTTTAAAGCTATGGTGGCTTGGGCACCTGGGTGGCTCAGTCTGTTGAGTATCCAACTCTTGATCCCACTGTCATGGGACTGAGCCCCGTGTCAGGCTCAGTGTGAGGCCTGCCTAAGACACTCTCTCTCCCTTTGCCCCTCCTCCTGCTAATGTGCTCTCTCTCTCTCTCAAAAAAACAAAAAAAACAAAAAAAAACAAAAAAAAAAACAAAAAAAAAAAAACAAAAAAAAAAAAACAAAAAAAAAGCAAGCTATGGTGGCTTGATGTGGAGATGCTGAGTGTAGTTCCCAGGGAAGGAGTTTGGGGATGCCACTCATTGCTCAGGGTCTGCACTGCCTCTAGGACAGCGCGCTGCAAAATAAAGGTTGAATGCTATTTTCACTCTTCTTTTTTCTTAGCAGCAAAAATCTTCGGCATTAAGGAGGACACTTGTTGGGATGAGCACTGGGTGTTATATGTAGGGGATGGGTCACTGATTCTACTCCTGAAATCATTATTGTACTATATGGTAACTAACTTGGATGAAAATTAAAAAAATAAATAAAAGGATAAAAATAAAATGCTCAAAAAAAAAAGCATGAAAATCTTCAGAGTTCTTTTGGTTGGTGAAATCAAGTACTAATGTAGGTCTTTCCTAAAAGCGAAGTGGCATAAGGTGAACTTTTGAAAAACAAAGGATACTTGTACCCTATCCCAGGCCAATAAACTGTCTGGAATGTGGGATATTCCAATTAATCTAGTTTCTGTTGAGTAAGTATCTCTGGGTGAATCAGTGGTGGTGACTAGGTGGGATCTATAAGAAAATGGCAATTTTCCTTTTAATCATACAGCTAAGTTGAGGCAATAACACATCACAAGCACAGGTGTTATTTGGGGGCATATCAGATCATAAACGTTCACTACATGGGTGTAATGTTAAGTATCTTACACATGTTACTTAAGAGAATCTAGCCATAACATGCAAATAACCTGTAAGGTTCAGCTCAGTTTATCATCAAATTGCTTTGTCCCCAGGTATAGAAAACCAGGAGCTTTGGGGCCTATCTATGTGGGTTGTTCTTGAAGAGAAGCCTGATAAAATCTGGCCTTCCTAGTCTTGCTTGCTAATGGTTCATAGTGATGGAAGGACAGATTTCAGATACTATAGAAGGCCCTATCAAAAAACTCGGTAAGAAGGTTTACCTTGAGTTATTCCTGTGTAAAAATGCTGATTTGACCTATTCTTCCCATATGGGCTGACCCTCATTCTCTGCTGCTCCTAACAGCTGCTCTGAAGGTTACAGAGTCTGTTGCTTACACAGCTGCTTTAGCAGAGAGTGGACCAGGCTGACTTCCAGCCTTTGGACTGTTAACCCCTTCACAGCTATTTTTGAAGTCTGATGAAAGATACTATTTTATAGACAGGAGCTTATGTTCCAATTCAGCTGAAAGCACTGGGGCTGCTGATACAGAAAATCTTTTTTTCTTCCTTCTCTTCTCTTCTCTTCTCTTCTCTTCTCTTCTCTTCTCTTCTCTTCTCTTCTCTTCCTCCCTCCGTCCTTCCTTCTGTTTTCCTTCGCCATCCCTCTTCTGTCTCTTTTTCTTTTCTTGCCAATTACAATTTCTTGCACATATGGGATAGCAGGTTTTTTTGTTTGTTTGTTTGTTTTCCCCACGGTTACCTGGTATGTCCCTTCCTCTTTTATCACGATTCTGGACTCAAGATATTTTCGTTTCACCCTTCTCCCTTGGCAAGATTTTGATTTAAAAATTTCTTTTTCAATGTTTATTTATTTTGAGACAGAGTGGGGGCAGCAGAGAGAGAGGGAGACACAGAATCCAAAGCAGGCTCTAGGCCCTGAGCTGTCAGCACAGAGCCTGACTCGGGGCTCTAAAGCAGGAACCATGAGATCATGACCTGAGCGGAAGTCAGATGCTTAACCGACTGAACCACCCAGGTGCCCCTGATTTAAAAATTTTCTTAACAATCTGTATGCTGAAAACTATAGAAAGCTTATGAAGGAAATTGAAGAAGATATAAAGAAATGGAAAAAGATTCTGTGCTCATGGATTGGAAGAATAAATATTGTTAAAATGTCAATACTACCCAAAGCTATCTACACATTCAATGCAATCCCAATCAAAATTGCACCAGCATTCTTCTCAAAACTAGAACAAGCAATCCTAAAATTCATATGGAACCACAAAAGGCCCCGAATAGCCAAAGGAATCTTGAAGAAGAAGACGAAAGCAGGAGGCATCACAATCTCAGACTTTAGCCTCAACTACAAAGCTGTAATCAAGACAGCATGGTATTGGCACAAAAACAGACACATAGACCAATGGAATAGAATAGAAACCCCAGAACTAGACCCACAAACGTATGACCAACTAATCTTTGACAAAGCAGGAAAGAATATCCAATGGAAAAAAGACAGTCTCTTTAACAAATGGTGCTGGGAGAACTGGACAGCAACATGCAAAAGATTGAAACTAGACCACTTTCTCACACCATTCACAAAAATAAACTCAAAATGGACAAAGGACCTGAATGTGAGACAGGAAACCATCAAAACCCTAAAGGAGAAAGCAGGAAACGACCTCTCTGACCTCAGCCGTAGCAATTTCTTACTTGACACATCCCCAAAGGCAAGGGAATTAAAAGCAAAAATGAACTACTGGGACCTTATGAAGATAAAAAGCTTCTGCACAGTAAAGGAAACAACCAACAAAACTTAAAGGCAACCAACGGAATGGGAAAAGATATTTGCAAATGACATATCGGACAAAGGGCTAGTATCCAAAATCTATAAAGAGCTCACCAAACTCCACACCCAAAAAACAAATAACCCAGTGAAGAAATGGGCAGAAAACATGAATAAACACTTCTCTAAAGAAGACATCCGGATGGCCAACAGGCACATGAAAAGATGCTCAACGTTGCTCCTCATCAGGGAAATACAAATCAAAACCACACTCAGATACCACCTCACGCCAGTCAGAGTGGCCAAAATGAACAAATCAGGAGACTATAGATGCTGGAGAGGATGTGGAGAAACGGGAACCCTCTTGCACTGTTGGTGGGAATGCAAATTGGTGCAGCCACTCTGGAAAACAGTGTGGAGGTTCCTCAGAAAATTAAAAATAGACCTACCCTATGACCCAGCAATAGCACTGCTAGGAATTTATCCAAGGGATACAGGAGTACTGATGCATAGGGCCACTTGTACCCCAATGTTCATAGCAGCACTCTCAACAATAGCCAAATTATGGAAAGAGCCTAAATGTCCATCAACTGATGAATGGATAAAGAAATTGTGGTTTATATACACAATGGAGTACTACGTGGCAATGAGAAAGAATGAAATATGGCCCTTTGTAGCAACATGGATGGAACTGGAGAGTGTGATGCTAAGTGAAATAAGCCATACAGAGAAAGACAGATACCATATGGTTTCACTCTTATGTGGATCCTGAGAAACTTAACAGAAACCCATGGGGGAGGGGAAGGAAAAAAAAAAGAGGTTAGAGTGGAAGAGAGCCAAAGCATAAGAGACTCTTAAAAACTGAGAACAAACTGAGGGTTGATGGGGGGTGGGAGGGAGGGGAGGATGGGTGATGGGTATTGAGGAGGGCACCTTTTGGGATGAGCACTGGGTGTTGTATGGAAACCAATTTGACAATAAACTTCATATATTGAAAAAAAAATGAGATTGATTCATCAGGAGGACCTCAATTCACATCCCCCAATTCGGGATAAATTGACCTCAATTATCAAGACTAGTTTACCTGCCCTGTATAGATCAGCCGCTGACCTATTTTATGTTACACGGAGTGTTTTAAACCGTTGTGTGTTTCTCCAGATGTATGCTAAGATTCTTAAGGTCAAAGCCTTTAAAATAAATAATAAAATTAAAAAAAATTTTCTTAACATTAAAGAATAAGTCCTGGCATGTTAAAATTTCTCTTACTATTTTTGTTTACAAATGGGGTGTCATAATTGAATTTGTCAAATGGTATTGCTAGAGAAAAAACAAGGAAAAGATAGTTAGCTATCATTTCAGACTGGTAACATACCTGGATCTATTGTAGTGACAAGAATATGAGAAATAGACCGGATTCTAGAAAGACAAGAAAATTGTCTGCTCAATTGAAACAACCTGCAATTGAAGGACTCCGACATATGGTAGGTTTATTGACATCATTTGATATAACATAAGCAGTGTGTAAATACTACTTTACTGTGCTCCAATCAGGGAAATATGAGTGATTAAGCTGTTTATTCAAGTTAGTCATGAAGGTACAGAGGTGAACAAGACTGACATCATCCTTGATATGACAGAACTATTTATATAGTATAGAGATACTAAGTATTTTCCCAAGCTAATAAATCACAATTCTTGTGAGTGCTTTGAAAGAAATGCCCAGAGTGAGTGGGATATATGTAGTATGAGGATGATTCCCAGCCTGATATTTGGTGAGGCAGAGTTTAAAGCTGTGTGTCTGCAGCAGGGACATACAAGGATAGATTGAATGTGAGAAGAAGTTGGCTGGACTGAGAGGTCAGAGAAGTAACATCCAGGCTGAGAGAACAATGTATGTAGAGCCTCCATGCTGGGAAAGGGCTTATTTGAAGAACTGAGAGGGTCAGAGTATAGTGTGGGGAGGAAGAAGGAGGAGTATGGTACAAGATGAAGCTGAAGAGACCCATAATAGGCCTTTTAGGCCATATTAAGGATTTTTAAGTGGGTTTTTACATGAAGCTGTATCAGTTAGCGATTGCTGCAGAACAAACAGCCACTGCATCCGGGGGGCATAAGACAGTGAGCATTTATTTTTTGCTTACACGAGTCGACTGGCTTGGCTTGACCTCAGGCTGCAGATCTGAGGGTCTGCTAAAGAGGCTGTGCTCCAACTGTATCACTCTGTGGTGTAGGCCCAAGGGTCAGTAGCTGCCTGAGGAAGCTCTTTTCATGGTGATAGCAACAAAAGAACAAGGCTGACAGCCAACCACAGGGACAGATTCTGCTCGTGTCACATGAACTAACCTCTTACTGGCCTAAGTAAGTCATACGGCCATGCCCTACATCATTGGAGCACAGAAGTATAATCTTCTAAAGGAGGCAGGTGAGCAAGAGAATAATTTTTCTATAATAATCTAATATACCACAGAAGACACAGAGGGATTATACTTAGAAGTGAGGAACATAGATTTGGTTTTATTTTTTTTTATTTTTTTTCAGTGATTCATTACTAACGTACAATACCCAGTACTCAACAAAACAAGTGTCCTTCTTAGTACCCATCAACCATCTAGCCCATCTCCCATCCACCTCCCTCCATCAACCCACAGTTTGTTCTCTGTCATTAAGAGTCTCTTGTAGTTTGTTTCCCTCTCTTCTCTTGCCCCCTATTCCAATATGTTCATCTGTTTTGTTTCTTAAATTCCAGATATGAGTGAAATCATATGCTATGTCTTTTTTTGATTGACTTATTTCACTTAGCATAATACATTCTAGCTTCATCCACATCATTGCCAATGGCAAGATTTCATTCTTTTTGATGGTTGAGTAATATTCTTTATTCATCAGTCAATGGACATTTAGGATCTCCCCATAGTTTGGCTATTTATGATAATGCTGCTATAACCACTGGGGTACATGTATCCCTTCAAATCTGTATTTTTGTATCATTTGGGGAAATTGTCTTAGTGCAATTGCTGGATTGCAGGGTAGTTCTATTTTTAGTTTTAGATTTGGTTTTAAAATAGGCATATTTGGGGGTGGGGAAAATGGATTAGAGGATTCAAGAATCATTGTAGGGAGACACGTAAGGCGGTTCTGTTGTGCTATTATTAAGAGAGAGATGATGGTGACTGGAGCTCGGTGGTGCTACTGGAGATGCACTGGATGGATTCAAATATATATGTTGTAGATGCCAGTAACAAGGTATGCTGAGGTTAAAGGGAATGCCACCTTTGTCTTTGCCATGAGCCTCCGGGTGTATGGACAAACTACTCATGGTGATAGAAAAAAAAAGAATATTTATGGCGAGAGGTGATGTGTTTAGTTTTGTATGTATTCAATTTTGGTAGAGCAGTTAGATATCTAAGTGGAGCATCACCTGTGTCATCCTTATGAATCATAGCTGATACACCCAGTGCTGATTTTCATTTCTCCATAATAGTACATGTTGTACTTACACTGGCTAGTAACTAGAAGCTATCGCAACTAGATATTTCAACAACAACAAAGAACTTTAATATATAACAAGTAAACTTATGGAGTTTTGATATCATTTAGTCTCATCCCTTCATTTGACCAATAAATCAAAAAAGACACAGAATTATTTTATTCCTCCTTGGATAGACAAGTATTTAAAAAAGCGGAGCGTACATGGATCAGTCATGAAACTAAAAAAACTTTACTGAACAGTATGTTCCATACTTTATTGATTTGTGCCATGAAAGATAATTATTATAGTAGCAGTATAAAATGTTTAAGTTCTAGGTGCTAGGAATTTACAAAGTGGTTTTTTAAAAAATTGATTTAGCGTTTATTTTGAGAGAGAGAGAGAGAGCGAGAGCACATGCACAAGCAGGGGAAAGGCAGAGAGAGAATCTCAAGCAGGCTCCCCACTCAGCACAGGACCCGATACGGGGTTAAAACTCACAAATCGTGAGATCATGACCTGAGCCAAAATGAAGAATTGGACACTCAGCCAACTGAACCACTCAGGTGCTCCTACAAAGTGTTTTTTATGCATTATGTCATTTATTTCTTGTAACAGACTGAGTTTATTAAGAATCAGAATTGTAATGGTTAGTAAACTCACCAGTGTCAATGTTCTTAAATATTATGCTATATTGGGGTGACTGGTTGGCTCAGTAGGTTAAGTGTCTGACTTCCGCTCAGGTCATGATCTCACCGTTTATGAGTTTGAGCCCCACATCAGGCTCTGTGCTGACAGACAGCTCACGGCCTGGAGCCTGCATCGGACTCTGTGTCTCCTTTTCTCTCTGCCCCTCCCCCGCTCATGTTCTGTCTGCCTCTCTCAAAAATAAATAAAAATTAAATATTATGCCATATTATTTTGGTCCCTGATTTAGAGTAACCACAAATGTGATGGGAGGGGGCAAGAATTACACACATGCTTAGAAAACTATACAAGAAGACATTTAGGGGTGCCTGGGTGGCGCAGTTGGTTAAGCGTCCGACTTTAGCCAGGTCACGATCTCGCGGTCCGTGAGTTCGTGCCCCGTGTCAGGCTCTGGGCTGATGGCTCAGAGCCTGGAGCCTGTTTCTGATTCTGTGTCTCCCTCTCTCTCTGCGCCCCCCCCAACCCCGTTCATGCTCTGTCTCTCTCTGTCCCAAAAATAAATAAACGTTGAAAACCAACACAAACATGCACATAGCCACAAACCATACATCACACTCTGCTAACATTTAAAAAAAAAAAAAAGAAGACATTTAAATACTAGTTTGGGGGTAACAACTAGAAACTGTTCTAAAATTTTATAGATTGGGGAGTTCAAATCAGAGGGATAATACTGTAGACTTTACATGAAGTTCATTCATCTTTGAGTCAGGATGATCAGCTTTTTTGTTGGATTTCTGATAAGTGTTGAATATGATAGAACTTTGTCCTTTGTGTCTAACTTGCTTGTTTTGGGACAAAACCTTGTGAACTTCCTCAGAGGCTCTTGACTACTTCCTTCTTGTTCTTATTCAGCTCTCTTCCTGCACTCTCCCCTCCACTTTTGGATGTAGATGAAACCCCTCACTATAGAGTGGGGACTCCATTATCCTGAGCAATTGCCCAGAGGATGGAGTGTGGGGATGGGGTATGGGGGAATTAGATGCTTTTGGTAAATAAGGATGGATCAGTTCTCCCTCTTTTCTCTGTCCCACGGGCTATTCTAAGACATGGTTTCTCCACGTCACTCTTCCAGAGAGTTTGCAAGTGCTGAGTGAATCCATCCAAGAAGCCTCCCTTCAGATTATCATCTTGATCCTAAGATAAGCAAACTGCTCTGAAAACACTGCTTTGCACCTTGCCTGACTTTCCTTTTCCCATCACCCAGATTGCTCATGGCTTGTTCTTCTCACGTAAAATGTTGGCATCTTAATCCTTGCTTTAGGCTCTTTTCTAGGAGACAAGGGTGAAGAAAACATTTAAAGTTTCAACTCTTTGAAAGTGACATCATGGTTTAATTATATGCAATCATTTCTAATTTTGCTGAGGCAAGAAGTTGAGTTATACTCTCATCAAAGTTGGTGGGTAGGATCAAGTCACTTACTTAGCAAGTGAACCCTGATAAGCGTCAAAATGCTATATTACAGTGGAGCTTGATTAGTTTATATCACATTTTCTTTTGGTATAAATCACATACTATAGTGTTCTCAAAAAGTATCAAGATATTAGTGATGCCTATGATAATGCAAATGTTCATAGAACTTGATATGTATATAACTTGGGGACCCCCGAGAACTCCCAGTCTATAGGTTGCACTGGTCATTTCAATAATCTTGGAATAATGCAATTCTGTATTTCATATGATAGAAACTTTTGGATCCCATTTACAGCACTGTGGTTGCGTTTAAGTGTATTTCATTCTATTGTTATGTACTGAAATAAATGGACATATTATGCAGTGCATGCAAAAAAATGTATGTGAATTTTTGAAGATAAAATAAGAAGACTCCAAAGAGATAATATGCTTGCCACAGGCTACTTTGAGATAATATGCTCAATTCCTCCTGGATTTCTCACTTGTTAGGAGTAATTAGTTTGCAAAATCGGAGAAACACCGCGTGGGTGTATGTATAATTTTCCCCCTATTAAACATATTTGTACATCTATAAAGTGAATGCAAAGTGTTACTTAAAGATCTGCTGCATGTCTGCATTCTAGGGACATGTTGCAGAACTGTCTTTCAAAGGAAGATTGCTTTTTAGCGTGGAAGAAAACATTTTAGCGGGCCTTTTCGTTTGTCACGTTAAGTAAATCCCAGCAGCTAGTCTGGAAGGGAAAGGTTGAAACACAGAGGAATGTCAAAAGCTATCACCATTCTGTATAGGTTGACAACTCTTGCAGATTATTATGGAGCTGTCTGGTTTAGCCCCTCTGGTTGGGGTTAAGGGAAAGGGAACATTTGGGCTCCAGACACAGTGTGGGAGTTCAAGCAAGAGCCAGACTCTCATTTGAACTGACATTGGTTCCAACAACATCGCAGTTGGCAGAGGGCTATGGAGGAAAATACCAACCAACCAAGGGCATCCACTTGTGATTACAGTGAGGGCTGATAACCAAATTTTAGTTCTGTTTTTCTTCTCTGATGTTCTCCCCTGTTCTTGAGTCTTCGGTTGTGCTTCAGGGGCTTAAGGGAGGTAGGTCTGTGTTTGGGAGAAATGTACACCTGCAGACAGTTGGGGCATCATATGAAAGTGATGATGGGACCACTGGAAATGATTAGGGAGCAGCAGAGTGGAATGGGAGAATAAGCCACACCAGAGGAAGGTGAACATTTTCTGGGTATTCTCAGAATTGTGCAGGGCTCTGCTTTTCCTGAGGCAGAGGAGTTTAAATTTGCTTGTATGGATATTAAGTGTATTGAGTCACCACCGAAGAGAGGAGAATCCTGGCATATAATTACACGTGTATGGTATTATAAATCAAGATATGGTGTGTTTATGAATGAAAGGGTACATGGAATAAACACACACACACACACACACACACACACACACACAGAGGAGGGAACAAAGTCTCTGTGTAAGAGGCAATGATACTGCCCTCTCCAAGGGGAAAGGCTGGGATCACAGAAGGGATATGGGATTTTGACAAAGATGTCTTATAGACCGAACACTACAGAGCAAGCAAAAAGGGGAATAAAGAGAGTAGAGCAATAGGAAGATTATGGGAATAAAGGCATCACTCTTTCACATCAGCTACAAGGACTTCTCTCTATCCCCAGAAGAATCTATTAAAAATACAAATCTGATCACATCCCCCATCCACTTGAAACCCTTCAGTGTTTCCCCATTGCCTGTAAGATAAAGTGCAAAATTCTTAACTTGCTTGGTGAGATTGTCTGAGCTGGCGCTTATATCAAACTTTTCAATCCCATCTCTTGTCACTCTGTTCTATGCTCTTTCCAAGTCAGCCATTCTGGGTTTGCAGGTATGTGAGTACAAACAAAATTCCAGTGCCTTTACGTGTGGGTCTCTGAGCTAAGTTTTTCTTCCACGTGTGTCACTCTTGCCTCTCCTCTTCAACTCATCATTTCAGTGTCAGATGAAATGCCATTTCTTTAGGCTGACCTTCCTCAGCTTCCCTGACTAGCTGAGGTCCCCTGCATATGCTCTCATAGACTCTGTGCTTCCTCCTTCACACTATTCATCCAGCAAATACTCATTGAGTTTGGCATTGTTACATGCTTGAGAGACACGGCAGTGAAGGCAACAGACACAAATCCTTGACCTTCGCACGTTGGGGTTATTTGTTTACTCTTTGTGTTCTCTGTTAGCCACAGCTCCATGAGGGCAGTGCACATATCTGTCTCGTTTACCATTTTATATCCCAGCACGTGGTATTGAGCCTGAAACACTGTAGATGCTTAACAAGTATTTGTCAAATACTTGCATGTTATATAAGTTGGAGATTCACTGGGGCTGGTCACATCAGCAAATGGGAGGTCTTGACATATTTTTGTGGGTAGTTTTAGCATAGTCAATGGCAAACAATGATTTATTAAACTTGGAAAATTACAAAACTTGCTAGGAAGTATGATTGATATAAAAGGATAGCTTGACCTATTAGGCGGATACATTTCAGGCTTTCAAGGGCACATATTGATTTTAAATGTTTGAAGGGGATTTGATGCTGAAGGGAAGCAGGGTGGATCAAGAGCAAAAGCTCCCCGGCCCCCAGCGGTTTGTCAGAAGCTGTGGCTGGTCTCCATAAGTGTTTTTTGTGAGAAGTATTTTAAAAACAATCTCATGTTTGTTTGGGGGCAAGCTACTGTTGTAGAATGTTTAGACTTTTTATTTCTTTTAAACCCTGTTGGCTTGAGAGAACAGAACTAAGTGGGAAAGCTAATTTTGCTTTAAAAAATGTATTCTTGTGCAAATTAGCTTTAACTACAAATAAATATTGGTTCTGAATGATAAGTTTGAAAGAATAAATAAACTTATTCCTAGACAGTAAATTCCTTGAGGATAGGGTCTGTACCACATTCATCTTTGAGCCCTCAGTACTGAGCACAGATCCTGACAATAATAAATTACCTATAGGTATCATTTTTTTTTCTTTCCATGAATGAAGCAACACAGTCTCTTGGGTGGGAAAGAAAAAATCAGTCAAATTGCTTATTTTGGTTAGCACAGAGATCAGAAATTCTTAATTGGCTAAAGTTTTCATAATTCATGGATTATTTTGATATAGATAGATATAGTCAGGAAAAATAGTCAACCAAAATCAAAATAGAATTAGATTGCATTATAAGATTTCTTTATAACCTACTGACTTCTATAAGAAAAGCACAAATATAATAAAATAAAACATATAAAGCAAAGACCATAGAAGGGAAACTAGAAAAGAATATTACATTAAGAAAAGATCTTTGAGAAAAGTCATAGCAATTTAACATGAGACTTAGCTCTGGGTTCCCTATAGGCCAATGCCAAGAGGAAAACATGAAGGAGTATATACTTCTCATTGTTCACTAAAGGAAGCGTGTAAGTTCAGCCAGAGAAAGAACGCTTTCCTAGTCCTGAGATCTGAGGTAGTTCATCCTATAGGTCTTTGTGAAAAAGACATGGAGAAAAATAGGGACAGGAAACTTAATGTCAATTTTACAAACAGAGATGAAAAGAAATACACCTCAAGTATTTTTTTCCAGTTGTGAATGAGAGACGAGGACAGAATGTTAAATTGTGGTTCTATGAAAGCTATTCCTGAGGGTGAGGTGAGGAGTTTCATGTCTCTTTGGAGTGATGTCGTATAAACTTGGAGATGATTAAGAATGGATTTTTTTAAATTTAAATTTTAGTTAGTTAACATACAGTACAATACTGGTGTCAGGAGTAGAATTTGGTGATTCATCACCTACATACAATACCCAGTGCTCATCACAAGTCCCTTCTTTTTTTTTTTTTTTTTAAATTTTTTTTTCAGCGTTTATTTATTTTTGGGACAGAGAGAGACAGAGCATGAATGGGGGAGGGGCAGAGAGAGAGGGAGATACAGAATCGGAAACAGGCTCCAGGCTCTGAGCCATCAGCCCAGAGCCCGACGCGGGGCTCGAACTCACGGACCGCGAGATCGTGACCTGGCTGAAGTCGGACGCTTAACCGACTGCGCCACCCAGGCGCCCCACAAGTCCCTTCTTAATATCCATCACCCATCTAGCCCATCTCCCAACCACCTCCCTCCATCAACCCTCAGTTTGTTCACTATTAAGAGTCTTGCGTGGTTTGTGGGATGCCTGGGTGGCTCAGTCAGTTAAGCTTCTGACTTTGGCTCAGGACATGATCTCGCGGTTCATGAGTTCCAGCCCTGCACTGGGATCTGTGCTGACAGCTCAGAGCCTGGAGTCTGCTGTGGATTCTGTGTCTCCCTCTCTCTCTGCCGCATCCCCACTTGCACTCTGTTTCTCTTTGTCTCTCAAAATTGAATAAACATTAAAAAAAAGTTTTAAAAAGAGTCTTGTGGTTTGTTTCCTTCTCTTTTCTCTCCCTGCTTGCCAATATGTTCATCTGTTTTGTTTCCTAAATTCCACCTACGAGTGAAATTATATTGTATTTGTCTTTCTCTGACTGACTTATTTCACTTAGCATGATACACTTTGCCTCCATCCATGTCATTGCAAATGGCAAGATCTCATTCTTTTTGATGGCTCAGTAATATTCCATCTATCTATCTATCTATCTATCTATTTATATGTATGTATGTATGCATGCATGCATGTATATATCTGACATCTTTATCCATTCATCAGCCAGTGGACATTTGGACTCTCTCCATAGTTTGGTTAAGAAACAATATTTTGTATCACCCTTGGTTCTGAGTGTCTCAGAGTTCAGGACCAATTGAGTGCCACAAAAGCCAAGGCTGAGTCAGGTTAAGGCTGCCACCTGGAGGGAAGGGGGGAGGACCAGGCTGTGTGTGAGTGGTCTGAGCCTCTGCTGCAACCAGTGACGTTCCTCAATTCCAGGTTCTAAATTTTAGAGCTCCTTTGAAAGCAAAGTTCTGCTGGGAGATAGGCAAATGTGTACCATTATGTACTTCTACTGAAGAAGCCTTATCTGACCATGCTGTTTAGAAAGAACCCACCTGCCCTGAGCCAGTAGCTTTATCCCCTTGCCCTGCTTTGTGTTTCTCAATGGCACTTACCAATATCTAAATTACTTTATAACTTATTTCTTTATTTTGTGTATTGGTCAGGATTATAACAGGACACAGTATCCTTGCACTGGGTGATCGGAGCACAGTGTAATAAAAGAAGTATTAACAAAGATGTGGGCAAGGTTTAGGGAAAACAGCAAGGGCTCATGAAGTACCACAGGGCTGGGAATACTAGCAGTAGGGATGGAAGCCATTGCCACTCCCAGGCCTGTAGGGGAGAAGTGAAAGAGCAAACAGTAGAATTGAGAGAAAAATCTAGAAAGGACAGCAGCCTGGGGAGGGCCACCTTTGGGAGAAGGATATAGCCATGCCATGATGAATACAGTTCACAACTGTTTTCTCCTCTTGAGCCACAAGTCCCTCCCATTGACCAAATCCAACTGGAGATGAGAGGGCCAGGGAGCTCATTGATGTGGTCTGTGGAGAGGCACAGCCCACAGTGGAGAAGGCTGGAGAGTAGGTCAGGAAGAGCATACAGAGGATTACCACTATATTTCACTTCCTGTCCTTTCCTTCAACTGGAACCTAAGTCCCACGAGGACTGGGATTATTGCCTGTTTTATTCTTTGCTGTGTCCTCTGTGCCTAGAACAGTGGCTGGCTCATGGTTGGTGCTCAATAAATGTTTCTTGAATGAAGACATATCAGTTGTTTTAACATGCATTTAAAAACACAACTACAATGGTACAACAGTTATAGGCTATGTATAATTTGTCACCAGGAGAGATGCTTTTTCTGTTGGTTCTCTTTGTTTCCAGAATTTATATGAGTAATAAATGTTTGATAATAAATTATATCATATATATTTAAGTTCCTGGGCCCCAATTTCTATGTGTATGTGTGTACATATGTTGGGGAGGGCTTCCTACATAATACCAAGCAATTCTCAGACACTAGTAGGGTGTCCTACAGTTCAACTCGATTCTGCACTATCTATCTGGAGATAGCATCAGATTCGACAGGTTAAGGGTTCAGTCCCACAAGACTGCACCCTGCTCACCCCATAGTAGTTGTAAATTCAGATTGTCACCTGTGCTTCTGGCCAACTAGCTACAAATCAGTGGTTCCCAGAACCTCCTCCTCAGGTTCAATTACTTTGCTAGAGCAGCTCACAGAACTCAAACATTCTACTTACTAGATCACTGGTTTATTACAAAAGGATAGAGCTCAGGAATAGCCAGACAGAAGAGATGTATAAGGTCAGGTATGTGGGAAGGGCACAAGGTTTCCATACTCTCTCAGAGCACAACATTCTCCCCTAATCTGCATGTGTTCACCAACCTGGAACCTCTCCAAACCTCATCCTTTTGGACTTTTGTGGAAGCTTCGTTACATAGTCATGGCTGATTAAATCACTGGCCATGTCAACTGTTTAACCTCCAGCCCCTCTTTATTCTCTGGAGGTCTGGGGTGGGACTGAAAGTTCCAACCCTCTAAATATGTAGTTGGCTCCATTGGCCACTAGCCCCCAACCTCAGAGTTTTGAGGTCTGTGAACCAGAAATGGGAATGAAGACCATATATATTTCTTATAATAAATCATAATTTTTAATATATTTATTTATAATATAACAATTTATAATATATATTTATCTATATCTAATTTGTGTCTGTGTGTAGCCCCAATATGGTATATTTAAAATTATTATATTATTTATACTTTTGAAATGATTTTCAAATGGGTTTTGAATAACTATATTTAGAAGAAGTACTTCCTGCACTGGCATTTTCTGTATATTAATAAAATTCACATCATTAAATCATCTTTATTTCATATGTGCCTCACGTTGCTGAGGAAAGCATTATCTTAAGTCCTACACATTTCAATAGAGAAATAATCATAGCATAAAACATCAAGCACAACAACATTTATAGTACTAAACTGGTAAAGATTTATCACAGAGACAACTGTTTTGAACACCCTCCTGCTAGGGCAAAAAAAAAAAAAAAAAAAAAGGAAGGTCAGTGATTTATGTGAATGGACAGATGGGTCATAATGTATTCCTTCAAAGTGATCGAATTTGGCCTCTGACAGGCTGTAAAAAGAAGTGACTCAGAGTATAGCGTCCTTCACTGACACAAATGCGGCCTCTGGTGGAGAAGCTTTTCTACTTACCTTGTCCCAGGGGCTGGGCAAGGGGTGAGGTTTGCCTCTTAAGGTATTGGGATCACACAGCCTAAGAATTACAAAGACCAGGAATAACACCTTGACTCACCTCAGGGGGTCGCTAGGACACCAGTGCCATCTGTCAGTGTCAGAGGAGCTCAACTCAATATGGCGGCACAGCTGAGAAAATGAGCAGGTCTCTGCTGCCCTGGCAGAATCTTGTGAAATCTTGAGACTTGAGGTCTGCAGACGGTGCTCCTTCTAAGACAGTTTGGTGATGTCAGTGACCGGTCTCCAAAGCGAGAATGGTAGATTGTATTCATGTTCAAAATAGTTGTTGTCCTTCCCTGGGGCACTGCTCCCTGATAGAGGATTTCACATTCCTTCTCTGTTGATATCAGGAGTGGCCTTATGACTTGCTTTGTTGATGAACTGGGGAGAGGAGATTTAAGAATGAGCTTCAGTTTTGTCATGCTTCATTTGCCTCTGCCACAGTCTTAATGTTCTCCAGGGAGGTTTGCTTCTTAGCCTGGGTGCTGGAGTGAAGCAGACATAGGGCAGAGCTGAGGCCAACCTACAATGGACATATCATATTAATGAGAAATAGAGCTTTATTGCTGTAAGCCACTGAGACTTTGGGGTCATTTGTTAGTATAGCATAACCTAGCACACCTGACGCATACAAGGAGATCCCATCTCTCATTGCCAGTATTCACCCAGCCTCTAGAAGGAACAGCTATTATTGTGGGCATAGAATAAGGCTGTAGAGCTGAGCAGCCACGCAAAGTTAAAACACAATGAAGGCTGATGGAGGTAAACGAGGGAATGTCAGGTTAATGGGGAATTAGCAACACGCAATGTTTTGCTTGCTAAGAAACAATTTCAACTTGAAACTGGCCTGAGCAAAGATATGCTGGTTGTTTTGGAGGCTCTGATTGGCTCATGCTAGTCATTTTGGGCTTCCTGGACGAAGCATCGGAAGGGGGCCAAGCAGGGTGCTGTCACAGCAAGACTGCCCAAGTCATGGAAACCCCTGGCATGTTTGGGCTCTAAGTACTGTCACAATGTAACAATAACATCTGGAGTTGGCACTCCAGAAGAGTAGGCATTGCAAGCAGCAGGAGATGGAGGCATTAATAACTGTCAAGAGCAGGGCAGACAGGCTAACTTAATGGGTGAGCTCAGTCCACTCGGGGCCTGATATGTCCTGTCACTCTTACTTTCTACAGTCACTCCTCCTAGGAGACAAATAAATCATATCCAATGACCTAATAAAATAATAAGGTTTGTCTGAGTTTTGACACCAGAAAATAATAGAGGACCTCAAATTCAGAGGGAGAGAAATAGGAGGCATTTAAAAATTGCTTTCTCACCAGAATACAGGAAGGCTAGAGCTGAGCACCAAGTTACGCTCCATCCCCAAGTTGTCAGTTTTCTGAAAATACTCACAAATCTACGACAATTTATATAGAGCTACACAAGAGGGTTGGGTTAAGTGGAATTGTTTTTCTGTAGGACGTTGTCTCTGTTAGGTACTTGAACAGTATTTTCTAGCATGAAATTGATTAACTGGAGGTTGATCTTTAAAAAAATACTAACTAAAATTAATTAATTAATTAATTTCAAGCGAGGCAGATCTGAGTTTGAATCTCAGCCCTGCTCTCTAGACCAATGGCCTTGGTGAAGTATTTAATTTCTCTGAGTCACTTTCTTTCACAGTGGTGTTGTGAGAAATTAACTGAAACTACAATGTATTTAGGTGTTTGGCACAGAGCCTCTCACTTAAGAGTTCATCTTTGTTAGCTGAGAGAGCATTTGTGCTGCTGGTACAGGTTAGTCATGGTATGTTGACTAACAAGGTACATTTGGTAATCATTATAATTAAAAGAACAGGTGCCTACTGAGTGTACCATTAGGTCAACCACATGGTTAACCCAGCCCAGTGTTTTGCTCTAAGTATCTATATTAAATTTCCACATGGCTCATTGCTGGATATAAAGTTTTAGTGACACTTTTTCCTATTCATTAGGAGCTGGTAGTTTGTGTCACGAGTTAATACTACTGAGTTCAATAAGTATTTGAGTTGCTATTACACACAACGTATTTATTTAAGGCTATACTTGCTCCCTGCTTTCCTATCTTCTCTCCATTTAACAAAGTGTTGCTATTTCTGTTCTACCTGTGTTCTCAATTCTATCTTTTCCAGACCCTCAGGAAACTTGCTCTGTCAATTATTTCTTCCCTTGTTTATTATCACTCTCCTTTCTGCTGGCTCCTTCTCTGCTGGGATAGAAAATAGAAGACTAAACCCCACAGGAACAGCTTACACAAGTAAGGATCCTTCCCCAAGAAGCTCAGACACTCCAGCTCAGGGCCAACCAATACAAAGAACATGAAGGGGGAGGGTGTTTAGGGCAATGATCAGGATAATTAATTGTATCTGCTGGATCTGGACACCTTTTCTCTCCCCATACTGAGCAGCTGGTAGCAACCCACCTGATAAAACTTGTGACAACCTTTCTTAAAATAGTGTATGAAATTCTTGGTGCTGGTCTAGCATGAGCTGTGGGTCTAGAGAAAGAATTGGGAGTCATCAGGAACTCTGTAACAAAAGGATGCAGAGTTCCAATGTTTGGATGTGATTTTTTATTTTATTATTTTTTTAAGATTCTATGGTTAAGTAATCTCTACACCCCACTTGGGGCTCAAACTTACAGCCCTGAGATTGAGTCACATGTTCTACTGACTGAGCCAGCCCAGTGCCCTGGAATGTGATTTTTAAAAACAGACCCAGTATTGTCAATCTCTGTTTGAACAAGTGAAGAAAATGATCAAGTAATGGGAAAGGGTCAAATGTGCTAGCATTGTACTATTTGCTTTGTCTCATTAAAAACTCTGACATGTTGCATATATTTCAGTCCTAAAGTGACAGGTTCAGGCTATTCAAACTAATATGTACACCACACAAGCCATTCAAAATCATAAAGGATAGTTTTTCAGATTCATAAAATAAATCCCACCCTTTATTAAGGATAGTTTTGATTCTTTTAGATCCTTTGATTTCCATATACACCTTCAAATCAGCTTGTCAATTACTGTGCTTACTCCTTAATATGACACTTTTGACCCACCCATCCATTTTGTTGATTTGAGCTATAACATAAAAAGCAAAATGCTAATATACCAAATGTAAAAAACATGCAAATCATGCAAATATGTGAATAATGTGGGAAAAAAATGTTAACTTTCCACAAATATAACACAGGTAGAAGTTGTTACAACTTTAATCTGGAGGTAAATGAGCTAAACTACTCAGCACAGGCGAGAGATAAGAGGTCTAACTTGTCCAGCTGCTTTGCATATAGTCCTTTAATTAATGGAAATGTGCAAATATGCAAATAAGGTGAATATAAGATAACGAGAAGAACTTCACACTATTAGTATTACTGAGATGAAATGGCAGGTTCTTTCAGTTCATAGTTTTTTAAAACACAATGGTTATTACTTTGTGATGGGATTTCTGTGAAAATCATCATTAATCTAATATTTCAAGCTGGGGAAATGTATGTGAACAAGATGGTTTCATCACCTTTTTCTTGAAAATTATCAAACTACTGAAAGACCATTTTGATAGACCCTCTGGAGACCCCCAGTTATCAATACACCATGCTGTAATAAACACTGAAAGCCAAGGTGGCAATGGAATTCCAGACAAAGTGGGTTTTAGAGTTGAGAAATGTCGTATGCAAGAACAAAGATGTATAATTTTCAACTCACTAGACGGAATAAAATGGAGTAAACACTGTTATTTCACAAGCATTTTCTCATGTCATAAATATTTTTTCAGAACCTCCCTTTTAATTGGCTGTTTAATATTCTATTGTGCTGTTGGACCAACAAACTAAATTCAACAGTATAGTAAAAGATTTCTCCACCACAACGATGCGGCAGTGATTTACTATTAGGATTTTTATTAACACTATCCATCAAATCAAGAGGCTCAGGAAAAAAAGAACATCAATGGATAGTGCAAGTCACTTGATAAAATTCATCACCAATTTCATGTTTTGCTATGTTCTTTAATAGTTTCTACAGCACACAGATTTATGTTTCCTTGCAAATTTGAAAGAACTGACTGAAAAAATTCCTTCTGAAAGTCTTTTTAAAAAAAGTAATGATTTAATAGTCTTCCATTTCTAGGTTACTGATGATTATTGATCTATTATGATTTCGTTGACCTTCTTAAGTCAATTTTATTAAATTTTTTCACAGAAACTTGTGTATTTTCCAAGACCAAATATTATAGGCAGGGAATTATAAATAGTTCTCTACTATCATTAATTACTCTCCTTTATGTCTGTTATAATAGCTTCCCCCCCCCCAGTTTTGTTTATGATTTTCTACTTTTCTTGATTAGATTCACCAAAAGTTTGTCTATTATATTTTTTCATCAAGAAGTTTTTCATTAATATAAAACTTCTTTTCAAAATTCATTTCTGCTCATCTTTATTACCTTTATCTCTGCTTTTATTTAGGTATTTTATTTATTGGGTGGTTGACTGTTGTTTATCTCTTTCACCTTGAGTTGGAATAGTTATTTTCATATTTAATTTTAATAATAAAAATCAAGATGATGCATTTTGCCTTTAGTGGAATTATTAATTCATTTCATAATTTTCTTGAATATCTACTGTGACATTCAATATTGTCTGTGAGTCAGGCAGTATTTCAAGAACTGGGGATGATATAGTGAACAAAACAAAGATCCCTGACTTCATGGAGTTTATATTAGTAGTGGGAGGTGGAAAAGATATAGTAAATTATGTAGTATATGAGAAAGTGATAAATTTTAGGGGAAAAAATAAAGCAGAGAGAGTAGATAAGAAATTTGGGGTGGGGGTGTAGAATTTGTAATTTGTAGAATTAAATTATTATATCTTGAGAATTCTTTTTAAAAATTTTTCTTTAATGTGTATTTATTATTTTGAGAGGGAGACAGACAGAATATGAGTAGAGGAGGGGCAGAGAGACAGGGAGACACAGAATCTGAAGCAGGCTCCAGGTTCTGAGCTGTCAGCACAGAGCCCGATGCAGGGCTCAAACTCATGGACCACGAGATCATGACCTGAGCTGAAATCGGAGGTTTAACCCACTGAGCCATCCAGGCATCCTGAGAATTCTTAATACCTTAATTTTATTTTTGTCCAGATAGTAATAATATTTGCATTCTTACTTCCTTCTTTGCCAGTACTTATTGAGAAGATCACTGTAAATTTTATAACTGACTTTAACACTCTAATTACCTATTTCTAGTTTTGTTGAATTGTGGTTAGAGGATGTGGCCCATACAAGCTCGGTGCTGGTGTATTTACTAATGTGTTTTGGGGCTGTGTAAACCAGCATCGTGCCTAGCAGTGAGTACCAGAAAACCTGAAAAAGGGGCTTGTGTGAGTAAGGGGCCGATCTGTGTCCTGGAACAAGTCCACAGTGGGAAGTCCAGGACTGAAATGAAGAAACGGGGCTCTTGCCCTTTTCCTGCTCTGCTGATATGCATAGATGGTGCTGTGTCTTGGGCGTTCAGTGTGGGGTCTAAGCAGGAAGAAGGAGGAAGGTGAAGAGGCAGCACAGCAGGTTTGTGCTGATGTGTCTTTGGTCAGAACTGAACCATGTGGGCACCCCTAGGCACGAGAGAGAGCCTGCAGACAACTGAAAAGGTACCTCTTGTAGAGAATAAAGTTTAGAGTGATGTTGGGTAGGCCAATGTAGTGAATCTTGTACACTATCACTTTTTATAGACATATAAAAGACACAAGGAGCTATGTATTTTTATAGGGTTCTTTTCCCACTAAATTTCGAATTCCTTATGTCATTATTTTTTGTATACTTGATCTGTCAAAGGCTAAAAATGGTCTATGAAGTCTTCTAGAATGTAAATGTTTTTGGTTTTGCTTTTATTTTGAATAATCACACTTTCTATATTTTAAAGCTATTGTATTTAGTGCTTAAACCTCAATGATATGTTTTTATTATGGACTAATGTCTTTTAAACTATTTCCTTTTGACTTAGATTTTATTTTATTTTATTTTATTTTATTTTTTTGGATTCTATTTTATACAATTTGTCCTGCTCCTTCTGTCTTATTTTAATTTATGTTTGGTTGGAAAACCTTGGTCCATTCTTTTTTTTTTTAAACCTTTGCCATTCTGTTTTAATGAATCTCTTCTGTGTATCATATACTTCCTTATTTATCCACTGATTCATCAGAAATATTTTCTGAGTTCCCATGGTGTGCCAGGCAGTCCTTGATGCTGGAGATGTGACAGGAACCAAAACAAAGGGTATAATGTCGAGACCATATTGAACAATTATGACCTGTGGAATGTTATCATCGGGAAACTTTGTTTTAATTTACTGGTACCCCTTTAAATTTACTCATGGGGTTAGTTCTTTCTTTTGCTGATTTGCTTTTCTCTTTCTCTAGGTTCCAACATAATTGAGTCCAAAAACTAGCTTAGAAGATGGGTAGGAGTGATAACAGTGCCAGAATTCTTTTCTCACAGAGAGTTGGTTGTAAAAGGCCTGAGTTAGGAAAGGGAATAATCTTTGAACAGAGTTTAAATTTTGATTACTATTTTACCTATTAATTACTACCAGAAGGTGGTGAGAAGACATGGAACTGGCCTTAAATTTCATTCCAGGGGAAGGAAGAACCAGTTCCACACACATAACTCTCTCTCTCTCTTCCATATCCAGCTAGATATTTCCCAATTTGTTGCTATAATCTGGGATCTAGATTATGTTTATTAACATGTAATTTTTTCACATCTTCTCTTTTTAAAATGTTCATTATGAAAGAGAAAGCAAGAAAGAGAGAGAGAGAGCATATGTATGAGTGGGGGGGGTATGATGAGAGAGAGAGAGAGAGAGAGAGAGAGAGAGAGAGAGAATCCCAATAAGTCTCCATGCTGTCAGTGCAGATCCTCAAACAGGGCTCCAGCTGACGAACTGTGAGATCATGTCCTGAACCAAAATCCAGAGTTGGATGCTTAACTAACTGAGGCACCCAGGCACCACTCAAATCTTATATTTTGAATTAATTCTACTGTAGGCATCTGATTTTATCACTATATTTCCAATGATTAGTTATAATAAATTCTGTTTGATTTTCACATTTTCAGCCAATTTGTTTATATCTCATATTTCCCATTCTAAATTTTGATTACCACCTCTAGGGTGGAATATATTTTAAGTCCTTACATATCTGAGACAATATATCTGTGGCTTAAGTAAATGGTCAACAATTCATCAGGTTAGTACATTCTTGAGTCTCATACTTTTCCCTTTATAATTTGTGATCTTTGATTCATAGTCTTCTGGCATTAGGGTTACACAAGAAAGGTTAGAGGTGAGCCTAATTTTGCTTCCTTGTAGGAAACAAAATTTATTGTCTGTAAGGTCACAGAAATTTTTCATTATCCTTAAAGTTCAGGAAATTTGCCAAAATAGTTAATGGTTTAATTTCATTGATTTTGTCTGGATTGTGGTATGCCTTTTTAATCTGCATGCTCAGACTTTCTACAAAATTTTTCTTACTTATATATCTCAGATCCCTAGTTCTGTTCTTGTAGACTTGCAAGTAAATTAAAGAAGAGTCTGTATTGAATTTAAGTTCAGGGGCACCTGGGTGGCTCAGTGGGTGAAGCATCAGACTTCAGCTCACGTCATGATCTCATGGCTCATGAGTTCAAGCCCTGTTTCAGGTGAGCATGAGCCCTGCTTTGGGTGAGCCCCACTTTCTCTCTCTCTCCCTCTCCTGCCCCATGTGGGATTCTCTCTCTCCCTCTCGTTCTGTCCCTCACTCACTTGTACCCTCTCTCTCTCAAAAAAATTTCAATTCAAATATATGATGTAAAATTCTTCCCATATTCATTGACTTTAATCAAAAAGAAATACTTGAGTAATAAGGGTGTTTAAATATTTTAGTAGTCTACTTCTTACCTATAAAACCATATTTTTAAAAAAGTTTATTTATTTATTTTGAGACAGAGTGAGACAGCATGAGCAGGAGAGGGGCAGAGAGACAGGGAGAGAGAGAGAATCCCAATCAGGCTCTGAGCTGCCAGCACAGAGCACCACGCAGGGCTGGATCTCATGAACTGTGAGATCATGACCTGAGCTGAAATCAAGAGTCTGACGCTTAACCAACTAAGCCACCCAGACATCCCTAACACCAGATTTAAAAAATGTGTTTAACAACTCTTAATGAAGTCTAAAAGTCTAGATGGTATAATCATTATACTTCAGGATAAAGGTAGGGTAGGAGAGGAAAGAGAAGATGTTGAAGTACTGGTCTTATTCAGGGAAAAATAGAGCATTCATAACCTTAATAAATTTATAGAAAAATATAGGGATGAATACTCACAAGGAGAATAAAAATAGGATACATAAGTTTCACTTCAGAAAAAATTTTATCTACCAAGTAGAAGACAGGAAATCAGAATAAAATACATAAACAGAAAATATAAAATAAAGAAGCAGAAGTATGTTCTTTTTTAATTTAAAAAATTTTTTAATGTTTACTTATTTTTGCGAGACGGGGGGGGGGGGGGCAAAGTGTGAGTGGGAGAGGGGCAGAGAGAGAGGGAGACACAGAATCCAAAGGAGGCTCCAGGCTCTGAGCTGTCAGTACAGAACCTGATACAGGGCTCGAACTCATGAACCATGAGATCATGACCTGAGCTGAAGTCGGACACTCAACGAACTGAAACACCTAGGTGCCCCGCATAAGTATGTTCTAACAAGCACAAATCAGAAGAAATATACATGGATTGAACTGATAAAAACTAATATCCTTTCAGATCAAATTAAAACCAACAAACAACAGCAACCAAGATCTGACAACATTCGTTCCACATGTTATTGGAAACTTAACACCAGACTAATTGTGTGAAAGAAAATGGGGATGGTGGTAGATCCTCCAGACTGTAAAGGTAAGCAAAAAATGGCTAGGACACCTGCCAGAGCTTCATAATTTACATAAAGTAGTCTATATGGGATGGTAAGGGAAGATTAAACATTTGAGCAATTAGAATGTAAACCAAGCTGCTTTCATGGGGACTCAGTCTGTGATGTCCCTCAGATCATGTTAGGACAGAATCAGAATTGTGGTGTGGTGGACCCTGTGATGTACTATCTAGATTCCCCTTCAAAGAATAACTTCTCTGCCCCAATTTTTTGGAATTTTGCTGGCAGACACAAAATATAATTTTATCCCCAGCTAACTATTGTTCAAAATTGAATTCAAAATATAGACATTATTCAGACACAAAAATAGTTTTCTAGAGAGGAAGTATGATATCTTATTGGTGAACACATTTGTAAATTAATTAAGTGATGCCTATAAATCAGAAAGAAAACTCTCAGTGTGTAAAGAATTGTAATTTTAATATGAGGAAAGAAATATGAAATCTTTAAATTTTTATTAAAACAACTTTAGCAAATCAACTAAAGAAAAGAAACAGTGGGAAAAAAGCAAAGAAAAAGCATGAAAAACATAAAACATAGTATGGCATAAATAATTCTAAATGTTTCAATAATCAAAATAAGTATAAATGGATTAAACTTAGCTATTAAAATACGAATAAAAGGCTTCATAAAATCTAGCTATTTACTGCTTATAGACACACCCATAAAATAAAACCACAAAGTAAAATACACTAGGATCATAATCAAAACAAAACCTGCTGTGGCAATGCTAAAGTCAAACAAAAGAGAACTTAAGTCAAATGCATTAATAGGATTGAAGGAGACTTACACAATGATGAAAGAACAGTCCACAAAGAAAACAGAATAACCATGAGCATGTATAAACTCGACAACTTAGCCTCAAACTACAAAAAGCATAACCAAGCAAACCACAAAGAGAAATGGAAAAACCTACAATCATAGTTGAATAATTTAAATAATCTTGATCAAGAACAGAGAGATAAAACAGACAAAATAAAAATTAGTGAGGATAAATTATATTGGTCTACAAAATTAAGAGTTTATCGTACATAAACATGCATACACACAATACCTTTTGCCCAACATATAAAGCATATACATTCTTTTCAAGCACAGATAGAACATTTATAAAAACTTAACATGTATTACATAACAGAATGTTTCAACAGATTCCAAAGAAGTGCTATCACATAAACCATGTTCTTTAATGTAATTAAGTTAGAAAGTGATAACAAAAATAGTTAAAAAAAAAAAACAAACCCAAAAGTGCCAAATAATTCATGGGTTAAAGAGGAAACCACACAGGATATGATGAAATATTTAAGACTGAACAAAAAAACTCTACTACATTTCAAAATGTATATTATGCAGCTATAACATTTAGGAGGAAATTTCTACTTTATCGTATTTACTTATAAACAATAAAAAATATTTTTAATGAATGATTTCATGATTTAATTCAAGACACTGTAAATATAAAACAGTAAACTTACAAAAATATATAAGAAGTTAATCACAGTGAGAGCAGAAATAGAGAAAACAAGGAAAGAAAAATCACTGATAGTAATAATTAACAAACTCAAAACCTATTTTGTGAAAAGGCCAATACAAAATATATATCTGTAAGAAAACTTACCAAAAGGGGCGCCTGGGTAGCTCAGTCGGTTAAGCATCCGGCTTCGGCTCAGGTCATGATCTCACAGTTGGTGGGTTTGAGCCCCATGTCAGGCTCTGTGCTGACAGCTTAGAACCTGGAGCCTGCTTCATACTCTGTGTCTCCTTCTCTCTCCACCCCTCCCCCACTCATGCTTTGTCTCTCTCTCTCAAAAATAAATAAAAAAATAAACTTAGCAATAAATAAATAAAACACAGGCATTGATGAATTGTAATAGGAACATAGACACATAACCACAAATACTATAAATATATACATATATAAATTCGTAGACACTAACCACTGAAAAATGCAAACAAAATGGACAATTTTCTAGAAAAATAGAAACATTAAAGCAAACTCAGAATAGAAAACCCACATAAATGAATTATCACTAAATAAATTGTATCAGTTTTCTCAAATCTGTTCTTCCAAAGAACATATTTTAGGTCACAAAAGATGAGTTGCATAAAATTTCAAGAAGCAGATAAACTTTTCAGACAAGAGGAAAAAAAGGGAAAGATATTTAACTTGTATATGCCTTGCATAAACCTGTATGCTAAAACTAAGCAATAAGCTTATTAACAAAAAAATCTCATTTATGGACACAAAATGCAAACTTATGAAACAAATTATTAGCAAATTAAATCCAGATAGCAATATTTTAAAACTATAATTATAACCAATGTTGGCTTTATCTCACAAATCAAGCATAATTTAATACTGGAAAATCTACCCAAGTATTTTAATACATTAACTGAAAAAGTAAAATTATGTAAACATTTTAGCAGAGAATCATAATAAAAATATTTAATAATGTTTAAGATTCACTTATTATTTAAAAAAGTCCTGTCACATTATAAATATAAGGAGTCTTCTTAAATCTGACAGTGTTTACCAAAAACCTACTAGCAACAGCAAAAAATCTGAAATAATCCAAATGTTCATTAGTGGAGGAACGTGGAAATAATGGGGTTTATTCCTTCAGTGGGGCACTATGAAGCAGTTCAGTTGAATTATCAGCAAAGATAGATTTGAAAAGATGAGTGGGAAAAAAGCAATATGTTGTTTGTGTGTACACTGTTGAGGTAGATAGGAAGTTAAATTGGAGAGAGGAGGATATAGGCTTCACATTTATCTGTCACAATTTCTTTTCCATAATTTGAAAAAAGGACTTACAGGGGCACCTGGGTGGCTCAGTCGATTGAGCATCCAACTTCGGCTCAGGTCATGATCTTGAGGTCTGTGAGTTTGAGCCCTGCGTTGGGCTCTGTGCTGACAGCTCAGAGCCTGGAGCCTGCTTTGGATTCTGTGTCTCCCTCTCTCTCTGCCCCTCCCCTACCCCTCCCTCTCTCTGTCTTCTCTCTCTCTCTCAAATATAAATAAGTATTAAAAAACATTTTTTTTAAAGAAAAAGGACTTACAAATATGGCAAAATGTTAGTGTTTGTCACATTTGGATGGCAAGGACAGATATTTTTATAATATCTTTAAAAACTTTCTTTTAATTTTTTAAAAGTGAATTTAAAACATCACTTAGATAATTAAGAGTAGGCATTCTCTCAGGAAAGAGCGAAAATCCCAATTTTTACTAGTTTCTCATGGCCTAAGTAACACAGCCTAACCTCCTTAGTACAACATATAAGATCCTCATCACCATACTTGCCTGCTTTTCCAGCCTTAGCTCCCACGGGTGTCTTTTTTATCCTCTCTGGTAGAGGTCTCCATGCGTTTGTTGACCATATAAACTCAGTAATCAAAATACTTTGGGACTTACATCTCTTTTATACTCACATTTATTTATATAAAATTTATCTACATGTACTACTGCAGTACTAGATTATGTAAATGTATACCACACAAAAAATAGAAAGGGATAAAATAAAAGTAAATATTAATGCAAGTGCTAATACCGCCTTAATTGGGAGGGACAGGCACTGTGTAGGCTATAGGTACCAAGAACTCCAGCACTCCCGCTATCTTGAATGTGCTGTTCCCTTGTCCCTTTAGAGAACTGCAAGAGTCGATTTGGACTCTGTCAATTTCCTTTTGTGATTTAGACAAAGTGTGACTCAATAATCTTTCACTCCTCTTGTCACTCAACAAATGCTTATTTATTAAGTAAGGTAGGCACTGTGCTAAGTACTGGACATAGAAAACAAGATATATAATTATACATACACATACGTATATGTGTGTAGACATGCACACACTATGGAATATTATTCAGCCACGAGGAAGAAGGAAGTCCTGCCATTTGCAGCAACATGGACAGACCTTGAGGGCATTATGCTAAGTGAGAAAAGTCATACAGAGAAAGACAAATGATGTATACTATCACTTATATGTGGAATCTAAAAAAGTCAAATTCATAGAAACAGAGAGTAATGATGGATACAGGATTAGGGGGTTCAGGGGGAAAGGGGGTGATGTTGGTCAAAGGATACAGACTTCCAGTTACAAGATGAATGCGTTCTGGGAACTAATGCACTGAATGGTGATTTGATTTGATTTTTTGATTAAAATTTTTTTTTTATGAGAGACAGAGACAGGCAGACAGAGTGTGAGTGGGGAAGGGGCAGAGAGAAAGGGAGACAGAATCCAAAGCAGGCTCCAGGCTCTGAGCTGTCAGCATAGAACCTGATGCAGGGCTTGAACTCATGAACTGCGAGATCGTGACCTGAGCCGAAGTAGGATACTTAACCGACTGAGACACCCAGGCGCCCCCAGAATGATGATTTTAGTTAACAACGTTGTATTATACACTTGAAAGTTGCTAGGAGAATAGATCTGAAATAGATCTGAAATGTTCTTATCACAAAAAAGAAATGATAATTATTATCAGGTAATGGACATTTTAATTAATCTTACCTTGGTAATCATTTCACAACTTGTAAGTGTATCAAATAAACACACTGTATGCCTTAAACTTAAACTTACACAATGTAATGTCATTTATATCTCAATAAAACTGGGAAAAAAGCCCAATCAAATAGGTATATAACCATCTAAAGTAATACTTATTAGGGATGTTGGGTAACAAAGCAGGATGCTGCACTCAGAAATTACTTAGGTGATTAGGTAAAAGCTCTCTAGCCACGTGATACTTAAGTTGAGCCTTAGAGGAACCGAAGGTAATCATGTGAAGGTCTAGGGTGGAAGTTCTAGGCAGGTAGAATAGCAGTGGAAACATTTTCACTTCTAGGAGCTGTTGTAGAGCCAGGACTCCATAGAGTACTGTTGAGTCAGGGTAAGTATGCACTAGATGAGACAGGAGAGCAGCAGAGGCAGATCCAGTAGGGTCTAGGAGACCACAGCAAAAAGCCTGGATTTTATTCCAGGTGAAGTGGGAAGCCATGGAAGTTTTAAGCAGAGGAATGCAACTGATTGATGTTTTTAAAAGATCACTCTGTTTCTGTTAGTTCACACTGCTATCACAAAGTACCACAGTCTGGGGTGGCGTAATCAACAGAAATTTATTTCTCCCAGTTCTGGATGTTGCAAAGTCCAAGATCAAAGTGTCAGCATATCTGGTGTCTGGTGAGAACCCACTGCTGGTTTTCAGACCATCATCTTCCCATTGTGTCTTTACAAGGCAGGGAACAGAGAGAGGAGGTTCTAGGGTCCCTTTTATAAGGGCACTAATCCCATTCACCCTCATGACCTAATTACTTCCCAAAGGCCTACCTCATCATAATAACATCACATTGGGAGTTAGAAGTTCAATATATGAACGGCGGGGGGTGGGGGGTGATGCAAACATTCAATACATAACACCATCTGTGTCCTCTACAACCTACTATTGGTTAACAATAGCGTTACTTTTACACCATCAAGATTTAAAACACTTACATTCTATTCTATTAACTAGATACATCACCTGTGCTTTGTCTATAAGCTGAAAATTACAACAAACCAACACCATTTATAACATCACCATCATATAAATATATCTCAAGGCAGATTGGGGAGCCATCTGGTAACCTTAGCTGTCAATGGGGATTTGCCCCATGTGGGGTAGGTCAGCAATTTTCTAGAATCTATGGAATATGTGGGTAATTCCATCTAATGCCAGATTTCAGTGTGAGAAAGTCCGTTTTGCCATGTACGACGCTGAACATACAGCAGCGCTATCAGTAATGAAGCAGATGAGACTTCACGCTCTTGGCAGGCAGGCAGATGCCAGAAAGGAAACGATAGGGAAAGGACTAGCTTCTGTTCGTCCTGTGTCTGATTCCAAATTCACCAACCCAACACATTCCTCCACCTCTGTGGTGGGGGAGTTAAGTGTGAAGGCAAGAAAAGGCCAGGAGCGTCACTTTAGAAAAACTCCCTCCACAGGGAAAGAAACACTGGGAGTGAGAAGTGATTTTCCTTGTACCACTCACCTCTTGAAGGCTGCTTCCCACACTTTTCTTCTTCCCTCTCCAGCCTTTTGGTTTGCTCTTATATCTTGTCTTTCACCTGGGGGTGGCTAACCAGGTTTTTCTGCCTTTCCTATCATTCCCAGATGGTTTCCATCTCAAACCCGGTTGGGTCTCTACTGAACCTATAATTTGTAATCTCGTGTATTTATCCGTGTCTACTGTGGACTTGAGGCCATGTGGGGTGCATACACAGGAAGTTGGAGGAGAGAGTATTTGCAAATTATGGCTACAAGTAGACTCTTCAAAAATCACTTCATTATACTGTCTATTCCTTACAGCCGACTTGTAAAGTTCTTAGCACCTCTATTGTGTAGAGGCATAACCTGAATTTTTGAAAAGTTAAGTGACTTGTCCTCAGTGCCTTAATTCAAAAGTGGGAGAATCAGACTTCTAAGCTCAGTTTTCTTACCTTTCAGTCCTGTGCTCTGTATGCTCTAACACAATGGCTCATTTAAAAATCTTTTTCTTTTGCAGTATGTCTTGATTTGCTAGCCTCTCTTTAGCCTGCAGGTGAGAGAATGCAGGAGGAATTCTAGAGAATAGACATGCAATAGCTTTTATACATGTTTAAGAGAATCTGTATAAAAATAATAGTTAAGCGTATACACATTCCTTGCTTAACAGGTGCTATTATCTTCCCAATGCACAGTCCCTGATAGTCCGCATTTGACTGTCTCTTTAACACCTGCTTGTCACATCTGGATAAGTGGGTTGAAGCAAGAAGCAGCATTCCATTTCCTAAACATTCTTTTTAAACTGGGAAATCTCCCTGGGAAGAGAGACATTATTTACATCATGCTTTGGGTAGAATAAATTGGTCTTAGTGCAAACTTCTCCATTTTCTCATTATCTACACCCTCACCTGGCTCTACTTCCTTTAACTTCACACTCAGTTTTGCCCATTCTGAGAATTCTCTTTTCAAAGTATCAACTAATTTTTAAGAAAAAGATATTATATAAAACTTCTCAAACATACCCAAAATAGAATAGTACAATAAATCCCTAGCTATGCATCTTCCAGAATCAACAATGACCCAAGTTACACAACACTGCAATATGTATAGCTTTTCTTTGCTGAAATATGTGAAAGTATACCCCCAGCTTCATATTGTTTCACCCCTACACATCTCAGCATAGACTGAGGTCAAGCTGTTAAACGTCATCAACACTCTTCTAAAGAGTATGGACTTTATTCTCTAGGTAAACATTACTTACAAAATTATTTCATAGACATCCCACATAATTTGGTGTTTGGATTTCTAGCTCAAATATATAAAATATATATTAAGTAAATTAATAGTGTTTATCCCAACATCTGGAAGAAAAAGGTCTACTTAATCTCAAAAACAGATCAAAGAATCAATGGATCCATTCAGTAATAGATCAACTGGATGGAGAGGCAGGGAAATCCAGCTGGGATGGCTGCTTCTCTAACTGACTGCTGCAGAGCAGGAGGCTCTGACCTCCCTCTTCCCCAGCCAGCCACTAGTAAGACTGCCCACAGGAACCTTGCTCCCTCCTGCACTGGACTTCTACCCATCTGTGTAGCAACAGGCTGTTTGCCACAATGAAGCCATTCTTTAAGACCAGCTAGAGCCCCACCTGCTCCATGAAGGCTTTCACAATTATGGCTTCCAGTTGGCTCTCTCTTCAGCACACAATTCAGCAATTACTGTTTCATGCATATATCTTGTCTTCTCCAGTAGGCCTCAAGGACATCAAGGGTAAGAAGTGTGTTTAGGCTTCTACCTTGTAACTTATGGTGCCAAATAATGATGGCACAGCAGGGGCTCAATAAATATTTATGATGGGGCTTTCATTTAGGCTGATTTGTTAAGTGTCATTTTTTTTTCTGCTCAGAATCAAGTCAAAAGAGGAAGAGAAAAAAACCAGCAGAGGAATTTCTGTCTAGGAATGTAGATAAAAGACAGGTTGTGTTGGCTTTCATCCATCCACTAGTTCAACCTGCCCTACAAGTCCTCTTAAATCCTGCCCATTCTGTCTTTGCTTGAACAACCTACAATGCTCTTTTTCTTTTCTTCTCTTGTGCAAATGACTAGGGCAATTGTCTGTTGTTGGCACGTATTGTGGTATGACCAAGTGTTTAAGAATCATGAAACCCTACATTAAGAAGTCAGTCCCTAACTGAACCTTTACCCAAATCAAGGCTTATTTCTTGCAGCAGCACCATGGTGCCACCAAGTGGACAGTTTTTGAACAATTTAACTCATAAGCTGGCAAAGCATTTTGGAACGGGGGCATTTGTGGCCAGTTCATTTATGGAATTGCAGATTTTATGCTTTGCATTCTTATGGCTAGGATTTTCATGTATTCTAACAACTGCCTCACTTATGGTTCTTGCAATATTATTCTCTTTAACTCCTACTTACTATTTAAGAAAATTCCTAATGAAAGCATTTATGAAGTAGAACAATATGGGTGCTTACTTTTCATCTTCCTAGATTTGAGAGAAACCAAGTGTCTCATTTTCTCTGGGTGAACTTCTAAAATATTAATTCTATTTTCTAGGGCATTCTACTTAAAGAGGAAGGGGCCTATGCATTATGATATATGTGCCACCTATGTTTAGTCTTGATGTGTTGTTTCTCCAGAGTTAATCTCATATCTTATTAGTCATTTCACCAACCAAATGGTGCTGGAACAATGGGACATCCATACACACACACAAAATGAACCTCAACTCTTACCTTGCAGCATATACAAACATTAACTGGAAATGGATGCCATTATCACACATAGCCCAAGCCTCAGCTGAATGCCCAATTCAAGGAACTCCTTGAAGAAACAAGACAACTCTGGGACATCTTACTCTCTCCTACTGACCTGAGACTAAAGGTATCTCACAGGCATTTTCCTTGGCAGAGGCCACATGAGATAAATTTTCTTTCTTTAAAAAAGTATTTGCTTGGGGGACTTGGGTGGCTCAGTCGGTTGAGCATCCGACTCTTGATTTCAGTTCAGGTCATGGTCTCACAGTTCATGAGTTTGAACCCCATGTCAGGCTCTGCACTGACAGTGTGGAACCTGTTTGGGATTCTCTCTCTCCCTCTCTCTCTGCCCCTACCTGGCGCTGGCTCTTTCTCTCTCAAAATAAATAAATAAACTGGGGCCACCTAGGCAGCTCAGTCAGTTAGGCCTCCAACTTCGGCTCAGGTCATGATCTCACTGTCCATGAGTTCCAGCCCCGTGTCGGGCTCTGTGCTGACAGCTCATAGCCTGGAGTCTGCTTTGGATTCTCCATCTCTCTCTCTTTCTCTGCCCCTCCCCTGCTCATGCTCTCTCTCTCTCTCTCTCTCTCTCTCTCTCTCAAAAATAAAGATTAAAAAAAATTAAATAAATAAACTTAAAAAAAAAGTATTTGCTCAATTTAATATTTGATTTTTCTAAAAGTCTGTCTTGGCTCTGTGTAATTTAGATCAGTGCATACTTGTGGTTCTATATGAAAAAAAAATTAGAGAATGTTTGAATTTACATATAAAAAACTTGTAAGATGTGGGCAAGTGCATTAGACTACCAGCCAGGAGATACAAAGTCTAATTCCAAGTTTGTTACTAATAACCAGTAGAGCTACATACAAGACATGATTCAATCTCTCTTAGTTTCCACATTTGTTAGGTGGTTAGTGTCTCTCCATTTTCAACTTTTGTGTATTGCTAAATTTTCATTAATGAGCCTGTTTATACTGTTAATAGATTCCTTCCCTGTGTCTTATGTGATATTTTTTGTGATTGTGTGTATTTGCAAATTAGTTTTTTTGCAATATGAGCTTTTCATTTAAATCTATTATTCCTTTTTTGTTGTTATAATTTTTTAAAATTGTTTATTATTTTTTTTACTTTAGAGAGAGAGCAGGGGAGAGGGGCAGAGGGAAAGAGAGAGAGAGAGAGAGAGAGAGAGAGAGAGAGAGAGATGGAGACAGAGAGAATCTTAAGCCGGCTCTACATTCAGCTCAAAACCCGACACTGGGCTCGATCTCATGACCATGAGATCATAACCTGAGCCAAAATCAAGAGTCAGACACTCCACCGACTGAGCCACCCAGGGTCTCCTTTACTTTTATATAGTAAATATATGACAATGACAGATATAACTATATATGAAAGCACTTAACACAAAATTTAGGGGGTAGCCTAGTAACTGCCATAAGTTTAAAGCAGTAAAGCAAATTGTATTTTGACATATCTGAAATAATTTCACTGTGCTATGGAAACAGCTGTGATTTCTACTGGTGATAGTCATAGGTCTGCTAATGCGAAGGTATGCTAATGCATAAGGTCTGCTTCATTCATAATTTAAGGGCATGCCAATTTGCAATTAGAGAAATTCAGAATTCTAAACATGAACTCCTTTGTGGAGGATCCATGGACCCCAGTTTAAGTCAGTAAATGCTATTATTCTTAAGATCTCAGATTCACTGGGGCACCTGGGTGGCTCAGTCGGTTAAGCGTCCGACTTCGGCTCAGGTCACCAACCTCATGATATTGCCATTCAGGAGTTTGAGCCCTGCGTTGGGCTCTGAGCTGACAGCATGGAGCCTGCTTCAGATCCTCAGTCTCCCTCTCTCTCTGCTTGGACACGCGTGCATGTATGAGTGCTCTGTTTCTTTCCAAAAAAAAAAAAAATTAAAAGAAAAGTCTCAGACTAATTTTGATGAATACTTATAGAAAATTTCTCAGCACTATATGTTTCTTTCAAACCTGCTAAATGCGTATTACAACAAGTGTATTTCTAATTTCTGCCAAGTTTTAAGTCTCTTTAAGAAAGAGTGGTAACACCATATACCCTAAATATGCCACCTAAAAACACCTCTGCCATCTTCCATAAAATAAAAGGCAGATTAACCTGAGTGTGCTTGCCTTACTTGGGTCACCAAGCCAGGGGATTGCAGGATGGGTAAGTGTAAAATTACCATAAGGAGGCATCAAAATACAGTGGGAAGCCTTGAATTTTGGCCTCGAGCTATCACCTTCTAAGTACCTGATTGTAGGGAAAATCACTTAATGTGTCTGAGCCTCTGTTTCCTTATAAGCAAAATGGTGATAACCTATTCTGCTGAATACATTTGATTGAAGGCTCAAGTGAAATAAGATTCAAGGTAGCATGTTGAAAACTCGGAAGGGCAACTATGATGGAAATCCGTCCATTTCGTAGGAGGAACCTAGAAGGAGCTTAGAAAGGTAGGGAGTACAGGAGAAGAATCAAGGATGATTCAGAACCAGAAGCAAAACCTGATTGTGCCTTGTTATGGGACTGTCATAACCATCAGCTCTTCTGGTTCCCCTCTCCCCCTGGTGGGAATGATGGGAACAGACATAATCTTGTCCATGATCCTTTCAGTTCAGATAACAGGAAGGGATGTTACAGTTTAAGGATCAATAGAAAAATGATGGGGGTGGCACCTGCATGGCTCAGTCGGCTGAGTTTCTAACTTAGGTTCAAGTCATGATCTCATGGCTCATGAGTTTGAGCCCTGCATCAGGCTCTGTGCTGACAGCTCAGAGCCTGGAGCCTGCTTTGGATTCTGTGTCTCCCTCTCTCTGACCTTCACCACTTGTGCTGTTTCTATCTCTTTCTCTCAAAAATAAATAAACATTAAAACATTAAAAAAAAAAAAAGAAAAACGAGGGGAAGAAATAGGGCAGGAGAGGAGTGACATAGAATTAACACTCTATTATCACTCGTGGCAAGTCAGACACCATGTGTATACAATCTTTTTACCTGCAGGGATGGCTTCTGGGTTCTCAGTGGTAGGAACAGAATCTTCAATTGATGAATATAAAATAACCACTTAAAAAGTAAAGCAACTGAAGAATGAGAAATGTTCTTTTTTTTTTTTTAAGAGGGAGACTGTATTTTAAAATTGTCACCATCAGAGAAGAGAAAAGGAAGGTTGTGGAAATGTTCCGGATTAAAGGAGACTAAAGACACATGACAAGCATACGTAATACCTGATCTATGCTGAATCCCCTACTAGAGGAGACAAAACAATGCTATAAAACATTACTGGTCAATAGATAGAATTTGAATATGGATGGCAGATCATATAAAAGTATCACGTCAACGTTAAATTTACTAAAGCTGAAGACTTTGCTATGGTTATGAAAGCAAATACCCCTATCCCTCCCCTTCTTTTGGTCAAATACCCCTATTCTTTTTTTTTAAATTTTTTAAAAATTTATTTATTTTTGAGAAGATAGAGACAGAGTGCAAGCAGGGGAGGAGCAGAGAGAGAGGGAGACACAGAACGCAAAGCAGGCTCCACACTCTGAGCTGTCAGCACAGGGCCCAATGCAGGGCTTGAACCCATGAACTGTGAGATCATGACCTAAGCCAGAGTTGGACGCTTAACTGATTGAGCCACCTAGGAGCCCCTCAAGTAATATTGAGAAATATTAAAATATTCAGGAGTATTTAGTATTTATATTTAGTAACTTATCTCTAAATGTTTCAGGAAAAAATATATTGAGAGAGAGGGAAAGTGAAAGAGAGAGTGAACAGCTGGGGTAAAATGTTATAAGCAGACGATCTGGATGAAAGGTATATCGGTATTCTTTGTGCTATTCTTCTTTTTTCTTCCAAGTTTTATTGAAATTCGAGTAAATTCACATATAGAGTAGTATTGGTTTCAGGAGTAGAATTTAGCGATTCATCAATTGCATACAACACCCACTGCTCATCACAAGTGCCCTCCTTAGTATCCATCACCCATTTAGCCCATCCTCCCATTCACCTCCCTTCCATCAACCCCCAGTTTGTCTTCTACATTTAAGAGTCTCTTATGGTTTGCCTCCCTTTCTGTTTTTATCTTATTTTTCCTTCCCTTCCCCTAGTTCATCTGTTTTGTTTCTTAAATTCCACGTATGAGTGAAATCATATGGTATTTATCTTTCCGACTTATTTTGCTTAGCATAATACACTCTAGCTCCATCCACATCACTGCAAATGTCATTCTTTATTACGGCTGAGTAATATTCCACTGTATATATATATATATATATATATACACACATATATATACAGTGTATATATGTATACAGTGTATATATGTATACATATATACACTGTATATATATATATATGTACATATATATACACACATATATACACACTGTATATATATATACATATATATATATATACACACATATATATACAGTGTATATATGTATACAGTGTATATATGTATACATATATATACACTGTATATATATGTGTGTATATATATATATATATATATATATATACAGTGGAATATTACTCAGCCGTAATAAAGAATGACATTTGCAGTGATGTGGATGGAGCTAGAGTGTATTATGCTAAGCAAAATATATATATATATGCTAAGCAAATATATTATGCTTAGCAATAATATATATATATGCAATATATAGCATATAATAGCAATATATATGCTAAGCAAATAAATTATGCTAAGCAAAATATATATATATATACACACATATATATGTATATATATACATATAACCTCTTCTTTATCCATTTGTCAGTCGATGAACATGTGTGCTATTCTTATTTGTGCAACTTTTCTGTAAGTTTGAATTTATTTCCAAATGAAAAAATTTTTTTTTTTTTTCAACATTTTTATTTATTTTTGGGACAGAGAGAGACAGAGCATGAACGGGGGAGGGGCAGAGAGAGAGGGAGACACAGAATCGGAAACAGGCTCCAGGCTCCGAGCCATCCGCCCAGAGCCCGACGCGGGGCTCGAACTCACGGACCGCGAGATCGTGACCTGGCTGAAGTCGGACGCTTAACCGACTGTGCCACCCAGGCGCCCCTGAAAAAATGTTTAAAAAGTGAAACAAATATTTTAATGAGGTCCTCTATTCATTAAACATTCTCATCATTATTTTTAGTTATTCGATGGCATTTAACATATGCATGACTCCTAGCCACTTACGAAGTCCTTCAACATCTTTTATTTCATTGAATCTTCTTCAAGAAGCCCCATTTTACACAGAAGAAAACTGAGAATCAGAAACTTCTCATAGGACCTTGGCTAAATTGTCTTTGTATTTTCACTGCCTCACCCAGTGAACAAAGGAAGTTAAAAAGGCAGGGATGATGAGGAGACCTGTCCCTAAATCACAAACATAGAGTTGCACAGGCTGGACTGAGACTCAGAGCTCAGTACCTTTTACTTCTGTGCAGCTACAAAATACCATAAAACACACTCAAATCTCAGACCATGATTAACCATTATTTAATTACTCTTTGGTGATCTCAAGTAACATAATCTCACAATGCTTTAGGCTAACTTTTATGTAAGCCATTTATCATCCTGTAGCTAAGGGAAATAACAGTTGGAAAAAACGTTAATCGAATGCTGGCAGAGCGAGACTACCCTGTAGTAAACTCCAATATATTGCTTTTACCAGTGACACTGTGTAACCTAATAAGATAAAATTATTTTATATAGACATTTTGCTTAAACATAAGAATGAAAAAGATGTTATCAAGATATCTGTACTGCTTATGTTAGCGGCAAACATTACCCTTGATATGAAATTTTATGCATTGCTATTTTGAACACTTCAAAACAATTTTTTTTATGCTCAGCATTATTTCCCCCAGTTTCATTTTCAGCACCTAAAGTGCTGAAACTCTAGCTAGCTAGAGGAATGGGCTCTCACAAGTGAAGAAGAGACATATTACCAGCAGCAGAAGTGGTTTTTGTGAACTGGCTAGTAATCCTCTTTGTTTTAGCCAGTGCCAGATAACTTTTGACATTTGCTGAACTTGGTTTCTTTTTAAAGTTCAGGAAATTATACTAACTGAAAGCAATAGCAGCACATTAAAAAAAATGGAAGTGCTAAGAAGAATGGACTCTGAGACTGCGGGTGTTGGGGAGGATTACTTGGTCTAAGTGCACCTATCTGGGTGATGAAGAAAATCTGGTATTGGGGCAGCCATGGGAATATGTTATGATCAGGCTTACTTTCATGAGTGGTCTTCAGTCAGCCTGTATTGATCTGTCTTTTATTCTGTGAGTAATGAATCTAATTCTGGATACTCATATGTAGTCATCATGCATTATAGTTGGGAGATGACAAAGGTGTCATCTGGGGAGGACAGCTGGACATTTGACAAAGTGTGAAGGTGATTAGACTGATTGTTGCTTGTTAATCAACCTTCAATGAGCAGTCCTTTGAGACAAATAGACATGGCTTATGCCTCCTCAATCTGTATTCAGCTCTCCATCCCTTTTCTGGTATGATGTATTGCCCTGTTCATCAGTAAATTAAAAATCAGACGCAAGTTGATTCTTAATGCTTAGCCAAATGAAAATGTTTTGAACAGTTATTCTCATATAGTTTCTCATTTGCATAATTTATAGCAAGAGAATCTTCGATGAGTTATCCATCCTCCATGAATTCTCAGTTTGGTAGATTAGAACCTCATGCCAACATGAGCAAACAAACCTATACGTTTCACTTTAGGGAGAGCAAATTTACTCCCTAGTTTTTCCAGTATATTTTTATTGAGCACCTAATGTATGTCATGGATTGAAGATTCAAAGGTGAATAAGACCGACTCTCTGTTTTTATAATTGGGGAAGTGGATATTTAAACAAATGATCACACACAAAAAATGACAGGCACTAAGAATGGGATGAGCCCAAAGTTCTATGGGACAACTTTTTTGAGAGAGTGTGCATGCTCAAGTGAGTGGGGGAGGGGTAAAGGGAGAAAGAGAAGCTTAAGCAGGCTCCACTCGCATTGCAGAGCCTGATGTATGAGAACATGACCTGGGCCAAAATCAAAAGTAGGATGCTTAACCAATTGAGTCACCCAAGCACCCCTCTATGGGACAATTTTTGATAGGCACCTAACCTACTGTATGATAGTCACTTGACCTCTTTCCTCATCAAGAAAGGTTCTGGGGAAGAAGACAGCTAAGCTGAGCATTGAAGGACACACAAAGGTTAGCCAGAATAAGGGAACAGAGGGAAGATGAGGATTCTAGGGGCCAAAATATGCAAAAGTCAGGAGAAAAAGCAAAGCAGGGTATATTCTGGGGACTGCAAGTAATTGATATCACTGGACGTAAGGAAGGGACAGATCATGATGATCCTCCAACGCCATTCCAAGAAGCTTGGATTTTATACTGATGGTTTTAAGGCAATATTGAAGGGTTTTAAATAGACATAAAATGATTGAGTGTATAGAGAAAGTATGGGCATGTGGTGAGTCTGGAGGAAAAGATCCAGGGCCACAACTCACATCACCAACATGGTGTACCTTTTTAAAGCTGTGTGCTGTGGACAGAAAGGCTGCTAGGAAATAACTGATGGGGTGGAAGAACTTGGAACCCATCTATGCTCTCTGTCCTTTTAAGGATGGCAAAACACGTCATGTTTATTTTTACAGAATTACACACTCATGGGGCACCTGGGTGGCTCAGTCGGTTAAGCGTCTGACTTTGGTTCAGGTCATGACCTCGCAGTCTGTGGTTTCAAGTCCCATGTCAGATGCCCCATGTGCTGACAGCTCAGAGCCTGGAGCCTGCTTCAGATGCTTTGTCTCCCTTTCTCTCTGGCCCTCCTCTGCTCATGCTCTGTCTGTCTCTCTCTCTCAAAAATAAACATAAAAAAAAAAAAAAAGAATTACACACTCACAATGGTATAGTCTAACTAACGTCATTTGATAGAAGCAAGTGACGTTACGCACACTGAAACACTGATACTGACACCTGAGTACCCAAAAAGTGGATGAAGCAAGTTAGGGAAATTATCAGTTACATAATTTCACCAACAATGGCTATTTTACTCTTTCATGTTTATCTTGTGAATTCTACATGGAGCATCTGCAAATAAATATGTTGATAGATTAGACCTGAAGAATTATTCCCTTATTAATTCTTAGTTTTAGAATTGAGAAGACTGTATCCTGTTCATTTTGGCACACCTGGTACCTAAGACAGGGACTGCTACACAGTAAATGCTTAGTAGGTGGTTGAAAGTCAAGAATTAAAAACACATACTAAAATAGATTTTCTAGGACCTTTGAGGTTTTCACAAAAATGCTAACAAATTTCTTTAACACAAAATGAATATTAATTTGAAGTCAAATAAATAAATACCATATTCACTTGGGATAAATGTAGCTTCAGATGTGTTTAATACAATTTGCAAAAAGGCAGTGGGAATTGTGTGGGTGAAACTGAATGAGGAATCTGGTCTTTTGTAATTTTGAGCTATTTAAAATGAGAAGGGTTGAGTAGTTTAAAAAATGGATGGGAGGAGCTGGGTCTTAATGGCAACCCACAATTTTCTTCTCATGGTTGTGACTATAGAAAGAACATTTTCTAATTTCTTATAATGCTCACAAAGATGTTTCTAGATCAAGGACTGTGAGACCCTTTGAATGTAAGAGTTGAAAAAGACTTATATGGCTGTATACACCTACCCCTCAATTGTGTCCAAATTTGAATATACAAGTTTATAATATAAATTAATATAAATAAAATAAATTAACAATTATAAGTTAATAATTACAACCTAGAATAAAGATATTATTATAAATTAATTAACATAAGTAAAATAACCTAATAATTATAACTTATAATTCTATGTACCTTATAGTTTTAAGAAGAATCATATTACATACTTTTTAAATGTTAGCATTCCACTTTTTCTGGTCATTTAAATAATGTTCTTGTGGCATTTATTTTTGCAATAAAAGCCTAAGTTTGCAGCAAGTGGAGTGCAAATTACACATCTATACTCATAAAAGCACAGTCATGAAATTATGCCAAGCACATTCTTTCCTAAATGCTGCTTGTATTTTCTTTGGCTTCTTGTCTTTGTATTTTAGTCATATAGACAACAAAGAATAGTTTCATGGAGACTCCTTACTAGGTTGGATAAAAATTGATTACTATCAACGATGTCCGTACCACCCCCTGCACCAGAACATTTGCCTTTGAGTCTATTATTCCTCAGTGCCTTTTGTTGTCATTGTTGCAGTTACAGAATGTGATTTTCAGTTTTAAATTTAAAGTTTCGTGCAATGGGGGCGCTTGGGTGGCACAGTCGGTTAATCATCCAACTTCAGCTCAGGTCGTGATCTCATGGTTCCTGGGTTTGAGCCCCACATCGGGCTCTGTGCTGACAGCTTTGGGTTCTGTGTCTCCCTCTCTCTGCCCCTCCCCCATTCATACTCGTCTCTCTGTCTCTCAAAAATGAATAAACGTTAAAAAAATTTAAAGTTTCATGCAACGAAGGAGCTCTTTTCCATTTTTTCCCTGTTGCTGTACTATGCTTTAGTTTCTTTAACGACAGTTCTAAGGAGAGAATATGGGGCGTTGGGATTTAAGTGGAGATCCTGGGACTCCTGGGGGTGGTGACACTGCCACCCTTGCTTTCTGTGGCCGGTACAGGAACTGAAGCAATCACTACCCAACTGAGCACTTAGGGGACCTTTGAGGACAGAATGATTTGAACCGATTAGATGAACAAACATGAAACTGTCATGTATGACCAGTAAAGCAACCTCATTTTAAGAGAACCAAATAAATTAAGTTCACAAAAACAAATCGATTTAGGGATGGTATATTTACATTACAAAAAACTGCAAAAATCTTTGAATGGTGAGCTTTCCGATGGAATATAAATTTTTGTACTGGCATTTAAAATTTTTTACTTACGCAGACCCAAGTAAAGCACCCCAATTGTCACATGATAATAGAATGTTTTGCCTTTAGTAGGTTTTTGCAGTTCTCAAAGCCCATGGCTGTGCTTCAGCTCATTTGCATCTTCCACCTGGTACATGCAATGCCCTCAGCAGAGCGAGCACAGCCTGGTAGAGAACCTGTGACCTCTAATCCAGCACCACTTCCACCAAACTCCATTCCTACACGGGCGTTTTGTTTGTTTGTTTGCATTTTTAGTGGAGGTATATGTCTATTGCAAATAACATATGATTGTTTCAGACACCTGCCTGTATTAATATACTGCTGGAGTTTGGTGCACAGTAGTGAGACGTACCTTTTATACTCTTAAATAATGGACTTTTGTATTGCATTTTAAAATAACCTCCCTTCTATTTGAAAATGTTTTAGGCAAACCTATTATACCCACATATGGAGAATTTAGGATTGATGCCAATCTTTTTACTAAGTTATGAATACATTTTTTTAAAGTTTACTTATTTTTGAGAGAGAGAGACAGAGTACGAGCAGGGGAGGGGCAGAGAGAGAGAGAGAGAGAGAGAGAGACAGAATCTAAAGCAGGCTCCAGGCTCTAAGCTGTCGGCACAGAGCCCGACGCCGGGCTTGAAACCCACAAACCGTGAGATCATGACCTGAGCCAAAGTCAGACGCTTAACCGACTGAGCCACTCAGGCACCCCAAGTTAATGAATATTTTTTTAAAGTTCTTATTTTAATTCTAGTTAGTAAACATACAGTGTAGCATTAGTTTCAGGTGTACAATACAGTGATTCAACAATTCCACACATCACCCAGTGCTAATCATGACAAGCACACTCCTTAATCTCCATCACCTATTTCACCCATCCCCCACTCCCCGCCTCCTCTCTGGTAACCATCAGTTTGTTCTCTATAGTTGAGAGTCTGTTTTTTGGTTTCTGTGTGTCTGTCTCTCTCTCTCTCTCCAAGTTAACAAATATATCACTAACACTTCATCCTACATTCTGGAGTTGTAAGTTGACATTATTTCTCCCTATAATGAAAATTATTTGCTCCTCAATTTATGCTGTACCCATTGATTTCTTCTGAGAAAATATTACAAGCATGACTTTGATCCACTAATTTAAAGAAACAGACATCACACACAAGCAGAGTGAGTAGAAAATTTATGCTTGACATCACCACTGTGATTTCCTATGAGGGGCAGAATCTAATTTTATTCTGCCGAGAACAAAAAGGGAGTTGGAGACATGCAAAATTACGGAGCGTTCAGGTGATGTGTAGCCCATATCAGTCTGTTACACTGAGTGGTTTTTTAAAACTCGATTTAACCAGCACTTTGCACATAGCTGGTGCTCAATAGTACTGACTGGTCAGTTAACTGACTTTGACAAGTTTTGATTTGCCTGGTTTAGTCCTCGCCTGTTTTCTTATTTGCTGCCTGATGGGTCCATCTGTTAACAACCAGTTTCCAGCTTCAGGCTAAACTCTTCCCTGGAGGATGACCTTCTTGTTGTTTTATTTTCTGAAATGTTTTGAAAAGGGCTTTATTTCTGAGCAGCAGAGATGGCAAACTGTGGCCAGAGTTCCTATTAAGAAATGTGGTTGCTCTGAGAATAGGCGAGCTAGCTATCAGTCCTGTCAGTGTAGGAGGGAGAGCAGACCAAGGCCAGCCATCCATTTCTTCCAGAGGATTTGCTTCATTTGTCTCCTGCTGGCTGGGCAGAACCAATTAGCCCAGTGGACAGACAGTGTGAAGTAACTGTGGTGGCCTCTTGTCTCTCACTCGGCCCCACCTCCCTTCTATGCTATCTGCTGGCTAGTCTGTCCGCCTTTGCAGATTTCTTCTAGCCTCCAGCATCCTTTTTAACCCTGGCCGCTCTGAGGTGGCGTCCCACCTTCTAAAGCCATGCCCCTTTCCATGTCCCACCACCCAAGAGCAAACCTTTATCAGTAGAGACTTTGCTAGCTGGTTATTAAAAGAGTAGCAATTAAACCAATTCACACCAATATATGCAGTAATCTGTAGAAGAATATTTACATTCAGGGGCACCTGGGTGGTTCAGTCAGTTGAGCGTCCAACTCTTGATTTCGGCTCAGGTCATGATCCCAGGGTCGTGGAATTGAGCCCTGCAGTGGGCTGTGTCCTGAGCGTGGGGCCTGTTTGAGGTTCTCTCTCTCCTTCTGCCCCTCTCCCCTGCTCACACACTTTCTCTCTAATACAAACAAACAAACAAGAATATTTACATTTTAGAAGAATACATTCTTAAACCAAAAAAGTGAAGTTATAATGACAGATTTTGTGTCAGTAAAGATGTGTTTGAACCAGGAATCTTCCAGGTACTTAGTAAACGGAACTTTATTCTTATTCTTATTCTATATAGATCTTTTGAAAACCGAGAAACAATTTATTGAGATAAAAGCTAACAATCTGCTTATAAACTGGTGCCATGCTTGGTCAAGTCCTGCTAGCCTTGACAGCTTTGTAAATAGTTAAGCTGCTATGTAGTTTAGTCAGGAGAACCTCAGTAATTCAATTTATTACTTTCCTTCTCTGATATCCCTGAAGGAGGTGATTAATGTTATGGAATTTGTGCCAGAAAGACATTAAAGGCAGTTGCTGTCTCTTGCCAGCTGCATGGCCTTTAGCAAGGCACACAACCTTTCTAAGCCACAGCTTTCCTATTGAGCTCATATGGTTGATGCGTGTGATTCCTGTACAGGGAAAATCATTAATATTCCCAAATACATATATTGAAAGCAATTTCGATTAGAGTCTCACTGTTGTTATTATTGTTGGTTTTAACCCATCAAAATCATTCTGAAGTTCACATGGAAGAAAAAGTGCATGAGTATTGTCAAGAAAGTTTTGAAAGAAAACAAACAATGAAGGGAACTTGCCATACCAGAGAGTAAACTTTCCTACATGGCTACTACAACGGAAATAATATGGATATCAGCTCAGGAATGAACAATCTGATCAATGAAACAGAACAGAGAGCACAGGAATGGATTCAAGGTTTATTTAAAATACGAACTTAGTATAGAGTGATGCTTATATTTCAATTTAGTGGGAAAAAGAACAATTACCTTATATATAGCATTAAAGTAATGAAATATTCACCTGAAAGAAAAACAAAGAGATCTGTAACTTGAATAAATACAAAGAGAATATTAGTATATAATGAAGACTATGAATCTTGGGGGTAGGGTAAGGGCATTCATGGGCAAGGCAGAAAAATTCACAGATCATTAAGGAAATAGATTGACTTGAGTATATACATAAAATTTCTGAATGTCAAAAGGCACTATTAAAAAGTTGAGAGACAAATGATAAAGTGGGAAAGAATATTTGCAACAAATATTAGAAGATGCTAATTTCCCTTTTGTTTTAGACAATGACTCTTGCAAATGAATAAAAGACAAGAAATATAACAGAAAAATGGGTATACAAGATGATTAGTAATTATCGGATGAAGGAAACAAATAGTAAACATTTAAAAAGATGCTGTATCGCAGTGATGGTCAGGGATATGTACACTAAAGAAATAAAGAGATATGTTTCATGTATTGGAGAGACAGGAATTTAAAAAAAATGGACCAAATCTACTTTGGCCAAAGTGTGGATAAAACTGATACCTCTTAGGGGCGCCTGGGTGGAGCAGTCGGTTAAGCGTCCGACTTCAGCCAGGTCATGATCTCGCGGTCCGTGAGTTCGAGCCCCGCGTCGGGCTCTGGGCTGATGGCTCGGAGCCTGGAGCCTGTTTCCGATTCTGTGTCTCCCTCTCTCTCTGCCCCTCCCCCGTTCATGCTCTGTCTCTCTCTGTCCCAAAAATAAATAAAAACATTGAAAAAAAAATTAAAAACAAAACAAAAAAAACTGATACTTCTTAGACACTATTGGTGAATGCGTGAATTGCTAAAACGTTTTTGAAAGTCACCTGGGGGGCGCCTGGGTGGCTCAGTTGGTTAGGCGTCCGACTTCAGCTCAGGTCACGATCTCACGGTCTGTGGGTTCGAGTCCCGTGTCGGGCTCTGGGCTAATGGCTCAGAGCCTGTAGCCTACTTCCGATTCTGTGTCTCCCTCTCTCTCTGCCCCTCTCCCATTCATGCTCTGTCTCTCTCTGTCTCAAAAATAAATAAACGTTAAAAAAATTTAAAAAAAAAATGAAAGTCACCTGGTAATATTAACTTTATTTATTTACAATTTTTTTTAACGTTTTATTTTATTCTTTGAGAGATGGAGCATGAATGCGGGAGGGACAGAGAGAGAGAGGGAGACACAGAAATCTGAAGCAGGCTCCAGGCTCTAAGCTGTAGCACAGAGCCTGGTGCAGTGCTTGAACTCATGAACGCGAGATAATGACCTGAGCCAAAGTCAGATGCTCAACCAACAGAGCCACCCAGGTGCCCTGTAATATTGAATTTAAATGTGCAGATCTTTGACCTAGAAATGTCACTTCTAGGAATCTAACTTACCTAAATAGAAGCACTAGTTTTAAGGAAAAAGCTGAGTGAAACTGCATATTTCTGCATTTAAGAAATGAACACCCCCAAACGCTGAAGTGCCCTGAACATCTACCAGTAAGACAAATATTGAATAGGTTATTATTTTATGTATACTCTAGAATATTTTCAAACATTTACATAGGTCTACACTCATTGATTTAGACAAATATCCATGATATATTGTGAAGTGAAAATAACAAGGGCTAAATAATAGTTGTAATACATTTGAATTTTTATAAAGGGGCTGTATAGGTGGGTGTGTGTCTAACTATAGGACTATGTAATATCTGGGGTGTTGGGGGGTCACAGAAAGACTTATGGAAGGATACATTCCAAAATGTTGGAAGCAGAAGAATGGAACTAAATTGGGGGAGGAGAACATTAATTTTCCATATGTCGTTATTGCTTGAATTACTACACAAAGCCTTCATTACCTTTATGAGTTGAATTATATCCCCCTCAAATTCATATTTAAAGTCCTACCTGCTCCCCAGTACCCCAGAATGTGCCTTATTTGAAATTAGTACAGATGTAATCAGTTAAACTAAAATGAGATCATACTGTAGTAGGTGTTCTGATGACTGGTACCCTTATGAAAAGGGGAAATTCAGAGCATCAGACAGGCATCGAGGGAAGCCGATGTGAAGACACAGGGAAAAGATGGCCATCTACAGTCAAGGAAAGAGACCTGGACCACCGACCGCCTCCCCTCATAGCCCTCAGAAGGAGCCAACCTTGCTGTCAACATCTTGCTTTTAGACTTCCAGCCTCCAGAACTGCAAGACAACAAATTTCTGTTGTTTAAGCCACCCAATTTGTGGTTCTTTGTGATGGCAGCCCTAGCAAATGGATACAATTATTGTTGAAATTAAAAACCAATAAAGTATTTTTGAAAAAGGTGAAGAATAAAAAGAACTGCATTTTGTATGTTTATGCATTCAAGAAACATTTACTAAGTATCTATAATGTGCTAGGTATTCTATTTTAATTATTTTTCTTAATATTCCAGAAATACCAGAGGGTAAGAATTAGTGTCCACATTTTACAGAAGTTCTGGAACTTTTCCAATGTCACACAATGAATAAATTTCGGGGTAGAAGTCAGAGCTATGCTGTAGCTGCTTTTCTGTGCCAAATCCCACCACTGAGTGCTTGATCTCCTCTTTGTCCATTTCCAATCTTTAGTGAGCATTCAGGAAAAAGTTAGTTCGCCCGTCCCCATTTCTATAATGTCAACGTGAGGCCCAGAATAATGATGTCAGAATGACATTTCCCATAAAGTATGATACCAAAGTGGAATGATTTTATGGAATCTCCTTTTATTGTATTGTATTGAAGGGAAAGACAGTGAACAATGGTTATAGCTTTCTCTTGGTTGTTTTCAACATTTCATGTTCATTTTTATCTTGCCAGTTGTCTAACCTAGAGAGCTAAAAAAAATAGGAAGATGGAGGAAAGAAATATTTCAGAAGTCATATGACTAAATCATAGATAGGTGGTTTGGCTCAACAATTTATTTCAGAGTTTTATCAAGGAGAAGTCAAATTGAAAATACCCATGACCTTGTGATACAGATGTTATATTTTCCAAATCTTTTAGTGTAGGGCAGAAGGTTTCTTGCTGTATTTGGAAAGAGCACCCTGATGACCTCTTCTATTAATTCTAGTGATGGCAACTATATATGCAGGATGCTTATTATTTTATGCTACCATTTATGGATAAATTCTTATTGATCCAGCTCAATGATTACTTTCTATTAGCCTCTCTCAGGTCAATTTGTTGCACCTTCTTCTTTGCACTAGTAATACACTTTTACATACAGAATATATAATGTATTCCTAACAACATGTATTCTCTTGCATTATTTATGTGTGAGAACCTTTTGCTAAATTGTAAATTTGTCAGAGTGTGAGACCGCTCAATCTCTACGTTCATTAGGATCTCAAAACCAGGCATACAATAAGTGATCAAGAGAGCAGAGAGGATTAGAGGTGTAGGGTGGGTTAGCAGTGGGATGGCCGAAAAGCAGCATCCCCATCCGGACGGGAGACCACCTCATCATCCATCTTCCCCCCAGGTACTATACACCTCCAGCGGGCATGCTCACAACTCAGTGGTTTGCAGGCCATTCCCTTTTCCAAATGCCCGCTCCTCTTCCTATCCTTCTGTCTCTCTGTCCCTGGCAGAGTACAGTCAGTAGCAGGGATATCAGTGCCATTACTAGTACTGGTAATAGCTGATCCTTCTATAGCATTTATTGTGTCAGGCACTGTTCTAAGGCTTTACATACACTAAATCTCTTAGATAGTTACTATTATTAACCCCATTAAATAGATGATAAAACTAAAGTGCAAAGAGATTAATTAAGTTACACAGCTAATAAGTGATAGAGTCATAATTCAACACAGACAATCTGGTTCCAGAGTCTATGCTCTAAACCACTATGTCTTAGGCTTACCTCATATGAGGTACATGGGTCATGACGGGCCTTCACCACTGGAAATCATTTCAAGCTCCAGAGACATTATCAAAGAGCTAAACTGGACCTCCCCAAACTGTATCCACAAGTGCAGGGGGCAAATCTCCAAAAGATGAAGGATCCAGATCTAATCAAGCATGTGAAGAAAATTCTTACCAGCAGAGGCCAACCATGTCATAGAACTATCTCTATATATTGTAGCATTTATTTGAGTAGAAAATCACTGGACAATAGAACCTTTGGCTTACCTCTCTGGCCAGAAAATGTTTGCCTCTTTCCACATCTGAAAAGAGCTCAATGGGCCTAGTACTGGGAGGAGAACCCACTAATTACGGCTACATACTACTGTCACCATTCTGTAACAGCAACCTCCCTATCGCCACCTAGTGTGCAGAATTAAGCAGGTAAAATGTTCTGAAGTGATCTTTGCATAAGAGGATGACTTGGTTTGGATGGCCTCTCATGATCTAATGAAATCTTCCTCTTTTTCTTTATTAGCCTATGGATTTTTCTACTTTCAGTTGGCCCACTGTGATTGGGTTTTTTCTGAGTTGTCTTTTACTCGAGAAACTTGCATCTTTCCCCTTCAATTATTACTAATTTAATTCTTATGCCTTCCCATTTTCTCACGTGCAACTTCGGTTTTACTTCTCAGAAGAATGAGTCCATTTGAATAACATACTAATCCCAAGTTAAACACTATCCCTCTACATAAGTTAAATAAAAATTAGGCAAAGGTTAAAATGATATCTTTAAATATATTATGGATGTACTTCCAATGAAGTTTTGCCCAACTACCCATAAAAAAAAATAAACCACTATGTCTTCTTTTAAAAAATATTTATTAATTCTTTTATTTTCCCCTCAAGTTAGTTAACATATAGTGTAGTCTTGGCTTCAGGAGCAGGCCCCAGGCCTACCATGGGGCTCAAACTCATGATCTCAAGATCAAGAATCACATGCTCTACCAACTGAGTCAGCCGGGTGACCCACTATATCTTCTGAACCAAGGAAACCACACCTGTAATTGATGTGTGGTAGAGAAAGAGAACTGATAAAAGATTACGTATGTAATTTTGTATATCTATATTGAACTGTTCATAATTAAAATACAAATATCTCATTTAGTTGTCAAACTTCAGTGTAGGGCCAAGGCTTTTTCTTTGAGAACAGTTCTGCTGACTGAAGTTTCTCATAGTTGATCTTGCATTATTTTTATCCTTTTTGCATTTTTCATTAAAGAGGAAGAGAAATTTAAGTGCACTTGCAAAGTAATGAATGCAGTTACTTTTAGGTGTCTTACCTACACAATACAACAACAACTTCAATTTTTTTTATAGGGATTAATTCATGGAGAATTTCCAAAGTGTACGTTTTTAGAGACCAACAATTCTATTCCTTTTCATGCTGAAATACAATTGGTTTACAAAATACTTAATTTGAGTAATTACAATCCTTAATACAATTGGCACACATTCTGGGGAATCAACATGTCTGACGTGATAAGCACACAAGTCTTCAGTGAGAGGGAAAGTCTGGGGCACTCCAGAGGACAGTCACTCCCACCAGGAATCAGTAGCCATGGATTCCAGGCAGTATGTTTCTAGACGGGACAGGAGTGTTGGTTAATCTGATGTTAAGTGGCAATGACTGAGCAAGTGCTAATGTATTGTGTGTCCTTGCCTCAGCTATCCCTGTGCTGCAAGACTTCTCTGGTCATGTCTCCACCTGACACAGAGGTAATTGTTTCCTCTTCAGTGACTGCACAGTACATTGTTTCTAGTACATACTTAAAAAAGCGTGATCATTTTTTGGATTTTTTTTTTATTGTGATAAAATACATGCAGCATCAATTTGCCATTTTAACCACTCCTATCTGTATAGTTCAGTGGCATTAATTACATTCATATTGTTATGCAGCCATCACCACCACCCATCTCCAGAACTCTTTTCTTCTAGTAGAACTGAAACTCTATACTCATTAAATAGTAACTCTCCATTTCCTCTTCCCCCAGTCCCTGGCAATCACTGTTTTACTTCTGTGTCTATGATTTTAAACATAATAGGTACCTCATCTAAGTGGAATCACACAGTATTAGTTTTTGTGTATGTCTATGATTGGCTTATTTCACTTAGCATAATGTACGTCATCAAGGGTCATCCACACTGCAGCATGTGTCGGAATTTCCTTTTCTCAAGCTGAATAATATTCCATTGTATGTATATACCACATTTTGTTTAGAAGTTCATCTGTCCTGGGACAACTGGGTTGCTTCCATGTCTTAGCTATTGTGAGTAATGCTGCAATGGACATGGGCATACAACTATTTCTTCAAGACCCTGCTTTCGAATCTTTTGGGTATTAAATGGGATGTTTTTGTTGTTGTTGTTTTTTAAAAATAGGTAGCTCTTCCTCCCTGGAATGTGTATTACATTTTACACTTTTAGTGGATAGCACACTTCCTGGCACATAGTAATTTAATAAAGCCTTGTTAATAAAACACACTCTTCTACAGATAAACAGAGATATCATGGCTCTAGGCCATGCAATTTGTACCCAGAGTACTGCTCAAACCTGTAGTAAAGTTAATTTGAGACCATTACATCATTCTTTTCCTGAAACACTGTGAATCTATCACTAAGATTTCCTTTCCTCCTTTCTCCTCTTTTCCATCAGTTATTGTGTAGAATTATACATGTCTTCTCCCTAAAACTCTGGGGTCTACCTCATTTTTCTAGCTGTAGATTCCTATATATAAATTCTAGGTGGCAGAATTTTCCAAGGAAACCACAAATCACTCTTAATTCATGATGTCTATTTATAAAAGAGTCTATGTCTTTAGAATAAAACATGAAATCGCATATTTTTACTTAGCATTTGATGCAGACATTTTGGATAGCTACTGAATGTTTACATCAGCTAACTGATCATCATTACTGCCATGAAAAGATTCAATTTCCAACAGCTTAGAACGCTGTATGAAACTTCTGAAGGGAGAGCATACATTTTAAAGTTTAAAATGAAAAAAAAAAAAAGAAAAAAAGGAATGCTTTGAAGCCATTGACATAGGCACACCAGAAACAATTTAGCAAAGAAACATTTCAAAAGAAAAAAGGAACCAAACCCTGATGAGGTTGCTTGCTGTCAGGGACTGTTTGAGCTAAACTGCTGACCCAGTGAAGTCTATGTTATTAGTGAAGTGTTATTAATAACCCTTTTAATGGGATGAGTTCTACATTTTTTTCTCCTTCACTGCTATTATAAGGAAACTATGTATTTTTGGCTTCAGTCATGACATATTAACGTTATTTTTTACAATGATTTCCTGTATGTACTTTTTACCGGTATAATCTATGAGTGATGGTTTGAGAGAAAGACTAAGAGACTAGAGGAGGAAAAGACCAAAAGAAGAAAAAAGAACGAACGAAAAGAAAAAGCTCAGGAAATACAGGAACTTTCTATTTATGAGAATTATGTATGAGAATATTTTTTGTTTGCATTTAGATTGTAGCTGTCTTGCTAATTGTTTTTCCATTCGAGTTTTATTGAGCTAGGACTTATCTTTCTCACTTTACATTTTATTATTTAGTAAATGATATTATCATGTAAACATATTTGTAAGGGTGAGGATCTGATTTCGGTAATGTGTTTATGAGCTCATTTAAGGACACAAGCTAAGGGGCCACAGAGGGTGAGAAAGGACTTCAGAGGATGCATTCAAGTTCTCACTGCAGAAAACTGAAGGGGAACGTGTGCAATTAGCTTTCATTGCTCTACTCCCAAACCAAAAAAATCTATCGAAGATACCCTTAGTTTTATTTGCAAACACACAAGTCTGCAAACAGTAGTTATTTTACGGTATTTGTCAGAAGTATCCCTGGACAACAGCAAACTGGGTAATTTTCCTGCATTCCGTGTGTTACCTTCTTTCTAGCTGATGCTCCTGTTCACTGTCCCCTGAACACACGCACACACTGCCCAGCAGTGACCTAGAGAGGAAAGAGTTAGAGAATATTTATTTACAGAGCTTACATATTCTGTATGTGGGGACATACACCATAAAAAATTAGTACACAGCATACGTCAGTTAGGAATAAGTACTCTGAAGTAAATTAAATCTGGAAAAGAGACTAGAGAATTATAAGGGCACATGTCTGTATATGTGGGCATTTATGTGTGCATGCATGTTGGGGAGTACCTAACGAGGTGGTGTTTGAATCAAAGCCTGGAAGAATCATAGGCATGAGCTTTGTAACATCACCCTTAGGCTCAGGCAAGAGGGCAGTTTCCCCAGGCTCTGCTGGCTAGAGGGACCCACATATCACAAACACACAAAAACAAATTTGTAGAGAACACATGAGTGCTTCTGTTACTCAGAACCTGGCCCTCAGTGCTGGCACAGCACAACGAGTGACCCTAAATGTCTCTCCTCGTGAATAAAACTGCTCAGGCTCCAGGGAAACTCTTGTCAAAAATCTCTTGGGCTGTGACCTCAAAACTAAAGGCCACAGTGTCCTAATGCTGTTAGGGTGGGTGAGTTGCTCCGCGGTTCAAGCTGGAGAGGATACAAGTAACAGCGGGGCTAAGGTGAAAAACAGGTTATATGGGGTTGTCAGATTCCTCTCGGAAAATAACATATTCTTGCATGGCGAAAAACTATTTCCCATTGATGCTAAATGTCCACTTCCTTCCTTCTTTTCATGTTCTGATTTGTAGTTTTGGAGATACAAATTAATTCGACTTTTTACACTGAAATTAAATGGACATTGAACACCAGAATTGTGGGTCATTTTATGTGTATAAATATATTTACTACAATTTACATGCTTTTTCCAAAAAAGAAATACAATTTCATCTTTACTTAGACAATTTAATTAAAATTTTGATAGTCATTATAGATATTATTAAATTTAGAAATCTTTGATACTGTCTACTATATCATGTAATAACCATAGCTTTCCACTGAAGAAAAATTGTCACCAAGAAAGTCCATTTGTCAAGGCAAGAGAATATAATCTATTTCATTTGGCAGTTTGTTGTCTTAGCATTTTATTTATTTATTCATTTGTTTGTTTTTTGAGAGAGAGCTTGCACATGAGGAACAGAGAAAAAATCTCAAGCAGGCTCCACGCCCAGCACAGAGCCCGATGCGGGGCTCAATCTCATGACCCGTGAGATCATGACCTGAGCTGAAATCAAGAGTCGGATGCTCAACTGACTGAGTCATCCCGGCACCTCTGTTGTCTAATCGTTTTAAACACAAGATACAGAGTCTCTATTTTCACTTTTGCCTTGGGCTCTTGAAATGTGAAGGGTGAGTCTAGACCCCTGCCAAGATCTGAGGAAAGAAAGTTCTGGGCTGAGGGAAGAGCAAATGAAAAGGCTTTGATAAGAAAATGAGAATGGCACTTGTGAGCATCAGCATACAAGCCAGCTATAACAAGAGGGAGGTAAGCCAAAGTAGGAGCAATAAGAAACAAATGAGAGGCAAGCAGGGGCCAAATAATCTAGGTGTGTCATTGGACGAAATGTGGATTTTAGTCTAAGTGTTGTAGGAAGCCTCTTGAAAACTGAGAGCAGGAAACTGACACCATAGGTATTAAAAAAAAAATCACTCAGGCTGCTGTAGGGAACAATGCTGGAATTGAGGGAAGAGCCACTAATCTATCACAATGGTTCAGAAAAGAGATGATGGGTGTGAGCTAGGGAGATGGTGGGGGAAGTCATTGGAGTTGGTTGGGATTTATTTTGAGACCAGTCAACAGGACTTGCCCATGAATTGACTGTGGAATGAGAGAGAAAGAGAGAAGTCATGAGTGACTCCAAGGTTTTCAGATTAAGTAACAGGTGGGAAGACTGGGGAGACACTGCGTTTGGAGGAGAAAATCAGGACTACTATCTTATATTAAATTTGAAACACTTCTTAGACATCCAAATGTAGATGTCTAGTAGGCAGTTGGATATCTGAGTTTAGAGTTCAAGAGAGAAGTCAGGAGTGCTGGAATTTTGTTGGGACCCAGGAGCCCAAGATGTTGTTTAGTCTTGAAATTGATGCAATTGTCTAGGGACTGGATGCTGATAGCCAAGAGGATGGAGTCCTTCAATATTTAAAAGTTGGGAAGAGAAGGAGTCATCTCACCTGAAATGTTACCCTCTGCAGGAGGCCCTCCCTGATCCTTCAAGCTAAGTTTTGCTTTTAGTTGATTCCAGAGTACCCTGTAGTTTTTACATTGATCAGTAACCCTTATGAAACAATAGTGCAATCCCCTATTTCTCATTCCCTCTAAACTGCAATCTTCTAGAGAAGAAAAACCTTGTCTTGTATGCTTTTTTTTATCCCCAGCATCTGGTGTAGTGTTTGGCTTCTATTAGTATTCAATAAATATTTCTTGAATAAATGAATTGTTAAGCATTGATAAAAAAATTGGGGGATACTTAATAATTTTTATAATTAAAGTCATCAAAGAGTGTCCTTTAAAAAAACCCACTGATTTTACTATTGTTTTTAAATAACGTTATCAGTAATTTTCCGAATTAAAGCATCTCTTACCTATTTGCAAAACATTTAAAAAATTCATCACCCCATGTTCATGGATAGGAAGACTCAATATTGTCAAGTTGTTAGTTCTTTCAAACTTGATCTATAGATTTAATGTAATACTAACCAAAATCCCAGGACATTATTTTGAGACTATTGACAAACTGATTTTAACTTTATACAGAGAAGCAGAAGACTCAGAATAGCAACACAATATTGAAGGAGAAGAACTAAGTTGGAGGACTGACACTACCTGAGGTCAAGATTTACTGTAAATTACAATAATCAGGAGAGTGTGGTATTGACAATATTATGGCCAAACAGATCAATGGAAGAGAATAAAGAACTCAAATTAACATACATATAGTCAACTGATACTCAACAACATACAATGGAGAAAAAGTCTTCAAGAAATGATGCTAAAACAATTGGACATCCACTCCACAAAAAATGAATCTAGACATAGACTTTACATACTTCACAAAAATTAAATCAAAATTGACCAGAGAATTAAATGCAAAGCCCAAAACAATGAAATTACTAGAAGATAACATAGGAAATCCAGATAACCTTGGGCAAGATAACGGCTTTTTAAGATACCACCCTAAAGAAGGCACAATCCATGAAAGAAACACTTGATAAACTAGTCTTCATTAAAATTAAAATTTTCTGCTCTGTGAAAAACACTGTCAACAGAATGAGAAGTCAAGTCACAAACTGGGAGAAAATGTTTGCAAAAGACACATCAGATAAAGGATTGTTATCCAAGATATACAAAGAACACTTAAAACCTAACTATACGAAAACGGCCCAATTAAAAAACGGGTGGAAGATCTGAACAGACGACTTTACCAAAGAAGATAAAAAGATGGTAAATAAGCATATGAAAAGATGCTCAACATCATGTCATTACGGAAATGCAAATTAAAACAACAATGAGGTAATGCTACACATTTATTAGAATGGCTGAAGTCTAAAACACTTGACAACAAATGGTGGAGAGGATGTGGAGCAACAGGAGCTCTCATTCCTTGCTGGCAGGAATGCAAAATAATACAGCCACTTTGGAAGACAGTTTGGCAGCTTCTTACAAAACTAAAAATATTCTTACCATCTGATTCAGAAATTGTGCTCCTTGTTATTTACCCAAAGGAGCTGAAAGCTTATGTCCGCACAAACATGTGCACATGGATGTTTATAGCAGCTTTATTCATAATTGCCCAAACTTGGAAGTAACCAAGATGTCCTTCAGTAGGTGAATGGATAAATAAAGCGTAGTAAGGCCAGACAATAGAATATCATTAAATGCTAAAAGGGAATGAGCATCAAGCTATGAAAAGGCATGGAGGAAATCTTAAATGTGTATCACTAAGTGAAAGAAGGCAATCTGAAAAGGCTACATACTGTATGATTCTTCTAACTATATGACATTCTGGAAAAGGCAAACTGCCGAGACAGTAAAAAGATCAGTGGTTCCCAGGGGTTAACAGGGAGGGAGGGATGAATAGGCAGAACATAGATTTTAAGGGTAGTGAAACTATTTTGTAGGATACTATAATAGTGGATGCATGTCATTACACACATTATACACTTGTTAAAACCCATAGGATGTACACCAAGAGTGAACCCTAAGGTAAACTATGGACTCTGGGTGATAAGGATGTATCAGTGTAGGTTCCTCATCATAATGAGTGTACAACTCTGGTGTGGGATGCTGATTCTTAGGGAAGCTGTGTGTCGGGGGGGGGAAGGAAAGAATATTTGGGAGCTCTCTGCACTTTCTGCTCAATTTTGCTGTGACTCTAAACTTGCTCTTAAAAATAGTCTATTTAAAAAATCATCATTTTGGGTATCACTGTCCTTCACTTCCTAATGTTCAGTGTCTTGAAAATAATTGTTTCAGATCTGTGGGTGCATACATATGGTGGAAAGGTACACTGGTCTGACTGACTCCATCTTGGCTTGAAGTGGAAGTATCTCTCTTCTAACATTTGTGTTGGACTGACGGATAAAATGATATCAGAAGACATGAATTCTACATTATTACTTTGTGTGTAAAAACTATACCTTTGTATGTTTAAGCTCCTGTAAGAACTGCTCATTTTAGGGAAACCTTTAGAAACAGTTCACTAATAGGCATAACCAGGTTCCATGCCCACTTTTGAAAAAGGCAGTCTTCAGTATTGCCCCATTCTCTCAGGTGGTCACTTCTTTTTTTTTTTTTTTAACGTTTATTTATTTTTGAGACAGAGAGCATGAACGGGGGAGGGTCAGAGAGAGGGAGACACAGAATCTGAAACGGGCTCCAGGCTCTGAACTGTCAGCACAGAGCCTGACTCAGGGCTCGAACTCACGGACCGTGAGATCATGACCTGAGCTGAAGTTGGTCGCTTAACTGACTGAGCCACCCAGGCACCCCAGGTGGTGACTTCTTAATACACATATCCAGTGCCTTGGGACCTCCTGAGTCTCCAGAATTCCCTTCACATCCTACTTTACTCAAGTCTTCACTCTCGTCTCAAGTTTTTACTCTCTTTTGGTTCAGACAATCTGCTCTGGACTATAGCCCGCCCTTGGCTATTACAAACCACAGAGAGAATGGATATTATTGGGTTAAGTGCACTGTGCCTGCATTTTAATGGACCATCTGTAAATGAAGTTCTAATGCACAGTAAAGACTCCAATGACAGAAATTCTAAGTTTTCTGGCTGCCTGGTGGAAATGATATTTTTAGGTAGGTCAGAGTTTTGATGTTGCTGTATCATACACATTCAGCTGGCTCCTAGTCTCCCTTTTTTAGGATCAACCCCATCAACAGATAAGTGCCTTTGGTTTTTCCTTTATTAACAAAAATTAATTCGTTTACACTTTTGAATTTCTCTGTATTTCCTTTTAAAAGAGCAACATGTGTGGGGCACCTGGGTGGTGCAGTCAGTTAAGCGTCCGACTTCAGCCAGGTCACGATCTCGCGGTCCGTGAGTTCGAGCCCTGCGTCAGGCTCTGGGCTGATGGCTCGGAGCCTGGAGCCTGTTTCTGATTCTGTGTCTCCCTCTCTCTCTGCCCCTCCCCCGTTCATGCTCTGTCTCTCTCTGTCCCAAAAATAAATAAACGTTGAAAAAAAAAAATTAAAAGAGCAACATGTGAAAGTAAAATGGTCATGTCATTCTTTCCATTCCTACTAGTCATAATAGGGATTAGTCACAGAGAAATGACAACAGTTAACCATGGAACTTGAAAAATCTGGAAGCATTTTTATGTTTGTTTGTAAATGTCCTTGTTTTATGTACTTAAACACAGAAACTAGTTTTCTGAAACCCTTGAGGTTTCTCATCTGTTTGAACCTGGTGTAATTTTACAAATATGAAAGTGACATTCTAGTAACCTCTGAAAATTGGTGGATGGGACAGGAAATCAAGTTATTAATGCAAACTGAAATGAGGGTTAGCACATAGTAGTCTGTTGAAAATTCACAACAGCATATGTTGGCTAATTTGACAATATACTAATTTCCTGAATAAATGCAGTTTTCCACTTTTGCGATAATCAAGTCATGAAAACAAAGAGGAGATGATAAGTAACGAACAACATTTACATATGCATGCATGAGGTCTGGAGGGTGTAGACAATACTGTGGCTTTGTCTTTGGTGTTGGGAATAGAAACATAAAACAGCAGAAGTAGAAATACAGTCCTTGTCCTAAAAAAATTTACAACCTACTTGAGTCGATCCCAAAGACAAGTATTTAACCCAGCAGGAAATAAAAACATGGAAGGTGAACAAGCACACAAATATTTTTACTGGCTTATACCCTCAGATCTTCCCATTCTTACCCATGTGTGAGAGTGATGATGTGTTTAGTATTAACTTATGAACAAAACCACAGAGGGCAGCGCTCTCAGATCCCAAGTCTGTGGCTTACATTGCATCATTTGAACTGAAGTTCACTGTAACAACAGACCAGGCTTATTGTGATGAGCCAACAAGTACATGGATAAAGGAGTCTGGTGAAAGAGTCCTATTTATACAAGTGGTTCTGCTTCATGACATCATACTCAGTGTGGTTATGTTTTACTCATTTCAAAGCAAAGGACATCTGTCCTATCCTAAAAAACACCAGACAACTGTAGAAGAAAAACTCTATTTCATTTAGAGAAAATGAACACTTAAGTATACGAACTGTATAATCTGCATAGAGTGCAACACATTTGTTACATGAATATTAGATGCTGAGAGTAGCTTGATTATTTCCATGGACAAGAGATTTTTAATATCTAAAAATAACTACAGTTTAGTCACTGTAGTTGCATAACTTTCTATTCTAATCTACCATTTGAAAAGCAAATTCATCTATTGGAACCTAAAGATGTGTGTTACAGGGTTATTTCATACATGGCAGATTTTCAAAGTCCTGCAATGATGACATTGATATAGTGCCACTACTCTGTTATAACCTTTGTATATTATTTAAGTGTAACAAATACTTCATTCATGGCTTGCCCTAAACTTTGCATTTGGTGACATTCTTGCTGCTGTGTTAATATCAGGTCTATTAAGCTGGACCTCATGGTCCATTACCCTTTCTTTAGATTTGACCCATGAAGTTTAGGGGTCTTGAGCACAGTGTGAAAAAGCAAAGGGTTTCACTCTCACCCAAGGAGCTCATTAGGACTTTATAGAAACACAATAAATACTCACACAGTACTAACACTTGCACTGAGGGATGCTCACCAGACACACAGCCTGGTGTCAGAAGGTGACCATTGTTCCTTTTATCCAAGCCTGCACACTGCATTAGCCTGTTCTCTAAAGAGAGTGCTCATTTGTAATCTGGCATCTTTTTCTTTGTCAGAAAGATTCACTTACTGGTATTCTGGATTTCTGGGATTTTTTTTCCTACCCTTCTATGTCTTGATCCATTTATTAATGTTTCCACTTAAAATCTGGGTAATGTAATTTCAATCAGTTCGTGAAACAATCCCAAAGGGAACTGCTCACAGCAATACGTGAACAGCAGGCCCTTATTCTCTCATAAACTACACTATCATTCACTAATCCCATTTGCCTTATTAAATACAGTTTTATAATGCAGGTAAATATTATTAGATTGGCTCAGGGGCACCTGCCACCATCCCTGCAAATACTTTAGCTTCCATTTTAAAGTCTAGTGAGCATTAACTCTCTGGTATACCTTCTCACATTTTAAAATGTTATAGTAAAGAGTTATGTCATTACAAAGACCAAAATTTGATTTTATCATATTATTATGCCCAACCACTGCCATAAGCAGGTTTCCCTTGTCAGTACATGTGCTGCCGAAGCGAGCACAAGCAGGTTTCCCTTTTTAAAACAGATTTCAGTCTGAAAGTGTCACAGAACATTTTCTTCCAGGGGCTTGTAGGCAGCATGAAATGGGATTTCTATCTAGAAGTAGAAGCAGTTTGTTACTATGAAGACCTTTTCCCTAGGGATGGTTTTTATAAGGTACCATTGGAGACTCCAACTCTGCTATTCAAATTAATCAGATTTCCTTGGGCAGAATGCCTCTGGAACCCCCTACAAAGACTCTTTTCCTCTTCCTACTCTGCAAATTACTTATGAAAACACTGGATTATACAAAACAAAAGGGTTTTTTCCGCTTATGTCAATCAAGGATTGATGGTTTTCTTTTTGTTTCTAAAACAAGAAAATGAAGGGACAATTTTATTTTATAAAGTCTGGATGAACCACCTCACTGCATAATTTTCCAAGACCATTTCACTGGAGCCTTGGGAAAAATATTGGCAACTCAGTAATTTCCAACTTGAGACCATGTGATAAGACTCAAATGTAAGCCAAATTAGCCTTTTTTTTCTTTTTCTTTTCTCTTTTCTTTTCTCTCTTTTTTCTTTTCTTTTCTTTTCTTTTCTTTTCTTTTCTTTTCTTTTTTACTAACCATCTATTCTTTAAAGAGAAAAATGATTTAGAATATGGGCAGGCATATGCCAAGAATATCCACTCATGTTTTACTGAGTTAGGAGTTCTGTTATTCATATTACAGCTACAAAACTGGATAAGATGGCACTAGGAGTCAACAGCTTGGTGGAATAGACTCAACTCACCACCATACAACATAGCAACATGTACTACTAATAGAGGCTGGGACAGAGGTGGGGAGAGTAAGGGGACAGAAGAAGAGGGAAGAAAAAAACTTTGAAGGAGGAGAATTTTCCTAGGCAGTTAGTGGGGGAAAGGCATTCTATGCAGATTGTACAACATGAAGGAGGAAGACATCCAGGTGTGAAAGCTCCTGGTGTATTTAGGGAGTACTCTCCCTGCACACTTGAGGCAGGGAGCTGGGAGTTGGGAAGTGATGAAAAATGTTCTTGGAAAGTCAGGGCAGAGCTAGCATGTGAAGGCCTCCAGGTATCCTCTTAAGAAGGAATTTGCTATTTCTCTTGGTGACACTGAAGGATTTCAAAGATCCACCGGAGGAATGAAAGAAACCACTAATATAGTCGGATCATTGCTCCAGGAGGACAACTGATGGCAAGGTGGAGGATAATCTGGAGAGGGAGTAATCTGTTCACAGAGAATGATAGAGGCTATTACAAGAATCCATGTAGGCAATACATAAAGGCCTAAACTAGGGAGGTGGAAAAGAGTAAGAAGTAATATAGTTAGGAGACATTTACGAAGTAGAATTAATAGAACTTAATGACCAACTGCTAATGCAGATGAGCAGTGAGAGGTAAGAGAAAGAGATAAGTTTAAAGTCCAGGTTGGGTGATTGTAAACAGTGATTCCTAAGAATAGGTAAGAATATAATAAGTTTCTAAGAGCAGGTAAGAATATAGTAAGTTTGGTTTTGGATGAAGTGAGTTTGAGGCACTAACTGGACAAGAACTTTAGGTTATTGGAAATATGAATCTAGAACTCAGGGAAAAATGTCAGGAGGAGTTTGAGAATCATCTTCTCAGAAGTGAAAGTGGAAGCCTTAGGAGTAGATGAAATCATTCAGGGAGAAAGTTTCAGGAGAAGAAGAAATATTTCCAGTTGTGTATCACCTCCGAAGAACAGAGAACTTTCCTAGATGCTATGTTGAGGAAGAATTTAAGGACCCCTTCAGGAGTAGTGGGAGAGTGCACCATGAGTGATGACTAGTATCAACCATTGGTTCCAGAGAGGGAAGTGGTTGCATCTGCATCAGATGTTAGCCATTCCCAATAACAGAAGGGACTCAAGAACACAGCCCTGGAGAACACCAGTCCTTAAGGGATGGTTGGAAAGTCTGTGCTGGCAAAAGAGAACAAGAACAGGGTTAGGAGGAAAATGAGCCAGTGTGCAGTATCTTAGTGCAGTATCTCAGACATTATAGTCAATAACTATTTGTTGAAGGAATGGATAAGTTACAAATTCAAGTGTTGACAACCCTACTGCTATTAGGGTGATATGAAAGGTCAGCAGTCTGATTCACAACAATATCCCCAGGTATTCTGGGTTAAGGATATTAATGCTTTGGTTATTTTCTCTATGGGAGAGTGCTATTTTCCCACTTTTCACATAAATATGGAAATTATTCTAGTGTATGATCATTTGGAATATTTGGGTTAAAACTACAGAAAAACTATTAAAATAGTAACAGGATAAAAGTTTGTATGATTTGATGTAGAAAGTTGAGAAATTAAGTGTAGAAAAATAATGGTTAAAGGTAAAAAAATGAAAATGAAGGAAGGGTACTCTTTGGGAGGTATCTAGAGAGGCGTGACCTAAATTCTCCCTTTTACACCCTAAAAGACAAATTCTTTTTTTTTTGTTAACTTTATTTACTTATTTTGAGAGACAGAGAGACTGCAAGTGGGGGAGTGGCAGAGAGAGAGGGAGAGAGAACCCCAAGCAGGGTCAGCACTGTAGCCTGAGCTGAAATCAAGAGTCAGATGCTTAACCAACCGAGCCACCCAGGCGCCCTTATAAGACAAATGCTTTTAAGAATCAAAGGAGAGCAGATGCTCCATCTATCCAGATAACATAGAGAATCAAATACTTCCAGCTTGCAGTGAGCATGCAAACACCACGACCCTGTTATTTGGGCATTTTGTATTTGAAGAGACTTCTTTGCCTCTGAAATTGGGAGTCTAAAAAAATCAACTATTGACCTATTAAATACTTTCTTCTGAATATCATGCCTGAGTATGATGCTAGTCAACCCATCATGGGTGTGTGGCAGAATAAAGGGTGGAGAGGATTTAGAAACAAGTGGAATGTAGTTGCTACCATGAGGAGACAACGTGTGAGGATTGTATTATGTCTGTTGGATGGCAGTAAGGAAGGGGAACAAGTACCAACACAAAAACACAAATATAAGTAACTAGAATATTCAGTAATTATAATACATATGGTAAGATAAAGTCCAAAGAAGGAAGAAATCACATCTTCCTTCTTTGGAAGGAAGGAACAATAATCAGCAAAACCTCTTTGCAAGACTTTCCCAAACCTTCCAAAGATGAACAAGAAGACTGGCAAAGCCTCTTTGGAGAAGGTAGGGTTTGCACTGAGCCTCAAAGGAAAAACACAAAATTCTCATCAGCGGCTAGTCGGAGGTAAGGTAAAGGCAGGTAACTAGAGCAAGGGCAAAAGAAGGAAAGTCTGGCAAATTCTGGAAGAGAGAATGAACCAAGTGACCCATATAAGACCCTCGAGGACTCTCGAGTCTCTGACTCTGCTCTTCACCACCCCATCCTACTCCCCTTTACCCTTTTGTGTTTTCTTTGGCTTTGGGTCAGGCAATGGTTACTTGGGCTCCTGCCAAAGGAAAAAGAAGTGTGAAGATGCCCCCATGTCGCCTCTATCTCTTATGGTACATAATGCTCTGAGATGATGCCGGCTTGAGGTTTTGCCAGCCAGCTTACCCCAGCTGTTGGAAGAAGAATTTACTGATGTAAGTCTGAAAACCTCAGAGGACCTACAACAAAAGAACATTCACTAAAAATGGGAAGGCAGGAATCAGTTATCTTACATGGGCTGTGAGGAGGTGCTGGAAGAGGGACTCCGATATTTCTGAACTTTTGTAGCTTTAAAGGTTGGAAAATATGACTTATCTTTGGATAAGAGTCTTGCTTTTTTTCTGGGAAGCACAGCTTTCTTGGTAAGCTTTTTAACCATGCAGATGTCATGTGCCCTACTTATTGTTCTAGGGGCAGCCCTGAATTGGTCATCTAAACTCAACTGTTTCTAACGAGAGGCAGAGTAGCCTCACTGGGATTAAATGCTGGACTTTTGACTTTCATTTGCCAGAATTTGGTATAAGCTTCTTGATGGCAAGATCTATCTTTTGTGCTTCTTTATATCTGCCATATTTTATTTTATTTTGCTTAATACATTATTCTGTCTTGATTATTGCCTGGCTCTCTACTTTACAAAGTAATTTACACATAGAAAACTGAGAGAGAGGGGGCTCTGAGAGAAAGATTTTCATTATCCCCTGGGGTTTTTAATGGTTTAACTCAAACTTATTTTTTGAAAGTGTAAAATTAATACATACCTCACAATAGCCAAAAGGTGGAAACCCAAATGTCCATCAAGAGATAAATGGATAAACAAGATGTGGTATATACATACAAAAGGCAGTCTGATACATGCTACAATGTGGATGAACCTTAAAAACATCAACTGAAAGATGCCAGACCCAAAAGGTCTTATATGATTCCATTTATATGAAATCTGATACACAGCATATATGATTCCATCTATATGAAATATCCAGAATGGGCAAATCTACAGCGACAGAAAGCAGACTAGTGACTGTCAGGCATTGGGGAGAGTGGAAACTGAGGAGTGAATGCCTAATATATAGAGAGTTCTCCCTTTGAGGGGATGTAGTAGTTCTGGAACCAGATAGTAGTCACAGCATTGTGAGTGAACTTAATACCACTGCCTGGTATATTTAGTATGGTTAAAATGGTAAATGTTATGTTAGGTGTATTTTGCTATAATAAAAAATAAATTTAAAAAGTTAATTCATGCTCATTGTAGAAAATTTATCCCCCAGTGAATTAAATTCTCTGACAGGGTTGCCAAATAAAGTACTACACTTCTACTAAAAAATTATTCATTGTTTATCTGAAATTCTAACTTAATGAGATTCCTATGTATTTATGCTAAATCTGGCAGTACTACTGAGTGTGAAAATTTTGGTTTTGTGTTTGCTTTATCCTAAGCACTTAGGATAGTGTCTGGAACATGGTAGATATGTCCTCAAAAAATATGCTACATGAATACAACTTTCAAAAGACATATACAAATGGAAACTAAACTATAGAAAGAAGAAACTAAAATCATTCATAGATCCACCGACCAAGAAAAATAACTCCGAATTTTTGGCTACTTCTACCTAGAACCTTCTTTCAATGTATTTTGTTTCTTGGTTATTACTGTAGGCCAAATGCATATCTTACTTTTTTTTCATTGATGACTTTAACATAAGCATCCATCATGCTACCAAGCTCTCCTAATAAACATAAATTGTAGAAGCTGAACAATGATGTATTGTGTAGCTATATCACAATTTACTTACTTTCAGATCATAAAATAATCTGTTGTTTAAAATAATTTTTAATGCTTTATATAGTGTGTCAGTAAACAGATTGGTCTCTAAATTCTTGTTTTTGATTTTCCTAAGATAAATTAATAGAAGAGTTACTAAATCAAAGGAAATATACATCTTACAGCTGTTGATCTGCATTGAAATAATAATTTCCAAAGGGTCAGGTTAATATACGCTTCTTCTAACTGTGATGAATTCAACAGCTCATTTCACTGCTCTGGCCAGTATCTTTATGACAGTTTAAAATCTTTGCTAATTTGGGGTGCCTGGGTGGCTCAGTTGGTTAAGCGTCTGGCTTTCGCATAGGTCATGATCTCATGCTTCATGAGTTTGAGCCCCATGTCAGAGTCAGGCTCTGTGCTGACAGTTGACAGCTCAGAGCCTGGAGCTTGCTTCAGATTCTGTGTCTTCCTCTCTCTCTGCCTCTCCCCTGCTTGTGCTCTCTCTCTCTCAAAAATAAAAACATAAATAAAATCTTTGCTAATTTGATAGAGGAAAGTTAGTATCTGTTTTAACTTATGACTTCTTAAAAAAAATAAAAATAGAACATTTCCCCACACGTTTGCTATTCAATCATTTCTTTTTTTGTGACTAGCCTTTGTTGAAATACTTAGTGAAGGGTCTTACTGTTCTCATTAATTTGTATGTACTTATGTATAAATCCTTTGCCTGCCATTCTTTTAATAAATATTATTTTTGTTTTGTTGTTAAATTTTGGTCATTCCTTTTGTGATAAGGGCTTTATTAAAAGACAGGATTGCTGGTCTATTTATTACTGCCTCCCATGATTTCCTTTTGGTCTGAAATGCTGGCAGAGTCAGCATCACTTCAGGGTCTCAGTGTCTGAGGGTGGACAAAAGGAAAGAACGTAAAGACAAAGCAAGAGAATGCTCATTGGAGAGCATCATTATCCAACCGGCTTCCCTTCTTCTCTTCTACTGCGGTCCTGTGGGTCTCAGTCAGCCAGAGTCTGAGCTACTGTTCTACCTACTTAGTGTGGGTGGCTTTACTGTCAAAGCCCCACCCACCCGCCACACCATCATATCTAACTTTATCTAATATGTGTGTGTGTGTGTGTGTGTGTGTGTGTTTTACTTTGCTGGTTTGATGACGGTCACTTTTACACCCATTCAGTAGTTTTTGGTACTGTGGACAAATTTTCATGACACTTACGCAGTGAAAAGTTTAGCTTTGGAGAATTCATTTTAAGATGAATGTGAACCAAGAACACCCTGTATCTAAAGTTCATGAGTGTCCTTTAGGGCATGAAAAATAATTCACTAACAACAATTCAACTTAGAAGTACTAGCTGTCCTGTGACTATAGACCAGCACACAAGATGATCATTGGGGCAGAGACAGAAAATACCAGCACTTCTGTTTATATTTATTATAGATCACCTTATAAAATTTTCATTATTTATTCACTTTATAATGCATATATTTTAGTAAATAAATAAACATAATTTGGAGGAATGTACTGATTTTTTTTATTATAGTAGTGCACAAAAATGCCTTGGAAATGACTGTAAGAGAAAACTAGAAGGTATTACCATTAGAGAAAGGGGCACTAAAGAAAAGAATAAAAGTGAGGAGAAACACTGAGTAAGCAAGACTTCATTCACATTTATTATTAGTTCCCTATCACAGAGCTGAATGGCATTCACAAGTTACTTTTTATAAGATGGGTTTTCACTTCTTTTGACAGTATTTTGAATGAAATCTGATTGCACTGAGGAAATTTACTTATGCAGGAGGTCCAAACTCTGCCAATAGTAAACTAGCAGTAATTTGAGAGTAAAAAAAAAAAAAAAAAAAAAAAAAAAACACCAAAAAAACAAAACAAAACAAAAAACCCTTTATGAGCCCAGATGGAATGATGTTATTTTAAATCATTTAAACTAAGTTTTATTTCTAAGAGGTATCCTGCTTAGGGATCAGAGAAGACAGATAAGTGCACTGTTAGAGTTTGTGGGATAGGAGTTTCTGATATATGCTATGGTACATTCCATTTTTTGAGTTACAATTTTTTGAGTATGCTTTACTACCATTTTAAATTTGCTTTGTTGTCAGCTTAACATCAACATATAACCAGGTATCAAGCATCTTCACTCTTTCCTCTTCCAGGTTTGTTTTAGTCAGGCAAACACCAGGGAAATGGTGGATGTGACTGCTTGCAGTCCACAGCTTTTGTAGTGTTTGTCCAGCTTGCAATGACTCCTTTACTTCCCTCCCATCTAAGTGAGGCTGGGCCCCTGGCAGCCATTTTGAGAAATATAACTCCACCCTTCAAGGAAAATTTTTATTATATTTATGGTACTGATGACATTATAGTGGGTCAAATCTCCATGAAGATTTGGGAGTAGAAGAAAACTGATGGCAGAAGAGAAAAAGGAATGGAAAACAGAGAGAAAGTGAGCTGAGAGGCAGGATTATGAATTTTCTGGAGATTCCCATTTTCAGTACCCATTAGCCTCTCCTTTCTTTAAAGTCTGAGAATTCTCCTGAATTGCCTTGCACTCCCTTGAATCATTACATCTTTACGATATATTTCTCTTTATTTTTGTGTTCTGTATTTTAAAAAAATTTTTTTAATGTTTATTTATTTTTGAGAGAGACAGAGAGAGGCAGAGAGAAAGGGACCCAGAATCTGAAGCAGCTCCAGGCTCTGAGCTGTCAGCACAGAGCCTGATGTGGGGCTCGAACTCAAAAACTGCCAGATCATGACCTGAGCCTAAGTTGGAGGCTTAACCAATGGAGCCACCCCGGTGCCCTCATTTTTGTTTTTGTAGAGCCAGCTACAGTTGGTTTCACATACCAGCAACCAGAGTCCTAATGCACATGTTACAATGCTGACCTTCACAACTCTAGAGTGTGGAGCAATATGCTGGCAGATAGAAGGCTGTCCACTCTCCTGTCAGAAGGTGTTCTGAAAACCCAAGCACAGCCTCTGTTCTGCTTCATTCAGCAGGCACAATTTCCCTACAGGTTCCTTCACATATGTTAATGGTTTGTGTGAATGACCAAACTGCAGTTGCTAAAAAGTGGCCAAAGTCATTGGCTTTATCCTAATGACAGTTCCTTTTTCAATATGTTGCATGGCCAGAAACATATTCTCTGCAATTAATCAATTGTGTTACTTTAAATGTGTCTGGGGTTCTGTGGGAGTGTTTTTCCAGTGAAGCCATGGGCTCCTGGGAGATTTGTCTGCAGAAGTCAGAGGAACAGAGATTCAATGGAGGCTGGGCTTGAAGACAGTAAGGGGTATCTTCTCTAGAGGGCTGGAGGAGGCAATAAGAGTGCCCTTCTGAAGAGCTCTAAAGTTTCTTATGGGCAACTAGGAGCTCAACTTAGATGTCATTTGAATAAATAGAAAATTACATTGTAGTCAAAATGGTGAGGTCTGAACATACTATATTTCCTAAAATAAGAGGTTCTGCTTAACTCATCAGCAGACAGCTGCTCACATAATTTGATTTGAAGGATACTGCAAGGTTTCTTGCTCCAAAAAATAATTCCCTCTCAGAGCACATCACCCACTCCTACAGGAAATTCCAACCTTCTTTGATCAGATAATTTTGGAAGAGCCAGGAATTGTCCCCAGAAGGTTAAACTGCAGATGTTATCTAGAAACAAATGAGAATCCTGAGGGTTCTATTGATCTCCTCTCATTGTATACCAGCAAGCATCAGTTTATTATTAGGCCAAAAAACTGTTGCCTAGGAAACCAGAAAAGTGGTGGGGGTGAGACGTGAGTGCAGGAGAGGGGTAAAGTTAGAGGATGTTATCGAATAACCTGGGACAGACATGGATCCTCAGGGCTGAGCATGGAAGGTTGCCACAAGAAGAGTCCACACAATGACCCCATTGTGGTTGGGCTACGAGAGAGATTATAAAAGAGACCAAGGGCAGTGTGAAGAAATGTCCCAGATGATGATACAAAAACAGAATGTCTCAGGGACCTCAAAGGTTTGCCTTGCAATCTTGTTAATCAGAACAACCAGCTATTTGAAGAATTTGTATTAATACCTGGACTATTCTCTTGAGTTCCTCAAATATCCACTATATTTTTGAGAAAGTAAGGATAAGTTATAAATGACTACCTTTGTTCTTCTGCCTTTTAAAAAAAGTATTATCACGTGAAGAGGATTCATGGTAGCTATGTATACACATCACTGCAGCAGAATTGGATGGGAAGAGATTTACGCCCACACTAATTCACTCTTGCCCTGGAGTTAACCCTGACAGTGGTGAAACTGGCATGTGTTTGGACTAAAGTTGCCAGATTTAGCAAATAAAAAATGGGACATCCAGTTAAATTTGAATTTCAAATTCAAATTCAAATTCAAATTTAACCATGTGTTCTGTATTTTATCTGGCAACTCTACTTTGGAACTAATGGGGAGTGTCCATTTCTCATAGACATATTTGTCATATTTATATAGAAAGCAATTCAAACTGGTAATTGAATACTCAGTCCAATTCACAAAACAATTACTGGGCAGGCACTTCTTTTTTGTGAACTATTGTGCTAGGCTGTGGGGAAATCAAACATGATTAAAACATCGTCACTGTTTCTTGCATGCTTATAATCTAAAGAGAAAAGCATTTGTGTAAATAACCATCAATAATACAAGGCAGAAGGAAATGTGCCAAATAGATTGTGTATTAAGACTACAGAGAAAAGGAGGTGCCTGGGTGGCTCAGTTGGTTGAGTGTCTAACTTCAGCTCAGGTCATGATCTCATGGTTCATGAGTTCGGGCCCTGCATCGGGCTCTCTGCTGTCAGCACAGAGTCTGCTTCAGACCCTCCAATCTCCCTGTCTCTCTGCCCCTCCCTGCTCATGCTCTCTCTCAAAAGTAAATAAACATTAAAAAAAAAAAAGACTACAGAGGAAGGAGTGATTAAATTTGATGGAAAGGATCTGGGTAGAACTTAGAAGAATATGCAGCTTCTCTGTCAACAGAAAAGGGAGAGAAGGTATTCCAGGCCCAGGGAACAGTTAACATGAGCAAAACCTTGGAGGGATGAATACTCATGGTCATGTTGAGAAATGGTGAGCAGACTAGTACTGGGGGCACAGGATGCACAGAAAAATGAGGTGGAGTTGTTGCTGAAAAAGGTAGGTTAGGGCTGGATGGAGGATGGTCTCAGATGTTATGCTAATGGTTAAGACTTACTTTCATGAGCAACAGTATGGAGGTGGAGGAAGAGCTTATTTTTTTATTTTTTGAGGTTAAAGTATTCTAAAATGAAAGAGCATAATCCATCCTGTTTCGGATGACACATCTGTAGCAATGTAATGAGGGATGGGTGAGGCAAGAGTTTAGAGGCAGGGAGTTTTAGTTTAGCAGGATGATTGCAATTATTGCCAAATTGGAAATTATACTCATGACGTTAGGAAAAATTAGCCACTCTCTCTTAATGTACTGAAAAGCCTACTTTCTGGTTTTGAGGTAGAGTAAGAGCCCCTTTGATGCTCCTTCTGTTGTTGATCCTGGCCGCTGAGGTCCTACTTGGCCCATACTTGCATTTCCTTCCTCATAGCTGGCAGCTTTGTATCCCCCTGCATACATGCCTAAGTGGTCCACAGGGCAGTTCTCAGGATAACAAATACCCCTAAATCTCTGTGCACTGGAAACTTGGACTCAAGGCTCTGTTCCTAAGGTAAAGGGAAGTGCTTGTGGTGGTTACAGGGATTAGGAGAAGCATGAATAAATTACTTACCAAGAACTTCTTCTCTCCATAGATTTGTAATTTCATGTTCTTTATGGAAAGGATAATTTTACTTTTACTATTAAGCACATATCTTCATTTACATGCTCAATGCCATCTTTGTTTAAGTTGAGTTTCCTTACTGACCACCTTTGTATCTGTAATAAGAGAGAAAACAAATCAATACCCATAATGGTAACTAAAACTCATGAACTGTTATTAAACACTTCAGATTTTCTAATCACTCTATTAAGTGCTTTATATGAATTACCTCATTTAATCTTCCCACTGCCCTATGAAAGGATCAGACATTATTAAGAGATAATTCATACAGGAAGAACAATGAAAAAAATCATGAGAATTATTAAAATTCTAAAAGGTGTGTCAAAGACATGCAAATTATTTTTAAAAGCTGCCATTTTCACTTATTAATTTGGCACATATTAAGAAGAAATAACACCAAGTGATCGTTTCAATATAGTTTCATGTACTACTAGTAGGATGAACAATGGTAAGACTTTTCTGGAAGGCCAGTTTTCAATAAGTAAAATTTTCATGCCCCATGATCTAGAAATTGTATGTGAGGAAATTTGTGCCAGATAAATAATGAGAAAGGTATAAAAGATTACAGTATAAGGATGCTCATTACCATAATATTACCGGAAAATGAAAAAGACCTAAATACTTAAGCATAAGACTTTATGACTTATGAATTTTTTCATGACTCATGACTTAAGAATCTTTTTAAAGACTTGTGAATTGTTTTTTAATTGCTGCTACAGGCATATTTGGTTAGGGGGATGGAAAATGACTTTTTTGTTCATTCTTTAACTTTCTTTGAGAAAGGTATTAAAGCAGTTTAAAAGTGCTTTCCACTTTAAGACACTATAGATTATAATACAAATAGTATTTAAAAAGAAATTAAACTTCCTTCTTTATTTTTATTTATCCTCTACTGTATCCATACAGTGGAAGCATAAACATGGCTTAAAAGTTTACAGTTATTTTTTTTATCTTTTTCATTAACAATCATTCTTCAAACCATAAATTTTAGGAATTATCATATAATAATTTATACTTATGCAATTCAGCCATCGTATCAGTTTTGTGATATTGTTAATGATTTTTCTCTTTGAGTCTTTCCCGATAGGCTGGATTCATGCTGTAGTGAGCCATTTTTTAAAAAATTTTCTTTAACATTTGTTTTATTTCTGAGTGACAGAAAGAAGTGATGTGAGCACCTAGGCAAGCCATCGAACTCCTTTTTGCCTGTTTAAATGAAATACTAAAAAAAAAAATATCTTGAGCTCTGTGCTGCTTCAATTTGCTCCTGTTAATTCTTTAGATGTAATTTCTCCCTCAACATACAAACTTGGTTTCATTTAGTCTTTTTGAGTCTAGTAGGCTCTCTAAATTTTTCTCTCCACCTGACAGTCAAAAGAGCTCCTGGTTTCTGTACGGATTAAGTCAGGAAGCAGTTTTTAACTACAACAAATTGAAACGTTTGCACAAGGAAGTGTTGCTTTTATAAGTGATGGGAAACTTCAAATTTGATTACAAGCAACCTTTGGCTTCCTATCTGTTCAACAATAGGCCATGTTGTTAAGGGCAATTTCCATGCACAGCATGTGGGTCCCATTTTTTCATCCTTAGACATGGTTGTTTACTGTTCAGCACTGTTTATGCATTTTAATCAGGCTTTTTCAGTCTCCCTTAATAAATCACTACAAAGCAAATGTACCAAAACAAGAACTATTATGCAGTATTGGTTGCCCTTCCACATTATTTGCTGCCCTCAAGTTTCACTCAGTACCCAAATTTTAAAAATAATGACAACAAGAACAAAATCCATAGCCAAGAGTATTATATTTAGAATTGCAACATTTCTGGCTAAATGCGCTCTTTGAGCTCCATTCTTTAACAGTAGGAGCCTGACTTTAAAATTCAGTTCAAGCAAGAATGACTTAACAATTGGAACCTGCCATCAGTCCTTGGGACTGAAAGTCTTTTTGATGGGATGAAGCTGACAGCCTAGTTCCTGCCTGGCAGGCATTCACATGGAATGGGCCTGTATTAGTATAGATAAATGTTTAGACATTCAGGTATCTTGCTGTCTGAGAAGAGTATTGCTGGTTAAGGCAATGGTAAGCAGAGGAAAAAGAGTTCTCAGGCATTCATGCCTGAGTGGGGAAAGACAATGGCTTGTTAGCATCATCTGGCAAGTGGGCAAAAGACAGCCTGACCTATCTCTTCCCTCCTGAGAGCTAAACTTTCATTTGCTTTTAAATGAACTAAGGAAAAAGTACATTCTTTTTTTCCCCAAGACTTTGTTGTTGTTGTTGAATTAAATGGATTTTCTTAACTTTGGTTTCTAGCATCAGAGGCAGATTATTACAAGCTGTAATATTGCAAAGCACAGACCAGAGGTAAGAATGCCCTGAAAGAAAAAGAAGGCAAGGGACATTGTGCAATGCAGATTTGCATTTTAAAACATGACAGCATTTAGAATTTAGATCCATCGATCAACATTGACATATTTTAGAATAGTCACTGGAAAATTAACAGCATAAATATGTATGACAATTCGAGGCTCAGGAAGAGAGTTTACCAAATATAAGAATTATTGGAAAATACGTTAAGTGAGTAGATAGTCTCCAAACCAAGTAATTATTTGAAAATGTTTATGTTAACCTACTTTACAAAACATCTTGTGTTACCCTTTGACATCACTTGCATAAAATCCTCTGGAGTCCCCTAGAATTCCACAAGGGCAGGTGCTATGAATAATGCCTCACAAACCTAGCCAGCCAAAGTGCTATTTCGGACATGGTCTAGAGAAAATATTTCATGAGTGAGAAATCAAATTGTCATGTGTTTAATTAAGAGGTAGATATGAGTGTTTGAGCATTTTTTTCTGAAAGGATTCATCCTGAAAGTGACAGGCATACCTTTTAAGGTGTTCTGATTCCTGTACATCCAACAGTATAGTACAAAAATATTCCATCTGAAAAATATGAGCTTGGTATTTAATTTACAAGTTTTCTAAACTGTATCAAGCTGCCTGGAAAGTCACTCTTCACCTATTCGTTTTGCCTATACATTTTTATTCCTTTTTTTATTTTTTCAAATAATTTTTTTCTCCAACTCAGGTTCTCAAGCCTTGATTTCTTTTCTCATGATGCCCTCCTTGCTGTTAGTTGCATTAGGGATAAATAACCTGGAAAATACTACATTTTCACAACCTAATTTAGTTTTTCAGTAAATTTACTACAATTCTCTTTGTTTCTTAATCCATGGCCCTTTGAGGCACAGACTGTTAACACCTAATATTAATTCACCTCTTTCGCTTTCATGAATGAACACACATTTTACATAGGTCATGGACTATATTTCTAGGTTGATGTGATGGTGTTCTAGCCAATAAAATGTAAACAAAAATATTGTGTCTCCCTGGAATATAGATGTGATGTTGAAGCTCTAGCAGCCATATGGACCTTGAGTATTAGAATCACATTCTGTAGATGGCAGAGCTATGAACTGGAAGGATCCTGAGTCTTTGGTAACTTTCTAGTAAATTCTAGTCTTGAGCTATTTTCGATTTCTCTGTCATATACAACTGAAATAATTGAAATGATACATGCTGACTCAATTATGGGGAATAGTTAAGAAAAAAAAATGAGAGTTTGACATGATTAGCAGAAACTTAAACTATTTAAAAAAAACATAAGAAAAAAAAGAGACAGCGTACTCCAGCTTTAATTTTTATATTCAGCAATTTCCCTTTTAGATATACCTAAATATCTATTTTAATCTGTAAATGTTTAGGATTTGGATAAACTCTCCATGTGGCCTGTGGTAAAATCATTGATTGGAAAAATATATAGGATTATTGGCATTTCACAAATTTTTATATACAATATGTGGTACACAGTCAGTAATAATGTGGCATATAAGGAGATTAGTCAGCATAAAGACAATCAGTAGAGACAACAGACGATAAACACAGAACCGTAAGACCACTAGATATTAAATTAATAAGACACTGGTTTTAAAATAACCTGCTCGCTAAGTTCAAGGAAATAAAAAATAAAATAAAATAAAATAATTTAGCTCATGAGTTGGAAACTACAAAAAATAACAGCACATTTGCCTCCTCCAAAAACCCCTTATCCAAACATAAATTTTGCAAGTAAAAAATACAACCAAAATTAAGAAATCAGTGGGTGGATTAACAGTAATTTACACACAAATGAAGAGAGAATTGGTGAACTGAAAGAGCTTGGAAGAAAATATCTAAACTTCAGATGAAGATCTAAGCAAAATGTGAAGAGATAAATGCAAAAAACACAGAAGAAAGAATATAAAGGCCTAATCCACATTTAATTGGAGTGCCAGGAAGACATAACACAGAAATGGGAAGAATCAATATTTGAAGAGATAAAGGGTGACTTTTTTTCAAAAACTGCTAAAAGACAACAAATCACGGGTTTAAGAAACTATATGATTGGATTCAGGACAAATAAAATGATATGCACATCTGAATCCATTATAGTAAAACTGAAGAATAACAATTAAAAAGAGGAAAAACATCTAGGGGAAGAAGAGATTACATTGAAGAAAGAGCAGTCTGAGAGATGCTCTCTCAACAGAAACAATGAAAGCCTGAAAGCAATAATATGAACGGATGCACCAATCTAGAATTCTTTATACCCAATCAAAATATCCTTCCATAATAAAGATGAATTAAACAAAAATGGTGAGAATTTTCTACCAGAAGATCCATAGTAAATAAAACCTGAAATATATTTTTCTGGAAGAAGGAAAGTGATAATAAATAGAAATTCAGAGAGTAAGAATGGGAAGATGAATAAAAGAAATGGTAAAAATTTCAGTAAACATAAATTATTATGTATTTATAAATATTTATGTATTTACAATTATAAATAATTATAAACAACAATTATTATGACTTATGTAGTTTAAAAAATATAGAGGACTTGAAATATATGACAATAATAGCATGTAAGTTGGGAGGAGAGTTAATAGTGTCCAAGTATTCCAAGGTCCTTTCATCACCTCAGAAGAGAGTAAAAGCATCAACTAAGCTTACTTTGATAGTGGCACCTGGGTGGCTCAGTTGGTTAAGTGTCTGACTCTTGATTTTAGCTCAGGTCATGATCTTATGGTTTGTGAGATCTAAGTCCCATGTTTTGCTCTATGCTGACAGCATGGGGTTTGCTTTGGATTCTCTCTCTCTACCCCTGCCCTGCTCGTGTGCTCTCTCTCAAAATAAATAAATAAACTTAAAAAAAAAGATTACTTTGATAAATCAAGTATGCATGTTGAAATCTCTGGATAATTACTACAGAATAATAAAACAGCATATAACTAATTTCGAAGCTGACTAAGGAAAATATGAAATAGAAAAACAATTGATCTAAAAGAAGGGAAGAAAGGAGAAAGGATAAAAAGGAATGTAAAAGACATGGGACAAATAAAAAGCTGAGTAAAATGATATATTTTAATGCAAGTAAATCAACATTTGCATTGAATATTAATAGATTAAATACTCCAATTAAAGAGAGGATTATCAGATTGGATTAAAATATCTAATTTTAGGGGCGCCTGGGTGGCGCAGTCGGTTGAGCGTCCGACTTCAGCCAGGTCACGATCTCGCGGTCCGTGAGTTCGAGCCCCGTGTCAGGCTCTGGGCTGATGGCTCGGAGCCTGGAGCCTGTTTCCGATTCTGTGTCTCCCTCTCTCTCTGCCCCTCCCCCGTTCATGCTCTGTCTCTCTTTGTCCTAAAGATAAATAAACGTTGAAAAAAAAAATTTAAAAAAAAAATCTAATTTTATATCTTTATAAGAGACACATCCAAAGCATGTATGCTATATATTCAGGAAGGCTAAAGGTAAAAGGATGGAAAAGGTTCCTTTTTGCAGGTAGATGAAACAATTATAAAAGGGGTGCCTGGGTGGCTCAGTCAGTTAAGTGACAGACTCTTAGTTTAAGCTCAGGTCATGATCTAACAGTTTTGTGAGTTTGAGCCTCACTCTTAGTGAGGAGCCCACTTGGGATTCTCTCTCTCTCCCTCTCTTTCTTCCCCTCCCCTGCTCATGATCTTTCTCTCAAAATAAATAAATAGACTTAAAAAAAAAAAAAAAAGAAAGTAGGGGCACTTGGGTGGCTCAGTCGGTTAAGTGACCAACTTCAGCTCAGGTCATGATCTTCGTGGGTTTGAGCCCTGCATTGGGCTCTGTGCTGACAGCTCAGAGCCTAGAGTCTGCTTCGGGTTCTGTGTCTTCCCCTCTCTCTCTGTCCTTCCCCCACTCACACTCTGTCTCTGTCTCTCAAAAATAAATAAATGTTAAAAAAATTTTTTTTAAAAAGAAAGTAAATAGTGGAAAATAATGAATATAAAAGCAGAAATGAATGAAATAAAAAGCAAAGAGACTGATTAAGAAAAAATAAAGACATAAATAATATGTGAAGAATCAAAAAGGTTACATGTTTGCAAAACATGCATATATTAAAAAGATAGTAATGTTACAGATAATTTTATACCGATATATTAATGAATGAAGTGAAATACATTCTTGGAAAAATATATTTGATTCAATATTGACACAAGAAGAAATAGAAAACCCGAATATTCTTAGTTATTAAAAATAACTTATAATTAAATACTTTCCTACGAAGAATACTCCAGGCCCACATGGTTTAACTATCAAGTTCTAAAATATATTTAAAGAAGAAATATTTCTACTCTTGCAAACTTCTTCCAGAAAACTGAAAAAGACTTTTATGAAATCACTTAATCAAGCCAGCATATCTTCAGTCCAAAATCTGACAATGGCATTGTGAGAAAGGAAAACTAAAGGTCAATCTTATTTAAAATATGGGTGAAAAGAGCAAACCAAATTCAGCAATATCCAAAACGGGTAACAGACTAATTACATCACAAACAAGTTGGGTTTCCAGGAATTCAATTTGCAAATAATTGAATGTTTGTCACATTAACAAAATAAAGGAGGAAAATCATATGATAATTTAAACAAATGAAGAAAAATTCAGCCTGCATTTATAATTTAAAGAACATTTTTAGTAAACTAGAAATGGTTTTACTGATAAAGGGTTTCTGAAAAACCTTATAGATGTCATCATGCAATGTTGAAAACTTTCTCTTGAGATAAAAAACAAGACAAGGTATTTGCTGTCATTGTATCTATCCCACACTGAATTGGAGAATATATCAAGATACTCTTATGAGCAAGTAACAGTACGTCCAGTTAGATATGGATTAAATAATGAGGACATTTTCTTATCTAACAGGACGGAACTCTAACAAAACCTCCCTGGGTTTGCCCAGTGGCTTAGGGATGTCATCAAAGACCCAAGCTCTTTCTGCTTTGTCCCCCTCAGGTTGGCCCTCTGGCTTGTCCTTTCATAGTTCACAACTTGGCTGCCACAGCTTCAGACATCAGAGAGACAGAACAATATTGGCCGAAAAAGAATGGCGTTGCCTTCCATTCTCTATTTAACGGGAAGGAAAACCTATCCTAGAATATCCCTGACAGACTTTTTTCACATCCCATTGGACAGGACTGGATCACAGACTACTACCTAACTTTAAGGGAAGCTAGGGGAATAGTTGGTGTTCTAGCCTTTGTAGGAGTGTGAATGCTCTGTCAACAAGAAAAGGGCAGAGGAGAATGGGTAGAGACAGTTTTTGTATAAGGGGCAATAATAGTGCCTGCCATAGACAGCTTAAGTAACTCACTCAAGGTCACATTTCTTTTTTTTTTTTTAATATTTTTTAATGTTTATTTATTTTTGAAAGAGAGACAGTGTGAGCAGGGGAGGGGCAGAAAGACAGGAAGATACAGAATCTGAAGCAGTGCCCAGCTGTCAGCATAGAGCCAGATGTGGCGCTCGAACCCACAAACCATGAGATCATGACCTGAGCTGAAGTCAGATGCTTGACCAACTGAGCCACCCAGGCGCCCCAAGGTCGCGTTTCTTGTAAGTGGTAAAGCTGGGATTTGCACCCAGGCAGCCTGACTCCGGAGACCACGCTCTGAATGTCCAAGCTTTCTCAAGCTTTTAACTCTGTAAAAGCAATGAATTTTAACTGTAACTTAACTATTTCTCCAGAACCCATAAAATGATCTGGGTATTACAGACTCTCAGTGCCACCCTCAACGTCTCTGTTGTATTCTATTACAGTACTCACAGCAATTCATTGACAATCATCGAGAAGTTTAAATAAACTAAAATTCATCTGTTTTCCACAGAAAAGTTTTGATTTCACATAGAATTCTTTTAGAAGTAATTATTTATAACATTTGGGAATTTAAAAATCAATCTATTATGTGTGTTTGAAAGAATGTGAGAACAGCTCATCAACTTTGAAAAGCAGTAATATGCATACAAATCACATAAAAGGTTTATAATAAGAAGATTAAGTATCACTAAGCAGAAAAAGAAACACAAAATACAAGGGCACATTTAAAAATAAAATGGGTACATCTTAAAATAAATCTTTTCAGCAAAGTTAAAACAGTAAAATATGCTTATGTAGGGAAAAAGTTGTAAAACTGTGAAATCATCATATTTTCACTTCACTACATTAAATATTCTATGCATACCATTATAATAGAATAATTATACCTATTTATCAACTGTGGTAATAAGAGCAGATATAGTTAATGGATTTAAAAAATTTTAAAGTAGTTTTAATTATATAAACAAAAATTAGTTTTTATAAGCATGTTTGTATATGTGTGAATATGTATTTAGAATCGGTAAACAAAGTAACTTTGTGAAATTAAGCTACTTTTGGCTCTAATCATTATTATGAGACCAGAGTCTTTTGACTTCCATACTCTGCAATTGTATTTTGCATATTAAAAAAAGGAACATGTAGATGCTAATCTTCTCCAGTTTCCAGCCCAACTTGGGTGGTATTTTATTTTCACTTCTTGTGTGGATACTTTGATGGTTCACAAATCAAAAATGACTATTCACGGTCCTATGCTGTTTATCTCCAAAAGGCACTGGCCAGGCTTGTCTGGCATTAGGGAAAATGAGGTAAAGGCAGCAGAACCGCCTGGGCCTGGAAGTGGAATAGTTGTCCCTTTACTCCCTTTTGTCTCCCAACAGCTGTTCTTAGCTCTAAAAAACATCCTTGCCTTTTGAAGAATTACATTGGGTTATCACCCTTTGTTCCACCACACTGTAAGCATCTACAATCTTTCTAGTCACCTGTCTGTATTCACTGAAGGTTTTAGCATATCTCTTACTGCTTTTCAGATGACTGCATGTGACTCAGTGACTTGTCATCAGTGTTGGTCATCTCTGTTTCCACATGACTGCTTCATCCCACACCCTGAAACTTCGGTTCATCCCTGACCTTGTCCTCTACTATGACCTTATTCTTTCACTACACCCAGGAACCTATGTCCATAGAACTTGTCATTACCAGAAAGACAAAATAAAAAAACACAACACCCAATGCCCTCCCACCCTCACAAAACTAAGACCCCCACCCCCACCCCGCCCCTGCCATCTTAGTCAGTTTGGGTTTCTATAACATAGTATCATGGACTGGGTGGCTTAAACAGCAAACATTTGTTTCTCACAGTTCAAGAAGTTGGGAAATCCAAGATCAAGGCACTGGTATATCAGGTGGTTGATGAGGGCACTCTCCCTGGTTTGCAGCCATTTTCTCATATCCTACATGGCTGAGAGAAAAATCATCTCTCAAGTCTCTTCTTTTTTTTTTTATTATTTTTAATGTTTACTTTTGAGAGAGAGAAAGAGAGACAGAGCATGAGTGGGGGAGGTGAAGAGAGAGAGGGAGATACAGAACCTGAAGCAGGCTCCAGGCATTCAACTGCCAGCACAGAGCCCAACGTGGGGCTCAAACTCATGAACCGTGAGAGCATGACCTGAGCTGAAGTTGGACATTTAACTGACTGAGCCACCTAGGCACCCCTCGAGTCTCTTCTTGTAGGTATACTTATGCCATTCAGACGGCTCCACTCTTATGACCTAATTACCTTCCAAAACCCCATCTCCTGATACCACCACATACGAATTTGAAGGGGACACATTCAGTCCATGACACCTTCAATAGCAAGCATGCAGCTCTCTATAGAGTACCACCTCCTATATTTTAACTCCGATCCTCAAACACTCTGAATTTAACAATCCTTTGATCCCATGGGGATTTTTAATTTATTGATCCTACCAACTTTTTCAGTTATCATTTACCCTGTGTACTTACATGTCTTTTTACCCCACTTAGATTCCATGGCTAACCATTATAATCACTCCCTTCCACCTAACCTCAACTTCTTGCCCCTCTGTCCCCCTGTTGTACTCACTGGTAAAACCCAACCATACTTAGGTACAACTCTGTCTGCTCTGTGCATGCTCCTGCTGGAGCTAAACTCACAACTACACAACCATACAAGTTAAAATTTATGACCACAAATCTTAAGTCAGAACTCCAACACTTACCTAGCCAATTCACTTCCTCAATTCTTTGAGAATCTTAAAAAAAAAATAGTTTCCTTTCTCTTTGAACATAAAAAGAACTCCTGTGCCACTCACACACAGTGGATATTTTTATTTACTGTACTAAATGGAACAGTAAACAGTTAAGAACTCTCTTATTTTCCTTAGGAGTGCTGACAATACTGACTCCATCTTTGGCCCTTCCTCTTGCTCATGTTTGCATAATGACCTACCTCACTCAGGACTACGTGTTCCAGTATCCTTGGAGGTTAACCCATGTCTTGACTGCAATGCAGAAAGGCTTTTTCTGAGAATCCCTCTAGTGCACAGATGGCACCACTTTATTTTTAATTAAAAATTTTTTGAGTGTAGTTGAAACACCATGTTACATTAGTTTCAGGTGTACAACTTAGTGATTTTCCAAGTTTATACATTATGCTATGTTCACCACAAGTATAGCTACCATCTGTCCCATTACATCACTATTACAGTATCTACTGTATTCTTTATGCTGAGCATTTTATTCCTGTGACTTATTCATTCCATAACTAGAAACCTGTATCTTCCTCTCCCCTTCACCCATTTTGCCCAACCTCCCACCCCCTCCCTTCTGACAACCACCAGTTTGTTCTTTGTACTTACAGTTCTGATTCTGCTTTTTGTTTGTTTATTCATTTTTTTTAGATTCCATTTATAAGTAGAATCATATGGTATTTGTCTTTCTCAGTCTGACTTATCTCACTTAGCATAATACCCTCTAGGTCCAGTCATGTTGTCACAAGTGGCTCATTCTGATCTTTTCTTATGGTGGTGTAACATTCCATTGTGTATACACATATATATACCACATTTTCCTTACCCATTTATCTATAGATGGACACTTAGGTTACTTCCTATCTTGGCTATTGTAAATAATGCCGTATGTAATGTAAACATAGGGTGGATATACCTTTTTTAAAAATTTATTTACTTTGAAAGAAAGAGCATGCTTGCACAAGTAGGGGGAAGGGCAGAGAGAGAAAGAGAATTCCAAGAAGGCTCTATGCTGTCAGTGCAGAGCTGATGTGGGACTGATCTCAGAAACCGTGAAATTATGACCTGAGCCAAAATCAAGAGTCGGATGCTTAACCAACTGAGTCACCCAGACACCCTCATGTATCTTTGGTAAATACCCAATACTAGAATTACTGGATGTTATTTCTATTGTTTTGAGGAACCTCCATACTGTTTTCCACAGTGGCTGTTCTAATTTACATTCCTACCAATAGTGCCCATGGGTTCCTTTTTCTCCACATCCTCACACACTTACTGTTTCTTGTCAATTTCACTGTAGCCATTCTAACTGGTGTAGGTTGATAACTCATTATGGTTTTGATATGCATTTCTCTGATGGTTAGCCACGTTGAGCATCTTTCATGTGTCTGTGGCCATCTGTATGTCTTCTTTGGAAAAATCTCTATTCAGGTCTTCTGTGCATTTTTTAATCAGATTCTTTTTTTGGTGTTGAGTCGTAAAGTTCTTTAAATATTTTGCATATTAATCCCTTATTTGATCTGTCATTTGCAAATATCTTCTCCCATTTAGTAGGTTGTTTTTTCGTTCCTTTGCTGTGTGAAAATTTTTCTTATTATTTTAATCTTTATTTATTAATTTATCTTAATTCCAATATAATTAACATGCAGGGTTATATTAGTTTCATGTATATAATATAGTGATTGAATATTCTATATGTTACTCAGTGCTCATCAAAATAAGTGTACTCTTTGTTAAAATATTTTTTAATCTTTCTTTTATTTTTGAGAAAAAAAGAGTCAGAGAGAGAGGGAGTACAAATGGGGGAGGGGCAGAGAGAGAGGGAGACATAGAATCTGAAGCAGGCTCCAGGCTCTGAGCTGTCAGCACAGAGCCTGACATGGGGCTTGAACTCATGAACTGTGAGATCATGACCTGAGCTGAAGTCGGACACTTAACTGACCGAGCAACCCAGACACCCCATAAGTATACTCTTAATTGTCCTTGACCTATTTCAAACGTTCCCCCATCTGCCTCCCCCTCTGCCAACCACGTTTGTTCTCTTTAAGAGTCTGTTTTTCAGTTTGTCTTTCTTTGTTCATTTCTTTTGTTTTTTTAAATTCCCTAAGAGTGAAAACATGTGGTATTTGTCTTTTTCTGACTTATTTCACTTAGCATTACACCCTCCAGATCCATCCATGTTGTTGCAAATGGCAGGATTTCACTCATTTTTATGGATGAGTAATATTCCATTGTGGACACACACACACACACACACACACACACACACACACAACACACATCTTCTTTATCCATTCATCTATCAATGCACACTTGAGTTGCTTCCTTATCCTGGCTATGTAAATAATGCTGCAATAAACACACGAGTGCATATCTTTTCAAATTGCATTTTCATTTTTTTAGGGTAAATACCCAGTAGTGGAATTACTGGATCCTATAGTAATTCTATTTTAAATATTTTGAGGAACCTCCATAATATTTCCTACAGAGGCTCCAACAGTTTGCATCCCCACCAACACTGCATGAAGGTTCATCTCTACATCCTCGCCAACAATTGTTTGTGTTTTTTATTTGAGCCATTCTGACAGGTTTGATGTGATATCTCATTGTGGTTTTCACTTGCATTTCACTGATGATGAGTGATGTTGAGCATCTTTTCATGCGTCTGTTGGTCATGTGTCTTCTTTGGAGAAATGTCTGTTCATGTCTTCTGCCCATTTTTAAATTGGATTATTTAGGGGGGTGGTTTGTGTTGAATTGTAGAAGTTTTTTATACATTTTGGATATTAACCCCTTACTGGATATGTCTTTTGCAAATATCTTTTCCTGTTCAGCCAGGTATCTTTTTGCAAAACTTTTCATTTTGATGTAGTCTCAACAGTTTATTTTTGCTTTTGTTTGCCTTGCCTTAGGAAACATATCTAGACTAATGTTCCTATGCCAATGTGATAGAAATTACTGCCTATGCTCTCTTCTAGGATTTTTATTGTTTCAGGTCTCACATTTGAATCGTTAATCTATTTGGAGTTTATTTTTGTGTATGATGTAAGAAAGTGCTTTAGTTTCATTCTTTTACAGGTAGCTGTCCAGTTGTCCCACCACCATTTATTGAAAAGACTATCTTCTACTCATTGTAGATTCTTGCTTCTTTTGTCAATAGATTAATTGACTATATAATCATGGGTTTATTTCTGGCATCTCTGTTCTGTTCTGTCGATCTTTGTGTCTATTTTTGTGCCAGTACCACACTGTTTTGATTACTATATCTTTGTAGTATATATTGAAATCTGGTTTTATAATACATTCAGCTTTGTTCTTTTTTCTGAAAATTGCTTTGGCCATTCAGGGTCTTCTGTGGTTCCATATAAATTTTAGTATTGTTCGTTCTAGCTTTTGAAACATGCAGTTGGTGTTTTGATAGGAATTTCATTGACTCTATAGATTGCTTTGGGTAATATGGACATTTTGACATTAACTTTTCTAATCAAAAATCATAGAATATGTCTCCATTTGTATCATCTTCAATTTCTTTCATCAGTGTTTCATAGTTGGAGTACAGGTCTTTTACCTCTTTGGTTAAACTTATTCCTAGGTATTTTATTATTTTTGGTATAATTGTAAATGGAGTTTTTTAAAATTTCTCTTTCTGTGTATAGAAACACTACCAATTTCTGGGTATAAATTTTGTATACTGCCACTTTACTGAATTTATTACTTCTAGTAGTTTTTTTTTTCTTTTTGCTGCAGTTTCAGGGTTTTCTATGTACAACATCATGTGATCCACAAATAGTGACAAATATCACTATGGATACCTCTTATTTATTTTTCTTGTCTGAATGCTGTGGCTACAAGTTCCAGTACTTTGTTGGATAAAAGTGGTGAGAGTGGATATCACTGTCTTGTTCCTGACCTTACGGGAAAAGATCTCAGCTTTTCACCACTGAGTCTGATGTTTGCTGTGGACTTTTCATATACGGCTTTTATTATGTCAAGCTATGCTTCCTCTAACTCCACTTTGTTGAGAGTTTTTTTTTTATCATGACTGGATGTTGAATTCTGTCAAATGCTTATTCTACATCTATTGAGATGATCATATGATTTTGTTTTGTTTTGTTTTACTGACATAGTGTATGACATTGATTTGTGAATAGTGAACCATCTATGCATCCCTGGAATAAATCCCACCCGAATATAGTGAATGATCTTTATAATGTATTGTTGTATGAGGTTTGCTAATATTTTTTTGAGGATTTTTGTATCTCAGGGATACTGGCCTGTAGTTTTCTCTTTTGTTAAAAAAATTTTTTTTACATTTATTTATTTTTGACAGGCAGAGAGCTAGAGCACAAGTGGAGAGGGGCAGAGAGAGAAGGAGACAGAATCCAAAGCAGGCTCCAGGCTCTGAGCTGTCAGCACAGAGCCTGATGCAGGGCTTGAACTCACAAACCGTGAGATCATGATCTGAGCCAAAGTCGGACGCTTAACCAACTGAGCCACCCAGGTGCCCTGCAGTTATCTCTTTTTGTTGTATCTTCACAGAAGGCACTACTTAAGATATATATCCTTTGACTACACCACAATGTCTCTCACTCTATAAAAGCTGTGGATTAAGGCCTAGACTGCAGAGAATAGCTGCATAATGACATGGGTTATCATCTGCCCAACCCCTATCAGTAAGTTACCCTGAATAAAACTCTGTGTAAATGGTATAGAGTTGCTTTCTTTATTTTTTGGTCTTACAGAGCCTTCGCAGTCTAGAAACTGCTTTACTGTCCCTCCTCCACTTAACATTTTGCCACCAACAAATCTACTAACCAATTTATGTCTGTACTCATGGTCTCTGCCATTCTACCTGCTAAAAAAGATGAATTATTCACTCCCCTATATAAAGCCAAATAACCTGGCTGTACATGGACTGAAGTAACCCAATTGTGCAGATGAATACCTTCTCACTTACTCTGGGACCGAATCCCTTCTTTTTCCTGAAATATCATGTTTTCCTTCACATTGGGTTTTTTAATTTTTTAATGTTTATTTATTTTTGAGAGAGAAAGACGGACTGCAAGCCGGGGAAGGGCAGAAAGAGAGAAACAGAATCCGAAGCAGGTTCCAGGCTTTGAGCTGTCAGCCCAGAGCCCAACATGGGGCTTGAAGCCACTAGCCGTGAGATCATGACCCGAGTCAAAGTTGGACGCTTAACCAACTGAGCCACCCAGGTGCCTCAACATTGGGTTATTTTTAAGTCCAGGAGCATGCTATAATAGCTCCCTTAGAAAATGAAAAATCCCTCACACATTTCCGTTCAAATACTGTTCTATTACTCTTCTCCCCTTTAGAGTCAAACTCTTCAAGAGATTTCCTTAAATGCACTGCCACCCTCTCTTCACTTCTGATATCCTTTGAACCCATTCTAATCAGGCTTTCATTTTCATGACTAGACTAAAATAATAATTGTTAAGGTCCTTGAAAATCTCAATTTGCCCTATCTAATAACCCATTTTATTTAAGAAAGTATTTCCTACAGGAGCACTTGGGTGGCTCAGTCAGTTAAGCGTCCAACTCTTGATCTCAGCTCAGGTCATGATCTCACAGTTGGTGAGTTCAAGCTCTATGTCGGGCTCCACAGATGGTGCGGAGCCTGCTTGGGATTCTCTGTCTCCCTCTCTCTCTCTCCCCCTCCCCTGCTCATTCTCTCTCTCTGCCTCAAAATAAATAGACATTTAAAATATATATTTTCTATTTAAGAATTAAAGAAAAGAATTAGGCAAAAGAGTTTGGTCTAGAAGCCTTAATAGTCAATGTGATCCAGGAACTAGCAGCATCTTCATCACCTGGAATCTTATTTAAAATGTAGATTCTCAGACCCATCCCCAGCCTTGGGAAATCTCTCTGAGCCTCAGTTCATTCATCTCTAAAACAGGTAATAGTCAATTCTTGATCCCCCTCTTACTCAACCTAACTGCAGCAGTGGACGAGTTGATTCTCCTTCCTTTTCTTTTTTTTTTTTTTTAATTTTTTTTTCCAACGTTTATTTATTTTTGCGACAGAGAGAGACAGAGCATGAACGGGGGAGGGGCAGAGAGAGAGGGAGACACAGAATCGGAAACAGGCTCCAGGCTCTGAGCCATCAGCCCAGAGCCCGACGCGGGGCTCGAACTCACGGACCGCGAGATCGTGACCTGGCTGAAGTCGGACGCTTAACCGACTGCGCCACCCAGGCGCCCCGATTCTCTTTCCTTTTCGAATCACTTTCTTTACTTGGCTTCTGGAATGCCACATGGTACTAATTTTCTCTTACCACCTGCAAGTTCTTATCAGTCTCTTGCTAAATACTCTCCTACTCTGTGACCTCTAAGTGTTGAAGTTACCATGGCATGCTTTTTGACTACTGTCCTAACCAGTGTGAGCACACAGGTTATAAACGTTTCTGAGATGTGATTCCTGGAGGTTCCTGGTCATCACCTCTAGCTTCACACAACTTTGTCTGTTTGCCTCTTCAAGTATACAGCTATTATAATTTTTTATGTAGTCATGACATAAGAAAGATTAGAAAGCACTGCCCTGGATGATCTAACCCAATTATATTGTTTTAAATACCACTTACATATTGATGATTTCCAAATGTATATATTGAGCTTCAATTCTCCCTTGAACTCCAGACTCCTGTATCTAATGCCCTAAGCAACATCCTTACCTGTATGTCTAATAGGCATCCCAAACTAACACACCAAAGTGATTTCATAGCACCTCGTAGCATCTCATGCAACTTAGATAAAACTAAAAGGAGTAATCCCTGACTCCTAATCCATCAGCAAATGTAAGAGCTAAATTCAAAGTAGTCCCCAAATATGACCACTTTTTATTGCCACTATTACCTCAACCCTAGGCCATGCCACTGTGATTCCTCATATGGACCACTTCATTTCTCTTCCAACTCCCTCCTTGGAGGCTGGAGTGACTATTCCATAATATAAACCAAATCATGTAATTTCCTTGTTTTGACCTTTCATTAGGTCATTGCACATCACACTTAGAATAAAACTGAAAGCCTTTCTGGGGCGCCTGGGTGGCTCAGTCGGTTAAGCGTCCGACTTCAGCTCAGGTCATGATCTCACAGACCGTGAGTTCGAGCCCCCCATTGGGCTCTGGGCTGATGGCTCAGAGCCTGGAGCCTGCTTCCAATTCTGTGTCTCCCTCTCTCTCTGCCCCTCCCCCGTTCATGCTCTGTCTCTGTCTCAAAAATAAATAAACGTTTAAAAAAAAAACAAAAAAAACTGAAAGCCTTTCTGATGACCTATTAAACTGTAAATGACCTGGTTCCAGGTTATCTCCCAATAACATTTCCATTAAATTCCCAAATATCCATGCTGCATCCACACTGGCCTCCTTACTATTCTTAAAAACTGAGTATGCACTCACCTCTGGCCTTGTACTTGTCGTTCCTCAGTGTCTAGTCCCTTTTTGTAGGTGGGTGCAGAGGTGAGGTGGTAGAAACAGCAAGAGACTGACATCTAATTTTAAGAAATTGCCACAGTCATGTCAACCTTCAACAAACACTATCTTAATCGGTCAACCATCAACACTGAAGCAATACCCTCCACCACTAAAAGCAATAATTCACTGAAAGCTAGGATTATTGTTAGCATTTTTAGCAACAAAGTATTTTTAAGTTAAGGTACGTACATTTTTCAGACATAATGCTATTATACACCATAGACACAGCATAGTATACATGTGACTTTTATATGCACTTAAAACCAAAAAAATTCATTTGACTCATTTTATTGTGACACTCACTTTTATGTGTGATCTGGAATTGAAGCCACAATAACTCTGAAATAGACCTGTAAAATAAAAACAAAACCTACTGATATAAAACAACTAGAAATTACAGGATACAATATGGCATTATTCTTTTAAAATACATAGCTTGGGTTTCAGTTTCAATTCTTCAATTTGCATCTTCCCAAGACCTCATCTTGGCAGATGAGGGAAAATTGGCAGAAGTAGCCACAAAGCATCTCTAGAGTAATACCCATGAAAGTCAGATGATAGCAGATTTCTACAAGATACAACTCCATTAGAAATGATTACACAATTCAAAATTGCAATACATAAAAAACTAATATAACAGAAGCAAAGTTCATATGACAAACAAAACAATAGGTATAGGACAAATTTCATGAGTTTTTATAACCAGTGGGACTTAAAGCCTATAATTTTAAAAATCAGCATGCTTGGCTCTGGGAGAGCCAGGAGAGCAAGAAGGAAACTGAACTACCACCCTTAAAAAGACAACACAAATAACAGCCCCTAGAAATACAGGACAGAAGCAACAGTTTGGAAAAGGCCTGGGGGCATAGAGAGGGAGTTATTTACTAATCTCAGAATGTGTCCTGGAGAGACAGAGATCTTCTGGAAGACTCCTGCAGAAACAAAGGAGCTAGCAGGTACCATTTCCCTCCCCAGGTCCCAGCATAAATACATGGTCATCTGCAGGAATCAACATAGCACATAATTCATTACCTAACTTTCTTACACCCTACCTGTATGGCTATGGCAAATCTGTCTTCTCCAGCCAGCCTGCCTCAGTCCTGGTGCTATGGGTTCCCTCCACACAGAAAACTAGTATGAGCCATGCCAGCACTGTCTCCCTGCCAGCACACTTTATGTAACGTTGGTCCTAGCAGTATGGCTAACCTTCTGGTGGAGGACCAACATGCAAACCTTGCTAAAACTGTGCATCCGAACCTCACATGCTTTTTGGGATTGCACCCTCCACTACAGTCTTGGCCAGAGCCCATTCAAACCAGGGCCACAATCCTGGCAGTATGCAAGCATCTCTGACAGTCACTCCAAAGTGACTTCTGCCATAAGGAGAGGGAAAGGCAACCACACACACTAGTCAGACTGTGGCCCCGGCAGTGGGCTGAGGTCAGACAGCTGGTCTGTTATAGGCCCTGCCCACCAACGAAAGCTTCTCAGGACAACACAGGGAAAGCACCTTGTGGTATGGTGCTACTGTGTCTCTGGCAAATACCTGGTCTAACTCAATTCAAGCCCAAGGCAGCTCTAGCCTAGTCCGCTATCATCGCAGGGACCAAACCCTGCCCAGAACAGTCAAAGAGAGCCATTGCAGCTGACAGGACTGAAGGAAAAAGCAGATCAGCCCCAACAGCAGAGTGCAAATAACACACATAGGAGACATCCTAAACTGCCAGCTTCTGGTAACCAAGAGACACTCCATTCAAGGTCACTACAGGACCTCTTCTTCATAAGGCCACTGTTTTCAAAAGCAGAAGTGGCTGACTTTCATAACACACAGAAAGAGACAGAGGAATATGTCCCAAATGAAAAAAACAGGGCAAAACCATAGCAAGAGACCTAAGCGAAACAAAGATAAGTAAGATGCCTGATAGAGAATTTAAAGTAATGGTCATAAATATACTCACTAGACTTGAGAAAAGAGTGGAGGGCATCAGTGAGACCCTTAACAAAGAGATAAAAAAGAACCAGAGATGAAGAACACAATAAATGAAATTAAAAGCATGCTAGATGAAATAAATAGCAGACTACAGGAAGTAGAATGAATCGTGACCCAGACGACAGAGTAATGGAAAAGAGTCAAGCTGAGCAGGTGAGAGAGGAAAAAAAAATATGCAAAATGAGGATAGACTTAGGGAACTCAGCAACTCATCAAGTATACTAACATTTGCATTACAGGGATCCTAGAAGGAGAAGGGATAGCAAAGGAGGCAGAAAATCTATTGGAAAAAATAATAGCTGAAAACTCTCCAAATCTGGGGAAGGAAACAGAAATTTAGATCCAGGAGCCACAGAGCCCCCAACAAAATCAACCCAAGGAGGTCTATACCAAGACACATAGTAACTAACTGATGAAAAGTACTGATACAGATTGAATTTTAAAAGCACAAAGAAAAAACAAAACAGTTTCATAAAAGGGAAACTCCATAGGCTATCATCAGATTTTTCTGCAGAAACTTTGCAGGCCAGAAGGGAGTGGCATGATATATTCAAATTGCCAAAAGGGAAAAATCTGCATCCAAGAATACTCTATCCAGCAAGGCTATCTTTCATAATAGAAGAGATAAAGAGTTTCCCAGACAAACAAAGGTTAAAAGAATTCACAACCACTAACCATCCCTACAAGATATGTTAAAGGGGACTCTGAGTGGAAAGGAAAGACCATATGTGAGAACAAGAAATGTAGGAAGCACAAAGGCAAAATCAGCCAAGGGACTCCCACCATCTATCTAAAATGGGGGGGGGGGGCACGAGGGGGGAGGAGTAAACAATGTGTTCAAACTTACATGACCAACAACTTAATATAGACTGCTATATGCAGAAGACATTATATACAAACCTAATGGTAACCACAAATCAAAAACTAGTAAAAGATATGCAAAAAAAGAGAGAGAAAGGAATCCAAGTATATCACTAAAAAAGGCAGCTTATGGTGAGACAAGAAAACAAGGAAAGAAATGAATAGAGAAGAATTACAACAATAACCATAAAACAAGTAATAGAATGGCAATAAGATGGCATAGAATGGCAAAAGATACACATCCATCAGTAATTACTTTGACTGTAAATGGACTAAACACTCCAATCAAAAGATACAGGGTGACAGAATGGATAAAAAACAAGACCCATCTATATGCTGCATACAAGAGACTCATTTCAGACCTATGACACCTGCAGATTGAAAGTGAGGGGATGGAGAAACATCTACCATGCAAATGGCTATGAAAATAAAGCTGGGTTGGCAATACTTATATCTGACAAAGTAGACTTTATAACAAAGACTGTAACAAGAGACAAACAAGAACATTATATAATCACAAAGGGGGACAAACAACATGAAGATATAACAACTCTAAATATGTATGCACCTAAAACAGAATCGCCCAAATACATAAAACAGTTAATAACCAGCATAAAGGAACTGATAGTAGCACATTAGTAGTAGGGAACTTTAACACCCCACCTACATCAATGAACAGATCATCCAAACAGAAAATCTATAAGGAAATGATGACCTCAATGGCATATTGGAACAGATGGACTTAACAGATATATTCAGATCATTCTATCCTAAAACAGCAGAATACACATTCTTTTCAAGTGCACATGGAATATTCTCCAAAACAGATCACATATTAGGCCCTAAAACAAATCTTAACAAATTAAAAAGATTGAAGTCACACCATGCATCTTTTCTCAACACAAAGCTGTAAAACTAGCAATCAACCGCAAGAAAAAAATGTGGAAACAGAACAAATACAGGGAGGTGACATAGCATACTATTAAATAATGTATGAGTCTACCAAGAAATCAAAGAGGAAATAAAAAAATACATGGAGACAAATGAAAATGAAAACACAATGGTCCAAGATCTTTGGAATGCAGCAAAAGTGGTCCTAGGAGGGAAGTTTATAGAAATACAGGCCTACCTCAAGAAGCAAGAAAAATCTCCAATAAACAACCTAACCTTACACCTACAGGACCTAGAAAAAGAACAACAAACAAAATCCAAAACCAGTAGATGGAAGGAAATAATATGGATGAGAACAGAAATAAATGATAGAGAAACTCAATGAAACCAGGAGCTAGTTCTTTGAAAAGATCAACAAAATTGATAAATATTTAGAGAGAGAGAACTCAAATAAACAAAATCACAGTGTAAAAGGAGAAATAACAACCAACACCACAGAAATACAAAGGATTATGAGAGATTATGAAAAATTATATGCCAGCAAATTGGTCAAACTAGAAAAAATGGACAAATTCATAGAAACATAGAACCTCCCAACAATGAAGTAGAAAGAAATAGGAAATTTGAGCAGACCAATTACCAGCAAGGAAACTGAGTCAATAATCAAAAAACTCCCAACAAACAAAAAGCCCAGAACCAGATGGCTTAACAGGTGAATTCTATCAGACATTTAAAAAAGAGTTAATACCTCTTCTTCTCAAACTATTCTAAAAAATAGAAGAGGAAGGAAAACTTCCAAATTCATTCTATGAGGCCAGAATTACCCTGATACCAAAGCCAGGTAAAGATACTACAAAAAGAAAAAGAGAACTATAGGCCAACATCTCTGTTGAACATAGGTGCAGAAACCCTCAAGGAAATATCAGCAAACCACAACGACAATACATTAAAAAGATCATTTATTATGGTCAAATGGGATTTATTCTTAGGATACAATGATGTTTCAATATTCACAAATCAATCAACATGATATGGCACATATGTAATGTAAAAGATAAGAACCACATGATCATTTCAGTATATGTAGAAAAAGCATTTGACAACATCCATTCATTATAAAAACTCTCAACAAAGTATGTTTGGAGGGAACATACCTCAACATAATAAAGGCCATATATGAAAAACCCACAGCTAACATCATCCTTAATGGGAAAAGCTGAGAGCTTTTCCTCTAAGGTCAGGAACAGGACAAGGATGTCAAATCTTACCACTTTTGTTTAACATAGTACTGGAAGTCCTAGCCACAGCAATCTGACAGCAAAAAGAATAAAAGACATCCAAATCAGTAAAGAAGAAGTAAAATGTTCACTATTTGCAGATGACATGTTACTCTATGTAGAAAACCCAGAAGACTCTACCAAAAAACTACTAGAACCCATAAATTAACTCAGTAAAGTTACAGAATACAAAATCAAAGTACAGAAATGCATTTATATACATCAAAAATGAAGCAGCAGGAGAGATTAAGAAAATAATCCCATGTACAACTGCATCAAAAATAGGACACCTAGGTATAAAACTAATCAAAGGGGTGAAAGACCTGTACTCTGAAAATTATAAAACACTGATGAAAGAAACTGAAGCTGACACAAAGAAATGGAAAGATATTTCATGCTTATGGATTGGAAGAACAAATATTGTCAAAATGTCTATACTACCCAAATCCATCTCACATTTAATGCAATCCCTATCAAAATACCAACGGCATTTTTCACAGAACTAGAACAAGCTATCCTAAAATTTGTATGGAATGACAAAGACCTCAAATAGCAAAAGCAATCTTGAAAAAGAAAAACGGGGCGCCTGAGTGGCTCAGTCAATTAAGCATCTGACTCTTGATTTTGGCTCAGGTCATGATCTCATCATTCATGAATTCAAGCCCCACGTCGGGCTCTGCATTGGTGGTGTGGAGCCTGCTTGGGATTCATTCTCTCTCTCTCTCTCCATTTCTCTCTGACCTATGCTCGCCCCACCCGTCTCTCTCATAATAAACAAACAAACAAACTAACTAACTAACTTTAAAAAAAAACAAAAAGGAAAACAAAGCTGGAGGCACCACAAGTTATATTACAAAGCTATAGTCATCAAGACAGTATGGTACTGGCATAAAAATGACACATGGATCAATGGAACAAAACAGAAACCCCAGAAATAAACCCACACTATATGGTCAATTAATCTTAAACAAAGCAGGAAAGAATATCCAGTGGGAAAAGGACTGTTTCTTCAACAACTGATGTTGGGAAAACTGGACAACACACAAAAGAAAGAAACTGCACCACTTTCTTAAACCATACACAAAAACAAATTCAAAATGTATTAAAGATCCAAATGTGAGACCTGAAGCCACAAAATTCCTAGAAAACAGCACAGGCAATACCTTTTTTTGACATCATCCATAGCAACTTTTTTCTAGATTGGACCCTGAGGTAAGGGAAACAAAAACAAAATAAACTATTAGGACCACATCAAAATAAAAAGCTTCTGCACAGAAAAGGAAATAGTCAACAAAATTAAAAGACAACCTACTGAATGGGAGAAGATATTTGCAAATGATATATCCAATAAAATAGAGAAAGAACTTCAATAACTCTACACCAAAAAAAAAATCCAATTTAAAAATAGGCAGAAAACATCATTAGGCATTTTTCCAAAGAAGACTTATGGATGGCCAACAGACACATGAAAAGATGCTCAACATCACACGTCGTCAGGAAGATGATGACTCATCAGAATGGCTAAAATCAACAACAGAAATGACAGGTTATGGCAAGGAGGTGGAGAAAAAGGAATCCCCTTGCACTGTCGAGAATGTGAACTGGTGCAGCCATTGTGGAAAACAGTATGGAGGTTCCTCAAAAAGTTAAAAATAGAACTAACTTATGATCCATGAATCACACTACTGGGTTTTTACCCAAAAAATACAAGAACATTAATTCAAAGGGTACATGCATCCCTGTGTTTATTGCAGCATTATTTACAATAGCCAAAATATGGAAGCAGCCCAAATTTCCATCAATAGATGAGTGGATAAAGAAGATGTAGTATACACACACATATTCTCTCTCTCTTTGTCTCCCTCCCTCTTTCTCTCTCTCTCCCTCTCTCTCTCTCCCTCTCTCTCTCTCTCTCTCTCTCTCTCTCACACACACACACACACACACACACACACACACACACTGGAATATTACTCAGCCATAAAAAAGAATGAAATCTTGCCATTTCCAACAACATGGATGGATCTAGAGAATATAATACTAAGTGAAATAAGTCAGTTAGAGAAAGACAAATACCATATGATTTAAGAGACAAAACAAAAAAAAGCAGAAAAAAAGAGAGAGAGAGAATCCAAAAAACAGACTTAACTATAAAGAACAAACTGATGATTACCAGAGGGAAGGTGAGTGGGAGAATGGATATTAAGAGTATACTAACCATGATGAGCATTGACTAATGCATAGAATTGTTGAATCACTATATTATATACCTGTAAATAATATAACACTATATATTAACTACACTGAAATTTAAAAAAAAAAAGGGCACCTAGCTATTTAAGATGGTCATAGGAAATTTTTGGGAATTGTTTACTCAATCAGACCTAGTTCTAAAGAATCTTCTGATGTCTTCTTAAATACTTCTATTTATATTTACTTGTCTCATAGATATCTGATGTCTGTTGTCCAGAGTCTTAAATATTTCTGCATAATCACCATCTTGACAGATGACTAAAATGATTCCAGACAAACACAGGATAATATCACACTAATGCTCCATCTAAAAATCCTATCTCTATAAACCATAGCTTTAAATAGAATCAACAACTGTGGTAAGATCTAGAAAATCTTTGATTGTCTCTTCTAGAGCTCTGGATGAATGAGAAAAAGGGAAAATTGAGAATTTAAAGTTTCCACCCACAAGCTTTATCTAAAGTGACTATTCTATAGCCATGGGAACAAGTAGCCACCTGAATCAGTTTTAACCTTATTCAATAGAAAAACAATAACTCCTCTTAGTGAATGCACTTTTGCAAGTCAACCAAATATTATCAGCAACCTGCAGCTAAAAGTCAGCTAGTCAGGGGCAAATTCACCCCAAAAGTATAACATACCTAAAGTGTCAAGAAATCAACCACTATCTTACCCTAGTAATGATGCTACCACAACTAAAGATGATGTGAACACCCTTATAACTTGAAAGTCCACCAGTCCATGAATTCCTGTTTTCCACCAGTACAATCATTTGGCCACCATCTTTATTTCCTCCATTGGCCAGGAGTAATTATAGCACGTATAGAAGCCCTTATCAAATTCACCCAGCAAACCTTTAATGATGGCTAACAAAGCCTGTCCTTAACTGAACACTGAAATGTTTTTAATGAGAAAAACTGTCTTCTAAAATAGAATGGCCTTAGACATTACTAATGCCTTGTAATAGGCACCTATGCCATTATCCAAACAAAGTGCTGTGTGTCCATACCTGATGAGTATACTAATGTGTCATCTTTATTAAATCATATGAGAATACAAGTGAACTCCTTGAGTGATCCAACCCATAGCCTAAGGGACTTAGCAATCAATGGTTTGGATCATGGGACTCTTGGTGGAAAAAAAAATGTTACTTAATTTGGGAATCCTTATCATGATCCGTGTTTTCTCTTGCATGTGCCTCTACTGATGTTGTGATATTGGCCTACAGTTACCACAGAGAGCTACAATGGTTATCCAGTGCAGCCAGATAGCCACCAGACAACTCACTTCCATGTTAGTGAAACCTGCTGACTGCTCAAGACACACCATGGAAGAGGAAGGTATGTAAGACTATAAGAGCCAGTCATGAGTTGGTGTTCTGGAGGAGGTAACTGAATGTGCATGATTGCCAGTTGACCATAGAACTAAACACTGGGCATGGGCAATCAGAGGCTCCTCACCCCCACCCACCCCCACCCCCTGTGCTTGGAGTATATACTCTCCCCACTGTTCCCATTGTGGAAGGTTTTTTCAAGGACATGGCCTTCAGAGATCAATGTATTGAGAATATCTGGATAGTATAACATGACTGAACCCAGTTAAAGACTCTATATAAACTTTTAAAATTTGGTGGATGGATGCAGAGATCTACTGGTCTTGTGGCCACCTGAGAGAAATCTCGTATGGTATGCCTTGGCTTATCCAATCTGCCACTGCCCTATATGGAGTGGTCTCTTTCTTAGGTTTCTCCTTGCCCTTCTTGTTCTGGGGGCCAGTTTCAGATTTCACTCAGGAAGCTCCTGAGGTTGGTTGTGCTTAGGTTAAAAGAAAGAAGTGTAGTTGGACCAGAGGTGTTGGATTGGGGCTGGGGAAGATGTGTAGATGAAATGATGGGGAGAGTGAAATATATGCATGAGCCTGAAAACGAGGGAGAATATTTGAGTGACATAAGGGGAGGTCACTTGAGAGTTACACCACGCAATTTAAATGGTCGGTTGTCAAGCAATGCTTACTTCAGAAGCTTTGTAATATTACTCTACTTTCCAGATAAATCAAAGCTGGGAAACTCAATGGAGAACAGAGGGGCTAGGAAAGAAAAAAAAAAACCTCTGGGGGTTAATTTTATTTGCCTAAAATGCTTATTACATTTTACACGAGACAAATCCTCACCAGAGAAATGACACTTTAAAGCAAGGAGGCTGACACGTCTAAATTTGGTTCAGAGAGTCTGGGTTCATAGCCTTAGAGCAGTTTCATAAGGGATTAACTTCTCTGTGTGTACTTCATACTTTTGGCAGTAAATGCAAAAAAAAAAAACCACTTAATGTTCGTGTGAAGGGACTATTTTGGTTGTAAACATTGGGGAACAGGACAAAATTCACAGTGCGATGTGGATGTGTGTCCTCCCTTTTGTCCAAAGCAGTGATTGAGGGCAAACCAGAAAACTGTAGGATTTCAATATGAATGAGGGGCACCTGTGGCTGTGGGGACACTGAGACAATGAGGGACAGTCGAAAAGACTACCGCTCAGCAACATCCAGAGTAATTTCCTCAAAATCATTCAGTAGTCTCCCATTCCACTTTGGGCCAAGCAGTACAAGTGGAAAAGTGGTTAGAAATGATCAACGAGCAAGGAATGCCAAAGAAGTTGAATAGCCTGGAAAGAAACTGGGAAGTCTCCCAGTTACAGAAGAGAGTCAGTAAAATAGAGCTTGAAGGTAGCATGCAGGGCACGGAGATGAACAATGCCTGAGGCATGGCAAAATAATACACAAAAAGCCCACAGAGCCAGCCAGAAAAGACATGTGCAGGAAAAGGAGGACAATGAGAGCATGAGTCCTGCCAGATCAAAACTGAAACATATTTATAAATGTCTTTCAGAGGTAAGCCAGAGTTTTAGAATTTATTTTGAAGACCCAAGAGTATTTGGGGATGGGGCGGGGCAGAGGGAATGGGAGAATACTTAAGAAAGTACATTACTGTATAGAATTTAATTGAGTAATTATTGTTGAATTGGTTGAATGTACCTCTTAACATATTCCTGTGCGTTTAAAAAAATTTTTTTTTCTCTAATTTAAGGATTAAGATGTAATCTGCCTCAGGTTCTGAGTCGTGAGTGGGTGTTGAGCAGTGGAGAGATTCTACATAGTTAGCGGTTCTTGGGAAATAATTTATTTCTCCCTGAGTAACCCTGCACCAGCCAGATTTCCAGTGGTTACTAAGAAGGCTACAAGGATATTCTTGAATCTCCTCCTTTCAGTTGAGCACAGAACTAATTCCTCACAATTACATCTTCTCTTCAAAAATGTCTGATTGTTGGAGTAGGTGCTCAGAGGTGCCAGTGAGGTCAGCAATCCAGAGTGCATATTACCTGGGCTACAAGTTTCTCTCTCCACCAAGCACAGAGACTCTCCTGCCCCAAGGGAGAATTCAACTGATCATAGAGGAATTAGGGAAGCTTCTTTAGATTCCACTACAGAATTCTACTTCTTAGAATAAGCATGTGTGTTTAAAAGAAAAAATATTTACCTGCTTGTTGTATTTGCTTATTATTTATAGGGTTGGAGGAGTTGCACTAAATGGATTCACATATAACAGGGCCATCAAAATAAACACAAAAGATCTAAAGTGAACTGAAGGTGGAGATAACAGAAATACAGGCTAAGAGAGTTACTGCAATTAAATTCTAAAATTAGCTCAACTTCTTGGCATTCAAAACATATCAGGAAACACAATGGGCTATATATTTCCCACAGTCTGATAAAACCAAGCACGCTGGTTCTGATGGAGACAAGACTTCCTCACACTCTAAATTTACAGTTATCTTCTAGACGGCTCTATATTCTCCTGCTTCTCTCCACGGTCATGCCACAAACCCAGCCCAAAGTCCCAGGATCTCTTTTCTGAATTACTTGTACATCTCTAGTCAGCACCTTCTCCAGATCCTGGCACAGCCTCCATACCACAGTAGTGGTCCTTTGAAATGCAAATATGAGATCACATTTGCATTTTAAATTGCATTTTAATTTAAATTATATCTCAATTTAAAATTGAGGTATAATTGACATATAGAATTGTATTAGTTTTAGGTGTATAGCATAATGATTTGATAGATACAGTAAAATGATTACCACAATAAGTTTAAGTTGACATCCATCACCACATATAGTTACGTTTTTTTTTTTCTTGTGCACACATGTCATTGATTCAAGGGCAAAATCCAAAATCCTGTGCGCTACCTATAAGACACAGTCTGGCCCCAGCCTTCTTCTTCAGACCAGTGACAAACAGGTCTACCCATACAAATAGTTCTACGCACATGCTTTGCTTAGCAGCCTCTGACTCCACCCTGCCCCCTCTTTAATAGCTAACTCACACTCTGTTACTTTACACCTCGCTAGCCCATAGGTCTCATCCATCTGACGCTGAAGGCATGTGATTTTGTGTTGATACTTTTTTTTTTTTTGGACTAGATCTCAGCACAGACCAAAGTGCTTCTTCAAGGAATGAAACACTGCAGCAAAATGGCCTGAGCCTATTAGGCTTTCTCAACGATTAAGTTCTTTTTCATAAGTTATCAGGAGCTTCAAATAGCTAATTAAGCAGATTAAGAGGTTTAGAGCCATCCCCATAGCCCCATGACCAAGTATGAAGGCAAATGTCAGAATGAATTCTACGACACATTTAAACATTTATGTGTAAGCCCATACAGAAACAGTCCTATAATATGTTTATAAGCTCAATGATGTCCATCTCTCAGCCCTTTCAAGTTCACATCCAGTGTGAAAGATTCACTTCAGGAAATGTGACAGCGTTCCAGTCCCAGGATGCTGCTAAGATCATAGTTGGATTTAGGCAAGGAGTTCTCTAAATCAGTGACTGAACACAGGGCTGGGTGAGAATTAAGCCTTGGGCTCCATTCTGCATAAGAATGTGGAATTCTGCTCACTTGGTTTTAGGCCTGGAACACTTCCTTACCAAAAGGTAAAGAGCCCACACAGCTTGTGCTGGGCTTACCACCTCTCTTTGCTCCATCAAACACACTTTTATCTACAGCCTCGTTTCTCTTACCTTATAATATTTTCATGTCTTTTTTTTTACCCTATTAACTCCCTTAAGCTTTCCCCCTGTTTCTTCAACTTGTCTCTCTCTACTTTCTTACCTTCTATATGCATCTTCAATCATGCACAAACTGATGTCTACTTCTTTTGCTTCCCTTGAAAAGGCTTTTGCCCAAGTCACTAATAATCAAATTACTATTTTTTTCAATCTGAGGCATTTACAGAGTTAGTATATTAATTAAGGTAGGTGGGATAGGCTGTGGAGACCAACTCCTAAATCTTAATGGCATTACCCAATAAGTGTTTATTTTTTGCTTATGTCATGATCTGCTTATGTAAATATTCATCTTTGTGTGCCTTCTCTGTGGTGATCCAGGGACATAGGCTGCTTTCATCTTGTGGTTCCATCATGCCCTAGGGACGTCTTCATCCCCTGGACCTCTGCATCTGGGAGCTGAAGAACAAAGAGTGGAGGACTGTGTGAATCCTTAGGGGACAGAATGGGAGGAGAACTATATCGCTTCTCCTCTTATTCTGACCATACACACTCTGAAAGGCAGACTGGGAAATGCACTGGAGCTGTCTGTCCAGTTGGAAAAAGAAACTGCTGGGCATAACCAGCAGTTATTCTTAACCAACATCTGTCATTCCTCCTTTTTGAAACTTTCTCTCCCTTGACTTCCAAGGCTCCATTATCTCTTTTGGTTTCAGTTTTCAAATCTTCACTGCTCATTTTCAGTCTCCTTCAAGACTCTTCTTTCTTTTATCCATCCCCTTAACATTGACATTCCCCAGCCTTTGTCTCTTGGCTTATTTTTCTTCTCACTATACCATTCCCCCTGGATGTTCTCACAAACAACCAGAACATCTATCTCCATCATTCTGTTCACACGTCCATGTAAAACCTGCTCTTCATCTTATAAGTCCCCATCCTGATGAAGTAGGTCTACTCAGTCATTAAACCAGAAAACTAGAAGTGATCCTACATTCTCCCCTTTTCCTCTATAACCAAGGTTTCTCAACCACCACACTATTGACATTTCAGGCTGGGTAATCCTTTGTTGTTGTCCTGTGAATTGTAGGATGTTTAGCAGCATCCCTGGCTTCCTGCTAGTAGGTGCCAGTGTCTAACCGCCCCATCCTCTCATCAAGTTACGGCAGCCAACAGTATGCCCAGACATTGCCAAATGTCTCTTGAGTAGGAAGGGATCACCTCCAGTTGAGAACTGCATCATCCATTCCTATAGATTGAACCTTTGTAATATTTATCCTCTCCATTTTGTTTTCTTGCCATTAATTCTATAAATTCCACATCATTTTGTGTCTGGATTTCTCCGGTTGTCTTCTATCTATGGCAAGTTGGGTGAACCAACAGTTCCTCTTGACTTGAGTCTGCATTGTCATAGAACAACAGGATACTGATTTCTTAGCCTCCCTTGCATGGCCAGGTGACACCATTTAGCATGGCAAATAGGTCTGTGAAGAGACTGGAGTTGAATTTAAAGGTTCTAAGGCTTTGGGGTGCCTGGGTGGCTCAGTTGGTTGAGCGTCCAGCTTCGGCTCAGGGCATGATCTCACAGTTTGTGGGTTCAAGCCCACATCAGGCTCTGTGTTGACTGCTTGCTCAGAGCCTGGAGCCTGCTTCAGATTCTGTGTCTCCTTCTCTCTGCCCCTCCCCCGCTCACGCTTTGTCTCACTCTGTTTCTCAAAAATAAATAAATGTAAAAAAAAAAATTTAAAGGTTCTAAGGCTTTGGAATCATCCGGCTTAGATAGTATCTTAACCTTATCACTCTGGTGGTGGTGTTGTTTTAGGAAAGTTACTTAAATTTTCTGTGCCCCGTCAGTAATACTGGGATAAAAACAGTACCAAGCTTATAGAATTATTATGAAGTTTACAAGTTAATGTGGACAAACTGTTTAGTGTATAATTGGCCAAATGTAAACACTGAATAAATGGTGGCTATGATTTAGGACTGGCAGGGATGATGTAATTTCTCTTTTCCTTGCTAATCTCAAAGGTTACTACTTCAGAGCCCATCCCTAACTTTTAAGACTCAGTTTACAGGAATCTTACTCTGGAGATTTTCTCTCACTTTTCCTTCTAAATTACAATCCCTTTCTCAGATATTACTTGTTTTTCTCCCTCACTAAGCTGTGAACCCCTACAAAGCAAGGACCAGACTTTTCTCTATATATTCCCAGGACCACCAAAAGTGCTCCATAAATATGAAATGTTCAGGAAAAGTTTGTTGACTAAATCAGTAAGTGAACAAATATTAGTAACATACACCAACCTTGCAAATAACTTTCCTTCCGTTTGGCAGCAGGTAGGGAGGGTGGATTTCTAGAAAGCTTTGGACATCCTTAGAGTAAATGAAACACAAATCAAGCAGGTGAATTTTTAAAAGGAAATTTATCTTACTAGCCTGGCAACTCTGTCTAGCTTTTAAGTAAATTGAAACTAGGAACCATATTATTATTGTTAGGATACAGAGGAAAACTATACATGTAACTCCAAACCTTTCACAATCTTTTAAAAATCTTATTTAAAATAAATTCACCTGAATTTGCACAGGAGTGTAGCAATGGGAATTGTTAATCGACAGAGAAGTCACCGTTTTAAAATTCCATTGATACAATTTCTAAAATGAGGAGCTTTAAATTGCCTTGTGGTTAAAGGAACTTTTAACTACACACACACACACACACACACACACACACACACACACACACACACACCCTTTTTTCTTCTGCCCAGTCTCTAGCAGGCTGTTAATAAACTGGAAACTACCCAGATTTCAAGGGGGGATAAAAGAGCAACTGTAATCCTAAATAATCCAGTGTTCTCATCCTGGGCTCTGTGGAGGAGGACCCAACCATGTTTGGTTAGGAAAAGTTGGTGGTGGCTTTTCTTGCCGGGTTTTGGACCCAAATATTTAACCACCTCCAACTAAGATCCCTTTCTCTAGATAAAAATTTATCGGAACATTTCTTCTGGAGTGATTCCTAAATGATCTTAAAAAAGCGATTGGAAACGAGCTACTAGAACCTCTGAAATTTCTTAAAAGGTCTCCAAGAAAAACTCACTTTCTTTGCCTTAAGAAAGGGGAACACATCTCATATGCAACCCACTCTTTAAAACTTTGCATCTATCTGCGGGACCACAACAGTCCCAGTAACACTCGCGACTCTATTTGATGACTACAGTCCTTCAAGCCTCTAGTGCCTGTTAGCTTCCCCAGGATGCCCGTCGGTTCCTGAAAGTGACATCAACACTGGAGAGCCAGGGGTTGCCCAACAGGTGGTCTGCCGAACGGTCTCCAGAAGAGAGTGCCGCCTGCCCCCGGGGCACTCCTCGCCCACGGTCGCGCGCCCTGGCGCTCCGCGGGGCTGCGTGGGCTCCAGAGCTAGGGCTCCGGCCGCCGGGAGGGGATGAGCGCGGCCGGTTCACGTCGCCTCCACGCCCACCTTCCCGCTACGCGTCCCCTCCCTTTGCCAAAGCTCAGACTCCGGGGCCGCCCTTATTGTTGGCCGCGTCTGTCACTTTGTGGGCCGGGTGACATGAATGGATGGGCTGGACACACCTTCCAGCCTTCTGAGAGAGAGAGAGAGAGAGAGAGAGAGAGAGAGAGAGAGAGAGAGACCATCCGGATCTGCATAGGGAGCGGGAGGGACTCCCCCGGCGCCCCCAGAGCTTGCGCCGCGGGCCAGAGACACGCACAGCTTCCCCCTCCCACATTCACTCCTCCCATCCTTTAAGAAAACGCCCAACCCCCAAAAATAATATCGCTCCAAGCCTGCTGGCGTCCTCGGTGCCCTTTCCTCCTTCCCGGGCTCAGCGCGCTCCGGTTCCACGGGAGGCTGCGGCAGGAGGCAGCGGCGGGAGGGAGAGGCGCGGGCCCGGTGCGGCGCGCGGAGCTGGAGGCGGGCGCGCAGGCGGCCCGCGGGCGCCGCACTATGCTCCCCAGCGCCGTGGCGGCCCACGCCGGCGCGTACTGGGACGTGGTGGCGTCCTCCGCGCTCCTCAACTTCCCCGCGGCTCCGGGCTTTGGCAACTTGGGCAAGAGTTTCCTGATCGAGAACTTGCTGCGGGCTGGGGGCGCCCCGCCGCACGCGCTGCAGCCACCCCCGCACCACGGCCCGGCGTCAGCTCTAGTGGCCGCCGCCGCCGCCACGGCAGCCGGCGCACAGGTCCGGCCCCTGCCGGCCAGCCCCGTTCCCCTCAAGCTGTGCCCCGCGGCCGAACCCGTCAGCCCCGGCGGAGCGCCGTACGGCACGCGTTGGGCTTTCCAAGTGCTCAGCCCCTCAGCCGACGGCGCCAGGCTGCCGGGCCGGGCTCCGGGGGATCGAGACTCTACCTTCCAGCCGTCAGCCCCAGGTGAGCCAGCTCTTTTCCTCCCCAGCCGCGCCCGGCGCCTCCGGCCCGGCGGGTCCGGGATCCGAGCTCCCGGGGGTGCGCGCTGCGCCAAGGGAGCCCTGGCCCCAGCGCGCCCGGATCCGCTCCGGCCTGGGACCTTCCTCGAGCGTCTCGAGCTTTAGTGGGGATGCCACTCCGCGGGTAAATAGGGTACAACCACTAACTGTGACACCCCCTCCACCCCTATCCCATACCACCAGCTTCCTCTCTGTTTCCTTTCAACAAGTGGTAGGGCTGCCTTGATTTTCAGGCCTTTCCGGAGAAACCCTGAATGCCCCACATTGGGTTAGCGGGAAAGAGCAGCCCTAGTCCCGAGATCTCTGGGTTCGCTGAACCAGTTTCACCCGTCTTGTTCCCAAGTTCAGCGTTTCTGCTCGCCGCCTCAGCCCTGGAGGCCGCGGGACACCAGCTCCCTGGGCAGTTCCCGCGGCCCGCTTCGGGGGCTTTGCTTCTGCGACTGCAGCGAAGGCCGGGGCCGTTCAAGAGCGCTCGCAAAGATTTTTGGAAGAAGAGTTGCGCAAACTTTTGGCTTTCTCCGCTCTTAGTATTTGAGATCACGGAGGCGCAAGGAAATCAAAGACGACTTTTTCTTCGTGCTGAGCTGAAACAGCTGAATTGGCACCTGGACTAGGAAGTTCACCAATAAATGGGAAATTATCAAAAGAAAGACAATTTTGGTTTAATTTTCGCATAAAACCTAAGTGGTGTGATTGGGCAGAGGATGTGGACGGGTTAATCACATTTTAGCTAAAGCGTATGGAGGGGCGGCCGAAATGTGCGGTGACAAAAAGGGGAAGCCTTTTGGAAACTCAGAAGCTGAGATCTAGTTGGATTATTATTAATTTTTTTTGGCTGCGTCCTTAGGCGATCTTAACTCATTCTTTTAATCCCGATGGGTTTGTCCAGAATGACTAATAGACGCTTTTTCAGCAGATTCCATTGTCCCAGCAAACTGCCAGATCAAATTTATTGCTAATGGCTGTATAGAACTTAACATGTTTAGAACCTGTCCTGGTCTTTCAGCTTGAAATGGTTATTAACAGAATGGAACAAATACAATTATATGAGCGGTCTCATTCACACAGTGTAAAACCTAAGGAACCTGGGAAGCCTTTTGCATCTAGGGAAAGGAAAAAATACTGTTAAAGGCAGAGTTTATGTTCCTTGGTAATTTGGGCCACTCTCTTATTTTTGAAGTGTTTGGAAAATTAGAAACGTATAAAGCCGGTTCACCTAGACAAGATTTAATAAATAATGTTGTGTCACAAAAAAATAACATTTTCAAACAAAAAATGGTGATTTGCATAACTTTTAGTGGTTTGGCTTTGTGTTCATAGAAGTTATTTTTAAGGATTCTTAAATAGCCCCTGATCCTGATTGGCTGCTCAACCAGAGAAAGTTACTTAGTTTTCCCCTTTGTAGATTTTACAGGTTAAATTCAAATAAACCAAATGCAAATCAAAGGCAGATATTTTAATAACTGAACAAGAGGTTTGTATATCTGTTTCATTCAAAATATTGCAATTATTGGGTCAAGGGTCTCCTAACTACAAAAAATTTGCAAGGATGTATTAACTCTTGTACACTTATTAAAGTGTCAGAATATAAATTTTTTTTTGGAATAGTTAAGAGAATATGAGAATTTATATTTCCCTTTGAAGTATTCTAATACAGTTTAAGCACATATTTTTTCCTGGTGTTTTATTGAGCCCTCATAGAAGATTTGAGATTCTCCTAGGTTGATTTTCCTTTGAACAAATAACCTTTTATTTCAAAAAATAGTCCTGTAAGGGGTGTGTTTAATTTTTGAATCTACAAAAGCATCTTAAGAAAATTAAAACTCTCTATATTTGTGCCCACAAATATGCTGCTTAAAACCAGCATTTACATTCATTTATCTTTGTAATTTGACACAGAATGTCATTTTCTGAACATTGCCCTAGTTTTATTTAAGTGACAGATTTTTGTCCTACCAAATGTTGTGGGAATTCATTGCTGCTGTGTAGAATTATGAAGTTTTAATGAGTGCTGACAAGGTTACTATCACCTGAAAATTAACTGACTGACGACATAGTGATTGATGTTCTATAGAGAGTATAGAAGAGCTACTGTTTTTGAAAAGATAACAGTATTTCCTTATATTTCTTTCTGAGATGTCAGCGAACAACCACTGCTAATCGTTTAGACCCTTACTTAGGAGTGGATCACAAAATGGGATTTTTAATCATTTCAGCATATTGAGTAGTCACTTTTTTTCCAGTCTTGTTGAGTGTAACAAACTAAATGTTGAATGAGAAAACCCCAGACTTCCTTTTATTGGTGCCTTGGTGAAATACAGAGCCCTTTAACTTGGGGATTTATGCCACTGCATGCATTTCTGCTTCATTATCTTTGTTACCGATTTTTAATGATGCCATCTATTTCATTTGTTCAGGAAGTGCTTACCGAGTATCTCCCATGTGTCAGGCTCTGTTCTAGACCATTGGGATCGTCACTGCACAAAACGGGTGACTGTCTCTGCCCCTGTGGCATTCCATGTTTGGACTGCTGTATGGCTTTCCAAGCATTTTCATAGCTGTTCGCTGCTTTAATTTTCATAGAGGCCAGTTTTTTCCTACAATGATTACTTCACTTGCTAATTTTGTTTTTGTCAGAAGTTAACAGTGGAAACATCTGTGGACTTGTGAAGGAGAAAAAAAAAATTGTCCCAAACCTTCGTATTCCTTATGCGAGTCTTTCATTGAATATCGGAAGCTAGTGATAACTGATTATGTGTATCACAATAATAAATCAGATTGTGATTTTGTATGTGAGTCCATAAGGAAAGAAATTGCCCTTCCTGTTTGTCTTGCTGTGGATCTGCAAGGTGATGACAGTTAAGCAATAACACAGATTTTATAGGTAATAAATGAGAGGATAGCTGTCAGTTCTTCATCCCTGGAAACTGGCAAGTCTTTGAATATGTACAGTAGGAAAAAGACTCTCCATAGCTGTATGTTGTCAGGTTGTTTATATATAAAACAGTTGGATATATATACATATATATATATATGTATATATGTAGTTTAAAAACTCTAGAAATCAAAGGGTATTTCTCGAGGCTGGAGAGGGGCACAGTGCTATAGAAGGTAGTAGATAGAAGATAGATCCAGGGTTGAATCCTTAGATCTGTTATAGTTTATTAGGGGAAACCAGGAGGTTCTGCAAGTAAATTAGAATCATCAGAGATCCTTCCTGAAAAGTTCATTAATGTCATTATTGGGTGAATATTGTGCTAGATTACAATATTTAAGTTTTTGTATATAAAAGGGCTTTGAAATGTAAAAAGCTGAAAATTTTACATTTCTCTTGGTTATGTCACCAGTTTTATTCAAAATACGTGGAGTCTTGCCTTTTAATAACATTTGTTATTTAAACATTTTAAAAATATTTGACATAAAGGTAATTTTCTGAATGTAATTTATTGATTGTTGAAGCTACTCCTTTTAAGGGTTAGAAAGCACATGTTTCTTCTGGATAGGTGAGTTCTCTTTTTTTTTATTTTTTAGGTAATTTTATCAGGTAAGTTGTACTGTGTAGTACAGAAATGGAACCAGATCCGTAGCATTTTTCTGGCCCCTTGTTAGGATTGCTTCTTACCATTAAAACTTAATGTACATCCTCGTTTCCTTGCCCATCTCCCAGTTCCAGATACTATTTACGTGTTAATCCATGACTCTGTCTTAAACTAATTGCACTTATGTTTTATCTAGTCCAACTTGAAGACTTTGTGATCTGATTTATTAAGCCAGAGTTTCTCACTTATTTTTGCTGCCACTTTGCTTTAGATTTGTTTTGGTAGATAAAAATCACAGCATCTTGAATGTTGGTGATGCTGACCCAGAATCAGGACAGAGAATGGAAAATCCGGCAAAGGTGGTTCCTTCCTCAGGCCATCACCTCAACCACTGCTTTGGTGGAATTTGTAGATAATACTGAACCATGTTATTACTACATGTGCATATTTTTTGTATCTTCTTAACATGCCTTTGGATTTATATTAACATATTAATATAAACATATTAACATTTAATAACTTTACATAGTTCATGAGAATCAGCTCAAGTTAATGAACTGCTTCAGATTCAAGGAGAAATTCTTGCAGTGAAGAGAATAGGACTAATAGTTCCTTCCCTTCTAGTAATGACTCAGTTACCATCCTTACAGAATAACACCTGGGCTGGAGCAGTTTATGTGCATTGAATTTGCCCCTGACTTTAGTACTTATCCCACCCCAACCCCTAACATGTGCTTCTTTACTCCACTTAGGCAACAAGAAATGTCAATCTGTTAACAGGTATTGAAGCTGTTGAGGTTTAATAATAAAATAGGAGTAAATCCAGCAGGCAAGTAGGAACATTTTAGAACTTTCCCCTTACCTCTTATTGACTTAAGGGAGTTGAGGATTATTTTAAGAGGCACAATGGTTTGGGGCGCCTGGGTGGCTCAGTCAGTTAAGTGGTTAAGAGTCAGACTCTTGATTTCGGTTCAGGTCATGATCTCATGGGGTTCAGGGGTTCCAGCCCCGCTACTTGGGATTCTCTCTCTCTCTGCTCCTCCCCAACTCCCTTGCTGTCAAGGGTGCATTCTCTCTCTCTCTTTCTCTCTCAAAAATAAATAAATGAGCAAGAGAAAAGAGCACAGTAGTTTGAATGCCCAGACAATTGTATACACATTTATGTATAAATAAACATAGGATTCAGAGAGTTCAGGGTTACATGCCAGAAGCCAAAGGATGCCATATGTTGTGGGCAATTTAAAAGAATTGTTGACAATGATTTTACCCACATTTGTTTGCCATGAATGTGCCTCATACATTGGAACCAAAGCTGTGCATGAGACTCTATTATATCCCTGTTGGAGTGTGCCACCTTCTTCCTGTTCTTGTGCCCACCAGAACAAAGTCTCCTTTGCTGTAAGACCTCATTTTATGCTTAGGTTTGTTGCTGAACAATGATAGAAATGGTAGCAATTGTAAAGTAAGGGAAGTAGCACAGGTAATAGATGTGCTTGTAAAATACTTTGAGATTCTTTGCTATGCAAGTTTTTACAGAAGTGAGATGTTCTTATCTTTAACATATTTAAATAAATGTGTCCTTATGTGGGGGGGGATAAATATTTCATTTACACCACACTCAACCTATTTTCCACCACCCTATTTCTGTTGTTACTCTTTATAACTTTAGAATACATCTTACTATGTCTTTCAAGGGGTCTTGCTTTGTAGCTCTTAATACAGTGTTTGTCTACTTTATCTTGGATTAACAGAGGCTCCAAATAAGGTGTTTTCCTAATTACAGTGAGTTTTTTTTTTCACAGTGTAAGTACACGGTTTTTAAGTCTGTTAAATAAGTTTTCATTCAACTACACCTGGACTCTGTCAGGAATAAAAAGGCAAATTGGAAAAAGAAACAACATGATTTTTATCTGGGAATGCTTGTTAGAATCCTTATTTAAGACTTCATTAGATCATGCTTCTATTTTATACTCTCTTACTAAGAAATTGGATTTTTGCCTTAATGTATAATACGCTTACCAGACCCTTGTATATTTTATTCCAAAGTATTTTATTTTACTTTCAGTAATGTTTCCACTTTTAATGAAATTTCTCCCTTTTATTCTTTTTAGCCTCCAGTCAGTACTTGATTTGGCAATGCAGAGTGATTCATCACTTTATATACAGTTACCATAACTGATTTCATTTTTAATAGCATTATTCATTTTGTCAACCTGCTATTAGTTGGGAATATTTCAGGGGCACATTTTTGTGAGTTATATGAACAGTAAACTGAAGGCACTAAAATTCTCTCTGAAGTCGAAGATCAAAAAGCCTCTAAAGTTTTTAGATTTTTGTTTTAGAACCAAAGCATCTGGGAAAAGGAAAGAAAGAAAATTCACATCTTTTTCTGTATATTACTGAATACTTAATTGCCTCCTTGTTTATCAGTATCCCAAAGATGAACAAGGTTTCTAACGTTTCTTTTATGTGTTCAGGCACTTTGCCACAACAACCTCAATTTTATTAATTCTAAGTGGCTGTCAGAAATAGAACATACAATATATAATTTTTACCAGTCCTCTTGAGAGGATTCAAAATTGCTTGTTCTTTAAAGGGTTAAATCTCTAATAACTTTTAAATTTAAAATATGCAAAGGAGTTAGTAAGTTATTCTTTGGAAAGATTTTTGTCTATTGAAAGAGAATAAAAACCATGACTGCTGGCATGTTTCTTAAAGAGACTCTCCTAGGGCTGGATTGAGTTTAGGTGTATTTAACCAATTCTATAGTTATATTGGGTCTCAAACCAGAAGACAGTCCCATTCTTTCAAGCAGGAAAAGAGGCACACCTGTGTGTTTACATATTTTCTACAGGTGCTTCTGCATTACAGATTGAATGGTTGCAACAGATTTATGGCCTGCAAAGCCTGAAGTATTTATCTGGCCTTTTATAGTAAAAGTTTGCCAACAATTTCTCCAAAGCAAAAATGGCAAATTAGGTAAATTTAAAAATACAGTTTTTGGAGCTGGTTTTAGGAACATTTCTGTAATTTTAAAGCCTAGATTCAAGTCTAAGATTTTTATATTACTGACTATATAATTCCAATCAATTCATATAACCTCCTTGAGCCTCTGTGTCCTCATTTCAAAATAAGAACAGAGATTAAAGTCAGCATTTGACTTGCAAAAACATACCACAAAAGCCTACTGATAACAGGGAAAGATGTGAAAGACTCCTTTCTACCATTCCACCATAAGTAAAATATTGGTGAAAGGGGTATTGCTGTATAAGAAGCTATTTCAAAGATTAGAGGCTTAAAGGAGCAATTTATTATTTTCTCTCACAGTCTTGTGGATTGACTGGGCCCAGCTGAGTGGTTCTCAACATGGAAACTCATGCAGTTAGATGGCAGCTAGGACTATGGTCTTCTGAAGGCTCAACTGGGCTTGATGTCCAAAATGGCTGCTCACATGGCTGACTGTTGATTGGGTGCTTAACTAGAGCTATTACAACAATCTACAAGTAGACTTTCCAAGTGTCTTGAGCTTCTGACAGCTTGATGCTTGGGTTATGAAAGGGAGAGTTCTACGAGCAAACACTCCAAGAATCCTAGGCAGTGGCTGTAAGGCTTCTTATGATCTAGCCTTGGAATATTCCAGAATATCACTTCTTCTGTATCCTTTGGTCAAACAAGGCAGCAAGACCATCCCAAATACAAAGGAAGGGGAAACTGAGACCCAGGTAATTTGTAGCCATTTAAAATCTGCCACAGGGTGAAATCAGGATAACCCCTATCAGATACAGTTCTTGCCAGGTCTGTTGTCTCCTGGTGGAGTAGACCAGTGCAAGAATTAGTCACACAGAGTGCAATAGCTGGGAGCTTGAGGAGTCTTCATTAAGGCTTTCAGAATTTGAGAGCTACAAGAACTATTCTGTTAGGCTATTCTCTTCTGTGACATTGACTGTATAATAAAAAGCGATGGGTTTCCTTAAATTTAGCTCAGTTTTTCAGAGTTGCTAAGAGAGACCACTTGAAGGGAGAGGCAGCAGATATAGTGATCATATTTGGTGATTGCGATGAACTGAGGCCCGCACCTTGAGAAGAAGCCATACCCTACCCATTTGTTCATTATGCGAGGCTAGAGAAGATGCTAGTGGCCATGTATACACAAATGGTTATCATTACCTCTTCTTTTTTTTTTATAACTTTTTTTTAAGTTTATTTATTTATTTTGAGAGAGAAAGAGAGGGAGAGAAAGAGAATACCAAGAGAATACTGTGTGGGTCTCGAACTCAAGAACCGTGAGATCATGCCCTGAGCCAGAATAGTCAGATGCTTAACAGACTGAGCCACCCTGGTGCCCTCATTACCTGTTCTTATAACAAATCTTTACTGCAGTGGGATCCTTCCATATAGACTCTCCTTTCTCCACCACATCGCATCCGGTACTGCCAGGTGAATTTTCCTAAAATATAGCTTCCTCATACTACCCGGCTACTCAGGAAAACCTTAATTATCTGCTTCCTCATATTACCCAGCTACTCAGGAAAACCTTAATTATCCCCATTTGACGATCAGATCAAATAGAAATACTCTGTTCTGCAACACCTTCATTCCATCAGCTACATTTAGCTCCTCCAAGTACATTGTTTGTTCACTCCTTTCGCCTTGTGCCAGCCATCAGGCTGGTCTCCTTAACCTGCCCTACGTGTCCCACCTTGCCTCCTTTCCTTTTGTTCAAGCCACCTTTCCTTGTTGGAATGCTTCTTTTTCTTCTTTTGCCATTCCAAATACCTTCCAAATCAAGGTGTGGGTTAAGATGTTGTTGCTGCTTAAAGCCTTCTTTGACAAAGCCCTCTTGACAATAGTCTTTTCTTTTTACTTGTTTATATTTCACTGGAAGTCTTGACCATGCGGCTTCTTTTTATATGTTGTCTTACTGTTGATCTCAAATTCTGTAATAATGGCAGGAGTAAAGGCTAACATTTATTGAGTGCCTGCTGTGTCAGACATTGTCTTGTGTTTTTTTCTGTGGTCTCATCCTGGCCGTGTATTATAATGACCTATGCATCTTTTGAAACAATGCTGTGCTAAGGAGCCCACTCTTAGCTGGTGATTTAACCCGGTTGGTATGGGGCCTGGGCATCTGTATCTTTGAAAGCACTCTAGAAAATTCTAACATGTATGCAGGGTTGAGAACCAACGGTTAGGGATGCACAATGTGAATTTTTTCAAATTTCATCTCTCTCTTGGGGAATGCCTCAGATTTTACAGAGGAAAATTGAATTTGGAAAACGGAAAAATTTGCATTTCATTTCGTTGACCAGCAGACATAAATCTGTAAGTTAAGAAACACTAAATAGAAATTCTTCTGGGGAAGGAAACCATCCTTTTTCATCTTTGTGGTCCCAGTACACTGTGTGGCACTTGCTAGAGATGCAATAAATATTATCTGCACAGAATTAAAAGCACAGCATCAAAGAAGTAGACATTGCACTTGATTTATCTTCTCATGAGCTGTACCAGAACATTAAGACCTTTGTTTTTCTGTGTCTGAAATACTTGAGGAAAAGAATGTGGACTTCTGTTGTTTTCTGATGAGCAGGAAGATAAAGGATGAATTTATTTAACTTGCTTTCCCTTGTGACTGAAGGTAAATTTGCATGTGGATCACATAAATGAATTCCTTCCAGGGTATGTGATAATCACACCTCATTAGGTGAGTGATATTTCTTAGATCTTACTACTCAGGGCTGCTGGTTGCTATTCTTTGGAGTCTCATTTTTGGGTCCACTGTATTCCAGTTGTATATTGTTTTCAGGTCAGAAGTTTAGATTTCTTTATTCATGGTTCCCATGTACCAGGCACTTGAAAAAGGTCATTTAAAACCATTAAAAAAAATTATTTAGCTCCCTGTTATTCTTTCCTGGAGGTGTTTTTTTACCCTTTAACCAAAGGTTAAAGATGCCTTAATAAGGCATCTTGGAACCTTCTTTCATTTCTCCCCATCTTTCTTAAAAGGTGCTGCCAGTTGGCATAGCATTGCAGTGGACTCTTGAAATTTATTTGAAGGTTTTATTAGTGGTCTTTAGTACTCTTTCTTTGAAACGTCAACTCAAGTCAGTTAGTACCACAGTTTTCCACTGACAATCAGAAGAATGTGGTTTCACCCCATTTAAATACACATTGTTCTTCTCCATCAGCAAAAGAAGAATGAAAATAACAGAAAAGCAATTTAAAAATTATTGCTTGCTTTCTAAATGACAGACTTTTGAAAATAATTTCTCTGTAGTTAGGCTCGTAACCATCCTCGGCTATGAGATGATTGTATCACAGAACCATCTTGTTAAGTTTAAAAAGAAATCAGGCCGGTTCACCATTAAATTGGCTCTAAGTCTCCATCTTAGATAAATGTTCAAAATAATTAATAGGTATTTTGATTCTGTGGCTTCAGATAAGTCAGAACATCTTATTAAGAAGTGAAAAGCTCATGAGGTTTTCTGTGAATAAGTGATTTTAGTCATTTGGATTCAGACAGTTTAGTTCCAAAAGTTTTAAGTTATTTATTGGTAACTGGTAACAAGATTTCCACAGAAACTGGAAATTAGGTTTGTTGGTGAGATACAGAATTCGGAGTATCCTGAAGTATTGTGCTAACAGAACCTAACATCATGCCGAACCTGACAGTGTACGTTTTTTTTTTGATAGGAAAGTCCATTTGATTTTCTCTTATGGAAAGCTTGGGAGATGTGTCAATTTTCTGGGCTCCAGCTCTTATGAATAACTGGCAGTATCTGTGCATGAAACCCTGATCTCTCGTGGCTAATAACTAAATATTATTCTAAAATATTTGTGTTTCTCTTGTCCTTTTTTAAAAAAGAAATTGCCGGGGTGCCTGGGTGGCTCAGTTGGTTGAGTGTCTTGACTTCAGCTCAGGTCATGATCTCACAGCTCGTGAGTTCGAGCCCCACATCGGGCTCTGTACTGACAGCTCAGAGCCTGGAGGCTGCTTCGGATTCTGTGTCTCCCTCTCTCTCTGCCTCTTACCCACTCACATTCTGTCTCTGTCTCTCTCAAAAATAAATAAACATTAAAAAAATTGCCCAAAACAGTGTTCACATTCCAGATGCATACCCATTTGAGGTTGAATGCTAATGAGTGGATGAGATAGTGTGTGTTCAATTCATAGCAGTGCATGGCATGTAGTAGGCACTCCTTAAATATTGTTGTAAATATTGTTCAGTGAGCCTATAATGAGTTGTTCCCAGTATAATCAGTGATAAAGTGACTTCATCTAGTCTGCATTAATGGGCTTTGAAGTGCATATGAGGATGAAATTGCCTTGTTTTCTGTCCTTTTCAGAGCATCTTCTAAGTAGTTCTCAAAGACTTAAAAAAGTTTTAACACATCTATCAACTTGTTACTTTGTTTTCATCACAGCTGAGTTTCCTTTCTTGCTATTCCTTTAAAAAGTATATGATTGACAAACATTTAAAATTGTAATATATATATATATCTTTAATGCGTTTCATTGTTTAAAATGGTTATTTCCTAGTGCCATTTGACACCCCTGCAGTCATAGGTTCAGCTGGATGAGCATTTGACTTATGTCAAAGTAGGCACATGTAAAAAAAAAAAAATGGAGCACTTAATTGGAATTTCACAACAATTTTCACAGAAACCAGCTTCAACAAGGTGTATTTATGTATGGAAACCATGAATTGACTGTGTAAATATATGTATGTCAAAGAGATGTTTTAACATGGTAAGGAAATTCTACACAAGAGAACCTGAAGCCTGGTCATGTCACATGTAGTTCCTTAGCCACAAGAGTTTATTACTGTAGATGGTATGTCATTTTGATTATAGCTTCACTCTATTAAGATAAGGTAATACATAGTAATATAACAAACTACTCAATGAAAACTTCTTCTGGTTAAATTTAGCACTAAGATTGTATATCTCAGAATTTCATTTATCACAAATGAATTTAATTGATTGCTTGTCTCAAATGAACCACTCATTTTTTTTTATTTTTTTTTTTAACGTTTATTTATTTTTGAGACAGAGAGAGACAGAGCATGAACGGGGAAGGGTCAGAGAGAGAGGGAGACACAGAATCTGAAACGGGCTCCAGGCTCTGAACTGTCAGCACAGAGCCCGACGCGGGGCTCGAACTCACGGACCGTGAGATCATGACCTGAGCTGAAGTTGGCCGCTTAACCGACTGAGCCACCCAGGCGCCCCACTCATTTTTTTTTTATCTTTTATTTTTATATTTTTTAGGCCATAGGGTTAGATTGAGAAACAGTTTGGCTAGAATGATAAAATTTGTAATTTGTACATATTATAATGCATGGTTATTTTAATAGTATCACTAGTGTGCTTATTTCATGTGTGTTTTTTCCAGCTATCATGATAAATGTGTTATTACATGTATGTAAATGCAGCATTGCATTTTGTGCCAAACTGCACAGTAGCCATGACTTAATTATATGGAGTGTTTATTTTGAGATGAAATAATTTAACAGAAAATGCTTGAGAATCAACATAATGTGACAATTTTTATATGTAGAAATAGATTTTTATTTTTCAAAGTACTTCAAATATTCCTAGAATACTGGAAAATGTAACTCTGCCTAAATAGTGCCATTTTCTCATAAGATATTAAAATGAAATGATTTATCTTTTCTTTGGTGGTTTTATAGTCAGTGTTAGAACAGTTTATGATAACAGTAAAATTTTTAAAAAGTTTTATAGGGTGCCTGGCTGGCTCAGTTGGGAATGTGCAATTCTTGATCTCAGGGTCTGGTGGTGAGTTCAAGCCCCAAGTTGGGCATGGAGCCTATTTAGAAAAAAATGTTTTTTTAGTTTTATAGAATTTTTTGAACACCAAGATGGATTTCCTTTTCATACTTTGCTTAGTTGCTATATTTTCAAAGTATCATTTTTTAAAAGATTTTATTTTTAAGTAATCTCTACACCGACTGTGGGGTTTGAACTCACAATCTGAAGATCAAGAGCTGCATGCTCCGCTGACTGAGCCAGCCAGGCACCCCTTGAAATATCATTAAGACTAATGTTTTATTATTTGAAAACTTGGATATTAAAAAACTAAGAATACAAATATTGGCAACTTTCCGTTATGTTATAGAAAAAACCTGCATGTGTGATTAATTTGCAATTTGAAGGCATTAAGAACCTAGATTTTTATTGGGCAATACACTTATTTTGATATATCCTTCAAAAATATTGGCGAAAGTAAACACATGCTTATCACTTGGTTAAAATACAAGTCTGAAATTACTGTGTTCTTGAAAAAGGTATGGTATTCGTATCAAAATAATATTCACTAAATATGATTAAAATAAGAAAAAAGTTGCCATTGAATATGTAGGGAGAGTTATAAAAATATTTATTTTCAAGTCATGTTCTAGATTTCAAGGTCATCTGTTATGGATGATACTATATTTCAAGATGTGTCTGGGGAGAGGGAAGGGGTTCATTCCTGATCCTCATTCTCTGCCTAAGAAGGTCGAGAGAGGCTTCCTATTTCTTAGTTTTACTAATTACTACTTATAATTATGACCACACAGAAAATGAACTATTAGGCTTGGTTTTATACATTCATTTATTGAAAGTTTGCTGACATTTACAATGTGCTACGTACTCTTTTGGGTATGCGATAGCAAAAGCAAGTTGTCCACCTTCAGGAACTTTCACCCACGTTTATATTATATCTCATTATGCTAAAGGACATAGGGTATTTAAGGTGTTTAACAAAAGCCTGACATATAGTAAGTGCTCAGTAAAGAAGAGCTCTTACTAATGTTCTGTGACATCCTTTTTAGCTATTTATCATCTACTGAGAAACAGAATTTAAAATTTCTTTCCTTATAAGAGTAATGATACCTATTCTGTGTACATGTATTGAAAATGTTATGAATAGTATAGTTTAATAAAGTGAGCAGGACAGATATATGGTAAATCCCTATACTACAAACACAGATATCTTCAGGTTAACTAGTTTCTCTTGAGATAAAATGCTATTATTCTCAAATACTTTTGAACATGTAAAAGTGATCAGAACAAAAAAAACCATTTTGTTATGGAATTGCTCAATAGATTATCTCTTACCACTTTCGAATCCAACTAACTATTTTGAAGAATTTTCTGAAAATAAACAGTAGAGTAATATAATCTCTTCTAAAAAATTAAGCATATAACATTCAAATTGGTTTTTATATTTAATTTTTTACTTTCTGCTTTCCATTTGTTCCTCGGTAAGTATCATATCTTGAGCTGTGCCATTCAATAATATGATAGCTCCTAGCCACACGAGTGTATTTATTTTAAAATAACTTAAATTGAGAATTCAGTTACCCAGTTACATTAGCCACATATCTCAGGAGCCATGTGGGAAATAGATCCATATTGGACAGTGGGGATAAAGGACATTCATCACCACAGATAGTTGTCCTGTGTGTTGCTCTAGGATATTGTGAATAAAGGAGTATTTGATATGTACTACTTGTAATTATGACCACACAGAAAATTATAGGTTTGGTTTTGATCAATTTGTCTTTCCACTGCGTCTTCCACATCTCGATTAAATGTGTGGTAATCTCTTTGACAGATAAAGGCTACTTTAGAATAATGTTAATTTCAGTCAGAGTTATAACCAGCCAAGTAAAGGCTCAGAAAATGGAGTGTTTTACTCAGTGACTTTTGGGAAACTAGAATTTTGAATATGGTCTAAAAGAAATGGCTCATCAATGAGATCAATGCTTTCTCCGCAGCGTCTTCCAAACCTTTCTTCCTGAGTGCCTCACCATTCTACTCTGCATGCTGTGGTGGGTCCTGTCGGCGCCCAGCATCCCCCACTGCTTTTGCAAGTAAGTTTTTATGCTTCATCAGCAATGCCTCAGTTATTCTGTAAACCAAAGCAGCAGGATTTAATGTGCTCTGGAAAACTAATTGGTAATGCCATGGCAAGGAGCTAAATCCTCACTAAAAATCACAGCGATCCTATTCAGGAGGTTTCCAGAGATTTATCAGACCTCAGCACACTGAGCAATTGTGAGCCGTTTCTAATGGCATTGAAACCCAGGGCTGATACACCAAGGAAAGTGACTTGTTTTCCATTTGATATAAAAGATCTCAGAGGGACTGATTTGGCTCTTTCTGAAACGTGTAGCAATACTCATTTAGAGAAGAAAAAAGAAAGAAGGAAGGCTAAGAAATTGTGCTGTATAAAATTTCTATTCAACTTAGAATGTAACACAGAAAGTCACTAGGTGTTCATAGAAAATAATAAAAATTGTCCAGATTGTGAAAGGAGAGAAATATGTCCTCTTTATGATCTTGAAAAGAACCCACCAGAGTTGTAGGAAATATTTTCAAGAGAACTTTTCCTCAAAAATTTCAAAATTTAAAATGTCCAGGGGTGGAGTGAGAACAACAACTCTGAAAAAACTTTTAGAGCGTGCAAGCATGCACACACATACACACTCAAAAAGAGCAATGTCGAACTAAAAAGAAATAAAGTTCACCTTGATCTTGAGATTTCTAGGTCAAGTAAGAGTTTGTAGGCAGAGATTCTGAGTGTGTGATGAAGAAGTCCAGTAAGCTCTACTCTACTCTGGTAGAGGCCAGCACACTTATTTCAACTGCCCAGAGAAAACTTTTATTCAGGTTAACCCCTCTGTCAGGTGGAAAGTGAAATAGAAGGAGTTGAGTCAGCCTGAAGTACAGAGCTCTATCACGGTCGGATTCAGGTCCCTGTTGCCTCCCGTGAATGTGTTTTATGAATGTTTCAGGAGAGCAGTTGCTCAACAGGATGATTCCTGACAAGTGAGGCAGCAAATGCTGGCCGTTTAATGAGCTGCAGGCTTCTGAGCATCTCTTTAGGGGGCCGATACTTTCCCACAGAGCACTTTACATGGCAGGGACCCAGCCACAATGGGCGACAGACCCGTGACCAATCGTCACTTTCACTTGACTCATCCACACGCGACCTCACCACGATTTTTCACTGTGCAGATGAACTTTAGGAGCCATTTCACATGGAAAAGGCTTGGGCAAGGGTCAGTTGCCCTTTTGTATGGTCATAAAGCAAGGCTCTGTGTGTCCATCTTTTCTCCTGTCTCACATTCCAAGTGAATTTCTGGACACCATTTAAAGCACTTGACTGAAAAATAAAGCAGTGAATGAAACTGACTTTTATAGACTCATTCTAGCTCATCTTCCCATATAACCCTGTCCACCTGAAAAGGGATTTAGTGGATGAGCTGAGTGTATACAGGACTTGCTGAATACATAGGGCCCATTATCAACTCTGGGATCGTTTATTAACCAGGACTGATACACCACTATTTTGGAAGTGACCTATTAATTGTCCATTTAACTAGAATGTATAGATTCAAATAGAAAAATAGAAACCATGACTAAACCTTTTACTCGCTCCTTCAAGGTGGTCTCCTGTGAGGGCAATTGAAAACTGTTGTGCAAATTAAGGAGACATTTGTCACCATATATTAGAGTAGCAGGGAGAGGCTGCTGGAGTAGAGACCTAAGTCCCAAATCTCTGCTACTATAGCATTGTGGCGTCTCTGAGATTAAATCTTTGGTGTTGCATTCCTGGGGTAGAGATTAAAAGAGATCCCACACCTAGTTTCCGTTACTTCCCTTTGATATCATACTGGACTTCTATTTTAAAGACTCTCTGGCAATGTAGCGTAATGGACAAAAAAACCCTGTGTAGGGGCACCTGGGTGGCTCAGCTGGTTATGCATCCGACTTTGGCTCCGGTCATGATCTAACGAGTTTGAGCCCCACATCGGGCTCACTGCTGCCAGCGTGGAAGCCTGCTTCAGATCCTCTGTCCCTCTCTCTCCTCTCTCTCTCTCTCTGCCCCCTCCCCTCAAAAAATAAATATGAAAAAAAAACCCACGTAACAGGTGGACATTCATGTATGTGTGCGTGTATATGTTTAGTCATTTCATAGGAATGTTTTGGTGAAAATCTCTAAGCCCTATAAATTACTTTACACTTTACACTAATGCCCAGGCCAGTTTGATAAATAGAGCACATAAAAGTAATTCTAAAGACATTTCCTAGAGAACGTCATCATACTCTCAATTGCTTGAAAAATTACTTTAAGCAAGACTCATTTTCCTCCATCTGCCTCTCAGTTCTTCCCACTTTATGCCTTTGGCGTAACTGTAATATATTGTGGCATCTATCCCTAGAGGCCTATTAAGTCCTATGTTTATCTTTTTTATTTAATAAAACATATAAGGGGTAAATCAGCACAGCTCAGATCAAGCATAGAGAATGCTGTACTTGGTTTGTCTCCATTTCTGAGGTTGGCATTTTAAAAACACTTTAGAGATGCCACAAGTGTTTTTAATAAACTTTCGTGTCTCATTAGTTATAAATCTGAAATGACTTTTTAATTTTTTTGTTTATAATGTTCATTGTATTAGCAGCAAATAATAATGAAATGGTGGATTTAGGCTGTCAATAAAGAATTTTACATAAATAACCATGATACCAAAGAACGTTAATAAGGCTTACATCTGCACAGTAATCTTTTTTTATTTAAGGCATTTACTAGATTTTCTTTTTTTTCTTCTTTTTTTAATAATAAGAACAGTTTTTATGCCCAAGCATTTACATTTTTTTTCCATTGCACAGACGGAGGAAAATGAACTGTCCAAGTAATCTTGTATTAAATTTCAACCAAAATGTGCTGACATGTGTGGACAGCCAAAATCAAGGTTTATAGTAAACATTTTAATAAGCAATGAAATCGGTGGCCCTCACAAAATTGACTTCACTCTTTCTAAAGTGTAGGATCGGATCAACAGGTTCCTAACAAGCAAGTAAAATATCATTTTGACTCTTGTAACATGATTCACTTGTATAAAATTGATTTCGCTTTTCTTGTTAACCTTTTAGATTTATGACTGATTTGTTGTTGCAATGTGGAAACAATCATTCATCCAGTGCCCTTCTCACATATAATAAATAGTTTAATAGGCTATTTAAGCACAACCCTTACAGTGGGGAAACATTAAAAGGCAGTGGTAAAAGTTCTCCCCTCCCCCAAAGCAGTGGAAGGAAAATCTTTGATATTACATCCATAAGGTTCTTTTCAAAATCACACATTTCTCAGCTAAAATGAAATGGAAACTTGTGGAGGGAAAAAAACCACCTGAAAAAGTGCGGGAGTCTTAATTAGGTAGAATGGCTAATTGAATTAATCAGATAATTATTTCATTTTGTCTTTGAGTACTCAACTTGCATGTGATCGTTCAACAATTCTATGCATTAAAAGACAAAGTTTAAATTTAGAGTAGTAGGATGAAAATATAAGCAGGAAAATATTCTGGGACAAACTGCTCTGCCTCTTCCTTGGGAAATGAACTTCTATTCTACATCTTAAGATCATTTTGCTATTTCCTCTTCTTTGTGAAACTTTAAAGAACATAATATACTGTCCAAATTCAAATTTAGGATTTTGTTGACTACAGAAGGGAAGGGCCATTACTTTTATTATTGTGAACGTAGGTTGGTCTTGAGCGTCACTGTCAGAGATGGGCGATGCTCTGATTAGTATTCTTGCCACCTGACCTGCCTGTGTTCTCTTTCACTGTTCTCAGCCGGAGTCTGGGTGCCCTGAGAAAAGCAACAAGACCTATAGCAGTCCTTCTGTGAGGATTTATTGTTAGCACTCTCAGATCTTCAGAGGGATGCAGCATTTTGTGCTAATAAAGAAAGAAGCATGATTATTTTGTTGAAAACCTAAGCAGTTTTATGCAGTAAGTTGAGTATAGGTTTTGACTTCTCAATAGTGAAGGGAGGGGTGTTCCAGAGATAAATGACAGTCGGTCAACCAGGAAGAATGTTTAAAGGAGTTGGAGACTCAAAGACAATAGATTTTCCAAGTTGATGGCTCTATTCAACGGTTCTACAGAGGCAGTGAAAGTATTTGAGTAACTTTCCAGGAAAGGAGTTCCCTTTCTCCCCAAATGTTCATAAGTAGTGGAGGCTGGGGGATGGGGAGCAGAGCTACTTAGAGATATAGGGTGCTTGTTCCTGATCTCGTCTGCAGCCCTTGTCTGACCATAGTGGGACCTCTAACACGGCAGCTAATAAAGTCCTGATTTGAGATTCCCCAGAAGAAGAGCACAAGTACAGAATAGAGGAAAGAGAATTGGCTGAACAGAACAAAGAAGGGAAGGGTTATACTCTTGGCTCAGTATGTGTCTACAGAATGATATGGGGCAGTTGGATTATGTGTTTAGAAGTAGAATGCCCAGAACAAGGGAGATAAATAGTCCTACTAAACTCTAATGGTCAGACAGCCTATTAGAACCTGTTTAGTTCTAGAGCCCCACTTTAAAAGGCACAGTGAGCAAATAAAAAACCAGGTCAGGAAGCAGTCAGCAACTAAAATTGCAAAGGATCTATATGTCTGGTCATGAATTTTCTAAAGTGATTGAGTATTTTTTGGCCTGGAGAAGAGAATAAGGAGAACATGAGAGTTATTGTCAAATTAATATACCATATTCAGTATAGATGTAAAGGATAGAATTGGGACCAATGAGTGGAGTTTAATGGAAATTGAATTTAGGCTTACTATAAGGGAAAGATTTTTACTAAATCAAATGAATATGATATGATAATGAAGTGTTATAATACAGCATTTCCAAGTACTAGATTATATAGAGATTGGAAGGTAGACTTCTAGTTTAAATAAGGCGAGCCATGGAAGGCACTATCTTCTTTTTCCAAGCCTCAAATCCACAAGAATTACATAAAACACACACACACACACACACACACACACACACACACACACTACATCCCCACACGTGAAAATATGAAGGGTTCCATTAGTTATCTAATGCTCTGTTTCTCTGTCACCCTCCTTCCTCTCCTCCACGAACGTGTCATTTACACACAGCACACCTCCAGTTGGAGTGCCCTTCACCAGGCCCATGTCACACAGGGATTTTCTGGGGAATGGTCCTTGGGGCCATTTTAGGATCCAGGGAATCACACCTTTGAAACTTTCTATCCTAGGTCACTCTGCCACTTTAATCTGACTCTTCTCACCTCTTTACCTCTTTGCCTACTCATAACTTTGACAATCTTTGGTATAATTTTAAAGAATATTGATTGGTCTCACTGACTTCAAGTGCACAGCCTAACTTTCTGGCACCTTAGTTTTTTTCCTGTGGAAAATTAGGATGGTAATACCTCCCTCTGGGGATTGTTGTAAAGAAGACATGACATGCTGTATGTACTGAGCACATAACAGTAGTACCTGTTGAGCCCCATATATATGGAAGCCACATTTTAAATAGTGATATTCCCAAATTGGTAGAGTCTGTAGCACATTGAATTGGTGGCCCTGGCTTTTAAAGCCTCTTTTCTATGTGTCTTAAACTCTATATCTGCTTATTTTTATATTATATTATATTATATTATATTATATTATATTATATTATATTATTTATTTAATTTATCGTCACCTGGAAGTTTCCATACAAGTCAGACATTTGTCATGAGTTTAGACATAGTTCTACTAGGTGTTTGTTGCTTATAACAGTTTAGTAGTTTCTGAAAGAATTTTGAGTCACCAACAAGTTCTTAAAGTCTGTATGTTTGTTTTGCAGGCAGAGACTTGAGCACATATTCATAGGCTTAGAAGGAATGGAGGTGGTGTAGGTTCCGTGGTGTGGTTTATGGTTAGATCCAGAGAGAGCCCATAAAAGACTGTGGGGAGACATGGAAAGGAGCGTCAACGGTATAAGTAGCATCTTATCATAAATACTCTTTTAGTAGGAACCTAAGGCATATCACCTAATGAAAACCAGCAGGATTTGTGTATTGAGAGGAGTGCTAAGAGAAACCAGGTAGCTAGCAAAGAAAGGAAGAATGTCATAGTCTTTATCGTTGCTGTATTTTTTTGCTTGTTCATTAGTTGTATCATATTCACTGTAGGTCTGTAGGGTGCCAGGTCCAGGAATTAACCCTTTGACCTTCATAACCACTCCAGATTTCTCAGAGATTGAGTCTGGTTTGGGTCCATGACTTCCAAAATGTTAGTATTTACCACATTGGAGAGAATAATTTATTTGTAGATTTTCTCAATGGGAATCTTCTTTGTCTTTACTTGAAAATAGTTCTATAGGAAAACCTATGAGTTTCCAATAAAAGTTTTAGGGATATTGAAATGTGTTACCCCATTGTTTTATTTACACTTGTAGACCTTGGTGAAGAAGGGGCTAAAGGGGGGAGAATCATGGTCCTTACTTATAAAATCTCTGCTTAGAAAAAAATGTATGTAGATTTTTAAAAATTAGGCTTGTAGGTCCATAAATTTGCTGTGCATTTCCCCATAGATATGAAAAGTTTTATTAGCTCAGAAAATACAGGCCTTCTACAGTGCTGAGTAGCAGCATTTTAGGTGCTCCTTGAAAGGCTTTCCTCTAGGGTAAGTTACAGCATAAACTTCTTTCAGGCAAAACCTTCCCCCTGCCCCCACCAGGGCCCTAATATACCTATCTAGCTATCGCCTGTGTTTCTGCCATTCATACCCCACAATCTGGAGATACCAAGCTGTGTGAGATTCCAGATCCACCGTGTTTTGCCATGTCCTCCTCTCACTTGTGAGTCTGCAAATGCTAATCCCTCTGCTCTGCCTGCCTTTGTCTAGGCTGCCAGCAAGAGGAATTGCTATTCTTCTAGCTGTTCCTCTCTCTCAGGACTTACTCTGTTAGCTTCCAAGTCTAAGTGGCTTCTCATCTGGCTCTTAAATACTTTCTCTGCTGTGGTCTGTGGTTATTTATCCCACTGTGTTGTGGCTGTCTGTATATTTCTTGGACCTCTCCTTATCAACTGTGAGCACCTGAAGGATGGATTGATCTTCACTTATCAACTGTGAGCACCTGAAGGATGGATTGGATTCATCTTCACTTGTCACTCAGTGACATCTCAATCACTCCACCAGATTATTCCCAAAAAGGTTGCTATAGTGTTTGCTTGTTTTCCTTAGAAAATAGGACCACACTTAAAATGCAGAATAGATATGAATTACTTGTCCATAACTGTACAGTACTCTATTTTAGTATTTATTTTTGCTTTTTCAGTCTTTTTTTCCCCTGCATTTTAATCTAGTTGTAAGCATAGTATGGATCTTATCATACGCATTAAAGCAGATTTTCTTTCCTGCTGCTTGATCTTCATAGTTCTTTAAATAATTTCACCAAGTGGATATAGTATAATATACATATACATTTCTTTACCTTTGCATATTTAGTTTTTCCCCCAATTTTTAATACATATGGCTATCATAATGATAGATTATATACATTAACAAATTAAAAATGCCAGAATCAAAAAATCAAGTGATAGGGCATGCTAAATTTGAGGACACAGTTATTAGGCTGTATGGGAGATACCATGTAGTCAGGCTCACAGACAGGCCCAGGACAGGGGTCAGAAGCCTATAGTCACAGACAGGAACCCTGGCTTTTATAAATGTTTCCTCCCTTCCATTTTGACATGTTGTAACATCTGAGTAAAGACACAGTGTGAGCCAGAGGAAGGAGCCAAGAATTTTGATTCACAAGGTCCTCTTCATCTATACAGAGGATGTCTGTGCCATATGGTTCTTAGAAGAATCAAATGAAATCTGGGGCACCTGGTGCCTCAGTCAGTTAAGCATCTGACTTGATTTCAGTTCAGGTCATGGTTTGTGAGTTCGAGCCCTGCATTGGGCTGTGTGCTGACAGCACAGAGCCTGCTTGGGATTCTCTGTCTCCCTCTCTCTGTGCTCCCCCCCGGCCCTCCCCCCCCCAAATAAATAAACTTTAAGAAAAAGAATCAAATGAAATCTAACAAATGGAAGTGGGTAGATTTGTGGGATCCTTACTGTGGGCTAGGCACTGAAATTTTCTTGTATTATGTCATCAAATCCTTAGAGCAACCCTGTAAGATAAGCTGAAAGAAGTGAGTGACTTGCTTTAAGTCATACAGGTAAGTGCAGTGATCCAAGCCCAGTTCTTCTGTATCTCATATTTCAAAGTCCTTTGTGCTGGAGAGACATCATCCCAACAGTTGAGTCCCTGTGGCAGGAGGGCCAATTCCATAGTCTCTATACCAAGAAAAATTCAGAGAAGAGCATTTAGAAAAAGAACATATTGAGATATATATATTTTTTATTGACCAAGAGTTCATAAAGCTACTTAAATCTTTGATAAAGAAATAGTGAATGCAGTTGTCAAAACATGACTTCAAGATATGGCCTTGGCATGTGACAGGCAAAAGAAAGAAATGATGCTCTAGATGGAAAACTAACCAAGATCTCATGATAGAATGGATGGATAGAGCGTCAGTAAAAGCAGACCTTTGCAAAGAATTAGGCTGGATTACATCCCAGAAGCTATGGCATTTCTGAGATGCAAGTGTAACAGAGCTGGAAGGAAAGAGGGAGAGGCCAGTGGTCCTTCTAGCAATGTGAGGAGGAACCAGAATGAGATACAAACCAGGGCTGAGAGACACATTGGGAGATGATCTGCAATCTTTTAGCCAATAGGAAAGGAAGTATCATATTGCAGAAGGAGATTTGACAAGATTTATTCACTTGTTGACACTTGTTTCCTAAAATATAAGTCACATTGTGTTAGAATATATTGTGTAGGGTTGGGAGCTGGGAGCCTTTGTTTTGAAATGAGTTGTTTTGGGTTTGAAACCCTAGCCATGTACCCTTGGACAAAGTTTTTTAAACTATCTGATCTTCATTTTATTCATCTGTAAAATGGGGAAAATAATAGTATGTAATGTTGATGGCATAGGTTGGGAGGATTAAATGAATTAATGTGTGTCAGTGGCTTAACACAGAGTAAATACAATGGTACAGAGTACTGTGTGTTTATCATTATCATGTCACACCCTGATTAAACATCTCCTCTTGGTTTTCACTACTGTTGGATAATGTCCCAGACTCTTATAATCCTCTATGATCTGGCCCCATTCCACTCTAATCTCCATGTCAAAGGTCCAAATGTCTTCAAGAGCCTGGTAAGCTGGGTGAGGCTGTGACAGACTGGGGGCCACATGTTCCATCAAGAGGGGGCACCTGCTGCGTTCTCTGGTAGCTCTTTACTTTCTGGGAAGGTGAGCCTAGTGTGGTTCCCTTTGAAGAGATGTCAGAAACCTGGACTTCACATGAAATCTCTTAGTTGTGAAATGTGGACAGCTCAATCAGAATTCTAAGACCAGCAAAGCCCATCTGCAGGCTGGATAAGGGTGCCAGCTTGCACCTGCTGCTTCATGCCTTTCCCCAGCCTTGAAGACTGTTTACTTTTCCTCAGATAAACTTTATTCCTTCATGCCTTAATGCTTTTTAGAAAAATGTTGAGTGTAGTTGACACACAAGGTTATATTAGTTTCAGGTGTATAACACAGTGATTCAACAGGTTGATACATTATGCTGTGTTTGCCACAAGTATAGCTACCATCTGTCCCGATACATTACTATTACAATATCATTGACTATATTCCTTGTGCTGTGCCTTTTATTTTCATAATTTACTCATTCCATAACTGGAAGCCTGTATTACCTACTCCCCTTAACTCATTTTGCCCAGCCCTTCACCCCTCTCCCCTCTGGCAACCATCAGTTTGTTCTCTGCATTTATAGGTGTGCCTTAGTGGTTTTAGACATGCAGTCACTCTGCTTAGGTTGGCCTTGGTTCTTTCTCTCTTGAACTGGATTGTTCTTTTAGACTTGGCTCAACCCGCTTTCTCTGAACTAATTACTTCCTCCTTTGTGATACCAGAGAATTTCATAGAGCATTCTATTCTAGGGCTTAAGGCATTCATTTGCTTTTTTATTTAGATGTAATTTTTGGGGCGCCTGGGTGGCTCAGTCTGTGGAGCATCTGACTTTGGCTCAGGTCATAATCTCACGGCTCATGAGTTCGAGCCCTGCATCAGGCTGTGTGCTGACAGCTCAGAGTCTGGAGCCTGCTTCAGATTCTGTTTCTCCCTCTCTCTCTCTGTCCCTTCCCCAATCACACTCTGTCTCTCTCTCTTTCAGAAATAAACAAATATTTAAAAAAATTTTTAAAGAAATAATTATTAAGCACCAGAATGCATACCAGCTATAGCCATAAACTGGAGTCCCTGCTCCCCTGGTGCTTATATTCTGCTGTGGTGTTCATGTGTTAGTCCTCCCATGAGAAGGTGAGCTCCTTAAGGGCAGGGACCATGTGCTGTGTCTGGTTTCCTCAAATAAGCTCAGTTAGTCTGATACCAGGTATCAGTGTCCTTTTGCTGTGGTAACAAATTTCTGCAAATCTCCTGTCTTAAAACAATAGAAGCTTATTATCTTATATTTATGGGGTTCAGTAGCCTTAAATGGGTCTCACTGGACTAAAATCAAGTGTCAGCAGGGCTGTGTTCCTTCTGGAGGCTCTTGGGGAGAATTTGTTTCTTGCCTTTCCCTGTTTCTAGTGGCCGTCTGCATTTCTTGGTTTGTGGCCACTTCCTTCATCTTCAAAGCAAGAGTGTAGCATCAGAGAGAGTAAATCTCTGACTATGACTTCCTTGTTTTTCTCCTTCTTCCACTCATAAGGACCCTTGTGATCACATTAGGCCCACCTGGATACCCTAGAATGCCCCAGGATGTCTTCTAATCTCAAGGTCAGTTGATTAGCAACTGATACTACACTTGGAACCTTACTTTTCCCTTGTAATGTAATATGACATATTTACAGGTTCTAGGGAACATACATAGTATGTAATCTTTGGGAAGGCCATTGTTCTGCCTATCACAGCTGGAAAGCCAAATGAATGAATAAATGGTGAATGATGAAGGAAACTCTCAGAGGGTGGGAACCAGTTGTGCAAAAGGCAGAAAAAGTAGTAAATATCTCTGACCTGAAGGAGTTGATGATCACTTGGATTGGGGAGTGGTGGTGATTGGGGGTCTTCCAAACTTCCTTTCTCAGATTGAACATCTCTGACTCCTGTAAGCTTTCCTTGACATCCCAGATTAAGATCAGACCCTTGCTTTGTGCTCCCAAGGCAGCCTCCTTAGGAATACATCCTCACATTTGTGATGCTAGTTGAGTAAATGACTTCCAGGGGCACCTGGGTGGCTCATTCGGTTGAACATCCATCTCTTGTTTCAGCTCAGGTCATGATCTCGGGGTCATGAAATCGAACCCTGCATTGGGCCATGCTAGGCCCTCCCGGTGGAACCTGATGAAGAATTTCTCTCCCTCTACTGCTTGCGTGCGCTCTCTCTGGAAAAAAAAAAAAAAAGGAAGAAAAGAACAATACTGAAAATTCAAAAGCTGTTTATTTTATTGCAAAATAAGTAGTATTAAAAAGTTAAAAATAAGATAAATAAAAATAAATGCCTTCCACTAAATCTTACAGGTAATGCATATAATAAAATATATTTATCTTGTTTCTCAATGTGTAGCATTGAGCAGACGGCCTGGCATATGGTAAGTGTTCAAACTTTGTTGAGAGAGAAAACAAATGAATAAATAAATGAAGAAGTAGAGAAAAATTTAAAAATTTTTAATGTTTATTTTTGAGAGAGAGAGAGAGAGAGCATGAGTGGGGGGGGGGGTGGCACAGAGAGAGAGGGAAACAGAATCTGAAGCAGGCTCTAGGCTCTGAGCTGTCAGCACAGAGCCCAATGCGGGACTCAAACTCATGAACCATGCGATCATGACCTGAGTTGAAGTCAGACACTTAACCAACTGAGCCACTCAGGCACCCCATGGGACCATGGACTTGCTAACGTGGCACCCAAATTGGGAGGGCGAGCAGATGTACTTTTATCTCATTGGGGAGCGAAGGGCATTTATCAGATTCTCAATGGAGTCCATGACCAAAAACATGGAAGAAGCACTGCTCAAAGTGTGCAGAGTTCAGAGATAAGAGTGTTTGGCCATAGTACAGAGAAGGAAGATGCTGTCCTGGGAAAGGCAGACTGACTTCTTACTAATAAAGCTAACCAGGTTTTGTATATGTCTTCCCCTCTAGGAGAAGAGAATGTGCTGTCCCTCCTGACCCAGGACTCGAACTCCAAAGCTCGGCGGGGTATTTTAAGAAGAGCTGTTTTTTTCTGAGGATCAGAGAAAGGCTCTGGAGAAAATGTTTCAGAAGCAGAAATATATCAGCAAAACAGACCGAAAGAAACTTGCCATCAGCTTGGGACTAAAGGAATCACAGGTACTAATGAGCAGGAAGATGTCCACTGCTCCTGATTTCTGAAGGAATACAATGAAACCCATGCGTTTGGCAAATATCTGTTGTACTAGGTATGGTGCTGGACCCTAAAGTGCTATTGAAATGATTTTCGCAATTTTTTAGTGGGTGGAAATAGGTCCATTTGCTGAGAGGTCTAGGTTTTTGCATGCTTAAATCTTCCTAAATGAAGAGAAACACTAAGGATGTGGCATTTGTATCGTTAATTGTTTGCTCTGGTTTCAGAGTAGACTACGTAATGTTCTACAAAAGCAGGAACCGTTTTCCCCGTCTTTTTCTTCATTTCCAATCCCAAATCCAGTCCCAAATGTGTGACTCATAAATATCTCTAACTAGATCTCATTACTCTGCATTTTGGGCTTATGTCAAGCGCAGTAGTTTCATAGTTGCAATACTTACAAACCTTTCTTGTACATTAAGCCACTAGTATTGGACTATTTAATCATTTTATAATCACCATGTGAAATAAGCACTGTAATCATTCTCATTTTCTAGATGAGAAAATGTAGAGAAGTGAACACAGATAGGTCTGATGTCACGTAGTGAAGCTGCTTGGGAATTGGGCTCTCACCCCAGGTTACCTGACTGGAGTTGTGTTCTCCTTCACCTGGTGCTATCCTGTATGGTTGTGCCGCATGTTCACTGCACAAGGCACTTGACTAAGAGGGATGGCAACATTTGAAATGAGCAGGTAGTCCATCTGCCGAGCTGCCTTTTGTGATGCAAGGCTACAATCCACCTGGATTTTTTGAATTAGCTTCAAGGCACTGAAGTTGTTAGCACAGTCTCTGTGTTAACCACTGTGCTCACCTGTTCTTCCCTCGGTACAAATGACCTGGTTTCTAACTTTGGATTTTATTAAACCAGTTATTTTTGGATGAAACTCTCCTTAACCTTTCTTTCTTTCTCTTTAACTGCTTCCTTTCCCTAGGGAAGTGATCTGTCCCTACCCCCCCACACCCAACTGCTTCTAGTTGTAGGAAGCATTACGTGGTGTGGTAGAGTGTAATTGGCCTGGATCCGCCAGTCTGTGCTTTCCTCATTGTGTGATACTAATGAGTCCCTAACTTAATTGACTGCTCTGTGCCTCAGTTTCTCACTTCAAAAACAGGGACAAATGTAGGAATTCTATGTCACTGAGCCATTCTGTGTATGTGATAAATCAGCTGCGTGCAAGACACTGTGCGAAGTGGGCAGCAAGGAGTGTTGATAAGGACTGACTGAGATACACTCTTCGCACTCAGGAATTTATATGAGCAGCTGGGAAAATGAAGCAGAAGGTCATGAACAGTTAGATAATAACAGATAATATTGTCTCCTATGTTATGAGACAATAACATAGGAGACATCACCTGGAAGGTTAGATATACTGCCAAATAAAGGAGCTAGGTCAGTGGTCCTCAAAGTTACGTATCTCTCTGGAGCCTTATGTTAATCTCCGTGTCTCGGGAGGACAGCCGTATGACTGGTCCCTATACCCCTGGGGAGTCTAGCGATGAAACTGTCTCATCCTTAGAGGAATCGTTGGGCCTAAGGAGGCACAGAAGCTCAGTAGGACCCACCTGTGTCTCACTGATATGGATAAAAGTCTCCAGAGTTAGAGGGGAGAAACTGTGCAGGTTGGGGAGGTTGAGTCAGAACTTGAAGTAAGTGTTAAAACAGGAAATGTGGCTAGGTTTGATCTCACAGTGCTCTGAGACCATGTGAACATCTTTGATAGTATATGTCATCTTTTTTTTTTTTAATTTTTTAGTGCTTATCTATTTTTGAGAGAGAGAGAGAGAGAGAGAGAGAGAGAGAGAGAGAGAGAGAGTGAGTGCGAGCACTAGCGGGGAGGGGCAGAGAGAAAGAGGGAGACAGAGAATTAAAAGCAGGCTCTGCGCTATCTGTGCAAAGCCCAGTGTGGGATTTGCACATTGAGAACCGTGAGATCCTGACCTGAGCCAAAGTTGAGTCGGTTGGACGCCCAACTGACTGAGCCACCCAGGCACCCCAGTACATATCATCTTCTTAAGAACAGACTATTGGAAAGGGGATGCAGCAGGCATATCAGAGAATATTTACGAGGGGATGACCATAATCTGTCCATTCCAAGAAAACAAACTGTTTTCCTTGTTTGTATGTTATCGTCTAGTTCTCATTCACAGGTGTATAGTGTTACATAGTTGATTGTATTGTTTTTAAAATTCAAGTGCCTGAGGAATGAATACTTTTTATGTCACTGAATTTGGTGAACATCTCAGAAGTAATTTCACATTTTCTTATTTGCATATACATCTAATTACACAATTAACACATGGCATTTCAAACAAAGGGGAAATTGGTAAAGTTAAAAATGAAAACTCATCTCCTACCTTTCCAACCCAACTCCTTCATTTACTACTGTCATTTATAAATGGCTCTTGTTTTAATTTTTTTGATGAACCATGTATTATCTTTATCTTTAAAATAAATGAATACAAACGCACCATGATTACCATGTGTCCTTACATTTGATGTCATTTATCCTCACAGGGACCCTATGAGGAATCTACTTTGATTTTATAATAGGGACCTAGAATTGAGACCCAGAATTGTGTGTGCATGTGTATGTGTTTCTCCTTACCTGCTTCCTTTCCCTAGGAAATATATACATTTATATATATACATATATATATATGTGTATATATATGTGTATATATATATATATATCAAGATATATGTAGGAAATAATCCCATCTCTATATATATAAATATATAAAAATATATATAATATAAATACATAAATATATTTTATATAAATAATATTATATAATAAAATAAATACATAATAAATAAAATAACATAAAAATAATATTTTATTATAAATAATATAAATATATTTATATAAATAAAATATATAAATATATTTATAAATATAAATATAAATATAAATATAAATAAATATATAAATATATAAATAAAAATATAGATATATAAATGGGATTATTCCCTACATATATCTTGATTTTCTGAAGGAGAGGACAAATAATCTGTGTTACCACCACCCAGATCAAGCAGTAGAACCCTATCACCAGGCCAGTAGTCCCTTGCAGATTGCCTCCCGGTTACTGTTTCCTTTTCTGAGACTACCCACTATCATGGCTTCTAACAACATAGATTAGTTTTGCCTATTTGGGGGTAGTTTATATAAACAGAATCATTCGGTACAAATTCTATGGTATATGGCTTCTTTTCCTTAATATTATGTTTGTGAGATTCATTCACATGTTTGGAAGCAGTAGTAGCTCATCAGTACTCATGGCTGTGTAGTATTCCATCACACGGTTTACCACAGTTTATCCATCCTCATCGTGGGTGTTTGGATTGCTCCCACTTTTTAGCTATTATCTGTATTATTTGTAGCAGTTATTGTAGCTGTTATCAAAATAGTTGGAATATTATAGTTAGTGACATTTTCTTGTTACAGCCATTGCAGACTCTCCAAGTTGGTGGTTTCTTTCATTGTGGTAAAATATACATAACCTAAAATTTACCATTTTAACCTTTTTTGAGGGTACAGTTTAGTGGCATCAGGTACTTAGTTCACGTTGTTTCACAGTCATGACTACCTTCAGTCTCCAGAACTTTTTTCATCTTGTAAAACTGAAACTCTGTATCCATTATGCAGTGACTCCCCATTTCTCCCTCACTCTAGCCCCTAGCAACTACCACTTTCTGTCCCTATGATTTGACTGTTCTAGGTACTTTCAAATGAATCATTTGTATTTGTCCTTTTGTGATTGGTTGATTTCACTTAGCATATCTTCAGGGTTTCCATATTGTAGCATGTGTCAGAATTTCCTTACCTTTTAAAGCTGAATAATATTCCATTGTATGGATATACCACATTTATTTATGCATTCACCCATCAGTGGACATTTTGGTTGCTTCTGCCTTTTGGCTATTATGAATAATGCATGAACATGGATCACAAATATCTCTTTGAGTCTCTGGTTTTAATTCTTTAAAGTAGTTTGTGGCTTTTTCATGTTTGTGGTATCTTAATTTACACAGAAATTTCTCATTTTTATATTGTCAGCTCTATTTTTTTTCTTTTGTGACCTTAATGTTTTATGTCATGCTTAAAAAAAAATTCATCTCTCCATGACTGTGATTATATCTTCTAGTTTTTTCTAAAACTTTTATACTTTTGTTTTTGTGTTTAGCTGTTTAATCCATTTGGAAATTGTTTTTGTATTTGTTGAGAGGTAGAACTTTTCATTTATGATTTTCCCCAAATATGTACCTTTGTTTCAATACTGTTGATTGTGAAGGAACTTTTTTGATTTTTTTTTTTTCCACTGAGATATCACCCAGAAACAACTCTTGATATGCAGAAAAGCGACGGGAAAAAGAAAATAATGAATGTGGCACCAGTGGGCACAAATAAATGTCTTAGTGAAAGCCCACTAGAAATACTTGGCAGGCTTTCTAGGAGTAAATGCTCACCACAAATAATAAATGAGTTCATGAATAGAACCAAATGCTCTGGTATGTACACATTAGTACTGTTTTCTTATGAAAAGCCTTAACCACAGGATTGTAACTGAGATGGCAGTCTTTTGGACTCACTTGCCTGGGGTCAGGTTCTTTGTAGCCATTTTGAAATTGCCAGTCAGGTTGAAAGAATGAAGAAATTGTTTTCCCAATCTGAAAAGACCATCTCAATTTTTTCCTTCATTGGGAAAAATACTTGGTAATACTTCAATGATTTTTTTTATGTAGAATTTTCTAGTTTTTGTTTTAAAAATAGAAATCCACTAAATTGTTCATGTAAAGATGCAGTGTAATGCTCAGGAAAATAATGTGATTGGATTTTGAGATGTCAGGAAACCTGTTGTGAAGTTTTCTGACCAGGCACAGTTGACTATGTAGCAGATAAAGACAGAAGTTAGTAGTAAAGACAGACTCCGGTAGGGTGAGGTGGAATATGGCTCAAATTAGAAACCACTATCATAAGTACAACAATTGGTTGCTATTTATTGAGCCTAATTCTTCAAGTTTGATAAATCCTTAGAGTAATCAAACTTGGAAACTGTATAAAGCCTGGAATTGATCAAAACATTATAAAATGTATTCTTAATTTAGTTTTCTAGAAGTTCCTGATGAAATCTAAATGTTATAAGAGCCTGGGCACTGGAGTAGCACAGTCATGGATTCTGTTCTAAGTGCTTCCATTTTACTAGCTCTATGACTTTGAACTGGTTTATCACTCTGAACCCCAGTTTTCATACGTGTGAAATGAGGACTTCTTGCATTCACCGTGAGGATTAAGTTATGTATTCGGCGTAACATGCATGCCTTGACACCTGGCACAAAATAAACATTATTACTAGTCAATGGCATTTCCTTTTTATAAATAAATTAGCATTGCCTAAATGATGTTTTAAACTATTGAGAGTTAAATCAGACGTCATACTTGTAGGATGTAACCATTTTATCACAGTCGTTTTGTTTCATAAGTGTGTGGATATTATACTAAAGTAATTTCTCAGATATTTTTGAAGGAGCCCAGTGAAAAGTGATAAGGACTTTGCTAGGCTGGCTGTCATAATAAGGTATTTCATAGAAGGGATACTAGGAGAAATTATAGTTTAAAATACTGAAGTGAAGTAACATGGAATAAGTGATCGTTTTGTCCAATTATTTTGTCAATAGGTGAAAATTTGGTTTCAGAACAGAAGAATGAAATGGCGGAATTCCAAAGAGAAAGAAGTGCTTTCCAACAGGTGTATCCAAGAAGTAGGCCTTCAAGAGGATCCCCTCTCGCGGTCTGCTCTGGGGTTCCCTTCTCCATGTCCTTCGCTCTGGGAAGTCTCCCAACAGCACTCAAGTCCAAGATGGAGGGAGAATTCGCCAGAACCTTCAGAAAGACTGATCCAGGAGAGTTCAGGCGCACGGCCCCCAGAAGCAAATTCACTTCAGGGTGCCTTGTATTTGTGTTCTGAAGAAGCTGGAGACAAGGGTGTGCTTACTGGGGCTGTCTGAATGGAAGCCTTCCTCCTTGTTAATTTGAAAAGGACGCCTAACTAATAATATTTTGACTATAAAGCCAGCTAGCTTGTGCCTCATCAGTGCCTAAAACATAATATCTTTGGAGTGATGCACGAACTAATGCTTTAGGAAGTCCTCTCCAGTGTTCTCTTGTTTGGCTCCCAGACTCAGGCTTAATTTTTAATTTGTAAGTGGAATAGAATCTCCCAGAGAGTACAATGGAACTGAAAAGAATTGAGAGTTATATAGTTGGGCTCAGTCCCTACTCTGAGTGCGTGTATATACGTGCGTGTCTCTATGTGTGTATATATATAAATATTCGTGGAAATGGATCAGTAGGAGCTAGTTCCTCTTTAAATATTGCATCGAGCAAATTCATTTCCTTTTATTTGAGGAAAAACCAACTGTTGACTGAATGCGATTAATTTCTTGAAAATAATGTAAAATTTGGATTTTAGCCCAAATTTTCATATCACAGGAACATGTTTTTAAAAACTCTATTTTCTGGTTTCTTTTAGAATCTAGCTATCGAATTTTAACAATTCAGCTCAGCTGTCCTAATCGAATAAGCCACTGTTAGATACATACACCGCAAGCATATACTTAAAATTAACGCAACAAGCAAACTATAAGAATTTCTGAATGATACTGTTAGTACCCTTAATTTTCCAAGTCTCTGGCCTTTATTAGGACATCAATGAGTTACCCATTTAACTAACAGTTATCTTTTGATCTCTTCTCTGTAAGGATGGGCTTTAGTTAAGGTTTGCAAAACAAAATGCCTTTAAGGGCCTATGAGTGAATAAAGGGCATGGCCCACCTAAAAATATTTGAGTTTAATAATTTAAAAAATACTGTGTTGGGCACATGAAACATCCATGCCAAGCAGTTTTTGACCTCTGGCCAAGATTTAAGGAAGTGTCACAGTTCTTAAAATGTTCCCAACTGAACTTCAAAACACAATACTGATGGATTCTAGAGTGGATTTCTGTTTGCACTTCTAGTTATAGACTCAATTTTCCACTTAGGTGGTATACACCACATTTTTAGGTTATTTTTGTGTATTAACAGACACCACACAGATGTTTTATGTGTTTTGAGTATCCTGAAATAGTAGTATTATAAAATTGCATTTCTGGTAACGATTTGCTTAGTTAATCTGGAAATTTTTATTCTAGGTCCAAGAAAGAATTATGTTTCACTTTGAAGGAAATGAGGCAGAAAAAGGAAATGATGTGGTTTTGAACTTGGTTATTATTAATCTGTGGACAAGAAACATTATTAGAAGTTCATGATGTGGAATTTTGTTAGTGAGAAATCTGTGTAAAGAAAGTGGCTTCTAATTTGCTTACATTCCTAGTTATAGACTTTGAGGCTTTCGGGCTTCAAGAAGGTAATGTCTTAGAAGACAACAGTTTCAGTCAGCATCAGGAAATTATTTTGTGTGAACGTAATTTGAATTGGGGTATGCTAGCCTGTGTCTTTATCTCTAGATGTTTTACTTAAAAGTCCTCTCAGAAGAAGCTTGTCTCAGTGTCTCTGTGGGAAGTAGGAGCAGGGATCTGCTGACAACAATTTAAAACTTAAAACTCGTCTTTAAATGATTTATAGTATTGTTTCTTTCCTTTGTATAATGTTAACCTTGTTTACATATATTGGGTCCTTTTTTATGCTCTAGAGAGTGTGCTAAGCCTATTAAGGTGGATTAATTCATGACAGTCCTCATGACAATAGTCCTAGGAAGTAGGCACTGTTACTGCCAACATTCCTGTTGCCCAAGATGAGGAAGAAGGGACAGGACGAAGGCAGTGTGGTTAGGGTGATGGCCCGAGGTCATGAGGTTAATGAATAGAGTTTGGACCCTGGCCATCAGGTTTCAAATCTTGAGATCTTACCAACCGTATGGGGGTGCATACCACTGTAGAATGTATTCACAAGTTTATGGGATGCATTGTAAGACATACGTTTTGGGGATTACAGTAAGATTTATTAAAGAAATTCAGAAGCATTTTGTACTTTATGATCTCTTACTTGGGGAATGGTTTTCTTTCTGGTATTCTCTTCTCTGAAGTTTGAGGAAAGTAAAGAATTGCAGAAACCTTCAACTATCAAGCCTCTATAGACAGTAGTCCCATAGGAGTGTTTAAGTGAAATGAAAATGTTTTTTTTTTTTCTTATCATTCATGGCTAAAAATTATGAAGTGCTTACTTATGGTTAATGGTTCTGGAGGATAACTTGAAGATCAAATGAGAGCAATCTGCTTCATGGCCATCTTATGACCCAGGTGTTAGATGTGGGTTAATTGGTGCTTAGATGATCTTCCCCCAGGGTTTCACCCCAAGCTCTGAGGCTCAGCAGAGGCTCCTCTCTGCAAGGTTGGCCTGATATTCAAATATACAGATAAATATTTTAATTGGTTTCTAGCATCAAGGCTTAGGAAAAGTATACTTTAGATGACTATATTAGGGATACTTAGAAAACACACACAAACATACACACATGGTGCACATACATATATGCCTCTTACTTTGCCTTTACTTACCTGAATTACTGGACAGAACCACTGAGCTTGATATTCTAATTGCACGTATCTCCCTTTCTCTCTCTTTTATTCTAAAGTTTATTTATTTATTTTGGGAGAGAGAAAGAGAGCATGAGTGGGAGAGGGGCAGAGAGAGAGAGGGAGAGAGAGAGAATCCCAAGCAGCCTTTAAGCTGTCAGCATGGAGCCTGATGCGGCACTTGATCCCATGAACTGTGAGATCATGACCTGAGCCAAAATCAAGAGTCCAATGCTCAACGGAGCCACCCAGGTGCCCCTCCCTTCTCTCTTAATTTCTTCTCTGTCAACTCTCCCTCTACCTACTCCACCTCCCTCCACTTAAAATACTTATATGTGTATTTTCCTCTGTTCTCTAGATGCAGACTCCTTTCTCCTTGTGATCACATTTTAGTATATCTGTTGTCTGCTTTCCAGACAAATACTGCTCTCATAAGAACCAGAGACAGAAAAGCCTGGAGGCAAAGGTATCTTAAAATTTTTAGAAGAAATTGTAAAATGGATTTTAGGCAGATGAGAAGAAAAGGCGGTGAGCATCATCCTCTAGCTTTTATGAAGATAAATATTTTATAAACCTGAATATCAAGGATTGGAAGTATATAAGCAGGTTAGGAATGGTCACTGGATCTGGCGACAGTGAAGGCCGTGATAATTGATGTAGAAAAGGCAATTCTGTTTCCTTAGTACTGATGTGGGTTCAGTGGGGAACCCAATTGTTTAGTCCAGTGGTTCTCAAACTTTAAAAATCCATATATATGAACATACCATACCTTCCAACAAGTTTTGGGCATGTGCTCAGATTTGGGCATATACCTCATATATTCAGCATCCATACCTCCCACTCCCCGCCCCCCCTCCCTGAGAATCATCATACATGCTTTTCACTTTTTTATTTTATTTTTTTAATGTCTGTTTATTTTTGAGAAATAGTGCAAGCAGGGGAGGGGCAGAGAGAGAGAGAGACAGAATCCAAAGCAGGCTCCAGGCTCTGAGTTGTCAACACAGAGTCCAATGTGAGGCTCAAATTCATGAACTGTGAAATCATGACCTGAGCCAAAGTCGAATGCTTCACTGACTGAGCCACCCAAGCGCCTCTCACTTTTCAAATATAGTCATAATTGGGGTGTCTGGTGGCTCAGTGAAGCATCTGACTCTTGAATTCAGCTCAGGTCATGATCCCAAGGACGTGGGATCAAACCCTGCATCGGGTCCCCACACTGAGCATGGAGCCTGCTTGGGATTCTCTCTCTGCCCCTCCCCCCACCCACTCACATGCACACTCTCAAACAAAGTTATTATCAAATATAAAGTCATAATTAAATATGCTTGTTCAAGCCACCCATGTCTTTTCTGGTACCTTTCATTCCACATTCTGATGCATTTTTTTAAAGCTGCATACTCCCCAACATGTTCATGACCTACCCCTCATGACGAGTGACTTCATCAACCTCTGTTGGCATTTAATACAGCAGAGTTGGGGCGCCTGGGTGGCTCTGTCGGTTGAGCGTTCAACTTTGGCTCAGGTCATGCATGCTCTCCCAGTTTGTGAGTTCAAGCTCCTCGTCTGGCTCTGTGCTGACAGTTCAGAGCCTGGAGACTGCTTCAGATTCTGTGTCTCCCTCTCTCTGCTCTTCCCCCACCCATGCTCTGTCTCTCTCAAGAATAAACATTAAAAAAAAAATTAAAAATACAGCAGAGTTTATTCCATTGTGTTCATAAACTTGTTAGACACTGCCTCTGCAGTCATTTTCTTTCTGAATTTCAACACTTACTGGGTACTCTTTGTGAGGCACTGTCCTAGGCTTTATGTAAGCAAATACGAGGGAGAATATGGTCCCTGCCCGCAAGAAATGTAGACTTAGTCTTGCCAAATAATATTTTGATGTATTCCATGCTGTTGGTACCTGGGTCCAGTAAATTTGGACCAAACAATAATCTTAACATCCTCCAAAACCCTATCTCTCCATTTGCAGTTGGGCGAGTGAAGTTTATGAAGTGCTCCACTATTCAGAAAAATACAAACTACTTGGCATTGTTGGTATTCGTGCTGTCTCTCCTCCATTTAGGCCACACTGGTCCCAAGAGGAGTCAGAGTCCAAGGGAAGAATTCATTATTCTTTTGTTCATAGTGCAACCTACTGTCTACTTTTGTCTTTCTACCTTCTCAAATAAACTTGTACCCATGGCGGGTAAGAACAGTGAAGGAAAAGCAAATAGCAGAAGTGAGGGGAAGTCAGGATGATGAGTATTCTTAATACATAAGAAAATTTTGCAGAATTTACATCTTTTACAAACCATCTCTGGAATAAGCAACTACTTTAAGAATGTAGCACTAGCCCCGTGAAGATGGTTCATAGTTTCCAGCTATTAGTTGTGTTCTGTTACTTTCTTATTTTTGGTTGTAAGAGTTATATATGCTCATTATGAAGAAACACACTGGAAAAATACAGCTAACAAAAATTCATGTGTAATTCCACCATTTTGAGATGGCCAATTTAGCTCTTTTGTGAAAAATTTTCACTTTGAATGTATGTGCATATAAAGGTGTGTGTGTGACTAAATTTGAATCATAGTATATATCCAGTTTATACTGCTTTTTTTTTAACTCAACTTTTAACAGAGAACATTTTCCCATGCCATTAAAAATGTTGAAACTATTTATTATGCCTGCATAATTTTCCATTGTTAACTCCTTCACTTCTTGAGGTGGACCAGGGGATGGGGCCAGCGGATGACAGGTTATGGAAAGAATGATCATGGGGCTCCTGTACCAAATGGAGAATCTCTTCCAAAAAGCCACCATGAAGTTTATGAAAACATATTCCATCCAAAGTCCAAGGGAGTGTACACACTTGGATTTCAGTACATTGCCAGCAGCAAACATATTAATGCAGGGCAATATTCTACCTCTCTTATTAATTGTGCTTTATTACAGTCACATTGATATATCAGTTTAGCTTTTTCAAGTATGTTTCATTGTCCACAATGTGTGCAAAATTCAAGCAAGTTGTTGGATGTCTGACATCTTGTCATTGTTTTGAAGGCTGAGATGATAAGACTGCTTTGCCTAGTTAGTCCAGAATCCCCCAGTTCCTACAACTGTATGGACATTCTCAAAGTTGCTTGAGCAACAGAAATTATAGGGAGAATCTTTTGGGATCAGAACATTCCAAGGTTAAAAGGGAGTCTTCGATGTTACTTAAGCCCAAAGCAGAGTCATCAAGTGTTTGATGCTAATCAAAAGCCAAAAAATCAGGGACATAAAATTTGAATAAAATAAAGTGATATAATTAATTCATAAGGTACAGCTAATCCTATTACTATGAATTTCCTTTGTAGTTTCCTAGGGCAGCCATAACAGATTATCACAAACTGTACGGCTTAAGGCAATAGAAATCTATTCTCTCACAGTTGTGGAGGACAAAAGTCCAAAATCAAGATGTCAGTAGAGTAGTGGTCCCTTGGAAGATTTTAGGAAGCTGCCCCTTCCAGCTTCTTTTGGCTCTAGGAGTTCTTTGGCTTGGGCTGTGTGACTCCAACCTCTACCTCTGACTCACATAGCCTTCTCTCCTTTGTGTCTGTGTCACAAATTTCCCTCTGCTTTTCTCTTATAATGACCCCTGTCATTGAATTTAGAGCTGACTCCAAGCCTAGAATGGTCATATATCAAGATCCTTAACTTAATTGCATCTGCAAAGACCCTTTTTTCAAATAAGGTCACATTCACAGGTTCCAGGAGTTAGGACATATCTTTTTGAGAACCACTATTCAACCCACTACAACTGTACCCTACAATATTACAGCCAAAGATCTAGAAAAACAAAAATGAAATTTAAACTATCTTGGCTTTCCCTGTAATGGAATTTGACTTACATTGCTTTGACTTAAGGTGTTGTACCAATTATGTGATGCACTACTTGCAAGAGTATTTGGGGAAGGGAAATTTTTGTAAAAGTTTCCTCCATTTTGGATTTCTGTCCACACTGGGACAATTTAAGAATATGCAGCCCTAATTTTTTAAAGCCCTCACATGGATTCCAGATGTTGACCATTTAATCCAAGAAGGTGTTTCCTTCCTTATTATACAAATGTGGTGCACATCAAAAAATTGGCATTGTTTAATTTATGACTCACACGTGACCCATTGTTTTTTGTGATGTCGTTATTTTAAGTGATTCATAAACTAAACAATGCCAATATTTTGGACACATACCATATTTGTATAATGAGGAAACACCTTCTTGTATTAAATGGTCAACATCTGGGATCCATGTGGGAATTTCTTTGAAATTTTAAATAAAGACAAATTAGCATGGCATACATTTTCTCAGAGATGCAGCTAGCTGTAATCAAAAGACAAAATGAACTTGGTACTGTATTGTGGTTAAGAAAATAGGAATGCTGTTGACAGAAACGTCCAATAATGTTTTTACAGCACTGTTTTGATGATGGGGTAAATGGAGTTGTGGAATGAAACACAATACGGGCAATGTTGAGTCAGGGATCAAAAATCAGCTCAAATGTACTCTCTCAGTAGAATGTAAGTTACCAAAAACTTTCTACAGGGCGATTTGGTAACACAAACAAGTTGTTGAATGGGCATACCCTTTGACTATACAATACCACTTACTGAAATTTGTCTCAAGGAAGTAGTCAAAAATGTGCAAACAATCTTATATATAAAGGTGCTCATCAAAATATATTTGACTTTATTTTTTAAAAAGAAGTTTTAGGTTCACAGCAAAATTAAGTACAGATATACCCCATATGCCCCTGCCTTCACGTATGCATAGCCTCCCCACTATCAACAGTATGCACCAGAGTGATACATTTGTACTACTGAAGAACCTACACATCATTGTCACCTAAAATCCATACTTTACATTAGAATTCACTCTTGGTGTTGTACAATCTATGGGGTTTGAAAAAAGTATAATGACATGTATCTACCATTATAGTATCATACAGTGTAGTTTCACTGTCCAAAAGTCCTCTCATAATATATTTTTATATTTTTACTTTATAAAAAGGAATTGATTAAATCAATTCTCAGATTTATATAATGAGATCATATGCAGCCATTTAAATTAATATTGTAGAAAAAATGATGATGTATAAAAATGGCCAGGATTCATTGTTAAAGGGATAAACAGATTACAAGATAGTATGTTGATAGCCTAATTGTGTGTGTGTGTATACAGGTTTAGAGATAAGGCTATAGAAACATACATGAACTATAGCTGTCTCTGGGTAGGAGGGTTAAAGATGATCTTTGCTTTCTTTTCCTTGTTCTTCTTTTTCCAAATAATCAAACCTACACCATATTACTTCTAAAATCAGAAGACATACGTCTTGGCATGGCTGTCTCAGAGACATCTCAAACTCAAATGAGCTCTTCTTTCATCTCAAGTCTTCACCAGCATTTCCTTCTTTCAGTAAATGGCAAAATAGGACAATGAGTTTACACCGTGGGAGTCATCTTGCCTCTTTGCTTCCCACTCCCATTATATAGAACCAATTGCCAAGGCTTCTTGTCTCTATATTCCCCTAAACATGTCTTCAGTCGGTGCTCCTCTGCCCAGATCTACAGCCGCAGGAGTTCCAGATCATCATTCTCTCTTATTTGCTCTTCTTGTTTCCTGGAAGGTTCTTTGCATTCCTTCTAGCTTCCTTCCAACTCCTACTGCAGGCTGTAAGCAGACTAACTTTCAAAATTCAAATCTGGTCATGCCATCCTCCCCTTTAAAATCTTTCTATGGCTTTTCCCCAAGCTAAGACCAAGACTAGCCTTCCTCACCTAGCTTATGGTGTCTTCTAAGATCTAATTCCTGCCCATCTCTGTGGTCTCATCTCTCTCTACTTCCCTTCTTGTTCTCTGAATTCCAGACATGTTGGATTTTCTTCATTTCCTTAAATTTCTTACACTCTTTTACCTCTCCCAAGCCTTTGCACAAGGTAATCCCAGACTGCTGTCCTTTTCTGCTCCTCCTGACACTTTTCCTCACCTACTTTTACTCAGCCTTCAAGTCTTCCCTGGACTCCCAGGTGGAATCCCTACTGTGTGTTCCCTTTCCCCAACATCGTCCCTACCCTTGTAATTACCTGTTTATCTTTTGTGTTCCCGACCTTATGAATCTAGATAGACTTAAGCTCTGTGGGGTCAGGAAACCTATCTGTATTTTCCCCTCTCCATCATTAAGAGCTAGCAGGGAGGCTGGAATTCAGTAATTCCACAATAAATATGTGTTTGTTTGATTTGAAATTAAACATTATGCAAGAGTTTCACTCTAACTCCCCCCCCCCATATTTGTCTTTTCCACAGCTCTCTTGTTAAATGAAAGTAATGGGGGAGTGAGGGAGGACTGGGAAGTGGCAGTGGCACACACAGCCTGCCTCAGCCTGGGGGTGGGCGTGGTAACTTCCAAAGTTTGTCAGACCCAGCATGAAATGCTATAGTTTTCTACACAAACTCAATAGTTTAAATAGCAGAAATTCATTTTCTCGCTGCAAGTCCAAGATCAGGGCACCAGCAAGGTTGGTTTTGAGACCTTCCTTCCTGGCTTGCAGATGACCACCTCTCTATGAGTTCACATGGGCTTCCTTCTGTGCATGTGTGGAAACAGAGAGAGAGAGAGAGAGAGAGAGAGAAGCCTTTGCTGTCCCTTCTTATAAGGACACCATTCTATCAGATTAGGGCCCACCAGATGACCTCACTTAACTTTGAGTGCCTCTTTAAAGGCTCTATGTCCAAACATAGCAGATTGAGGGCTTAAGCCTTAAACATATGAATTTTGAAATGACACAATCCAGTTTATGACAATATTATCTATATCTCATTCTATTATATATTGATACTATTGAAACTTTTAACATTGTAAATATTTAAGTTATACTTTTCTTTTTAAAGTTTATTTATTTTGAGAAAGAGAGAGAAACAGAGAGAGAGAGAGAGAGAGAGAGAGAGCTTGAGTGGGGGAGGGGCAAAAAGAGAGGGAAAGAGAATCCCAAGCAGGTTCCACACTATTAGCACAGAGCCCAGATGGACTTGATCTCATGAATCGTGAGATCATGACCTGAGCAGAAATCAAGAGTCGGTTGTTTAACTTAATGACCCACCCAAACACCCCAATACTGAAGATAAACTTTTGTATTAATTTCCTGTGGCTATTGTAATAATAAATTACTGAAAAGTTGGTGGCTTAAAATAACAGAAATGTATTCTTTCACAGTTCTAGGAGCAGGAAGTCCAAGATCAATATTACTGGGCCAAAATCAAGGTTTTGGCAGGACTGACTTCTTCTGAAGATTCTAGGAGAATATTCCTTGCTTCTTCCAGCTTTTGCTGGCTGCTAGCATTCCTTAGCTTGTGGCTATATGGCTCCTATATGTCTCTGTAGTCACATGGCCTCCTCTCTTGTCTGTCTACTCTATTCCTGTCTGTATCAGATCTCCCTCTGTCTCTCTTTTATAAGATTACATGTAATTACATTTAGGGCTCACTCAAACAATGCATGGTGGTATCCCTATCTCTAGACCTTTAACTTAGTCACATCTGCAAAACCCTTTTTCCAGGTAAGGCAAAATTTACAGATGCCAGGAATTAGGACCTGCTAATTTGGGAGTGTATTTTTCAGCCTACCACAACCCTTATTTTAAGAGATCCTAGTCCTTTACAATTAAGCCTTGATCTTAAAGTGCAATTTCTCTTGGTCAAAAGTATGTTTATGTGGGCCCATAAACATATATTAATCTTCTTTATGATGAAGAACTTCAAGTCATTAAGGTCAAAAATAAAATCAGAAGCCCTAATACCATTATTTTAAATGGGATACTATTATCTTTTCTCTATATACCATAAAACTTTTATTTTCCTTTCATGCAAATAATACAAATTGGCCCACTCGTTGATCACTTGTGCTAAAAGAAATGACACATTCAATTTAAAGATTTTCTATCCTTTTTATCCTCTTCACTTAGTTTAAGTTCAGTTCATGTTTTATCATGTGATTTATTATTTTCTGTAGGTATTTTTAGTCACTGAATTTTTGAAGTTCCTTTTTGAAGTTCCTTTTTACCTTATATCATGTTATTCTCTTTTCTTCCCTTTTGTGAAATATCTATAGTAACTATAGTGTATGCTATTTATTTATGCCATATTGTTTTTACTTTTATAAGATTTGTCTTGATTTATCTCTGAGAATTTATATCTTGGGTTTTTTACTTTAGCAATGGAATTTGTTAGGCTCATCTTGTGAGTTCCACAACCATTTATTAACTTTATGTTTTATTCAAGACTGATTGCATCTTCCTCTCCAAGTGAGAGAAACTTCCTATATCTTCCGACCAAGTGAATGCACTGCTTGTATCTAGACATCTAAACCAGAAACCTGCAAGTAATCCTGGCTATCTTTCTTTGTCTGATTCTCTCGTCTCCCCATATAGTTAATCACAAAATGCAGTCAGTGGTAAACATTTATCTTATATCCATACATCTTAAACATGTATTTACTTCTCTTTATAGCACTTGCTTTATTCCATTCCAGGATATCCTCTCTTACTTGGAATGACCTCCTAACTGATCTTCCCATTGCCAATGGAGGAAGAGAGTGACTAGCACTAGTCTATTCTTTCAAGTTTGTCTCGATCTTTCTAAAACAGGGTTTATTTTTTATTTTTATTTTTTAAATTTTTTAATGTTCATTTTTGAGAGAGAGAGAGAGAAAGAGGGGGAGGGACAGAGAGAGAGAGAGGGAGATATAGAATCCAAAACAGGCTTCAGGCTCCAAGCTGTCAGCACAGAGTCTGACGTGGGGCTTGAATTCACAAACCATGAGATCATGACCTGAGCTGAAGTCGGATGCTTAACCGACTGAGCCACCCAGGTGCCCCTAAAACAGGGTTTATTAACCTTGGCGCTATGGGCATTTTGTGCCAAGTAATTCTTTGTTGTGCAAGGCTGTCCCATGCCTTGTGGGATGCTTACCAGCAACCTTAGCTTCACCCATTAGCTCCTCTTTCACCTCTGTCATGGCAATAAAGAACATCTCCAGACATTGCCAAATATCCCAGGGTGGGTAGTAGGAGATTTCCCCCAGTTAAGAACTGCTGCCCTAAAACATGGCTTTGATCATGTCACTCCCCTCTTGCTATTTTATTGATTCCTTATTTAATTCATTTAACAAATATGTGTTGTGTGAGGCTTTGTGCTACAGTATAGAAACATGATGTGAACAAGTTAGATGTTGTCATTGCCCACACAACTTATATTCAAATTCAGTAAACAATGTAAGTCAATAAAAAAAACACAAATTATTAAGAAAGAAGGGAAGAAAAAGGCTATTCAGTAAACTAGCTGGCAAATAAGGAAATGACAGTGGACAAAGCTGATGGTGTTTTAAACAGAAAGAAATGAACACGTTTGAGACAAATTTTAAACCTAGAATCAGTGGGGCTTTCTGATGGGTTAAATGTGATGGATGAGGGAGATGAAAGAATCACAAAGATTCTGAGCCTTGTGGGTTGAACAATGAAATGAGCAATGAAGGTATTTTTAAGATGGTGAAGGTATGAGGAATAAGTTTGGGCTGGAAATTCAATATTGGACTCATTAACCTGGTGAGTCATTCAAACTGGACTTTGGTTACAGCTGGTCATAGGAATCTGGGGTTGAGAGGGGATATTCATCCTGGAGATATCAATTTGGGAATCATCAAAATATAAGTGGTATTTAAAACTATTATATGTGACCATATAAACAATGTAGAGAAAAGGACAGAAGAGGACCCTAGAATGCTGATGAAGGTAAGATAAGAGATGTTCCTTGAATTTGACAACAGAGAAGATGATAATAATGTTGTTGACAAAAATAACTATAACTGGAATGTTAGGAAGTGAAAGCCAGGCTGGAGGGGGTTGAGGAAAGAATGAAAAGAAAGCAGAGACCGCTGAGTATATAAAAATTTGAAGCAGTTTTCCTGTGAAGGGGAGTGGAGAGATAATGTGTGGAAGCTGGAGGGGTTTATGCAATGAAGTTGGGATATTTTTCTTTTAAGTTGGAGCCACTAGAGAATATTAGGATAACAATGGAATGATTAAGTTGAGGGGATGATGACAATGTCGGAAAGGGAGAGGAGGAGCCAGTTTTGATGACAGCAAGAGCGACTGGATAAAAAGCTAGGTTTAAGAGGGGATATCCTTTAGGAAGAGAGAGCATTTTCTCCACTGAACTCATAGAGAAGAGCAGTGTGGTGGCAGGTCTGCCTGTAGGTGGAGAGAAAGAAGAGTCTTCCCATTTTTGGCTCCTTAATGAACCACGAGGAAGTCATCTGCTGAGAGCGAAGGTGAAAGCTGAGGAAGGATATGGGAACTTAGAGGAAAAAAGGAGATTAAATGAGAGAGGAGGTAAGGAAAAGAATGTATAGGAAAACAAAGTAAGATTGCTGGGTCTTTCTGAAAACTTGTTTGTGTTCTGTCATATGAATTTCAAGTGAAACAGGTTAGTTTACAGATACAGTTTTTCTCTACCAGTTTTTAGATGCCAGTGTATATATAAGAAGGCAGATTAGCAATCAGGGTTTTGCCAGGAGAGTAAGTAGTATGAAAGTATATTGACCCTGAACTCTTCAGGTTGATTGGAAAGAGTGATTATGATGCTGGACCATGGGATCTAGGCTAAATAAGGGAAGAAAAGAAGTAGCAGGGGCTGCTTATCAGCAAAAACAGTTGTGGAATTAGTATAGTGGGGATCTTGGCGAAGGTGGATAGTTTTTAGCTTTGGGAATACATAACTAGTGATCTGGTGGTTGGAAAGTGTAATATTTGAAATTAAGGCTTTATTTTTACTTAAAAAAATTTTTAATTGAAATTTTAGTTAGTTAACATACACTGCAATATTGGCTTCACGAGTATAATTCAGTGATTCATCACTTACATATAACACCCAGTGCTCATCACAAATGCCTTCAATACACATAACCCATCTAGCCCATCTCCCACCCATGTCCCTCCATAAACCCTCAGTTGGTTCTCTAAATTTAGGAGTCTCTTGTGGTTTGTTTCCTTCTCTTCTCTTTCCTGCTCCCTTCCCCTATGTTCATCTGTTTTGTTTCTTAGATTCCACACATGAGTAAAATAATATGGTATTTGTCAATCTCTGATTGACTTATTTCACTTAGCATCATACACTCTAGCTCCATCCAGGTCATTGCAAATGGCAAGATTTCATTCTTTCTATGACTGAGTAATATGCCACATCTTCATCCATTCATCAGTCAATGGACACTTGGGTTCTCTCCATAGTTTGGCTATTGTTGATATGCTGCTATCAGATTTTAGAAGTAATGTAGTTTGTAGTGCTGATGAGATCAAGAATGGGAGCATGATGAGGCGTGGCTGATATGATGGAAATAAAGGTTGGTGACAAAGAGGTGAAGGAATTGGAAGGAGTCCCATTGCTTTTAGGGTAAACTTTGCATTCTTTAATAGAGCACACATGGATCTTTATGAAACAGTCTCTACTTAATTTTCAGTCCAACCTCATCATTCATCACCATCTCCTCACTCCAGGCTTTTTTCAGTACATCTTGCTCTTTATACTCTCACAGTTGCCTTCAGATCTTTGCTCATGTTCTTTCATTCTGCCTAGAACATTCTAACCTCACTGCACTCCACTTCCCACCCTCAGCTATACACATCTTTACAATTTCCAAGGTATTATTTCTTCCATTAATATGGGTCTGAGCATACAATTCTGAGCGAGGCTTTCCTCTGCTTTCAGAGGGACTCTGTACTTCCTCTTTTATAATCGTAAGTGTGTTTCCATGCTGGTCTGTATGGTAGTGATTTTAAATATTAAACTTATTTATAACATAGTACTTGCTCAAATTTTGTAATTATTTCACTTGCTCAAATTTCATAATCATTCCACTTTTTTGACAAGAAAATATTGTATGCAAAGTTCTCTAAATTCATTCATTTGCTCATATGTTCAGTTATTCATTTTTTCATTTAACAAATATCTATTAAGCATGCACAATGTACCAGAAGATGCCTGGGATACATCAGTGACTAAAACAAACAGAAATCTTTGCATTTAAGAGCTTACCTTCTAGTAAAGGAAGACAGATAATAAATAATGAATGTAGTATGTAAGTAGATGAGAAGTATGTAAGAATCTGATAAAAGGGGAAAAGGTAATATGTAAGGGCCAGAGGTAGGTTTTGCAGTTGTAAATAAAGGGGTCAGGGAAGGCTTCACCAAAGATGACATTTGAGTAAAGACCTGGAGAGGGTAGGGAAATTAGTCATGTGGGTATCTAGGGAAAGAGCATCTCAGGCAGGAGGAATAGAGACTGCAAAAAATCTAAGTGGGAAGACAGGGTACATGGGTGGAGATGCTGGTCAATGGAAGCTTGTATGGTATGTTCAAAGGACAGCAAGGAGGCAGTGTGGCTGGAGGGGAGCAAAGAAAAGAGAATAGTGAAAGATGAGGTCAGATAATAACACCTTCTTTGTAAGGTCTTTGGCTTCTACTCTAAGTGAGGGGGATCGGGAAAGTGACATGAAGTGATTTATATTTTTAAAAGGTCACTGTGGCTACTGGGTTGAGAATAGACTACAAGTAGAAAGATGGAAGCAGGAAAGTAAGGAAGATAGTGTAAGAATTCTTAGAGGAGATGATAGTGACTTGGACCATGGTGGTAGCACAGTAGTAGAGAGAAGTGGTTGAATTCTGGATATATTTTAAAGACAGCCAAATGGATTTCCTGACAGAGTAAAGGTATGAGACAAAGGGGATAAGGATGATTCCAAGGTTTTTGCCTGGGCTTATTGGGCGGGGGTGGGGGGGTGGGGGGGGGGTAGAATCATCATTTATTCAAATAGGGAAGTCTCTGGGTGAGCTAGTTTCTTTCCAGGGATGATTAGAGGTTAAGTGTGTTTGGTTTTGGTTTTGTGGTTTTGTTTTGTTTTGTTTTGTTTTGTTTTTAAGAGAGAATGCATGAGCTGGGGAAAAGGGTAGAGGGAGAGAGAGAATATTAAACAGGCTCCATGCCCAGTGCAGAGACCAATGCGGGTCTCAGTCTCACAACCTTGAGATCATGACTTGAGCCAAAATCAAGAGTCAGATGCTTAAATGACTGAGCCACCCAGGTGCCCCAGAAGTTAAGTTTTAAATGCGTTGACTTTGTGCTGTCCATGAACTCTTCAGGTGGAGATGTTCAATAGGTAATAAGATATACAAACTTAGATCTCAGGAGAGAAGCCTGACATTTAGGAGCCATTAGCATATAGACAGCATTTAAATTTTTAAAAATTTCAAATTTTCAAATTTCATAGTCTCAAAATTTCAAAGTTTAAATCATTCTGAACAGCTAAGGAATCAATCTGAGGACTGAGAGAACAAAACTGCAAGTCTATGAGTAGAAAAGCAACCACCTCATGGAAGGTAGGAGCTGTAGAGAGTTGGTTTGGGAGAGATAAGAACTGCGGGTGCTGAGGAGAGGAGGGAGCTCTGCTTACAGAGACTACTGCAAGGTATTATAAGCAGCAGAGTGCAAAATCTGAAGTTTTAGAAGTCTGCCATGGGTTTAGTCTGGCTTAGCGGTGCTCCTGTGGGGAAGAAGGCCGAAGACCCTGGAGAGGACAGCATGGTCTGAGGATCCCCTGGGTCACATGGGGAGAAGTGGTTCTGCTTGGAGTGCATTTGGGAATGGTGGCAAAGCCTCTCCAGGGACAGAAGAACAAGTGGGGCCAACGTGCTGCACTGTTACCAGGCATAGGAGCAGGGACATTAGCTGAGTGCAGTGAGCCCTGGTGCTGGCTTTCTGCTCGACTTTGCCATAAACTCCAAACCACTGTGCAGTTGTAGGACTGCTTTCCTGGGCCTGGCCCGCAAAGGGCAAAAGCCTGGTGAGACCCTTTCCCAGGGGATCAGCACTGGGCACAAGTCCCTAATATTTGGAGTTTAGAAACTCGGCCACCAGTGCCTGAGATAAAACACAGGAGTACTGTGTGGCCTGGCAGGTGGGCAGCTCAGATGCTTAGAAGGCAGGGATCTGACAGAAGCCAGGGACACAAGAGGGGTGATAGTTTGCTCTTCTGTGCAGGCTTCCTTAAGAGTGGTGGGCACTAGCTCTCTGCACTGGGGACAAGAGAGCAAGGTGATGCTAATTTGTTCCCTCCATCCACACTGACTCACCTCAGTGAGCTAAACAGAGCCACCAAGTGGAGACTGGAGCCACTTACACCAAGTCCTGTCCCTCTGCACCTTGCAGGTGCTTCTCTATGAGGGCAGGTTGACCTGAGAATCAGTGAAACGGGCCCTTCTGCTTGAAGACCAGCATAAACCTCTCACACACCCCAAGTGTGCTGATCATAAAGTGCTGCAAAGCTTCAGCTCTAGGGGAAATAGGATCTAGCTTCCTTTTTATTTTTATTTTTGAATTAAAAAAATTTTTTAAATCCTTATTTTTTTATGTTTTATTTAATTTATTTTTTTATTTTGGAGAGAATGTGAGTGGGGAAGATAGACAGAGGGAGAGAGAAAAACCATGCTCACTGTGGAGCCTGACTTGGGGCTCAATCCCATGACCCTGGGATCATGACCTGAGTAGAAATCAACAGTCAGATACTCAACCAACTGAACGACCTAGGCACACCAATTTTTAAAATTTTTATTTTTATTTATTTGGATCTAGGTTCTTTTATTTTTTTTATTTTTTATTTATTTATTTTTAATTTTTTTTTCAACGTTTATTTATTTTTGGGACACAGAGAGACAGAGCATGAACGGGGGAGGGGCAGAGAGAGAGAGGGAGATACAGAATCGGAAACAGGCTCCAGGCTCTGAGCCATCAGCCCAGAGCCTGACGCAGGGCTCGAACTCGCAGACCGCGAGATCGTGACCTGGCTGAAGTCGGATGCTTAACCGACTGCGCCACCCAGCACCCCAGATCTAGGTTCTTTTAACAAAACACACCTAGGATCTAGCTGTGTTTGTGTTGTTTTTGTTGTTTTTGTTTTGTTTTTTTCTGGACAAAATGACAAGACAGAGGAATTCACCCTAAAAGAAAGAACAGAAAGTAGAAATAATGGACAGGGATTTAATCCATACAGATATAAGTAAGATGTCTGAACTAGAATTTAAAACAACGATTATAAGAATGCTAGCTGGATTTGAAAAAAGCATAGAAGACCCTAGGGACTCTCTTACTGCAGAGATGAAAGAACCAAAATATAGTCAGGCTGAAATTAAAAATGCTATAACCAAGATGCAAACCTGAATGGATGCCATAACAATGAAGATGGACAAGGCAGAGAAATGAATCAGTGATATAGAAGATGAAATTATGGAAAATAAGGAAGCTGAAAAGAAGAGAGAAATAAAGGTGTTGGATCATGAAAATAGACTTAGGGAACTCAGAGACTTCTTAAAATGGAAAACATTCAGATCATAGGAGTCCCAGATGAAAAGGGGAAAAAAAAGGCAGAAGGTTTATTTGAACAAATTATAGCTGAAAAATTCCCTAATCTGAAGAAGGACACGGATATCGAAATCCAAGAAGCACAGAGAACTCCCATTAAATTCCAACAAAAGCCAGCCATCACCAAGACATATCATAGTCCAATTCACAAAGTACACAGACAAGGAAAGAATCCTGAAAGCAACAAGGGAAAAAAAGTCCTTAACCTACAAAGGAAGACAGATCAGGTTCACAGTAGATCAGTCCACAGAAACTTGGCAACTCAGAAGGGAGTGACAGGATATACTCAATGGGCTCAATGGGAAAAATATGCAGCCGAGAATACTCTACCCAGCAAAGCTGTCACTCAGAATAGAAGGACAAGATAAAGAGCTTCCCAGACAAAACAAACACCAAAGGAATTCATGACCACTGAACCAGCCCTGCAAGAAATATTAAAGTGGACTCTGAGGGGGAAAAAAAGACCAAGAGCAACAAAGACTAGAAAGGAACAGAGAACATTACCAGAAACACCACCTTTATAGATAAGGATAGATTTCTCTGAACTTTATTTCAAATAATTGACTTAACTTTTAGAATAGTATAAAAATATGTTTAATGGCTTATAATCTTTGAAATAAAATACACATTTTTATAAAAACTTTTCACTGTATTTTCCAATCAATGTATATTTTAAGCCAAACGATACAGATGTTTCTGATTCATATACTAATACATCAAGATGGTATTTTGTATGGATCTTTAATGTTAGCAAAGTTGGGGTAAGCCTTCTTTCTTGTAGGTCTCCAAAGGGGTATTTAAGTTTTAAAGGTAGAAGGTCACATTTTTCCATTAGGAAATCCAGTTACATGGGTTCAAATCATGTTCAAGTACACAGTGCCATTAGGATTTGGAGAAAACAAGTCATCTGTTTTCTTATTTTATCATGCTTCTCCAATATGCAAGTGCTTGGGAATGACTTAAGTAATGGCCAAATGGATCTTTGTTCTATTATACCGCCAATAAAGTGTAGGCTTTAAGCCTCTTTGTAACTGTTGGCTCATTAAAACAGTTAAAAATCCCAGAAAATGGCGTAAATTTCTTTAGTGAACAAGTGTGCTAATAACTTGCATAGAAAAAAATCTCACTATTTGGAATTTATAAAACTTTCTACTACAGTCTTGGGATTCGTTAAAAAGCTGATTATATCAGCCTTGCATATATGTTAAAAGGCACAGTTCATTGATCACTTAATAATATGCTCTGACTTCAGAAATATTTTATTAAATACATACTATTTACTATTCATTGTCTGAACTTGAAAAACAGATAGGTTTAAGAAAAAAGGACTCCAAATCACTGAGAAATCTTTACATTCTTAATGCCATTGAACAACATAAGTGCCACTCCTTGTGCTTTTAACCTTAGTCTCTATGTGTGTTTGATTGAGCATGAAGGCATATTTTGTGCAGCACTTTTTTCTCACTGAATGTGGGCCTTAAAAAGCAAGGAATTATGGTTATGATTACAGTTAAAAATGACTATACTAGGGTTCGAGAAATGAAAATGGAGTATTGAGGCAATTGTGCAGGTTTCATCAATTCGGTCATTCAGTCAACAAATACGTATTTGTTCCAGGCTCTGAACTAGGAATTTGGGGTAATATAAAACTAAATTGAACAGGGGTCAGCTTCTAAAAGAGTTAACTATTTGAGGTGGGAGATAAGGTCGACCCTTCATTTATTCAGTGAACAAATGTTTATTGAGCACTTACTGTGTTATGGAAACAATTATAAGTCTTGGGGGGCCCTCAGCAAATAAAACAGTCAGAATCCCTGCCTTTATCAAGCTTTCACTGGGTGAGGAAAGTATTGGGAAGATCTGACAAGAGAATAATAGGAAGAAGGTTGTTCCTGTGGAGAAATATAAGCAATAATAAATACTTCCTCTACTTGTCAACCATCAATTATGTGCCAGATACTGTGATAGGCTCATATAATTCTTCAACATCCACTGAAGTAGGCATTATATTTTGATTTTACAAATATAATCCATAAGGCTTGGTCTGTGTCTACTAGGACTATTTTTTCTAACTCCTTACTTCATTCTGTATACACTATTATAATAAATACCCATCAACCAAGTAACCAGAGCTTATCTCTTTATTCTTTGAAACTTCAAGAAAGTAACATAGTCATCTTTAATAAAATACAGGAGATGATGAGCCTGGTTATTCTGTGGTGCCTAATAAACAGCTCTGGAAACTTAGTGACTTAAAATTACTATAGAGTTCATTTCTTGTGGCATGCCCATCATGGGTAGTTTGAGGGTTCTATTCTGCAGTGTCCTCTTTTCAGAACTCAGTCTGATGAAGCTTCTGTAGCTGGAGGTTGCTGGTCACTGTGGCAAAGGGAAAGAGAGCCATGAAATCTTTATTATTAAGCACTGGCTCTTGAAATATCTGCCTGGCACTTTTGTTCGTATTTCATTGGCCAAAGTAAGCCACGTGGTCAATGTAACTTCAAACAGGCCCGGAAGGGCATCCTATTAGATGCCCAAATATTTTGTGAAAAGCACCAGTGGTGACCAGAGAAGGAAGAAGACAACTAAATAAAACTGAATTTCTGTGATTTTGAAGAATGGGACATTACCATCTTGAAAAGTCATTCCCTGAAATGGACAATTTGTCCTATAGCTTAGTGATTTTTTGTCAAACAGAGATACCATTTTTCTTGAAACAGCACTTGTATTATGAGAGTATTTTATAAGGAAATTCATGATTAAGATTTTGTAAGGGACCAGGGAAATTTTGCTGTGATAAATTAAGAAAACTGTGACCATGTGGTCATGGTCCATTTTCTTAGTTCAATGAGCTGTGCATGATAGATTTTAAATTAACACTTGACAATGTTTAGGTTTTAAAACCTCAGCATAGTGGCTATAGTTACAAGATGCAGTCAAAAAGAAACACAAATTGAAAGGGGACTGCGGTTCAATAATCTTCTTTTCTCCCTAAAAAGATCTAGCATTCGTTTAACACTTCATAAATTCCATTTTGAAGGATGGTCAAGTCACTCTAGATTTTAGCAGATACTTCATAGAAATGTCATATGTTTAAACATCTTGGAAAATGTTTCTATCATGTGAAGATCTATAGAAAGTATTATAAGATCAAATAGAGCAATAGAGAAAAGCTAGCTTTCAGACATATTTTCAAGGCACATAATACAGTAGAAATTCAATAAGGATTGTGAGAATTCGAGTGTGAGGAAAAAATAGGTTTTGTGTTCTTTCCACTGTTCATGGCGTTTAAGGGATAAAGATCTGAAATTACATTTTCCCATATCCAAACTGAGTTCATCCTCCTTAAAGAAAAATCATGTTTAACTATTAAATGTGTCTTATATCTTTAGCAGGCCCTTCACTAATTGTAGTTCTCTTTACTGGGCGTGCCAGATGTTGCCTGGATGTGGAAGCCACACTGGCATCATAATGTTTTATAGTAAAAAATTCTTGGCAGCACCTCAGTCCTTTCTCGTGCAGAAGAGCTGTAGGGAGAAAATAACAGAAATGAATTTCTGAAGACTGTAATTCCTGAAGATTTTCTGCCTAATGATTTTTATACATATTACCCCCTCTCACTCCACTGTTGCAGAGATTACTAAAAAAAAATTTTTTTTAAACTTTAATCCTTGTAAAAAGCCACAGGAATATTATGGTTAAGCCTTTCAAAGCTCTTCCATTATTACAGGAAACTGTTAGAGTGCTTTGAACATTCACTGTTTAGTTTCCTAATTATTTCAGTTTGAAAATTTAGTCAAGGTTTGCTTCTGCTTTGAAAGTTCACACAAATGTTAAAGGACACAATTTCCCTCGAGATTTATGAAAGCCAGGGATGGTATTGGATATTTCCATACTGTTAAAAGAACTTTCCAGTTGGTGATAATTTAGCAAATAGATATTTCTGTTAGCATTGGGATGTCTATGTTTTAAAAGTGATTCGTATAGATCTGTAAGTGGTCCCCACTCTTCTAGGATGAGGACACGTTTTTCTCTTTTTCTTTGAAATATTTCAAAGTTAAAAACATGAAAACCTGCAGAACATCACCTACCTGCATCAGTTGTTAATATTGCTACTTTAAAGTTTTTCTTGGGGCGCCTGGGTGGCTCAGTCGGTTAAGCGCCCGACTTCGGCGCAGGTCATGATCTCGTGGTCTGTGAGTTCGAGCCCCGCGTCAGGCTCTGTGCTGACAGCTCAGATCCTGGAGCCTGTTTCTGATTCTGTGTCTCCCTCTCTCTCTGGCCCTCCCCCATTTGTGCTCTGTCTCCCCGTGTCTCAAAAGTAAATAAACGTTCAAAAAATTTTTTTAAATTTTCTCTTTTACATCATATACATATATGTGTGATTGTTTTGCAGAATCATTTACAAATAAGTTGCAAGCACCTTGCCACTGCATTCTTATTTCAGCATTATCTCTTAAGAACTAAGTCATTTTCCTACATACTGCAATGCTATTATTACACTCAGTTTAAATATTGATACAATAATACCTATTATACAGTCAGTACTCAAATTTCCTTCATTGTACCAATAGTTGTTCCTTACAGCCCCTTGTATATAAAAAAAAATCCAGGATCCAATCCAAGCAGGGTCGCATACTTCATTTAGTTGTCTTGTCTCTTGAATTTGTTTTATTTATTTTGAGAAAGAGAGAAAGAGAGAATTCCAAGCAGTCTCACACTCATGGACCTAGACATGGGGCTCGATTTCACAATGGTGAGATCTTGACCTGAGCCTAGATCAAGAGTCAGAACAGGTACCCTTGTCTCTTGAATATTTTATAATTTTTTTTTCAACGTGTATTTATTTTTTTGGGACAGAGAGAGACAGAGCATGAATGGGGGAGGGGCAGAGAGAGAGGGAGACACAGAATCGGAAACAGACTCCAGGCTCTGAGCTGTCAACACAGAGCCTGACGCGGGGCTCGAACTCCCGGACCGCGAGATCGTGACCTGGCTGAAGTCGGACGCTTAACCGACTGCGCCACCCAGGCGCCCCGAATATTTTAAATATAAAGTAGTGTCCAGTCCTTTGTTTTATCTTTCATGTTATTGACATTTTTGAAGAGTCAGGATCACTCACCTGTCTTGGGGGATGTCCCTTATTCTGGTAAGATGATGATTTTTCACCCCAAACGATGCCAATTAACTAGGTACCTTTTCTGGAAAAAACAAATACAAGCCTTTGTAATAAGTCTTTATGCCACCTGTGCATTTCTGATGTTGCATGTCTTCTACAACAGAGTGGGATTAGAATTTGATTAGCATTATTTTCTGGAGACTTTTGAGAACATAGCTTAGTGGATGAAGCTAAGACATATCTTCAATATGTCCTCCTTGGCTCCTTTCAAACTCCTTAATCCAATAGGCTGCTGTCATAGGAATTTTCTGACAATTATACTCTTTTCTCCAGGCTTTCCTGGTGTATAACATGGTGTGTCAGTGCTCTGAACCACACTGCCCTAGGTTTGTATCCTAGCCCTGCCTTGTACTAATTGCAACAAGTATTAACCTTAATAAGCTTGGTATCAACCTTGGGCAGGTTTCTTAATCTCTAAACTTATCTCATCTGCAAATACCACAGAATTATTGCGAAGATTAAATGAAATATTGTAGATGAAAAGATATTGTAAATAATGAATAATTGTAAATACTAATTCACCATAATCATAAATAATTATAAATCATTATACTGGCTTCTTACCAACTCTAGTCTGAAATCCCTACCCTTACGCCAACCTATGGTGGTCTGCATATACCCATGTGGCCTCTGCCACCACAGTGTATCTTTGTCTTCCACTATTTCCATCTCACAGTCTTTTTTTCTTCACTGTACCTGTCACATAGCAGGAACTCAGTATATGTTGAAGGAATGAGTGAATGTTACTAATTGTCATCCTCGTTTCTTTGTTCTAATTATCTAATATGGCCTTTCTCGTCTTTCCTAATCATCAACTGATTCTGATTAAATGTCTGGTAGTATATTATATGTAGCACACTATGTACATTAGAGAATGATGAGATTCATCAGATGGAAATTTTTCCCTTTGTGTTCTTTTTTTATGTATAAAAACGTATTTACTTTTGAGAGAGAGAGAGAGTGCAAGTGGGGAAGGGGCAGAGAAAGGGTGGGGGGCAGAAGATCTGAAGCAGGCTCCATGCTGACAGCAGCAAGCTCAATGCAGGGCTCGAACCCACGAGCTGCAAGATCATGACCTGAGCTGAAGTAGGACACTTAACTGACTGAGCCACCCAGGTGCCCCTCCCTTTGTATTCTGAGTGAGTTTACAATCTGGTTGAGATGATAGGATATGCTCTAAAGTCAAAGTAATGGTACAGAGAAAGAGACAGGCCATGAGAGAGATCCAGAGACAGTTCTGAAAAAGTTACGAAGAGGAAAATATTATCTGGTGGTGGTCATTATCATCCTTGAGATTTGATGCCTTGAGGGACAGATGGGACAGGTTCAGACATTGGGCAGGGGTTGTAGGGGTGGAGGCTGGGAGTGCATCATGAATGTGACAAGCAGAAGAGTCATCGGGGTGAATAAAAGCACAGAGGCAGAGAGTATAAGTGGTTTAAAGTAGCTGGAAGAGTTTGTGAAAGGGAACCGTGGAACACGCAGGCGGAAAGGTGAACTACTGAAGACTGCCTTGCTTGGCCCTACCTGGTGGCTGCAGTACTGAACTACCCAGAGAGGGAGGGAAGTGGGGAGGAGAAAGAAGAAGGGAGAACTAATTCGTTTATTGATTGGACTAAGAGAATATCTTTGCCATTTCTTTCAAACCAAATCTGTGTAATGATGTTTGCATGCATTCTTCAAACCCATTTACTATGTTTACATTGTAGCTCTTTAAAGCGCTTCACATGCTTGCTGTGACAAATATAAGCAAAATTTCACAAACCATTGAATTATTATTATTTTTGTTTTGCATTCTTCATAGAATGGTTAGTTGTAAACATAGATACAGAGGCAGTAAACATTACTGTTTTTTTCTTTTTTCTTTCTTTTTTTTTTTTTTCTGCCTCTTTTAGAAAATACAACTTCACTTTCTGGTATCTGTTCCTATCATAAGGTAGATAAATTTGCCTGAAGCACGAAACGTTAATCCATCATAAATTCAATGGTTGCTGTTTTCAGAGAGCTCAACTCTAGTGTGGGAAATAATAAATTTAAGAATACAAGGTGAATACCATAGCTTCAAGGGACAATAATGATAAAATGTTGAAGAAATACACAAAAGAGAGATCACTTTGGGCTAAGTCTAAAAATTGTGTGTGTAGGCTAATTCTCAACCAAATCAAATCTTCTTAATGTCCAGTCATGTCACAGAGGTACTGTAGGGATATTACATAGCTACCAATTACTGAGTGCCTACATTGCCCCAGGAATTTTATACATATTTTTAATCTCTACAGCAACTCCTTTTTTTTTTTTAATTTATTATGTTTGAGAGAGAGAGAGAGAGAGAAAGAGAGAGAGAGAGCGTGAATGGGGATGGGGCAGAGAGAAAGGCAGACACAGAATCCGAAGCAGGCTCCAGGCTCCAAGCTGTCAGCACAGAGCCCAATGTGGGCTCAAACTGGTGAACTGGGAGATCATGACCTGGACACTTAAACACTGAGCCCCCCAGTCACCCCTTTACAGCAACTCTTTAATGAAACAATTGATGTTACCATTTTTCAGATGAGGAAACAAAGGTCAATAGGAGTACTTTGCCCAAAGTCCTGTGACTCGTAAGTAACTAAGCAAAGATTTGAAGTCAGCTCAGCCTGACTCCCAGACCTATATTCATTTCTGCATGGTGCATGATGCTTTAGAGCACTCGTGCCTAGCAGGGCTTCTCACCTTGAAGCTTCAGCTGTTCTAGGCACTCTGGATGGCGAAGATTTCAGCCCAACGCTCCTCTTGCACGTCCCGATTTTCATGCTTTGTTCTTTTTGAGGTGGAATTGTCAACCTGAGCCCAGAATGTTTTTATTTTTGGCTTCAGATTTATTTATTTATTGTTTAATTACATCCAAGTTAGTTAGCATATGTGCAACAATGATTTCAGGAGTAGATTCCTTAATGCCCCTTACCCATTTAGCCCACCTCCCCTTCCACTACCCCTCTAGCAACCCTGTTTGTTCTATATATTTAAGAGTCTTTTATGTTTTGTCCCCCTCCTTGTTTTTATATTATTTTTGCTTCTCTTTCCTTATGTTCATCTGTTTTGTGTCTTAAATTCCTCATATGAGTGAGGTCATATGACATTTGTCTTTCTCTGACTAATTTCTCTTAGCATAATACCCTCCAGTTCCATCCACATAGTTGCAAATGGCAAGATTTCATTCTTTTTGATTGTCGAATAATAAATATTTCATTGTATATACATACCATATCTTCTTTATCTACTCATCTGTCAGTGTATATCTGGGCTCTTTCCATATTTTGGCTATTGCTGATAGCGCCGCTATAAACATTGGGGTGCATGTTCCCCTTTGAAAGAGCACACCTGTATCCCTTGGATGAATACCTAGTAGTGCAAATGCTGTCGTAGGGTAGTTCTATTTTTAATTTTTTGAGGAACCTCCACACTGTTTTTGAGAGTGGCTGCACCAGTTTGCATTCCCACCAGCAGTGCAAAAGAGATCCTCTTTCTCCTCATCCTTGCCAGCATCTGTTGTTGTGAGTTGTTAATGTTAGCCATTCTGACAGGTGTGAGGTGGTATCTCATTGTGGTTTTGATTTATATTTCCCTGATGATGAGTGATGATGAGCATTTTTTCATGCATTGGTTGGCCATCTGGATGTCTTCTTTGGAGAAGTGTCTATTCATGTCCTTTGCCCATTTCTTCACTGGATTATTTGTTTTTGGGGTGTTGAGTTTAATAAGGTCTTTATAGATTTTGTATACTAACCCTTTATCTGATATGTTATTTGCAAATATCTTCTCCCATTCCATCTGTTGCCTTTTAGTTTTGTTGACTGTTTTCTTTGCTGTGCAGATGCTTTTTATTTTGATGAGGTCCCAATGATTCATTTTTGCTTTTGTTTCCCTTGCCTCCGGAGCCGTGTTGATTAAGAAGTTGCTGCGGCCGAGGTCAAAGAGGTTTTTGCCTACTTTCTCCTTGAGGATTCTGATGGCTTCCTACATTTAGGTCTTTCATCCATTTTGAGTTTATTTTTGTGTGTGGTATAAGAAAGTGGTGCAGGTTCATTCTTTTGCATGTCGCTGTCCAGCTTTCCCAGCACCACTTGCTGAGAAGACTGTCTTTATTCTGTTGAATATTCTTTTCAGCTTTGTCAAAGTTAGTTGGCCATACGTTGATGTGTCCATTTCTGGGTACTCTATTCTCTTGAAATGTTCTGAATATATCTGTTAAGTCCACCCAGTCCAGTGTGTCATTCAAAGCCATTGTTTCCTTGTTGATTTTCTGTAAATGATCTGTCCATTGTTGTAGATGGGGTGTTGAAGTCCCCTACTATTATGGTATTATTATCAATGAATCTTTGTTTGTGATTAATTGATTTACATATTTGGGTGCTCTCACATTTGGAGCATAATGTTTACAGTTGTTAGGTCTTCTTGGTGGATAGATCCCTTAATTGTGATATAATGCCCTTCTTCATCTCTTGTTACAGTCTTTATTTTAAAATCTAGATCGTCTGATATAAGTATGGCTACTCTGGCTTTCTTTTGGTGACCATTAGTATGATAGATTGTTCTCCATCCCCTTATTTTCAGTCTGAAGGTGTCTATAGGCCTAAAATGGGTCTCTTGTAAACAGCATATAGATGAATTTTTTCTTATTCTTCTTTCTGTTACCCTATGTCTTTTGATTGGAGTGTTTTAGACCATTGACATTTAGAGTGAGTACTGAAAGATATGAATTTATTGCCATTATGTCACCTGTAGTGTGGGAGTTTCTTGTGGTGTTCTCTGGTCCTTTTTAGTCTTTGTTGCTTTTGGTCTTTTTTTTTTTTTTTTGGTCTTTTCTCCCCTCAGAGAGTCCCCCTTAAAATTTCTTTCAGGGCTGGTTTAGTGGTCACGAATTCCTTTAATTTTTGTTTGTCTGGGAAACTTTTTATCTGCTTTTATTTTGAATGACAGCCTTGCTGGATAAAGAATTTTTGGCTGCATATTTTTCTGATTCAGCACATTAAATATATCCTGCTACTCCTTTCTGGCCTACCAAGTTTCTCTGGGTAGGCATGCTACAAACCTGATCTGTCTTCCCTTGTAGGTTAGGGACTTTTTTCCCGTTGCTGCTTTCTTGATTCTCTCCTTGCCTGAGTATTTTGTGAATTTGACTATGATATGCCTTGTTGATGGTCGGTTTTTGTTGAATCTAATGGGGGTACTCTGTGCTTCCTGGATTTTGATGTCTGTGTCTTTCCCAGGTTAAGAAAGTTTTCTGCTATGATTTGCTCACATAACCCTTCTACCCCTATTTCTCTCTCTTCCTCTTCTGAGTCACTGATTTCTCTAATTCTTAAATCATTTGCTGTGATCTCCCTCTTTTTTTCTGCTTCATTATTCTCTATAAGTTTATTCTCTATATCGCTAATTCTCTGTTCTGCCTCATCCATCCTTGCCGCCGCTGCATCCATCCGTGATTGCAGCTCAGTTATAGCATTTTTAATTCCATTCTATTTTTTTTTACTTCTTTTATATATGCAAAAAGGGATTCTAATCTATTTTCAACTCCAGCTAGTATTCTTATTATCATGATTCTAAATTCTGGTTCGGACATCTTGCTTTTGTCTGTGTTGATTAAGTCCCTGTCTTTCATTTCTTCCTGTTCTTCCTTTTGGGGTGAATTCCTTAGTTTCTTCATTTTGAAGGAAGAAAAGGAATTAATAAAGTTAAAAAAAAACAAAGTTAAAAAATTAAAAACAACACAAAGAAATCAAATAAAGGATGCTAGATCCTAGGTGTGTTTTGGTGTGTTGAAAGAAGCTTGATAGATTAGAGAAAAAAGGGAAAGATAAGAAAAGGAAAAAATGGGAAAATGTTTGAAAACTTGAAAAAAATGAATGCAATAAAATAGAATAAAATGAAATGATGAAATAGTAAAATAGAATTTTAAAATTTACAAAAAAGTAAAAAATATAGTAGAAAAAAATGAAAGAAAAATCTTTTTAATAAAAATAGAAAAAAAGATAAATTTTTCTCTTTCTGTATTCAAGAATAAGAGAAGAAAAGCAAAAGAAAAAAAGATCAATGAAAGGACCAGCGAACAGAATGAAAGCCGATTCCAATTACATCTTGTTTCCTATAGAAGTCAAGCTATGAAGCACTTTATAGACCATAAACTAAGCAGGCAGAGACACTTGTGTTTGTCAAGAGCTCTGTTGGCCCTGTTGGGCGGGGTTTTGTGTAATGGCTCTGCTCTCCACTAGACGGCGCTCCTTACTTCACTGGGGTGGATTGCTGTGGAGCCTGTAGGTATGTAGGTGCATGCGCGGGAGGGTGAAAATGGCGACACCCAGTTACCCAGTCTGTAGTATCAGAATCATGTGCTCTTACCGACCGGCAATCAAGCACCCCTCTTTTGTCTCTTGCTTCCGTCCACTCCCCGCTTTTACGCTGTCCATAACCAAGACGTCGAGTTGCCAGGCGGCACCTCCCTCCTGCATTTTATCTCAGATGCGGCTGTGTTTCCCAGACCCTCACTTCTGAGGGCCTGTGTGCGGCTTTGACCTGTTCTGACCCTCTGGGGGAAGGTCTCACTGAGAAATGGCCTGGTGCCGGCAGCTCCCAGAAACGTTCCTGGGACCATGCTGCTGCTGATATCCAGAGACTGTGGCTGAGCGCCAGCCGGCCCCAGAAAAAGTTCACGCAATCGTGTGGCAGCAGCGTTTCAGGGTTTACGGAAAATCACAACACACGTCTGGCACCAGGCTTCACCCCTTAACGACCTTGTTCTGGCACCGGCGAAAGTGTTTGTTCTCCGAGTCTGCTGGCACCTTTGCCTGGGGGGCGGTGGTGCATGGACTCTACCATTTGTTCTCCCAGCAGGGGAACCGCCCCTCCGCCTGTGGCCCGAGGACTTCTCTCTCTGCTCCTGGGGATTCGCCCTTCCCACCAGAGCACCAGCAGGTATAGAGCTGCAGAGTTTCAGACTCTGCCCTCCCGCTGTTTATAGAGTCTTAATGGAATTTAAACCCTCTCCTTTCTTCTTTCTCCCACTCCCATTCAGCTGCTTTTTGGGGGGGGGGTGGTGCTTTTCCCATATTCCCCCCACCCCCTATTTCCATCCTCTCTTCGGAAGCAAAAATAGCTCCCTGTCCACCGAGGGCTTCTGTCTCCCCCAGTTCACCTCTCTGCGCACGTACCTGCTGAGTTCTGTGGTTCAGGTGGTGCGAATTGTCGTGTTAATCCTCAAATCAGTTTTCTAGGTAAGCGGGACGGTTTAGTGTTGATCTGCTGCATTTCAGGGACAAGAGATGCAAAAAAACCTTCCATGCTGTTCTGCCATCTTGGCCCCTCCCTTGGCTTCAGATGTTTTCCCATCTGTTTGGTGATCTGGTGAGACAATCCAGATAGCAGTTTGTTTTCACGGAGGCTGAGAAGCTTTTTGGAAATATTTGAAGGATTTGAAATATTCGAGCTGGGTGTCCACTTGTGAGGGTTGGGATATGTCAGAGAATGAAGTCCATTTCTCTTGTGAGAAAAGAATTCGGAAGGGGGAAAGGCAGTAGTAACGCTTTATATCTCAGATGAGAGAACTGTTCTGAAAATAGCCTAGCTACTGTTACTTCAATCACTGTTGCTATGAAACACTAGTTACGTATACTACCCGTTGACTCAACCACTGAACCTGTGTCTGGCTCTCTGCACTCATCATGGTAAAAAACAAACAACCTTTCTCCTCCGCCAGTATCTGAACACTCACTGCCAGGCATAGAAACTGAGTTGAAATAAACTCACCACTGTTTTTGGCCTTACTGACTGATAAGCCCCTTTGAAACCAATAGAACAAAGCATGATAACTAACCGCACTGAAGGCCTCACGTTGTTTTTAATAATAATAATAAATTGGCATCTTGTTTTCTCACAGATAAGGAAGTTTTTGCAGAGAAATCTCAGGAAATATGTTTAAAATATTTAAACACTTTGTCTTTTTCTTTTATTTCTTTGATTTTTTGAATGTTGACTTATTTTTGAGAGACGGAGAGACAGAGCGCAAGCAGGAGAGGAGCAGAGAGGGAGGGAGACACAGATTCCGAAGTAGGCTCCAGGCCTTCTGTGCTGGCAGTTCAGAAACCAACGCGGGTCTTGAACCCCCAAACCGTGAGATCATGACCTGAGCTGAAGTAAGACGCTTAACCAATCGAGCCACCCAGGTTCCCCTTTTCCTTCTATTTTAATTTCAACTAAAAATAAAAGAATATATGTTTGTGATAAAATCGTTTAATGTACAGTAAAGCAGAAGGAAGGAAATAAAAATTATTATGCAGACATAACTGATGTTAACTATTTGGTGTAGTTTTACCAGCTAGTCTTTTTTGTTACCATCATTTACCAGATGGTCTTTTGCCATCAACTTAAAAAAAAATGTTTTTTAAATGTTTATTTACGTTAGAGAGAGAGAGAGAGAGACAGACAGACAGAGTGTGAGTGGGAGAGGGGCAGAGAGAGAGGGAAGCACAGAATCTGAAGCAGGCTCCAGGCTCTGATCTCTCAGCACAGAGCCCAAAGTGGGGCTGGAACCCATGAACCATGAGATCATGCCCTGAGCCAAAGTTGGACACTTAACTGACTGAGCCATCCAGGTGCCCCATTGCTGTCAATTTTTATTATACATACTTAATATCATACTGTATGTGTATGTACACAAATGTGCATAAAACAGTTTTCATATAGTTGTACATGCACACATATATATTTGGTTTTTTTTTTTTTAATTTAAAAAAAAAATTTTTTTTTTCAACGTTTATTTATTTTTGGGACAGAGAGAGACAGAGCATGAACGGGGGAGGGGCAGAGAGAGGGAGACACAGAATCGGAAGCAGGCTCCAGGCTCTGAGCCATCAGCCCAGAGCCTGACGCGGGGCTCAAACTCACGGACCGTGAGATCGTGACCTGGCTGAAGTCGGACGCTTAACCGACTGCGCCACCCAGGTGCCCCTTGTCTTATTTTTTAATGTTTATTTATTTTTGAGACAGGGAGAGACAGCATGAACAGGGGAGGGTCAGAGAGAGAGGGAGACACAGAATCGGAAACAGGCTCCAGGCTCTGAGCCATCAGCCCAGAGCCCGACGCGGGGCTCGAACTCACGGACCGCGAGATCGTGACCTGGTTGAAGTCGGACGCCTAACCGACTGCGCCACCCAGGCGCCCCTATATTTGGTTTTTATATTCGGTTATTATAAAGACATAAAAATGAAAAATCTAGTTTTCTCTGTCAAAAATAAGGGAAGAGAATTCTCGTTTTACTTTGAACATTTTCTTGAGAAAACTTGTACTTCCTCATTTCTTTGAAATGCGTATAAACTCTTCTGAAGACTAGACAAGTCTTTTGTCGGTTTTAGGACCCGGGACCATCTTTCTCTTGGACTGGGAAACCATCTCTTTGAATGTAGACCTAAAGGGAGGTAACCTTCCATCTTCTCTCCCGGTATTTGTGAGAAGGTAGGAGCTTACCTTTGGTGGGTGTTTTGCTCCACATTGCAAAACTACCTTCTGCCATAAAGCTATGAGAAGTTTGTTTCTCCTCTGGATAAAGTTAATTATCTAACTCAGATGGCCACCTCAATTACCAGGTAATCCATTCAGGATTACTACGGGTAGAGGCCACTTTTTTTTTTTTTTTTTAATTTATTTTTCAACTTTTTTTTTTTTTTTTTTTTGGGACAGAGAGAGACAGAGCATGAACGGGGGAAGGGCAGAGAGACAGGGAGACACAGAATCGGAAACAGGCTCCAGGCTCCGAGCCATCAGCCCAGAGCCTGACGCGGGGCTCGAACTCATGGACCGTGAGATCGTGACCTGGCTGAAGTCGGACGCTTAACCGACTGCGCCACCCAGGCGCCCCGGGTAGAGGCCACTTTTAGGAAAACAAGGTTTAGGGATGGAATGTAAAAAGGGCCCACAGCAACCACCTGGCTGAATACAGACATGCCCATCCGGGGACCCATCTCAAAATATCCATAGGCCCTAAATAACCATTGGGCTACTTACAACCATGTGCAGTTACCAAACAAGGGAAAATTCCATATGTCACCATACTTCCTCATCTTTCCCCTTTAAAAAAACACCCTCTACCCACCACCTCCTTGCAGACAGCCTCTCCTTCACTGTCCTGTCTGCATGCAGCTCCCTGTAGTGTATTCGATAAACTTCTGTCGCCTTTATTCTGCCTCAGGTGAATTCTTTCATAGCCCGAGCCGCTGGCTTCCACCTGATCATGGCCCCACATTTGGGGACCCTCATCTGATTGGGAGAGACACCCCATTTAGATACCACACTATGTGTCACAAATGGTGTTGTAAAGTCCTCTTACTTGAAGACTGGTTATGGTTTATCTTGAGACATATATGTAATGAGTTGTGTCTGCTTGGCTACATAAGGGGATGAGATTCCTTTCTCTGCAATTTTTTAGTGCATTGTCTGTGGTGGGCATCACATTCTGAGTCAATGCTTATTCAATAATAAATTTTTTTTTACTAGCTTTGAAAAGATTTTTGGGTTGAGAGAAGAGTTTGTTTTTATAGTTTCCCAACATCATCTGTGTGTGCGTGTGTATGCTATTATGTGCACAGCATAATAGCATAGAAATATTCTCAAGTCTTAGATGAACGATAATATGAAGACGGGCTTGGTGGGATATCACCTTTTTTTTTTTTTTTAAGAATTAAGCTTTTTAAAAAAATATTTTATTTATTTTTGAGAGAGAGAGAGTGGGGGAGGGGCAGAGAGAGAGGAGAACAGAAGATCTGAACCAAGCTCTGCACTGACAGCACAGAGGTCAACGTGGGCTTGAACTCTCGAACCCTGAGATCATGATCTGAGCTGAAGACGGATGTTTAACTGACTGAGCCACCCAGGCACATCAAGATATTATCTTTCTTACATTTTGTATTAATATTTCCTAATTTAAAAATAGTAAGATTTCCTAACCTGGGTTTTAAAGAATACTTAAAATAATCATTCATATTCCTTGACATCAAAAATGATAATTATGTTATATATACATTTCTAATTTCATAAAAAGGCTACCTGTCTCTTGATATAACTGAAAGAAATGTTTTTGGGAAGTAGAAGACATCCCCAAACAATTTGAACACCAATTAATTTTTTCGTAATAAAGAAAATTAGATTTATTATACTAGATTAAAAAAAATTGTCCTAACACATTTTTTGCCATATTTTATGAATATAAGAAGTGTTAAAATTATTTATGGGAAATACAAATATATAAAAAATTTCTCTATGAAATAATATAAAGGCAAAGACAGTGTCTAATTGAATGTAAATGCCATTAGCATTTAGGTATCATATTTTCTTTTGTTTTTAGATGAATTATTGTATCCCAGGTGACTGTCATGTTTGTGATGTTCTAGAATCAATGTTTTTAAATTGTGGTGGCATTATTACATTTCTCGGATTATCCTTTTACTAGAGTGAAAAGTGACCAATGTCCATGACTTTTCCTTTTCTTAAATAAGGCAGATGATTTCTATTTTGACTTCAATGCTAATAAGGTTTTACTGTTGTTTTTTTTTTCCTTTGGAAGGCTTGCCGTTGAGGTTAACTTTTGAGAGAGAGAGAAAGAGGGGGCAGAGGCAGAAAGAGAGGGAGACACAGAAGGTTTTACTGTTGTTTTTTTTTTCCTTTGGAAGGCTTGTCGTTGAGGTTTACTTTTGAGAGAGAGAGAAAGAGGGGGCAGAGGCAGAAAGAGAGGGAGACACAGAATCTGAAGGAGGCTCCAAGCTCTGAGCTGTCAGCACAGAGCCCGATGTGGGGCTTGAGCCCACGAACTGTGAGATCATGACCTGAGTGGAAGTCAGACACTTAACCAACTAAGCCACCCAGACGTCCCACTTAGGAGTTTAGAGTACCCCAGGAAACACCTAAGTTCAGACATTGTGACTTTGGAATACTTGTACAGGTCACTTTGATGGGCCAGGGGGTTGATGAGTAGGAAACTGCCTTACATCATGCTTGAATCTCAAGCCCAATTTCCAGTGCTGTCCCTTCATCTTTCTTTAGTATTTTCATTATTTATTAATTTGGTGAGGAAAGAATATTTCACTCACTGCTACCAGAAGTAGCGGTAAAATTCGGAAGTCTGGTAATTTTTCTTTTAACTCTAAAAGTGATAAATATACATTTGTGTAATTTTGAGCCATGCCAAAAGGTGAAAGGAGAAAGTAGGAAATAATTACCCATTTTCCCACCATGTAGATAATGCTAACATTTTGTTTTTTTTAAAAAAATCTTCTTTTCATTGCTAATAAATAGCATTAAACTCTGCATTAAAGGTATTTAGAACTATTTACTTTTAGGCCTTATGAAACTTGGCACTTGGAATTTGTAATCATGTACTTACTAAAGTTATTGGTATAATTAATATAGTTGAGTTATTTTGGGCAAGAGGTGTTAGTTCATTGCTTGACTTAAAAGTAAAGCAATTTTACAGGTGTTGGTATTTCAAGCCACATAGTAATTTAAAAGTAAGCACTGAATATCAGCCATGGAGTTTACTTACTATTATTTCTTTGAATTTGTAATGGTAATATTGACTGGGTGCTATGGTCTGAATATTTATGTTAGCCCTTCCCCCAAATTCGTATGTTGAAACCTTCATCTCCGGAGTGATGGAATTTGGAGGTAGAGCCTTTGGGGGCGGGGTTAGGTTTAAGTGAGATCTTGTAAGTATAAGTCCCCATAAAGGGATTCATTTTTTTATAAAAAGAGGAAGAAATGTGAGATCTCTTTCTATGTTCACATACCAAGGACAGGCTGTGTGAAGAGGGCCCTCACCAAGAACCTGACCATGTGGGCACTTTGGTCTTGTATTTCCAGCCTGCTTCTGGAGGAAGCACTCCACTTACACTGGAGAGTAAGTGTCTATTGTTTAAGCCACCCAGTCTGTGGTAGTCATAGAAGCCTGAGCTAAGACGCTGGGTTTGAGAAGAGGCAAGGAGAGCGAAAATATCAAGGTAGATAAATAATGTGTACTGTTAGTTCCCAAACTCCTTTCTTCTTCCTTTCAGTCTCCCTTCTATTTCCTTCTCTTCTTCTTCTCCTGCTACCTCTGCTGGTGGGAATGAGAGCCACGTGTCTTGCTGGAAGGAGAAGGACCGTGCCCTCACTGAGTTTTTGTTTTGTTTTGTTTTGTTTTTTGTTTTGTTTTGTTTCGTTTTGTTTTGTTTCTGAGATGGAATGAGTCTTAGGAACAGTCTTGTGAAATCCAGCACCTGGGTTTGTACAGTGGCGATTTGTGAATTGTTCAGAATCTTCTGCTGGTGAGTTGGCAATGATGAAGTGAGCCTGAACTGGTTTATTTATTTTTTTATATGAAATTTATTGTCAAATTGGTTTCCATATAACACCCAGTGCTCATCCCAACAGGTGCCCTCCTCAATACACATCATCCACCCTCCCCTCCCTCCCACCCCCCATCAACCCTCAGTTTGTTCTCAGTTTTTAAGAGTCTCTTATGTTTTGGCTCTCTCCCACTCTAACCTCTTTTTTTTTCCTTCCCCTCCCCCATGGTCTTCTGTTAAGTTTCTCAGGATCTACATAGGAGTGAAAACATATGGTGTCTGTCTTTCTCTGTATGACTTATTTCACTTAGCATAACACTCTCCAGTTCCATCCACGTTGCTACAAAAGGCCATATTTCATTCTTTCTCATTGCCACGTAGTATTCCATTGTGTATATAAACCACAATTTCTTTATCCATTCATCAGTTGATGGACATTTAGGCTCTTTCCATAATTTGGCTATTGTTGAAACTGCTGCTATAAACATTGGGGTACAAGTGGCCCTATGCATCAGGACTCCAGTATCCCTTGGGTAAATTCCTAGCAGTACTATTGCTGGGTCATAGGGTAGATCTATTTTTAATTTTTTGAGGAACCTCCACACTGTTTTCCAGAGCGGCTGGACCACTGTGCATTCCCACCAACAGTACAAGAGGGTTCCCATTTCTCCACATCTTCGCCAGCATCTATAGTCTCCTGATTTGTTCATTTTAGCCACTCTGACTGGTGTGAGGTGATATCTGAGTGTGGTTTTGATTTGTATTTCCCTGATAAGAAGCGACGTTGGGCATCTTTTCATGTGCCTGTTGGCCATCTGGATGTCTTCTTTAGAGAAGTGTCTATTCATGTCTTCTGCCCATTTCTTCACTGGATTATTTGTTTTTTGGGTGTGGAGTTTGGTGAGTTCTTTATAGATTTTGGATACTAGCCTTTTGTCTGATATGTCATTTGCAAATATCTTTTCCCATTGCGTTGGTTGCCTTTTAGTTTTGTAGATTGTTTCCTTTGCTGTGCAGAAGTTTTTCATCTTGATGAGGTCCCAGTAGTTTATTTTTGCTTTTAATTCCCTTGCCTTTGGGGATGTTTCAAGTAAGAAATTGCTGTGATTGAGGTCAGAGGTTTTCTCCTGCTTTCTCCTCTAGGGTTTTGATGGTTTCCTGTGTCACATTCAGGTCCTTTATCCATTTTGAGTTTATTTTTGTGAATGGTGTAAGGCAGTGGTCTCGTTTCATCCTTCTGCATGTTGCTGTCCAGCTCTCCCAGCACCATTTGTTAAAGAGACTGTCTTCTTTCCATTGGATATTCTTTCCTGCTTTGTCAAAGATTAGTTGGCCATACGTTTGTGGGTCTAATTCTGGGGTTTCTATTCTATTCCATTGGTCTATGTGTCTGTTTTTGTGCCAATACCATGCTGTCTTGATGATGACAGCTTTGTAGTCGAGGCTAAAGTCTGGGATTGTGATGCCTCCTGCTTTGGTCTTCTTCTTCAAAATTACTTTGGCTATTCGGGGCCTTTTGTGGTTCCATACAAATTTTAGGATTGCTTGTTCTAGCTTCGAGAAGAATGCTGGTGCAATTTTGATTGGGATTGCATTGAATGTGTAGAGAGCTTTGGGTAGTATTGACATTTTAACAGTGTTTATTCTTCCAATCCATGAGCATGGAATGTTTTTCCATTTCTTTGTATCTTCTTCAATTTCTTTCATAAGCTTTCTATAGTTTTCAGCATACATATCTTTTACATCCTTGGTTAGGTTTATTCCTAGGTATTTTATGCTTCTTGGTGCAATTGTGAATGGGATCAGTTTCTTTATTTGTCTTTCTGTTGTTTCATTATTAGTGTATAAGAATGCAACTGATTTCTGTACATTGATTTTGTATCCTGCAACTTTGCTGAATTCATGTATCAGTTCTAGTAGACTTTTGGTGGAGTCTATGGGGTTTTCCATGTATAATATCATGTCATCTGCAAAAAGTGAAAGCTTGACTTCATCTTTGCCAATTTTGATGCCTTTGATTTCCTTTTGTTTGATTGCTGATGCTAGAACTTCCTTCACTATGTTAAACAATAGCAGTGAGAGTGGACGTCCCTGTCGTGTTCCTGATCTCAGGGGGAAAGCTCTCAGTTTTTCCCCATTGAGGATGATATTAGCTGTGGGCTTTTCATAAATGACTTTTATGATGTTTAAGTATGTTCCTTCTATCCTGACTTTCTCGAGGGTTTTTATTAAGAAAGGATGCTGAATTTTGTCAGATGCTATTTTCTGTATCGATTGACAGGATCATATGGTTCTTTTCTTTTCTTTTATTAATGTGATGTATCACATTGATAGATTTGTGAATGTTGAACCAGCCCTGCAGCCCAGGAAAGAATCCCACTTGATCATGGTGAATAATTCTTTTTATATGCTGTTGAATTCGATTTGCGAGTATCTTATTGAGAATTTTTGCATCCATATTCATCAGGGATATTGGCCTGTAGTTCTCTCTTTTTTTTGCTGGGTCTGTCTGGTTTAGGAATCCAAGTAATGCTGTATTCATAGAATGAGTCTGGAAGTTTTCCTTCCCTTTCTATTTTTTGGAACAGCTTAAGGACGATAGGTATTATCTCTGCTTTAAATCTCTGCTTTAAATCCCAGAGAAGCCATCTGGTCCTGGACTCTTATTTGTTGGGAGATATTTGATAACTGATTCAATTTCTTCCCTGGTTATGGGTCTGTTCAAGCTTTCTATTTTATCCTGTTTGAGTTTTGAAAGTGTGTGGGTGCTTAGGAATTTGTCCATTTCTTCCAGGTTGTCCAGTTTGTTGGCATATAATTTTTCATAGTATTGCCTGATAATTGCTTATATTTCTGAAGGATTGGTTGTAATAATTCCATTTTCATTATGATTTTATCTATTTGGGTCATCTCCCTTTGCTTTTTGAGAAGGCTGGCTAGAGGTTTATCAATTTTATTTTTTCAAAAAACCAACTCTTGGTTTCATTGATCTGCTCTACAGTTTTTTAGATTCTATATTGTTTATTTCTGCTCTGATCATTATTATTTCTCTTCTGCTGGGTTTGGGGTGTCTTTGATGTTGTGCTTCTATTTCCTTTAGGTGTGCTGTTAGATTTTGTATTTGGGATTTTTCTTGTTTCTTGAGATAGGCCTGGATTGCAATGTATTTTCTTCTCAGGACTGCCTTCACTGCATCCTAAAGCATTTGGATTGTTGTATTTTCATCTTCATTTGTTTCCATATATTTTTAAATTTCTTCTCTAACTGCCTGGTTGACCCATTCATTCTTTAGTAGGGTGTTCTTTAACCTCCATGCTTTTGGAGGTTTTCCAGACTTCTTCCTGTCATTGATTTCAAGTTTCATAGCATTGTGGTCTGAAAGTGTGCATGGTATGATCTCAATTCTTGTATACTTATGAAGGGCTGTTTTGTGACCCAGTATGTGATCTATCTTGGAGAATGTTCCATGTGCACTGGCGAGGAAGGTATATTCTGTTGCTTTGGGATTCAGAGTTCTAAATATATCTGTCAAGTCCATCTGATCCAATGTATCATTCAGGGCCCTTGTTTCTTTATTGATCCTGTGTCTAGATTATCTATCCTTTGTTTTAAGTGGTATTAAAGTCCCCTGCAATTACTACATTCTTATCAATAAGGTTGCTTATGTTTGTGATTAATTGTTCTGTATATTTGGGGGCTCCCCTATTCAGCACATAGACATTTATAATTGTTAGCTCTTCCTGATGGATAGACCCTGTAATTATTATATAATCCCTTTTTCATCTCTTGTTACAGGCTTTAATTTAAAGTCTAGTTTGTCTGATATAAGTATGGCTACTCCAGCTTTCTTTTGACTTCCAGTAGCATGATAGATAGCTCTCCATCCCCTCACTTTCAATCTGAAGGTGTCCTCAGGTCTCAAATGAGTCTCTTGTAGACAGCAAATAGATGGGTCTTGTTTTTTTATCCATTTTGATACCCTATGTCTTCTGATACCCTATGCCTTACCCTAAATGGCATTTAGTCCATTTACATTCAGTGTTATTATTGAAAGATACGGGTTTAGAGTCATTGTGATGTCTGTAGGTTTCATGCTTGTAGTGATGTCTCTGGTACTTTGTGGTCCTTGCAACATTTCACTCACAGAGTCCCCCTTAGGATCTCTTGTAAGGCTGGTTTAGTGGTGATGAATTCCTTCAGCTTTTGTTTGTTTGGGAAGACCTTTATCTCTCCTTCTATTCTGAATGACAGATTTGCTGGATAAAGGATTCTTGGCTGCATATTTTTTTCTGTTCATCACATTGAAGATTTCCTGCCATTCCTTTCTGGCCTGCAAGTTTCGGTATATAGGTCTGCCACTAGCCTTATGGGTCTCCCTTTATAAGTTAGAGCCTGTTTATTCCTAGATGCTTTCAGAATTTTCTCTTTATCCTTGTATTTTGCCAGTTTCACTATGATATGTCATGCAGAAGATCAATTCAAGTTACGTCTGTAGGGAGTTCTCTGTGCCTCTTGGATTTCAATGCCTTTTTCCTTACCCAGATCAGGGAAGTTCTCAGCTATGATTAAGTACACCTTAAGCCCCTTTCTCTCTCTCTTCCTCTTCTGGAATCCCTATTATATGGATATTGTTCCGTTTGATTGCATCACTTAGTTCTCTAATTCTCCCCTTATACTCCTGGATTTTTTTCTCTCTCTTTTTCTCAGCTTCCTCTTTTTCCATAATTTTATCTTCTAATTCACTATTCTCTCCTCTGCCTCTTCAATCCGAGCTGTGGTTACCTCCATTTTATTTTGCACCTCATTTATAGCAGTTTTTAGCTCCTCCTGACTATTTCTTAGTCCCTTGATCTCTGTAACAATAGATTCTCTGCTGTCCTCAATGCTTTTTTCAAGCCCAGAGATTAATGTCATGACTATTATTCTAAATTCTTGTTCCATTATGTTGCTTAAATCGGTTTTGATCAATTCGTTAGCTGTCGCTACTTCCTGGAATTTCTTTTGAGAAGAATTCTTCCATTTTGTCATTTGGGCTAGTTCCTATGGTAACTCCAAACTGCAGGGCACTTCCCCTGTGCTGTCCGAAGAAACTTGTGTTGGTGGGCGGGGCTGCAGTCAGACCCGATGTCTGCCCCCAGCCCATGACTGGGGCCACAGTGAGACTGGTGTGTACCTTATCTTCCCCTATCCCAGGGGCAGGACTCAATGTGGAGTGGTGTGGCCCCTGTCTGGGCTACTTTCACACTTCCAGGCTTGTGGTGCTGTTGTGATGGGATCTGGCCAAGGGTGGATTAGACGGGTTGTATCTGTAAGGTGCTCAGGGGTGGGAGAGGCAGGCTTAGCTAGCTTTGCTCTCAGTGGTCCCCTGAGGGAGGGGCCCTGCAGCACCAGGAGGGAGGCAGACCCGTCAGTGGGATGGATCCACAGAAGCACAGTGTTGGGCATTTGTGTGGTGCAAGCAAGTTCCGTGATGGGAACTGGTTCCCTTTGGAATTTCGGCTGGGGGATGGGAGAGGGAGATGGAGCTTGCCAGCGCCTTTGTTCCCCACCAAGCTGAGCTCTGTCTTCTGGGGTTCAACAACTCTCCCTTCTGGTGTCCTCTCGCCTGCCCCACTCTCTGAGCAGAGCTGTTGACTTATAACATTCCAGATGTGAAGTCCTGCTGGCTGTCAGAACTCACAGAGTCTGGCCCCTCGGTTTTTGCAGGCCAGACTTCGGTGGCTCTCCCTTGCCAGGCGGCCTGCACCTCCACTGCCCCGGCTCCCTCCCACCAGTCTGTGTAGTATGCACCGCCTCTGTGCCCTTCCTACCCTCTTCTGTGGGCCTCTTGTCTACTCTGGGCTCCAGAGAGTCCATTCTGCTAGTCTTCTGGCGGTTTTCTGGGTTATTTAGGCAGATGTGGGTGGAATCTAAGATATCAGCAAGACAAGGTGAGCCCAGTGCCCTTCTATGCTGCCATCTTACCCTGAATCTTCTGTGGAACCTGACTGGTTTAGAGATAAACACAGTGATACAGCAGGAGTACTGAGGAGCATGCATGGGCTTTGGAGTTAGTAGAATAATCCATATCCAAATCATCCTCTGTATTTCTTCAGCTGCTTGGTCCTGGGCAAGGTAATGGACCACTCCATGGCTTATTTTGCTTATTTGTATAATGAGGAGAAGCATACCTACCTAGTTAGGACGCCCTTGCAGACTACTGACCCTTTCACTATTGATGCTATAGTCTCCTCCTTCACAGGACAGTCTACCACACACTCCAAGGGCTCTCCATGACTCATCTCCTAACACCATGCTCTTCAAAGGCCAAGAAATCCATCATTATGGTCAATGCTTTTTTAATTTTACATTGACCTGGCTGATAAACAGCAGGAGACTAAAAGGTGATACCTTAACTCTGGACCTCCAATTGATAAATAAACAGTATATAAGTCCATTTAACGTCCTCTATGAGATGGTGCATGATTAATTCCCCGCTTGAGACTTCTGTACAGCAGCCAGACTCAGGAGTATGTCTCACATGGATGTCATGATGTTTACATTTTATTACTCTGATTTGTAGTTTATCAGTGGAAGGGGCACCTGGATGGCTCAGTTAGTTAAGCATCTGACTCTTGGTTTCAGCTCAGGTCATGATCTCATGGTTCATGGGATCAAGCTCTGCATCTGGCTCTGTGCTGATGGTGCAGAGTCTTCTTGGGATTCTCTCTCTCCCTCACTCTCTGCCCCTCCCCTGCTTGTGTTCTCTCTTTCCCTCTCTCTCTCTCTCTCTCTCAAAATAAGTAAACTAGATAGTTTATCAATGGAAGAATGCTATGAATAAGGCACATAGGTTAAGTTCTCCATTCAAAAAAATATCAACTCCAACCTGTCAGTGGCTGACATGCAAAGGGCATCATTAAGACATTTTTATTAGGCATTAAAATCCCAGCACCATCATTTTCTAGCTTGGGACCTTGGGCAAATATTGTAACCATCGTAGGCTTAGTTTCCCTCTGAGGGAGGTATAAGGAGTAAATATATCCTCTGTTCTCTCCTCATCATTTCCTCCACACTATTAGGGAAAATTCCTCTGTTAAAATGCTAATATCCTTGGTCTGCAGAATCAAATAATCAAAGCTTTAAGCCTTAGGCCAATGAATTTATCAGAGCCATTCACTGGGAGGCAATGTAGCACAGTGGGTAAGAGCAACAGGCCTTATATTTTTAGTTCATTTATTTCTTTCTGTTTTATGGCCATTCTCATATTACTACTGCAATAATTTTCAAGCTGGTTTCTTTTTACTTTTTCCTGGGTATCCCCAATATCTAGTCCTACTAGGAGCCAAAGAAGTTTAAAAAATTTTAAATGACAGTCTGATCACGTCTCCCTTTGTTCAATTATATATATACATATATATACATATATATATACATATATATGTATATATATATATAAAATTATTGTTTTTAAATGTACTGCTTAGGGTATTAAATACAGTCATAATATTGTGCTGCCGTCACCACCATCCAGCTCCAGAACTCTTTTCATTTTGTAAAACTGAAACTCTACCCATTAGACAGTAACTACTATCACCCCCTTGTGTCCAGCCTCTGGAAACCACAATTCTGCTTTTTTTTGTCTCTGATTTTGACTACTCCAAATACTTCATATACGTGTAATTATGTAGTATTTGTCTTTTTGTGACTGGCTTATTTCATTTAGCCTAACATCCTCAAGGTTCATCCATGTTGTATCATGTATCCGAATTGTCTTCCTTTCTCTTTTAAAGCTTATTTTTTTAAGTTGATTTATTTATTTTGAGAGAGAGAGTGAGGGAGAGAGAGAGAGAATCCCAAGCAAGCTCCGCATGACAGTGTAGAGCCTGATGTGGGATCGAACTCACAAACCTGATCATGACCTGAGCTGAAACCAGGTGGATGCTTAACCAACTGAGCCACCCGGGTGCCCCCAAATTGTCTTTCTTTTTGAGGCTAAATAGTATTGATTGTGTGTATATTATATCACAGTTTGCTCATCCATTCATCCAACTATGGACCCTTGAGTTGCCTCCACTTTTTAGCTTTTATGAATAATGTTGGTATAAACATGGGTGTACAAATACCTCTTTGAGGTTCTGCTGTCAATTATTTTGGGTACATACCTAGAAGTAGAATTTCTAGATCGTATGGTATTTCTTTTTTTAATTTTTTGAGGAACTACCATACAGTTTTCCACAGTGGCTGAGCCATTTTATGTTCTCACAAACAGTGAACAAGTGTTGCAATTTCTCAACATTCTCACCAACACTTGTTTTCTGTTTTTGTTTTGTTTATAGTGGTTACTAAAAATGTTTCTCTAATGATTACTGATGTTGAGCATCTTTCCATGTGCTTATTGGCCATTTACTCTCTTCTTTGGAGAAATATGTTCAAGTCTTAGTCCTTTGCTCATTTTTAAGTTGAGTTGTTTGGTTTCTTCTGTTGTTGACTTTTAGGAGTTCTCTATTCATTCTTGATATTAATCCTTTATCAGATATATGAATTGCAATCCTTTATCAGATATATGATTTCTTCCTGTTGGTGGATTGCCTTTTTACTCTATTGATAGCAACTTTTGATACACAATTTAATAAATTTTTATGAAGTCCAATTTGTCTTTTTGTTGCTGTTGTTGCTGTTGCCTGTGTCTTTGGTGCTATGTACAAGGATTTATTGGCAAATCCAACGTCATGAAGCTTTCCCTTATGTTTTCTTCAAAGAGTGTTATAGTTTTTATGTCTTTGATTCATTTGAATTCATTTTTGTATATGGTGTTAAGGTAAGGGTACAGCTTCATTCTTTTGTATGTGGAGATCCAATTTTCCCAGCACTATTTGTCAATCAGACTGTCCTCTCTCCATTGAATAGATTTGACCCCCTTGCAAAAATCATTTGACCACTCATGTGAGGACTTTGTCCTGGCTTGTCTATTCTATTCCATTGGTCTAAATATCTGTATTTATGCTGGTATTACACTGTTTTTATTACTTTAGCTTTGACATTAGGAAGTGTGATTTCTCTGGCTTCATTTTGTTTTCAAGATTGTTTTGGCTATTCAGCATTTTTTGAGATTCCATATGAATTTTAGGATAATTTTTCTACTTCTACAAAAAAATCATGGAGATTTTGATAGGGATTGTGTTAAATCTGTAGATCACATTGGGTAGTATTCACATTTAACAACATTAAATCTAATCGATGAACATGGAAAGTGTTTTCATTTATTTGCCTTAATTTCTTTCAGCAATGTTTCATTTTGCAAGTCTTTCACCTCCTTGGTTAAGTTAATTCCTAAGAATTTTTATTTTTAACGTTTATTTATATTGAGAGACAGAGGGAGACAGAGCATGAGCAGGGAATGGGCAGAGAGAGAGAAGAAAACACAGACCCCAAGCAGGCTCCAGGCTCTCAGCTGTCAGCACAGAGCCTGACGCTGGGCTTGAACTCACAAACTGCGATATCATGACCTGAGCTGAAGTCGGACACTCAACTGACTGAGCCACCCAGGCGCCCCTATTCCTAAGAATTTTATTCTTTTTGATGCTATTGTAAATGGAGTTGTTTTTGCTATTTCATTTTTAGATTGTTTATTGTTAGTGTATAGAAATGCCAATAGTTTTTATGTATTGACTTTTTATCCTACTGAATTCATTTATAAGTTCTAACAATATTTTTTGTGGAAATTTTAGGGGCTTTATATATAAGATTGTAACATGTGCAGAGATAATTTTATTTCTGTCTTTCCAATTTGGATGCCTTTTATTTCTTTTTCTTGCCTAAGTATGCTAGTTAGAATTTCCAGTACTGTGTTGAATAGAAATGGCAAAAATGGATATCCTTGCCTTGTTCCTAATCTCATAGGAAAAGCTTTTAGTCTTTTATCATTAAGTCTGATGTTTGTTGTAGATTTTTTATATATGAATTTCATTACGTTGAAGTAGTTTCTTTCTATTCCTAGTTTATGAGTGTTTTTATAAATTCAGTTTCCTGCATTTTGTTAATATTTTGATGAGAATTTTTGCATGCAATGTTCATAAGGGTATTGATCCGTGGTTTTCTTTTCTTTTGGTGTCTTTTTCTGGCTCTGGTATAAGAGTAATTCTAGTCTCAAAGAATGAATTAGGAAGTGTTCCCTTCTCTTCAATTTTTTGGAAAAGTTTGAGAAAGATTGGTGTTACTTTTTTAATAAACATTTATTAGAATTTACCAGGGATGCCATCATGACCAGGATTTTTCTTTGATGGTAACTGATTCAATCTCCTTTCTATCTATAGGTCTATTCAGATTTTCTATTTCTTGGTTGGTTAGTCTTGGTAAGTTTGTAGTTGTAGGTTTTTCCCATTTCATCTAGGTTATCCAATTTGATTACAGTTGTTAATATTACTCTTTTATACTCCCTTCTATTTCTGTAGAATCAGTTGTAGTGTCCCCATTTTAATTTCTAATTTTAGTGATTTCGGTCTTCTCTCTTTCTTCCTAAGTCTATCTAACTAAAGATCTATCAGTTTTGTTGATCTTTTCAAGGAACCAACTTTTGTTTTCATCGATTTTTCCTACTATTTTTCAATTCTCTGTTTTATTTATCTCTGCTCTAATCTTTATTTTTTCTTTCTTTTTTTTATTTTATTTTATTTTATTTTATTTTTAATTTTTTTTTTCAAAGTTTATTTATTTTTGGGACAGAGAGAGACAGAGCATGAACGGGGGAGGGGCAGAGAGAGAGGGAGACACAGAATCGGAAACAGGCTCCAGGCTCTGAGCCATCAGCCCAGAGCCCGACGCGGGGCTCGAACTCGCAGACCGCAAGATCGTGACCTGGCTGAAGTCGGACGCTTAACCGACTGCGCCACCCAGGCGCCCCTATTTTTTCTTTCTGCTAGCTTGGGTTTAGTTTGTTCTTTTTCTAGTTACTTAATTTTAAAATGTAATTTTACTGAGATACAATTTTAAGTGTACAGTTTGATAAGTTCTGATAAATGTATACACCCAGGGAATCATCACCACAATGGAGATATAGAAGGTATCCATCACTACAAAACATTCCTTTGTGTACTTTCCAAGTTAACTCTCTTCTCCCACTCTTGGCCCTGGGCAACCACTTCTCTGTTTTCCACCAGTATAAATTACATTTGTCTAGAGTTTCATGATACCTTATACAGTCTTTTGTGCCTGGCTTCTTTTGCTCAGCTGCATGGCATTTTTGAGATTCACCCATGTTGTTAAATATATCAATAGTTTGTTTCCTTTCATTGCTGACCAATGTGCCATTGCATAGGTATACACAATTATTTTTTAAAAATCTATTCTGTTAGTGAATATTTAGCCTGTTTCTAGTTTTGGTTATTATGAATGAAGCTGCTATGAACATTTATGTACAAACCTTTGTGTGGACAAATATTTCAATTTCCCTTGGGTAAATCCTAAAGAGGGGCTTGCTGGGTCATATGGAAAGTGTACATTTAACTTTTTAATAAACTGTCAAGTTGTTTTTCAAATGTGCCATTTTATATTCCCACCAGCAGTGTATAAAAATTCTGGTTGTTCCACATTCCCACTAACATGGAGACTTTGAGCACGTTTTTGAATTCCATAAGCCTCCATTTACTTTTCTGTAAAGTGGATAATCACAACAGTTGTATCTGGCATATATGTATATATGCATATGCACGTAAGTAATGGGATGGTAAGTTGAAAACCTGAGACAATAAGATAATACTGATACTATATATTAAAGTGAGGTGACATCAAAATTCAGATATTGGAAGCATGTGACCAAGTTTTATGACTCTTAAGACCTTTCTTCTAGAGATAGGTCGCACGTTACTTAGGCCTAAGGATTTGCTGAGATGTGGGACTTTCAGAGCTAAAACTGGGACAGTCCCAGGCAGAGTGGGAAGGTTGAACACCATATTGACATAAAAGATAGATAATGAAAGAGAAGAGTATTTGTGAAAAGATTTCCTAGAAGAGAAATTCTGTCAAGTTCTTTTTCAATACCTTCCAGGAGGTAGGATGGAGATTTTTTTTTTTACCACCTTTTTCTTAAGCCTAGAGAGAGGGGGCCTCAGTGGGACTACTCCAAGAGCTTAAAATTTATGTACTGGATTTTGGGAGACCCAGAGCCTTGGATCTGATTGCCAGCCAGGAGATCTTGAGTATGGGAGAAACCTAACTGTGAGGCACTTTGTGGGAGAGAGAATGCAAGTTGCTGTGTCTGGGAAGCAAGTGCATTCCCGTCTAAAAGAGATGTGAATGTTCCTTGTAGCCTAGATATGGCCCACATAGCAAAGACAGCTGTCTAGAGCCACTGGAAGTCCTGACCAAGAACATTTCCTGGAAGAGACTCTATGTGGAAGATAAAACAAAAAATCAGGGACTGAGGGAACAGGGGTCAAGGGAAGAAAAGATACTGTCTCCTCCATTGAAGTTACAACTAGAGGGGACCCAGCAGAGTAGCTTCTGATAAACCTTTGAACGCACCCTGAAGTAAAAGAATTATCTGTAAACATTTGACTGGTCCAGAGAATTGAAGCCATCTGGTAAGAGTCAGCTCAAAATCAAGCATCATATCTCTTATTCCCCTCGGGTAAGAAAGTATAGGAATGAGCTGAGCTGGAGGCAGGTGGGACTATAAGGAGGATAGCATAACAGTACCAAGGTCCAGGATGGTGGGGCTGGGGAGGGGCGGGGAATTGGGAGGTAGAAAAAGGAAATGAGTACTCACACCTAGAAGAAAGGCATTGCTAGGGAAGGTACAAAGAGAGCAAGCTGACTTGACTTACTCCCTCATTTGCCCTCTTATTTATTTAATTAATTATTTATTCAAGATTTATCGAAAGTCTGCTCACAGTGATATGGCTTGGTTTGGGTGCTGAGGACACAGCACTGAACGAGGTACTTAGGGAGCTCACAGTTCTATTTAAAGGACAGACATATATACGTCTAATTATAATCCAGGATGATGCTTTCCAGGCCAGATAGAATATCCAATCTCTTTTATTCGTGTACTGGGAGAATCAAGGCTTCATTACAAGCTAATAATTTCCTAAGTACAAGGTTTTCAGGTGAATCTGGAGTGAGGGAATCTGGTATTAGGCCTGATACTAGAATGGTCTTTCCATTATGGGTTTCTCATAGTGAAATGCCAACCTGACTTATCTCCTAGATCCAGGTGGAAAAGATAGACATATCAAATCTTGGGCCCAGAGCCCCAGCTTGGGGAGTATATTGCATGAAATCTGGTAGAACTAATCTATTAAGTCTTAGTTAAGGCTTCTACAAATCAATCAGATTTCAACTTATTATGGGCACATATTTAAGGTTCTATGTATTTATCTTTTTGTTCAAAGTCTGTGATGACATTTTTTTCTGTAAATTTAATATTTACACATATGCCACCAAAGGAAGGATAGATAAAAGATTTGGCACTTTGGTATCAACGTAAAAGAGGTGATAGTCTATGCTTTAAATATGTGCGGTAGACCAGTAGAAGAAAGGTGGGTGGCTAGATCTGGGACAACAAAGGCAGATGATAAAGTGAAGGGAGATAGGACCCAGAAGATGAAGCTGAAACAAAAGTTGGAACAGAAGAACTTATTGGAGAATAGTTTTAAAATAATATGAAAAGGGATGTTTATTAATTTCTTATTGCAGTTGTAACAAATGACCACAAAAGCAGTAGCTTAAAACAACACAAATTTGTTACCTTACTGTTCTAGAGATTTGAAGTCAGACAGGAGTCTCACTGGGCTAACGTCAAGAGGTCAGCAGGACTGTGTTCCCTTCTGGAGGTTCCAGGGTAGAAACCATTTCTTTACCTCTTCCAACTTCTGGGGGTCATCTGCATTTCTTGGCTTGTACATCCCTTTTTCTGTCTTCAAAGCCAGCAACAGCAGATCCCACCCTTCTTAGAGGTTAGAAAGCCTCTGGTTTTCTGACAACTGCAAGGAAGATTCTTCTCTTTAAGAGAAAATTGGATTGGGCTCACTGGATAATCCAGGATGATCTTCCCATCTCAAGGTCAGTAACCTTAATCACATCTGTATGTAAAATAACAGAATCAAGGAGCCGAGGAATTAGAACATGGTCATCTTTGGAGGGCCACTGTTCTGCCTACCTCTGTAAATTAACATTTGTCACCTAAAGTGTCTGTTAAAATTAAATAACATAAGTTTATGAAAGTGCCTAATAAAATGTACCTGGCAAAGAAGAAATTGAATAAGTGTAGTTAATAATGAAGACAACAATTCAATAACTGGATTAACTGTGAAGGTGTGGCCAAATGTTAGCAGCACTAAGGAGACCTAGAAATGAAGGTAACATCTACTTTCAAAAGCTGCCTCCTATTTGTATTTTCTGCTGCAGAAGTCACCTAGGCGTGGTAATCAGGAGCTGTCACATTTGGGAGACTATAAGGAGAAAACTTGGCTGGAGTGGAAAGTGGAGTTAAAGAGAAGCACAGACTCTGATATTCAGGAGACTTTAGTAATTCATTTAGACACCAGTATACACAGTTATATTTCACAATAGAGAAAACTGAGGTTCAAAAAGCCTAAGTAACTGCCTCAAGGTCACCAGGTTGGTAAGGGTGAGCAGGAACTCAAACTCAAGGCTTTTTGGGGCACCCGGGTGGCTCAGTCAGTTAAGTGTCTGACTTCAGCTCAGGTCATGATCTCGCAGTTTGTGGGTTTGAACCCTGTGTTGGGTTCTGTGCTGACAGCTCAGAGGCTGGAGCCTGCTTCAGATTTTGTGTCTCCCTCTCTCTCTGCCCTCCCCCACTTGTGCTCTCTCTCTCAAAAATAAATAAACATTAAAAAAATTAAAAAAAAAACCTCAAGGCTTTTTTCCCCTTGATAATTTCTGGGATCAGTATCTTTTGAAAAACCAGTGATTTTAGTCACTCTAAAACCTATTCCTTAGGGTCAGCATGTGGTGATCCTCTCAAACTAGCCATCTGAAAACAGGCATGGTACTTTATTTAGAAATGCAATAAGTCCATTGTCCCAGTTTAGAAGACAGGAATGTTTGGGGCATCTGGGTGGCTCAGTTGGTTAAGCATCCGACTTGAGCTCAGGTCATGATCTTGCAGTTCCTGAGTTCCAGTCCCGTATCAGGCTCTGTGCCGACAGCTCAGTGTCTAAAGCCTGCTTTGGTTTCTGTGTCTCCCTCTCTCTCTGTCCCTCCCTCACTCGTTCTCTCTCTCTCTCAAAAATAAATAAACATTAAAAAAAATTTTTTTTAATGATTTTAGAAGTCTGGAATGTTTAAAAGATTATTCTATTCTATTTTAGAAAAATGTGTCTATTGTATTCACTGGATGCATGATGCTAATTCCTCAAGAACTAGCAAGAATATAGATAGTATGAAAAATTAACTGTATCTGGAAGTTTTCTTTTGCATAATTAAGGTAAACTTTATTAATTCTTTCTCTGCTAAAATAAAAACCCAATATATTTTTGCAGAAAGTTGTGAAAACTAAGACCACTAAGACATACAAAAATGGAGACATTTAGTTATTAAACATCAGACCTTTCATAAAAGGAAATGTGCTGTATTAGGGTTCCCCAGTGAAAAATAACCAATAGAAAAAGTGGATAGCTAGCTAACTAGCTAGCTAGATGTAAGTGAATTATAATAGGAATTGACTCATGCATTATGGGGCTGAGAAGTCTTATTATCTGCTGTGTACAAGCTGTAGAACCAGGAAAGCCAATGGTGTAATTCAGCGTAGTCCAGGGGCCCAAGAGCCAGGAGCACTGATGGCCAAGGACTGGAGAAGATGGATGTCAGGTCCCACAGAGAGCAGATTCACCTTTTTTCCATCTTTTTGTTCTATCCAGGCCCTGAAAGGATTGAATGATGCCCACTGGCATTGGTGAAATAGTCTACTTTACTCAATTCTACTGATTCAAATGCTAATCTCCTCTGGACACACCCTTCCAAACACCCAGAAACAATGTTTACAGGCTATCTGAACATCCCTTAACACAGTCAAGCTGACACACAAAACTAACTATCACACATGCAAAATATAATTTAACTTTATTATAAACAAAGCCCAAATCCCTCTCTCATTTCCCCCTTAGAGTGCACTCTGGTATCTGAACACTTCTCACCATCCTGCCAATGCTGTTCTCCTCTAAACCACCCTCACCTCTCCCTGGATTCCCACAGTCTATTATGCACACAGCCAGGGTGTGGCCTTTCAAACGCAAGTCAGGCCCTGGCACTTCTCTCCTTAAAGCCCTCCAGTGGTCTCCTTATGACAAAGTCTTTAGCCCTGATTGTGAACTGCCTCTATGAGCTCATCATCTACCACTCTCCACCTCACCCAGAGCTCCAGCCTCACCCTTTCTTAAGCATGCCAAGCTTCTGGATCAGGGGCCTCCACTTGCCATTTCTTCTGCCTAGATCACCCTTCCCCCAGATACCTGTGAGATTCACTCTTCTCCTTGCTGCAGGTCTCACCCTTTCTACCTGTTGACTCCTCAGTAATGCCTTCCCTGACCACCC